>NW_001517097.1:1410935-2066740 GCF_000002715.2 Aspergillus clavatus NRRL 1 | reverse complement strand
GGGATAGGGATAGGCATCATGGATAGGCATCATGGAACTCCTATATTCATTCATCCGGCCCAGGGAGTGACGATCGAGGGGATAGGAATTCCCCAGAATTTGGCCATGTTTCATCTAGAATAGACATCTCCAAAGTCCAACCATCGTCCCCCCCCCCCCCCCAGCTTCGATGTCACTTGGCCACATCCAGTAACTCGACGGGTGATCATAATAGCTACTCATTTGATGTACTCTGTAGATGAATCCAATAATGCCGGCTTCCGTCTACTCTCTTATCTACGGTCTACGGACCCCCTCGGCTCCCCCGACAAAGAACAGGACCAACAGTATGATGCAGATAGGAAGTAGTATAGTATATACGTGGAATTTTCCTTCATCTCTAGATTCCACAAAAAAAAAAAAAAAAAAAAAAAAAAAAAGGGTATCGCGATCCACTACCAACGTCATCCTAAGCGTCGCATGCACTCCAGCAATCCGCATCTCACGCCTCGCGATCAAAGCGGCTCAGAACTTCCGGGGGCACCGTGGGGATGTACTTGCGAGCGCGTTCGCGGTTGGTTCCACCCCATCCCGCGCCGTAGCTGATCAACATGTCGGTGCTGGTGGGCAAGGAGAAGGGAAGAGTGAGTGACGGGTCCAAGAACACCGAGTTGGACCCGTTGCGTTCGTCCAGTCGGGATGTTGCGCCTGGTGGAGGAGATGTGCCCACAGAGCCGGGTGATGCGATGCCGCGCAACGATGCGTCTGGGGACTCGGGCCCAGTCGTGCTGATCGGCCGGTCCGACCGTCCAGGGGTCTGTGGACGACCGTCCGTCTGCGGTGAATCTTCTGTCGCCGGTGGCTCCGCCGCGCCCTGCAATTTAGCTTGCTCGCGGTACAGGAGGTCCGGGTCGCGTTGGAGGTCGATGAGAAACCGCATGGCTTGTTTTGTGAGCCCCTTCTCGCCCACTTCGGGCCGATATGATTTCACCGCGTGGAGAAGCTGCGCGGGAGTCAGTTGTTGCAGCTGCAGTAGGGTGGTCACGAGGGATTCGTGATCGTCGCCCAGCGAAGAAAAGCACTGCAGCCACTGCAGGAGTTGGATCACCGGCGCCAGGTGCTTGCGGGCGCTGTCCATCGTGCTATCCCCCGTGCTCGTCGTCGAGCCATTCTCGAAGTGCTCCGGCTGCCGGTTGTTGGAGCGTGCCCAATCCTCCAAGGTAGACACATTCATGCGGATCTGCATGGCCTTGGTTCGTGCAAGGTATCGCTTCGTGGTCATGATCCGGTTAAACAGCTCGGCTCCGAGCCAGTACAGGAGCTGCGACAGGATCTGTGTAGTAATGACGGAATGTACGTCGTAGAGGTCGAGGACAAACAGGGTAGATGAGAGGAGAGAGGTGATGTTCCGCGGCGAGACCTGGGCTCGTCGCCTCGGCGACGGAGGCCGGAAACGCTTCTCGTCGGGTTCGGGGGCTTTCGCCTTGTTCTTGGATCGGAAAATGTTCCATTCGTTCTGGAAATGGACGTCCTCCAGGCCGGGGATCGTCTCGTGATCCAGCATCGCCGCGTCAAGCACCTTGTTCATCCGACGCTCAGCGTCACGGATGATCAAGATGAAGATCTCGTTGATGAGTTCCGCCAGGTGAAGCTGGAACTCCACGGTCGACTCCACCAGACCTGCGTCCTTCTTCAGGTAGTGAAGGAGCAGCGTGGCGTTCGACATCCAGAATGCAAGAATAGTCATATCCCACTGGTGGCGTTCGACAACGTCGTTGATCTTCGCCGTCGCGGAGTTCAGGAGGTCAGCCAGTAATTCAGGGCTGGCGTGGTAATGGGCATATCGGGCGCTGAGGAACAGGAGGTTTGCCGGGACTGGTTTCTGTGCTGGGGAGCGTTGCGGGGTCATGTTGGTGATGATGATATCGAGGATTCTTTCCAGTTCGTTCTCCTGGAATACGAACATCTGGTCGTTGAGGCATCGATCCCAGACGAACTCTTGCTGCTCTTCCTCCAGCTCGTCCTCGTCGAGCGGCTTACCGCGGTCAGCAAAGCACTTCCCGTGCACGATGTGCGGAATCTGCGAACTCACCTCGAACTTCTCGTCGAGCCCCAGGCTCGACAGATCGACTTCCAGGTTGATAGCACTCTCCTCCATCATCATGCGGCGTTTCATCTCATTCTCCGCGATCTCTTCCTCGAAGCGGCTATGGGCGAACCCGGAATCGTAGAAATCATCCTCAATTGCACTGGGACCGAAATTATAGCCATTCTCATGGAGGTACTCGGAGATTTCGCTCCCAGGCTGCGCGAAGTCAAACGCAGTCCCGCCGGACGAGGACTTGATATCGGGCGACGCCCCATGATCCAGCAATATCTTCGCAATGGTCTTATGGCGGTTGGTCATCGCCCACATCAGCGCGCTCCACTGGTTGCGGTCCTGCTGGTCGACGTTGGCGCCCGCCCCCAGCAGCGCAGAAACCACGTCCTGATGCCCCTGTGCTCAAATCATTAGCCCAGCTGACGCACATGCATACAAAACACCCGCACAAGCAGCCACAAGCAAAGACAGGGACCTACGCACAAAGCAGCTCGCATAGATCAACGGCACCGTCCCCTCCTCATCGGGCATATTCACGTCCACAAACTCCCTCGCCTTGCCCTGCACCAATTTCCGCACGCGGTCCACATCGCCGTTACTCGCCGCCATATTCAGGCTGCGCTGCAGGATACTCCGCTTCTCGGCGTCAGGCATCTTGTTGTCCGTCGCGATGGCGTCCTCGTCCGCGTCGAGGGACTCGAGCGTGCGATGCGCGGCCTGCGCGGCCAGCATCTCCATCAACCGGGCGTCGCTGTCCTCCAGGCGCGCGGTGATCGTCGACGCATTGTCGTCGTCCAGCGAGGCGCCGAGCCCGCGGCCGTACTGCGCTTGCAGGTTATGTTCGTCGTCGTGGGAGTGGTCGTCGAGCGCGAGGCTGAAGCTGAGCGGTTTTGCGGCGACAGGGGTGGTGAGGAATTGGGATTGGCCTGTGGAAGAATAGAAATTACGTCTCTCAGTCAATATCAATACTCGTAACCCATCCTGATCCAGTGCAGGCACGCGGGGCCGGAGAGGGGAGAGGAGAGGAGGGAGGAAAGAGGGAGGCTTGCGACACCGCAATCGGAATGCAGTAACGTAAGAACCCGGGGGGGGGGAGGGCGCACCTTGCCAGGCATCATAGATCTCCGTCTCCTGAAACACGGGCACGGAGCGGCGATCGTCCAACGAGGTGGGCAGATCGTCCGGCAGCACTCTGGGTTTCTGGTCGGCGAGCTCGTCATCAAGGTTGTGATTGTGATTGTGATTGTGGTTGTTGAACTCGTCGGACGTCCCGCGGGGGGACTCTGACGGATCCATGTCGTGGGTGGTTCACCCGGAGTGAAAGCAGCAAATCGAGCGGAGGCGCGTCAGAAGGGTCGATTGGTCAGTAGTAACTCCATGGGGAAGAGCCTTCTCTGCTGCTATGCGAGAACGCTTTTGTGTGTGCGCGTGGGTATGGGTATGGGGATGTGTATGTGTATGTGTATGTTGCTGCAGCGTCGGGGAGGAGGTTGGAGTGTGGGTGTGGGAGACGACAAGAGGGAAGTGGGATGGAGAGTTGAACGACTACGTCGATCCCACGATGTCCGTGGATGCAGTTCCGTGGTACTTTGTAAGTCGGTGGTGTTCTGCCCCTGATTCGTAATATTATTCTATTATTCTCTGACAAAAGCAGTGATTGACACAATCTGTGTCAAGGAGAAACAACTATTGATGGTCCCTAACTACTTACTCGGCAGCCTGAATTTCCTTTGGCTGCCAATGTTTCATCATCTCATCCCAAGACTGGTGGATATGGAGTCATTTCCCGCCCTCTACGGTTACAGAGCACTTCCAGACGATGCCACCACCGATAAACTCATTCAGATATCCCAATTCCTCTCAAATGCTAGTATGCAAGTCAGATGCAGAGATATAATTTACAGGCAAGAGGCATAACAGACGCTCGTATATAGATCCGCACACCCACAGAAATGACCAATATCGCTTGCAAATGAGAACCCCCCCAAGGACGCATGTATACCAAGCAAAGCTCCTTCACGAGAAAAAAAAACTCCTCCATGCTGAACACAACGGGCTCACGCCGCCAGTAAATGTCCAAAAAAAAAAACAAAAAAAAAACAAAAAAATATCAAAAGAAACAATGACCGGGGTATCAAATGGTTTACTCCAGTAACCGGCTGCGTTTCTGGATCTGCTCCTCCGAAAGCGAAGCAATCCATAGACAACGCTCGATAATGCCAGGCACCGGCTCGAATTTATATTTGGTGCTCGCGTCAATCAGCCGAAGAAGGCTTTTGACGATCTTCGCGGCGGTACGATACCGCTCGAAATTGACTAGAGGCTCTCCAGCTGGGTTGGCAACCTGCGCTGGTTTCTGCGCATTATAGGTAAGATCATGAACATAGAGTCCTAGACAATATCAGTCAACAAATGTCCACATAGAACGAATTGACGAACAATAACAAACTTACCCACAAACGGAATACAGCCTTCCTGCAGATTGGCCGTTTCCATTTCCGTCCGAAGATCGTGAAAGTTCCGGACGGGCTGGATGAGCAACTCCATGTCTTGCAAGAGGCGTCTGTCCGATGGTGGCACAAGAGCCCAAGTCTTGTGGAGCCGCGAGCAGTCGGTAGATGACAGCGCGATCGCAATCTGCAGCATCGTCGCATAGTTGCATATCCGCTTTGCATGGGCGGCGGTATGGATAAATTTGATGATGGTGCTGGCGCGCTCTTCAATCCGACGCACAAGAATGACCTCTGAGACCACCCATCGCACCATTAGGTTGAAGCGGCCAACCACCAGGTCAATACCTCTGCGCTCTTCATCGGTAAGGAACTGCACCCAATTTTGTGTGGACGGCGAGCCGCTACTCCACTTCATATCGACCAAGTCCCGCCAGTCGACCTCACTGAGCGCAGCCATCTCCACCAGCGTCAACTGCTGAGCGAGGACCTGCGATTGGCATGAGAGGATGAAAGGAATATGGTCGAGATCCGCACTTGTGGGGAGATCATGGTTCTGACGGTCCTCTTCCGATCGAGAAAGCACGTCACCCGAGACCTGTCGCATGTCCACGGAGCGGATATTGTGTCTTCCGCCATTCCGATGTCGAGGAGATGGGTCCGGAGTCAATGGCTGCGCTGGAAAGAGGGCAGAATCCATCGGCGCTGTGCAGGAGGCCACCGAACGAGGATTGGGAATAGTCATCGGCGGCGAAGGGGGGTGTGCTAGAGGATGCGGCGGAATTTCGAAGGATCCATCGGCCAAGCTCTGTGTGTCGAGTGACAGACGCTGATCCAAGACTTCCTGTGCATCTGTCACATCAACTGAAATCCCAGAGGAAAGCCCCGAAAGACGTTCCCCTCTGGCTCTCAGTCTCTCAGGCATGGGCACCGGCAGCGTTGATTCTCGCGGGATGCATTCAAGGCTATCTGTCTTTCTGAAAATGTCGATGGATGGGTGGGATGACTCCACATCTGACGCATTCCGAGTCGATGATCGATCCAGCTCGGAACGGGGAGGCATGACAGGGTATTGGGCAATACGGTCCAGACTGGATTTCTTCATTGACTCATCACTCAGGCCCCGCTCAAGCAGCGGGATTGAGCTGTACGACTCGCCCGACTCCGATGTAATGGAATCAGAGTAAGACCTGGGGGGCGCAAGCCGCGGACGAACCTGGGAATATGGCGGGTTATTACCGAGCAGAGTGTGATGCCGTCTGCCGGCGATCCCCGACTTGGTAGAATCCGACTGTCTGAAAACTCGCGGATCCTGGCTTCTCTGCAGCAGTTCGGCGGATCCAGCATCGCTGCCAGTAGTGATCGGCGAACCGGGCCACTTTCCTTCCAGTTTCAGCAATGCTGACTCAATCCCCCCATCGTCATCGTCTGGGATCTGGGCGAATTGCGCAATAGCCGCCTCGAACGAGCGCCGAACTATTTGGGACGAATGGGTCTGAATCAACTCATATCGGGGATTAGGAGGGATCAGGGTCGTTTGGGGCCTTGAAGTGCCGTCGTTGGCCCTGCTGATCATACTATCAGCGAAGGAACTGCGGTACGTAGAACTAGACGCATATGAGCCGGAAGCAGGGCGCGACAATGCTGCACCCCCATTGCGCATTTGGCGCAAGTCCCCGCCAGGGCGCCGGCGAAGTGTCGGTCCCACTTGCTTTTCGGCGATCGTTTCGGGATTTCCCGTATCCGCACCTGGCGGTCGCCATTCTTGAGCCATGGCTGAACGCTGCCTTGAAATTTCGCTCTGGAAAGAAGCATATTTGCGAAGACGAAGAGACGGCGATGTTCTTTTCCACGACGCCGAGAAACGCTCCACGGAAAAAGATCGGCGTGAATCAGAAAGCCCAGAACCCCGAAGAAATCTCGAGATGCGATTATTGGGCGGCGCATGATCAGCTTCGTCATAATAGATGGGCAGTGAATATTGGTCCTCTGCGAGAGTGGTTCGCTGAGATGGGACGCGCAGGGAAGATGCCTTCACAGTTGTTGGGGTGTCCGCAGCGTCTAGAAAGCCAGGGGATCTTTCCAATCCTATTGTCTGCGCCATTACGGCCCCCGACATGACGGGACCTCCGGTGCCAGTATCATCTACGATGACGATAGATTGACTTCCCATGGTGATCTGGCTTTTTGCCCTTGAATGGTCGAAATGAGTAGCACGATGGCTTGGCTGGGCGTGTTCAAATGCGGCAATCTGCTCAGAAATTTCAAGACCTGGAGTCTTCGCTGTCCGCGGTGTCTCAACTTCTCCCATTGCACGGCGATATTGTTGCATGGCTTCATCACATAGGATATCAATCCGCATTGGTCGTTTGGGATTCGCTGCTGACCTCTTGTCTCGGTAAAGATCAGACCCGAAGGCGACGTTGTTAGGCAGAGTTGATGTCTTTCCACGGGTTGTCGGACTCCAGTGGCCGTTCATGGCACGCGCCGAGATACTCTGTCCGTTCCGGCTGTGCAGAACGCGTCGAATGGACCCTATGATAGTCTTCATGCCTGAGCTCGACGTAGGAGGCTTACTGCCCTCGTTCAACGTGCTGCGCCGATCGATAGCCGGATTGATAACCGATGAGGGCAGAGGTGGAGAGGGCGGCGCTAACATAGTCATGTAGGACTCTGCCGGGGCGTATAGCTCGCCACGTATCAGGCTTCCTAGGTTTAATACTTCCCGAGAAGAGAACACCGTCTGTTGTTCGAGCTTTAGCGGGGACAACGGTGACCTGTCGTCCCGTACGGAGTCGGAAAAGCTACCACTGCGTTTGTGCGTATGACTTTGGGAGGGATGGCGCTTTGCGATGATCGGCGAGGCATTTGGTGAGGCTCGTAGAGAACACAGAAATTTTGGAGGTATGATGGGTACTGGATGAGGTGCTTTTGACGCGGCGACAGGAACAGACAGGCGTTTGGGAGATTTCGGCGGTAAAGAACAGGAGGTAACCTGAACACTATTGTCACTCTGCGTTGATACCGGCATGCTTCTCGCAGTCACTGTGGAGTTGTTGCGGTCGTGCCGAATCTGTTGAACAATGGGCAGCACTTCTTGGCCACCATGCCGAAGCGCATGACCCCTTTCATGCTGAATAGTGTCCTGGTACTCGTTACGGAAATCAATCAGCGGTATCGTTTCTAGAGTAGAACCACCAGGGGAAATGGCAGTATCTGGCACGATATGCTCGGGTGACCACTCCCAGTAGCCAGCGCACTTCCCGTGCCAGCAGCGTTTGAGATCAATCAAAATTTTGAGATCACTCATCCCACCTCCTTCTCGGGCCTTGACATTATCATACATCGTGTTAATGGTCTCACAGAAATGAGTTCGAAGGCTATGATCCGGGACAAAGTCATCGGCGAAATAATTGAGGATCCAATGGCGGAGGGCCGCAAATGTGCGAATGCGGATGATTCTCCCATCGTCCTGAAGTCGGTTGATAGCCCATTGCAGCCGGGCCAGCAGGAGAGCTAGCAAACTACCGGAAGAAAGGTAGGAACGAAATGTGAGGAAGAAATCCGATACAAGCTCGTAATCCATGAAGGACTCGGAAGATATCTGGGCCACCAGGCGAGCTGGCGTGGCCGCGCCAATGTCCTTCGTACCCGCAATATAGCGGACTACGGACTCATGATCCATCTTGGACGATAAGTGCTCGAAGACAGCGGGTTCAATGGGCTCCTTCAACTCGTAAAAGATCGGGTTCACCGTTGCAGCTGAGTTTCGGGACAATCCCATGGCCGGCTGGCCGGAGAACACAGAGGCAGCAAAAGAAGGCCTTCCTGACTGCAAAGCGTCCCCGAGGTAGGCATGAGAGCCAGTACTGGCGTTATAGCTTTCTGCTAGGAATCCTGACACACGAAAATTGTCCGAGAAGGACGTCCGAGAGTAGATAGAGCTATGCAACGCAGCGCTTCCTTCAGTATTGAACCGTAGCGTCCCCAATCGATAATGGGGGATTGGTGTATCCAGCGTCGGACGCAGCGAGTCATCTGCAGATCTAGGTCGATCGTCGGTCCGGTCAATGGAGATCCGGAATTCACCGTGACGCTGCGCACCCGACACCGACCGCTGCTCCGAAATGGTCGAGAACGACTGTGCTCGCTGGCGAGGATGGTGGTGACGGTTATCCTCCGAAAGCGCAGGCTCGGACGCGGTGGAATCTGCATCCTCACAACCCTCTTCTGGTATGAACTCCGGCCGTAGCTCCGAAAGCTGCGAGTTAGACCATCTCGACGGACCATTACCACTGTGACACTGTGTCGGCAGGAGAAAGCGTTCGTCCTGAGACCGAGCCGTAGGAGGAAGGAAGGGCGGAGGCAGATGGTGTTCTTTGTGCGACGGATTCTGAATCGGCCTGCACATATGACGAGGTCGCATTAGCACTTCGTGATACGCTGAGCTGCCAGCTCTTCCTCCCATTGGGAACGTGTCATACCTGAGAAAGATCTTGCCATTCTGTCCGACATTCCCGACGGTGAAGTGATTCGGTTCCCTTCCACCAGCCAGGGTATCACGCGAAAGTTGTGGGATGTCGAAGCGCCTAGCAGGACGCTTTGGAAGCACCTCATGGCTATCCTTGGCACGTAGGATCGAGGTTGCAACCTGTCCCCTGGCAGCGCTCACGCCAGTGTTTGTGTTCGCGATGTTCCTTCCCTGTGCGACAGTATGGGCGCGTCGCAGATTCGAGGCGGATGCCGCAACCCGGTCCTCGGCACGATGTAGTTCGTTCACCATGAATTCACGTTCCAGTACTGTCGGAGAGAGATCCGACTTGAGGGACGCTGCGATCACCGACTCCATGGCTGTGGATGTAAAGAGGACCGCGGGCAATTGAGGGATTCTTGTCTATCGAACGACAAGGCGACAACCGTCCAAATGGTCGTGTCGACCTCTCACTCAGCGGCGGTCGCGTCAACTAGACGGAGTAGAAACGGATGGATAACCCAAGCTGGGATCGAAATCCGTGCTTGCGACACGACATGACCAGGCTTCGGCGAGGCTATAGTATTCCGATCGAGGTGTTCCTGGAGTAAATTCCCAGCAGGCTGTAGTGGAGAAATGACGGGATGGCAGGGTTAATCTGCTCGGACCAAGACAGCGTGACTGACGAAATGCAGTAAATGCAATAATATGAGAGAGGGGGTGGAGGGGGGCGGAAACCAGGAGGATTTAGAAAATTATCCGACAATCGAGGGTGGTCTATCGGCAGGAAGGGCTCGGAGAAAGGAGGGAAGAAAATAATTAAGAGCTAGTCCATGCAGCACGTCGTCGAAGAATAGAAACAACAGCAGGGGATCGGGGGTCGTCAATTCATGTCGTAAAGAGACCAAGGAGAAGGGAAGAGAGGGGAAGAGTAGGAGGAAGGAAGAAGAGAATAAGAAGATGAAGAAGAAGAAGAAGAAGAGTGAATAAACAGGAGAGAGGGCCGCATAGAGAGTAGTATAGTATGATTATTGTTGATGGATGGATTCACACGAAACACGCGCATCAACTGGCATTATTATTAGTTAACTTTGGTTTATAGATAACTAACTACTGGTTCCAGCCCAGCGGAACCTTTGAACTTCGAACTGTCTATCCGTGAACTATCAACTCGGAAATCTTAGGGGCTCTATTCGCGCATCATGTGAGTAACTGAGCAGGTATGTATGTACTATGTAGAGTAGAATATACGAAGTACTCCTAATGAAGAGACGAAATCGCGGTAATAATGCCAATGGTTCCGAGGAGAAATCATCCTCTGTGGTGATGAGGCCACCAGCAGAAGAATGTATACAGTATACAGGTAACAAACCTAGCAGGACTAACAGTGCTATTGATTTGCTGCTAACCCAGAGCAGTCTCTTCAGTTGTCAGTATCACTCTGCACTACAGCTAAGACATTCATCCCAAATACTGATCTTTTTTCAAGTTTCACATTCCCCTTTCTTTTGTTCTCCGTCATCTTTTGATTCTTGACTGAACTGAACTGAACTGAACTGAACTGAACTGCAACTTACAAGACAGACTAGACTCCATAGTGGGACGGAATAGATTAATATCCGGCCATCGAATGATCGCCCATCAGTGACGTTCCTCCCTACTTCAACCACAAGGGAAAAAAAAAGGGGGTGGTTAGGGTAACATACTGTAAATAGCAAATGAGGAAGAAAAGGAGAAGATCAATTCTCTTCCTCATGATCAAATAGGCCCCCAGTTGTCCATTATCCTAGTTTGGGGGAAGTAAAAATAGACAAGCAGGGAGCACTTAGGGAGTAGGGACCAGCCTTACCAGTGACTACTGACCAGATCCGAGGGATCAGGATCAGTCTACACTCGACAGAGTACAGAGAGTTTTCCTGTGAACCGTTAATTGTCAAGAAGAAACTTTCGACTTTCTAGGTACCAAACTTTATACTGGTAGGGACTAGGGACTTCTACAGTGAAGAGTAACAGTAACAATCATGCCCAAAACTTGGACTGTCGGACAAGCAGTAATTCTCTACCCCAACGGCACTTCATACCCCAGTACTCCCAAAACTCATGAGATAGATATCTCCCAGAGATTCCAGGAATTACCAAAAATCCCCCCCCACTTTAAATCCAAATTCCAGGTCTTGGGGTTGCTCCCTATCACATCAAAGCCATGCAGTGTCTATCTATCCAGTCTCCAGGACTAACTACCTCCAAGTTCCAACATCCTTACATAGTCCCGTACCATCCAACACTCCGGACTGGACGCAGCCCCAACGATCTGCATCGGATCGCTCTCCCCGCGAGAGTTTCGCGGAACAGCATCGCCAGCCGCAGAAAGTCTCAAGTCACATCCCGCGATCCCGCGGGAGTAGATACTAAGGTCTAAGGTAGATAGAACTCGGACGAAGATCTCGTCACTGCAGGCCTTGTGTGAGATGGGCGGAATCTGCCACTCACTGGATGCATTTTGCCATGCAGGTGGACCGATTACTACCTATCCAGACTGGGATTCCACCTGTCTAGGGTCGACCGTACTTTATTTGAGTACGTACACGGGACTGCTGCAAGTATCACTTGCTGAGTTGGATAGACCATCATGGTCTACTCCGTAGGATCTATTGATCTGTGGGGGTTAGGTTGTGTTCTTGGTTTATCTCCTGGGATTGGAAATCTGTTGGATTTAGGCCGAGCTGAACTAAAATATATACTCCACTACTACATGAAGATTTAGTCGGTCAATTGACTATGACCAAGAGTAAACATGGATCTCTATGGGGACAAAGTATTGATATTATTGCACGGATACGCCTAAATAAATACAAAGTATGATTGCCTGCCAGCGCGATGATCATGCCCAGTTGAGTTACTTCCGAGATTAGTCCCTCCTGTTCAATCACAGCTACCAGAGCTTGCACACAGGCTTCTTGGTGGGACAGTTGAACGCCTCATTGAATTCGCGGGAATTGGCCATCGTTCCCTGTCACCCTTCAGTCAACTTGGTTCCTTGTCGTTGCCAACAGGAGGGGGGGGGGAAGAACTTACCAAGATTCGTGCAGGCTTGGGGGCATGCGGATCATTATAGACCGCCTGAATGGCCGCTTGCTTGGTCGTCTTACTGCACCACCAGGTCCCGTACGAAACAAAGAACAGCTGCTCCTTGGTCAAATGGGAAAGCCCCGGGAGGTGCGGATCAGGCGAGGTTTCGTCTCTCTTTTTCCAGGCATGGAAGGCCGCTCCAATCCCGCCGGCGTCCGCAATGTTCTCTCCAAGCGTAAGCAGTCCGTTGACATGCAGCGGCTCCCCGTTCTCTCCTGGAACCGTAAAATTAGAGTACTGATCGGTGAAGCATTGCGCGCGCTCCTGGAATCCCTGCACCGTCTTTTCATCCCACCAGTCGGTATAATTCCCGGTCTGGTCGTAGTGCCTACCTGTCGAATCAAAGGCTGGGCACAGATGGTCAGTGCTGATAAAGAATGAATTAGTCCGTCTGGAACTAGCACTCACCATGGGAGAGTTCATGACCACTGATCGCGCCGAATGCCCCGTAGGCCAGGTACAGCGGCGCAGAGGGCCCGTAGAATGCTGGGGATTGCATAATTGCCGCCGGAAAAACGATCTCTTGTAGAGGAGGATTGTAGTATGGGTTCACGGTCGTAGCAGTCATACCCCATTCGTTGCGATTGGTGGGCTTGCCCAACTTCGACCACTCTCGCTGGAGCTGGAATTTGGCGGCCGCCATCTCGTTCTCAAAATATGTTTCGTTTGATACCTGAAGATCTTGGTAATACGTCTCGATGCTTGCTGGGTCCATCACATTGGGGCTCTTGGTGGGGTACCCAATCTTCTGAACGATGTTGCCGACTTTCTGGATGCTCAACTTTCTCACCTCGGGCGACATCCAAGTGGTCTGGTGGAGAATGTTGACGAAGCGTTCCTTGATGTCCGACACCACTTGGTCACCGAGGTCCTTTGCTTCCTTGGAGAAGGAGTCAAGGACATAGAAACGACTGAGACTCCATCCAAGTCCGCGATCTAATGACTTGATGCATGTTCTCCAGCGTTCAGGGGTGGCTTTCGGGTCTTTGCCAGCTAGCTTGTTCGAGAACTGGCGAAGTGGCGTGATCTTAGCATCTTCGATCTCGTCGGCGTATGTTTGGATGATCTTCCACTTGAAGAACAACTCGACCGTCTTTCGGGGAGTTTTGTTCAAAATGGTGGACAACGATTTCATGTACGAAGGTGAACCCACAATCAAGCGGTCCGTTTTGAAGTCCGGAGGCGACAGCGCTGAAATCATGTCGGACAGGGATATCTGTGGTAACATAGACTCGGCCTCCTTGAGAGTGTGAGGGTTGTAGTACTTTTCCACATCTTGCATACTCTGCGTGTCTGGTGTCGCGTTCGCGAGCTTTGACTCGAAGAGAACAATATCTTCAACGGGGATATCCATCTTGTTTCCCACGAACTTGCCGAGAACATGTTTCATCACCTTGGTGTACTCAGTGACCGTCTCAGAACTGTTGTAGTACTCTCTAACTGGAAGACCGATCTCGTATGGAGGAGCGGCCGATATAATGACTGAGTCCGGATCACGATCATCGGCCTTTTGGCTGTCAGTTTGAGAGAAATTGACCAAGGCAGGTGGCATTAACTTACACCAACATCCAAATCAACCAGCGCAATGACACCGGATTGTTTAAGAAATAACACTGCATCCGTGACGTTGACATCGGAAGCAGAAGAACCAGACCCAGAGGTATATATATGCTCAAAACGGGCCAACAAAGCATCCAACGGCTGGCTACCACGCTTGTTGATCGCGGCTTCATCCAAGCAGGCACTGTAAGCTGCCTTCAGTTTCTTGAAGTTCTCCTCATCCGCGGCCTCCGGGACACTTGTAGACTCTAGAATATGGCGAAGACGCATGTCAGCTGCTTCGGCCATAAGAGTCCCAGTGAACATAGAACCCTGGTCGGGCCGCAGATCATGACGCTCTCTCCAGCCCCCGCACACATATTGTTCGAAATCGGTGCACGGATCGAGTTTGCCATGATTGGGGTCGAGGTTATAAAGAATCTCAGACGCAGCATGAATACATTCAGGCGATTCGCAGAGAGGCGGCGACACCGGGCGAGGAGGGACTTTGTCTGATGGTTCATCTGGAACACGACCGAGTTAGAGCGAAAGACGAAAAGCCATATGAACCGCCGGTCACATACTAGGTATTATCGACCAAAAGTAATATGCAACGGAGACAAAGATGAGCAGAGAAAAGATGGCAAATCGAAGCATCGAGAACCAAACTCCTCTGCGCGCAGCACATGGTTTGTTGCACCGTCTCGAATAGAGCTCATCGTGGCTGAGGAAGTCTTCCCTAGTAGGGCTATCCGCGTAGAGAAACCGGCGCTTCTCGAGCTCCGGCGTTGAGAGTTCTCGTAGGGTATACTCGTCGTCAAAGCTGCCATGGCTGCTGGGAGCACATGTTTCAGTAAATACTTCTTAAACATCAGCGAGTGTAGGCCAACCAACCTATTAAGGGGCGAGCTGGGACCCATGTCCTCCCGGTAGCTCATTCCTGCCGTGTCAATACTATTTACTCATATATATCTATAATTCGCTCGGCGCAATCAAGAGTGTAATTGCGAGTATCAGTGTCTTAATGCTCGAATCAAGGGGTTTCTACGAAGATGCAGGAAGAGCACCTCCACTGTTTGTTGTTTCATTGATTGCATCACATGTTGAGCCACGATGAGTCAGCCATAGCTTCAAGTGTTTGAGCTGTTGCAGCACCACAGACATCTCAGTATCTAAGAACATAGAAACATTATTGGATACGAGATACCTGATGTTCCTGCTGTCTGATGCTGTATGATCTATGTTGTCTGACCGTATGCTCATTGTAAGCATATCGTGTCAATCACCAACTCACCATTCTCTGCAGAGCACAAGTAAACCGTCAACTGTCAAACAGCAGCAAGTTGCAGCACCCCACATCTCACTAAGACTGCCAAACTTTATGTTGATTTGGCTCAAGTCAGTTGTCTGGAATCCGTGAAACAAAGAAACAACCCAGACAAAGGATAGGCTGTTGCAAGTGCCCAGACTTCAAGTGCAAGTTGCACTCCATCAAACTCAGATAATAATACCCCTGTCTAGATACCCTGTCGTTTAGTCCTCCCTTGAAGAGATGATCGCTACTACATTGTTATTGAGATGACAGCATCGCAATTCATGAGTAGATGATGACTACTACTACGTCCTACCATGAAGCAACTGACTCTAAAAAGAGAAGACCGCAATTCAGGGATGCCAATATGTATGCTATGCTGTGCTAGTGTGATGGCAGACTAACTTATTTGAGCAGAATCCAGTGCTAATTCTCAATTTTCGACTAAGTTTTGCTATCATCGATTCATCTTTTACTATGCGAAATGTGGACAAAAAAACTAAACTGTGGCTGCCACTCTGAATATCGTATGATGATATGATCATCCAACAAAAGAGCGGAATTTCGGCGGAACGGCTCTAGAGCTGTCCAGTTTTTCAGGGGCCAAAAGGCTCTAGACTAAATAGTAAACTCAACTGTCAGATACAAACCGTCAAGTTGTCAACACTCAACACTCTCTTCTGGAGCGTTCCACAGTTGTTATGATGATCATCAGTGCACTATCTACATGGTTTATTCAGAATTCGGATAGTCTACGGGATACGGTGATATCAATAATAAATAAAATATTCATGCAAGGGGACTTGGCAGTTGGCACATTGAAATGCATATCTAAATCACTGTTCTTGCTTAGGATTTAGCATTTGAATTCAACTCACCTCAAACCAAGAACAAGAGTACTAAATTAGTCTGATGAAGATCGACCAAGCATCAACAACAACCAATCCTCAAAGGCGTGTACTTCGTAGAAAGTGTCTCCTCAATTCTCAACCCCCCACCGAAGCTCTTTTCTTCTCTCAGGCCTATTTCCGTGGTCCAGACCGCTAGAAATCCACTCTCCAGTCTCCAGGCCACTTCTGTATCCTCTTCGCGACATTCGCCCGTTACATTATTGGATCGACGACGGTTGAACGGCCGGCCAGACTAAAGATGCAGATAACAGGCGCCAGAGCCGAAGGAAAAGATAAAAGGAAAAAAAAAACGTGTTCGTCACCCCTTTGTCCCATACTGGTTACTTGTAGATCCTTATATTATGGGCTCATGGCATTTGCAGTTTGCACCAGGAACTGGCGGTGGGGTACGGACTACTAGTTAGTTAGATTGTACTACTAGATACGGAGTAACTAGTACATGGCGTCCATTATTATTACCTGCTAGAAAGATCATAGAAGTAGATGGATACCGGTGGCTAAGCAACACGACCCCCTCTGAAAGGGCAAAGACTTCAACAAATAACAATCGACTTGTGATCTTAAAAGTGGGCTTGACAGAATCAGAGTATCAGACGATAGATGACTTCCCGGACGCTCGAGTCCCGGTCCCGACAAAACTGAGTGGACGGTACTACGGTAGATCGTCTATTTATCTAGCCTGGTTTTTTGTTTAAAAAAAAAAAAAAACGAAGCCTGGGATTCCCACTGTAGGGGCAATCGGTCAATCGGACTCTGCAGCATGGTTTTTTTGCGGGGATTCAAATCTGCAATCTTCATATTTGAAGATGACAAGGATCTAAGAATATTCATTCAGATTTCAGATACTTTGTTCGGGTTTCAGCCTTCTCGAGGTTGGGTCAATGTGATACTTCATACTTGATGGGAGGGACGAAGCGGAATGTTTGTTTACTACGAGAACTGGCTGGTTTGACGACATGACCAACAACATGAACCTCGAAAACAATTTTTTGCATGGTTCTTGACTAATTCTCGTGGGTCGACAGCGGGATGTGGACTGTAGACTGTGGAGTGATAAAACGATAATCTAACTAGTGGTACAGAGTACACATTCGAAGGGTCAGCTCACGATGGATATCGACTGCTACCTATCTAATTCTATGCAGTCCCGTTGCGAATTCAGCGATGATCAGGGATAGAAAGAGAAGGAGATGGCAGGGTTCAACACGTGGGATGAGTGAGATGTCGGGACATTGCAGATGTTTTAAATAATATCGGTAGCTTCATTGCCGCACTCGGTCACTTAGTATAGCTGGGTGTAAAGGAAAGTTGTATATCAAGTCGAGCTGCTAAGCTTGTAGTTGCATTCCAAGAACACTGTTCATTTGGAGAAGTCGATCTTGTGCTGACCTTTAGAGGATGATTATTATTATTTACAAAAAAAGAACCTAACAAGGAGTTCTTGGACATTGATCCTACTAACCTGATCGCTAACCTTGGGGTCACAAATTACAAATCCTACATATATAATTGCTTTTTATGTTTTGGAGCCTCGGACTCCAGGACCAGACACGCAGGATTGCATCTGACCATTATTGTCCCGTCCATGCAGCAAGGCGATGGAAACTATAATACGGCCAGTCAGGATCCCAGGGTTTTATGATATCCAACCTACCAGTCATGCTTCATTCCCGGATATCAAAGAGCATCTACAGTACGGACATGCAGGGAAATCGGACTCGACATGTGATCTGTCATGGGTAGAGAAACAGATCTCACAATCCTGCCTGCACTCTTCGTGTTTTTGCCTGGAGTCTGGACAGAGAACATAAGTTGCTTCGATTATTGATCCTTCTTATCTATCTGAAATATATGACTGTCTGACCTTATTGGCCATGTCCTCGGAGTCCAAAGCGACTCGAGCAGTCTAGCTAGGCACCCCTACCTAAGTCTCAAACGGACTGTTCCATTGTTCATCAGCAAGATGAAACCGGAAGGCCGGAATCTCACCAGACCAAAAGCTACAGACTTTATCTGCGAAGTTAGAAACTTGGAGTATCTATCTAGACTCGAGTTAGTCTTGAGTAGTGACTTTTCTAAGTTCGACTGTCACCAACTTTGGGGGAATCTAGGTACTAGTGACTACGGTCCAGTCCGAATGGCATTTTTGTCGAGTTGATGAATAATATCCAGATGCTGATCCCTCCTGATGCCTGTTATTCGTACGAATGAGCAATGCCAGAAGGACGGAGGATTGTTCAATATCCATATCTCTCCCTAACGTTCAAGCGCCAGCCAATGAGGGTCAAGGCTGCTTGTTATGAATGTGCCATAATACTTCAAGACGGCACAGGAGAGATTAGTGTCGAGTTGTGTAACGCTCGGGGAGGCCTATAATTGCGTTGTTATTGTTGTTAGTAGCTCTCGTGGCTGATCTAGTCAATACTGCCATCATCGTATAGCAGGGTATCTGCATCCTCCATCAGCACCGTCAAGCGTACGGAGTAGGTCTCTGGACGATGACACCGGAAAGGGCAAAAGTTAGTTCACGAGAAAATAATAAGTACGGAGAGAAGCGCGCACACGGACTCAGACTGGAGTCGAGGAACGGCTGTGATTCGCTCACAGGGGAAATGCACACCATTCAGATTCCGTACAAAGCTCCGACCCATGAACAATGACCATAGTTAACCATGCCAGACCCCTGTGATCATGTGATGAGCGAATAAGCGAGAGAATCGGGCGTCCGTCGATCCTTGCATGCCAAATCCGTCACGAATGCGATTCATTCGCCTCGTGGCGTCGTTCGCTTGCGGTTGATTGCCAAGAAAAGGGGGGGGGAGGAAGGGAGGGAGGCCCAGTAGAAAGTTATTCGGTGGGAACTATCTAGAAGAAGGGCAAAAAGCATAGAAGAAGGAATATGGAATAAGGACACTAAAGACGGGTTTAGATTGGATTGAAGATGGAAGATTAAAATTCGATAGAAATAGGTTGGGGTATCGTAGAGACGCATGGCGTGTTGGCTTGCTGCAGAGAGTCAAATCGTGGACGGCATCCTGTCCCATGGCGCAATTGACAGATCGCTAATGGACCTTGATGTCCGTCGACACATTAGGATTACCATCAGTCAGAAACTCAGATTGAATTTCTACTAGCAACAGCCGACATTTTCCATCAAGTCTACATAGTAGATCGTATATACACAGTATGTATTGAGTTTCAGGTGCAGGAGAAGGGACATGGAAGACTTCCTGGCGTCTTTCCAACGGAGAATGAAGAGTCACTAATAATGGTCCCCTCTCATGAGTGGATCAACTGGGTCTTTGAGCCACTGGGATATCCGACTTTCCAATTCATTCATTATTCACAATTATTAACTGAGAATAAGGATGGAATTATTGCTGGTTATGGCTCGTCCATCTCGTACTATGGGATCGTACCTTTTTCTTCCTCCTCCTTTCATTTAGAATAGTACCAAAGTACTCCGTAGCAGTGCTGAGTTTGACACGTCTGTGAGGGTCGGAAACCTTTTACTCGTCATTCTCATTCGACGATCTCCTGGAATATGATGAGTGCTCCGAAACGTAAATTCTGGACAAATATAGCAGTAATTAATAGTAGGTAGTAGTAGTAGTCTGTCTGCCCGGAGTTCCTTTGTAAATTGACTAAACAAATTAGCTTCCCTCGATCGGGCTGGAAAAAAAAAAAAAAAAAAAAAAAGGCCTCTGGAACTGCTTCTGAACAATCCTGATAATCATAATAATCATAATAATAATCACGGAAGCCGTACTTAATCAACAAAAAGGTAGGGAATAGCTACGAGTTAGTTAACTCCAAAGGTCTCCCACTACTCAACCTCTTTCGGCTTACTTCTTCCTTCTACGGAGTTAGGTACTCTCTTTCCTTCCCCCCGCTTGGTGTGTCTGTCCGAATTCCATCAGCTGCTTCTGGTGTCAGGTGTGGGACGATACAGAGGTCAGAGATGTGCCACTGCTACTCACTACTACAGTAATACTACTTCTACTCTTAATCCTTAACTCCCCTATCTGGTCGAGATCCCGATACTCTCATCTCTTTCTTTCTTCTCCCCCCCCCCCCCCCTCCTCCTCCATCCTTCAGTCCTCAATCACTCTCTACGAGACCGCCGCTCGGATTGCTTGCTGGTGGTAGCTACACTCTAACTAGCAAGCAACAGCTATTTCTTCAGCTTGAAGATCATTGCGGATTACCGGCAGACTTCCCAACCCAAGATTGTCGGACTTTTGCTCGAGCTATTCGATCACCCGAGACTCCAGTATCCTAGTATCTCCGCCTCCAAAATCCGGCGACTCGGTTTCGGTAGCCATTGCACTCTCGACACTTGGCTTGTGATTCATTCGCAGTTGTCACAATATTATTTGGATATCGCGATTCGGCCCTGGAAGTTCTTTGGTTTAATTCTTTCTCTTTCGGCTCCAATTTTATCGTTATTCTTGCACTAGTGTTTTGTACACTATAGACCCAGCTGCGCTGCCTCGAACTTTCCTACCGTTCTTACGGGCGCTATCCTCGATATTTCGACCTCAGAATCAAACGCCAGTGTCCAATTAGAAGTTATTGCGGGCCAAAGCAAAGCGATTCTCTGCAGCTGTAGAAGTACGTGGGTATCAGGAGCGCGCGACAGCTTATCCGGATTTCGTCGCATACTAACCAGCAACTCTTGTCGGCAGCAGAAGCTTGGGTCAATCTAGCTCTTGATCATACTTGACAAGGTAAGTCGCCAGACTTCAGTGCTGATCCCCCTCCGTGGGAACCCTCGCTGTTACATTCCCTTTTCCCATGCGACTTGACTCGTATTGCGAACCGATGGTTATCCATGTCTCAAAGCTCGACGGCCGGGTGGTCGCTGGGCGCAGCCCAGGCATACTCCTGATTCAGCTCTGAGGACATGCGCATTAGGCCGTGGACCTCGAGTGTTGTATGCGCTGCTGGTCTATTGCGATTTTGACTGACTTCTTTTCTTCAGAAAACCCACTCCTTTTAATCACTGTCCTTCTCATCCAACCGCCACAACTCATATCATGGGTTGCATGGGCTCCAAGCCTGTTGAGGCTCTGGACAAAGAAGCTGTCCAGCAGACAGCTAGAATTGACAAGTCTTTGAAAAATGACAAGAAAATGATGGACAGGACGATCAAGATTCTGCTCCTGGGTGTGTCTCCTGTGCAAGCTGCGTTCAATACAATCTGCGTTGCGCAAGCCGATGTACTAATAAGCTCGATCTAGGTGCCGGAGAATCTGGGAAGTCAACCATCATCAAGCAGATGCGCATTATCCATGACGGAGGTTTCCCTGATGATGAACGTCGACAAACGCGCGCGGTCATTTATTCCAATCTTGTCATTGCATTCAAGGTTCTGCTGGATATCGTCAGCGCAGAGAACATTGAATACGAACTCGAAACCACAAAGGTAACATGATGATGGCTTTCATCTGCTCGTTCACCGAGACTAACCGCGTCTTTCATTTGCAGAAATTGGCAGAATTCATAGATGAGCTGGAACCCGACGTATCATCCGACGAAGCTTTCTCGGATTACAAGGTTCGCGACGCAATGAGAGACATGTGGAACGATTCAGGTGTCCAAAAAGCTGTTTATCGAGGTCATGAGTTCGCACTACACGATAACCTTCAATAGTAAGTCTTTCTACGCATGGATGTCCGTTTGACAGTCACTTATGGTTCTTCCAGCTTCTTCGGTTCTTTGGATCGGTTATTCCAACCCGGTTGGCTTCCCGACAATCAGGATATGCTACAAGCCCGTTTAAGGACAACGGGTATCACAGAGACTCTTTTCGAGCTCGGGCAAATGAACTTCAGAATGATGGACGTAGGTGGGCAACGGTCTGAGCGCAAAAAATGGATCCATTGCTTCGAGGGAGTTCAGTGTCTTCTTTTCATGGTTGCGCTGTCTGGCTACGATCAATGTTTGGTGGAAGACCAGAATGCCGTAAGTCCATTCCGAGTTCAAGTCAGACTTGCGAACTTCCACTTATACTAACCACCTCGCAGAACCAAATGCACGAAGCGATGATGCTCTTCGAATCTTTGGTGAACGGAGAATGGTTCAAGCGCAAGCCCATCATCCTGTTCCTGAACAAGATCGATCTGTTCAGAGGAAAACTCGAATTCTCACCAGTATCAAAGCACTTCCCAGATTACAACGGTTCGAATTCGGATTTCGATGCTGCAGCGCGATACTTCGCTGACAGATTCCGCGGCATTAACCGAATACCGGATCGTGAGATCTACATTCACTATACCAATGCCACAGACACAACGCTTCTCAAGGCGACAATGGAGTCTGTACAGGACATGATCATTCAGAAGAATCTCCATACACTCATTCTATGAGTCTACCCCTAGCCGAGACGATCGGTTTGACGAGGTTTACTATAACCATGAGACGCCGAATTTTTCCACTTCTTTTTGACGCCATTCTTCGCATTGCATAACTAGAGCGTTCATCCCAGCTTGGACTTTGAGCTCCAACTTCATACATTTTTTTTCCTTTCTTCTTCCGCCTATATATCTGATACAGCTTCCCATCCCGTTTTTCGCGCAACAAGAGCGATAAATCAGAGCATTGTGGACTCTTCGCTACGTTATCAAGCTACATTGCATCAAAAGCTCATCCAATTTGATATCCCATATCTCCTTCAAACTAGCGACGGTACTATTGTCTATATAATGCAGGGTGATACCACGTCTTTTTTTCTACCATTTTTTTTTTCTTTTCCAGTGGCATGTGCAGACTCGATGATTATCGATTGTCACCTTCACCAAACTCTAGACAGCATGCCTCCTGTATAACTCTTTCTTCTCCTTTCTCTATATGATGTTGCAGACTCTTCAGAGATAAGATGCATAAACTGGTATTTTAGTTCACAGATTTTCAAAGCAAACGTATGCAACGCTGTCTCAAAATTCAATTCTGACAGAACAAAGGAGAAGTAGACCTATCATCAACTACTCATCTAATTACGACCCATAAGGGAGAGAAGCGGGGGGGGGGGAAGGGTAGAAAGCTTGCATTGTTCGAGAGTAATCTTCATTATTGTTTCTCTGCCTAAGTGATCAATGTATCATCATGTGACCTTTATGCCTGAGGCGTCAAATAGCTGACATAATCACCGGACCGCATGATCAATTCCGACTTCGATTTCGCCTTCGCCTTCGACGACTCTTGCCGGCTTCAACCCAACACCGTCACCCAGTTGCTGGGTTACTCAATTTTGAAAATGTTGTCATCCTCACTACGCCGGGCAGCATGGGCGCCTATTGTGCCCATTCCCGGAATCTCTCGCACAACCAGCCAAGCTCTTGCTGCAACCTCTAATGGCCTCCTCGGCGCAACCGAGCATGTGCGTCAGCGCCGATACTCGTCCTCCTCGTCGTCGAAACCCAGCGACGGATCAAGGAATTTCGACGCCTCTTCTCAGACTCCCGCCAAGGGGGTGAGCTCTGGGGACAAGCGGGAAGGGAAATCCTCGAAGCGGAGGGGGAAGGATAGCAACGGCCGGAACGGCTCCAAGTCGAATCAGCATGCAGCCTTCTCCAGACTCCCCAGCGTTCCTTCGACGCAGCATCTTCAGCCTCATGGTGAGTGAACCAGTTCGTTTGATGTAGTTCCTCGGGAGCTCCTGCTTTCTTGTCCGGTCTCCGCGACTCTGAAGATCTCAGACTGACTTTTTTCTCCCGCGTGGGTGCAGATGTCCATGTCGCGTCCTTCTTCTCCATCCATCGCCCTATTTCCGTTTCTACCACCGTCCCTCCACCTTCCAGCGCCGAGGCTTTTGATGCCATCTTTACTGCGAAGAAATCCTCAAAGTCCGATCCGGCCGATGTGATCCTCACTCTTTCCTCCGCGGTCCAGAACATGGAAAACTCAGCCTACCAGCTCGGCGAGCACGACGAATCCACAAACATCCTGAGTCGTGGCTTCAATGAGCTCGAAGGGCAGCACCTCGACGGGATGAACATGCCCGAGCTCCGGATCTCGATCGAGGAGCTCACGAAGCGCCTGCGTCCCTTCCAACCCCCACCACCTCCGGTCCCGTTCGACGAGGCCCAGAATGCCGCGGAGTCCCAGGAAACCTCGAGCTACTCGACTGTCCTGACCATCCACGAGTCTACGCACCCGGACGGCCGCAAAACGTATGAAGCGCACGCCTCGCCCTTCGTCCCGACGCAGGATATGGACGCCCCCGGCGCCGCGGAGAACGAGGCCTTCATCGACGCCCCGCACGGCTCCGGCAGCTCGTACATCGAGCGCCTGCGCGATAACACCGGCATGCACGCCATCAGCACCCAGCGACGACGCAAGCTGAAGATGAAGAAGCACAAGTACAAGAAGCTGCTGCGGAGGACGAGAACTCTGAGACGCAAGCTCGACAAGGCTTAAAGGCGGAGTCAGCTCCAAGCTTGGCCTTGTCTTCCTCCTTCATGCCTTCTCTTTCGTCGTCTCATGGTTTTTTGTTTTTTCCATCTGTCTGTCTTTATCAGCCACTACCCTATCCGAAGCGTCGGGGTCCTTGCTCCCTCTGCTTTGTGATATTTTTTCCTCTTCGTGGGCTTTTGTTGACAAATGGTTCCTGTGGTATCTCTTTTCCCCTCTCACAGTTTTGCATTCTCGCCGTGCATATTCCTATCCGATAGACCAATATCATATAACATATTATTACCATTTTTTTCTCCCTTGATCCACGCAGCCGCATATTCGTGTTTTCTTGACACCTTGGCGAGGTCGAATAAGATAGGAAGCGCTTACGCTCACCTGTTTCTGAGAAGTATTTCATCTCAAACACTGCCTTGAGCGTTAAGCTTGTATTACAAGGATTGCCAATACATGTAGATAAGTAAACCACGAAAGATCAGGAGCGGGATCCCAAGACGTGGCCGACAAAGTCGTAAAAACAGAAGACATTCAGCGTTGCAATGTAAAAAAAAAAAGCGACCCAGTCTAGCTTGGATCAACAACAAAAAGAAAACTCCCATAAAGTACAAGTGCAGCGCGGATGTTGGCCCCAGCGATGTATCTACCTCCCAGATCCTGATCGAACCCGCGTCTCCCATAGTCTACATCTCCAGCCACCAACACATCAGCAGTTATATCTCTTGTCCATTTATAGTCGATGACATCCCCGAAATTCCACCTTTCCCTTTCCCCTTGTTCGAGCCACTTTCGCAGCCTTGCGCCTAGACGTCGAATAGCAAATCAAAGATCGTCATGTGCTATTATATCAGTGGCGAAGAGGCCAATATCATGTCAAAAATCAGGATGTTCGAGCAACCTAAATCCCCAATTGTAATTCCGTACACACAAAAGAGAATAGGCTCATCTCGCTTGAGAACGGTTCATCTGTCCTCGTGTTTGCGAGGGTAGATAAAGTACTCGCTTAGCACTTGACGTCGATTTTCGCGCGAGAGTTCATGAGAAGAGCGACGATCAGACCGTACAGACCTGGGTAGATGGAAAGAGAATGGTTAGACAAACAACGCCAAGTCCACTCCGATGGATTGTAAGAAACTCACCCAAGACTTCAGCGAAAATCAGAATCAGAATCATGCCGACATAGAGTCTGGGTTGCTGAGCTGTGCCGCGGACACCAGCATCACCGACGATACCAATTGCAAAACTATTGAAGTGCAAGATTAGTCTTCCTCCGCACGCATCCTCTCATCCAAAGCTGAACCAGCATAGGAGGCGGAACATACCCAGCTGCCAAACCGGCCAGACCGACAGCGAGACCGGCACCCAACTGAATGAACCCTGTGTACAAAGGGAGGCTCTGGGCCAAGTCGTTCGCGATCAACACCGACACGACCAGTCCGTAGATACCAATGATACCAGCCATGACAATGGGGACAATGTCTATCAAGTGCCGTCAGTCAATTCATCCTTACAGTTGACGTGGTCCCCAGGGCGAAGCCTTAACGTACTCTTAACGATCAGGTCGGGCCGAAGGACGGCCATGCCGCAGACACCGACACCAGCCTTGGCGGTTCCATAGGCGGCTCCGAAGCAGGTGAAAACAATGGCTGATGTGCAACCAAGGGCACCGAAGAAGGGCTAAAGCAGTTAGCAATGAGGAGGGGCTTTAGGAGGTGTAGATGGTATTGCTCGGTGAGGAGGAACGCGATGACGCGGGGCTCGGGGAAGGACTCGGATCTTGAAGGACTATTCGAGGAAGTGAATAACTCACCGCATAAACGGGGCTATTAAGAGATAGACGTTAGCATGAAGAACTTGCATCTCATCCGAATTGTGGCAGGGGTTGACCAAGCTTCCAGTCGAAGCTCGTCGAGGTAGCTGAAAAGGAGCTGATAGGGTCATTGCTTACCAAAGCTCTGTGGCCATTTTGAAATAATCAAGCGATCAGAATGTGGGAAATGATTAATTGTACTAGGCTGAAGATGATGAATGGGATCAACAACGGGTCGAAGACTGCAGAAACAATCGTTGTGATGATGCGAAGGCGCTGAGTTCCAAGACGGAGTTGGAGTTGGAGGTCGAAGGCGAACAGGCTGGTGGCTTCGGAGAGGCTCAGCTACCACCAGTGCTGCCACGTGATTTTCATGTTGGTTGATCAACAATGACGGACAGAACTAGTTACAGAGTAGATAAGACCGTTTCATTTACTTTAGATATGGTAATTATTGGAGATGACGACCCAATATTTTGATTTTTGCTACATATTGTACAATTTTTTCTGCAAACTAGCTTTTTAGGGTGGTAAGTCTAGGAAAGAGTCATCTCAACCCGGCAACCAGGTATATCACATTTGGTGCTGGTTTCCAGTACTCCTCCCTTCGAGTCGGGGTCAATCTTGGGTTGGGAATACGCGATTGCCTTCTCAGTGAGAGCGCCAAAGTAATGAGGAACCGCTATCAGCTCCTTATGTGCGGGTGATATGCTGGTCAAGGACTCCGCATCGGAGAGGACCCCGAACCGATACGTGACACCCCCATCCGGTAGCTCAGATAGCTTTGTATGCTCACTCTTTGGCTCGACAGAAACAAAGAATTGGACATAGTCACCTTGTTCTGCCACTTGTGACAGGGACGAGAGATCGTCCATCATCATATACTTGTCGAGGGAGGCGAATGATTCTCCCGCCGGGGTTACATCACCCAGAGAGAATAGACGGTCCACAGAGGAGAGCTGTCCGCGGTCGCTTGGATCCAAGAAGCTGGTCTCGGGATCCAGTGATAGCAAACCCTGCTTCTTGCCCCATCCTCCTCCGCCACTCATGACACGGTGAAGCTTGCCGCCTGCCTGAACGGATGAAGTGAGGCGGTCTTGAGTAAGGGTTGCCTCAGAAGAGGCGTTATTACCGGGCTTTTCAACCAGGGCCCAGACAGAAACTCTCCGGTCGGCGATGTTGTGTTCCGCGATGTAACGGGGGAGTTCCTTTTCGAGCTCAGAAGAAGCGGGCATCGGTTCATTGGACGGGTCATCTGCATGTTTCGCAAGCTGGCGTAGAATATTACCCATGCTAGCGATGACTTTCCGTCTCTGGCTGACAGGATACAATGGAAGCCCAAATGAGCTTTGTAGACTTTGCGCAAAATTTCTGACCACGCAGCTAGACAGAGAAAGAGTTTGATCTAAATTATACTTGCTCGAGGAGGAGTCGTACACCCAGCGTGTCCCGAGAAGAGTGGTATCATTTCCATTAATGAAGATCGTATTAGCGAGACGCAACCCAACTTCATGGACCGGCCTGCGAACAGACTGTCCAGGCGTGTCTGGAACGGTAGTTTCGATTGAGAATATCAAGGACGACTCCTCTGTAGTCGTTGACCTGACAGAGCGCAGTGCGGAAGCTTTCCCAGCGATATTTTCCGCCTTCGCGAAAGTGAGCGCCAAACCCTCCGATTCCGTTAAGGTGTCGGGTGTGTCAGCCTTCCGCCCTCCGATATCAGATTGAGGACGAGGATCAGGTATTCTATCAACGATGGCAAGGACGGCGTGAATCGGAGCGGGTGTGGTGGGATTCTGATAGAGTCGGTTTATCCATTGTTCGAGGAATGTATTATCGGAATTGAACCAATGCGCAAAGGAGGGGGTAACAAGAAGGATCGGGACATCGCCTGATTCTGCTAACGACGAGGAAGTAGAAGGGAAGCTCGTAAGAACGTCATCTGGAGTCTCTTGCTGGTTTAGCTTGGTATCATCACCCTGAGCGCAGCAAGGGACACTCACAATCTGATCAGGCGTCCTTGTAAGCCAGGTATAGGCGAAAGGTAAGTCAGTAGCTTTGCCGCTCCGCGCTTGATACCATCTTCGTGTCACATTGCAAGTTTGCTGATGGAAGAAATGTGTCTTCGCCTGCCCTCGAAACCATTTGGGGAATTGCCGGGGCGGCCCCAGTTTGAGCGCCAGCCGCGCCGACATGGACAGCGGGGTGAGCCCGGAAGAGTTCAACATCAATACATGGGAAAGCGACGATCAAAATTGAAACGATTGCTGTTAGCCTGCTATACCATTACTGGCGTTGATGTGAGCGAAGTCTGCGGAAAAAGAAATGCGGAGCCACTACGGCAGCAAGCAGTATTGGCGGCTGGCTGGCGCTCTGGATACTCTGTGCTCTGTCAGTGGATGCCAAGCCCTGAGCTGAGAATACGGCACGAAGCAGTCATCATTTCTGTTACATTGAGTTGGGACAGGGTATAGGTTTTCGGATACGTCTCATGATTGATATTCATTCCAACGAGAGGTCTTTAGGTTTTGGCTCGGCTTTGTTGTGGGAATTCTGATTGACAGTCGTGAGGTCAAAATATAAAAATGTTGTGCTCAATTATCTATCTAGCTATTTTGGTGGCTTTGCGCCTCAGATTCAAGAATTGGCTACCAAGAAAGATTGGATAGATAGTACTAGTAGATTACATCTACGTAGATACTGCTCATAACCTAGAACCAAGAAAACTATGTCTGATGGATTTTCGGCTGAGGATTAAGTTCTTACTCTTCAAAAAGAATGCAATCAATAGCCTGACGTATATTTTTGGTCGTTAGGCAACAAGAAAAGATATCGCCTTAGGGTACGGAGTAGATAGACACAAGGCTGGATTGTTCAGCCACTTCGGTAATGCAGTTCCTGTACTCCGTACTCGATGGTAGTACCTATGCTCCCGACATGAAGTTGAGCCAAAGGTGCATGTGGCTGGGCAATCACACGTACCAAATTGACGTGAACGAGGGAAAAATCAGCCGATGACAACTGCTCAACTTGGTACTTCCATAGGTCCATACTCCATAGTCCATAGGTAGTAGGTAGTAGGTAGTAGGTACCTTAGTAGTAATAGGGCCCCATCCCAGCCCTACCACTTAGTCTAGTCATATTATTTCTAACTCGCTCTCCGTAATAGCTGCTCGAGCAGCTCCTTTCCTTCAGGTCCAGACTCCAGACTGTCCATCCATATAGTGTTTTCTACAAACTATCTTCAGAGTAGAGTAGTAGATAGTTCCTTATTCCATATATAGGGATTTAGGCAGCGCAATATCAAAATGTTCATGAATGCTCCTCCGACCAATCAGTCCGAGCCGTGGATAAATGAGCCGCAGGTCGAGAGGGCGGTACAAGCATGACGTAGTGCTCAGCCTTGGTCAAACTGCAAAAAGCGCATGATGTAGTTACTAGTTAGTGATATCTAGGTAGCAGGTAGTACTCCGTATTAACTGGGAGAAAGTGGAAAAAAAAAAAAAAAAAAGGTACCAATTAGTAGCATGGCTCTCTCGCAATCAGTAATTATGCTGCTTGAAGATTAAAAATTGAAACTAAAAAAAAAAAAAAAAGCCAGAAGTAGAAACAATAGGTTGTAGGAAGAGGGCGGACGTCAAGCAAGGCAAAAGAGAAACAGCCAGTCCCTGTCACGATGATACGCTATTGATATTAGTATTCTTTGGAAGTCCCGCCCATGATTTAAGAGCCGACCTTCCGCCCAGTTTCTTCTTCTCTGTTAGTTTACTTCCTCTTCCCTCATCACATCACTCTACAATCCATCTTCTACCTGTCTTCCAACTTCGTTTTCCCAATCCATCCCCTTCGTGGTTTCTGATTCAAAATGCCTTTCACTGCCTCGTAAGTCTTGTCCTCCTTTCCTAGTCATCCGTCGCCCAAGGCTTCGCTCGCAAAAGGCGCAGCTTTACCCCTCGAAACCTCTTTTTCAATTGAGATCACAGAACCGAAAGATTTGGGGACGCATTTACTGACAATTCATCCTCTAACACAGTGACATCTGCAAGATCATCTTTGCGATCATCTTGCCCCCTCTTGGTGTCTTCCTCGAGCGCGGATGCGGTGCTGATCTTCTCATCAACATCTGTTTGACAATCCTGGGTTGGATCCCTGGTATTATCCACGCTTTGTATGTGCCTCCCATCTTTTTTCTTTTTTCTTTTTTTCTTTTTTTTTTTTTTTTTTTTTTTTTGCGCTGTTGCCTAGTGCTCCCAACTAACTGGGCTCTGCAGCTACATCATTTTCAAGTACTAGCGCGCTCCAACCTCCCAACCACCACCTGTGACTTCTATCGTTCCAAGTCATGCGCGGTCGGAAAGTGAAGTCCATCTCGCTCGATAATAATTACATACTATCAGCCGATATGAATTCCTGACCCGAACGGATAACTACGACCGATGACGGATCCAAAGGCGGTGTCGTCAGCATGCGTTCCGTGAGGCGCCGGCTGAGTTTAGCCCCACCAATCTTGGCAGCCGCTGCTCAAATATCGCAAAGCTTCTGATGGGCGAGAGTATCTCTCTAATTGCGATACGGCCTAATATCTCCTTTTGCTTGTGTCCTAATTACTGCTTTTGCGCCATGTCTCTTTTTTTTCTCTCCTTTTTATCGCTCTTCGATTCGGATGATACCAGCTCATTTGCCCCTGTGGGCTTTTGTTCTTGTTTTGCTATCAGTGACTTCTCGTGATGATTGATGGCAATGACATAATTATTGACTAATCTATATCTCGTCTTCCTGGAAGCTTTTCCGACTCTCGCCGTCCTCGTAAGCATTTGTCGCGACTTGTGGGAGCTGAGACAGTTGTCAGGGCAATTGTTAAGAGATGACTCCCATTCCCATTTCACTTTGCAATTGGCTGCGCAGAAATAAATACTTCTTTCAGGGGTGTTGCTGTCAGTCTTGGCATGAATTCTGAAGAACTGGCGATCATCAGCTTGTTGAGTCCGCCTGCGGGCTTGGTCAGGTGTGAATTGAGAACTATATATTCGGCTTTCTCTACTTAGTTCATGCAAGCATAATTGACACGCCGTGGAAATATTTTAAAATCAGTAGATGCGCAACACCCCTTCGGCACGCGATCGGCTGATCTGACATCATTCTTCACACTGGCAGCTTCAGCGCCAACGCGGCGCGTATTCAACAACTCTCCTATCTGATCGCTCATCGAAGCGCCAGCTTCCAACAGACACCCTCAAGATGCCCTTTCCAGCCACTGAAGATGATTCTAACCGCATTGTTCTCCTGTTTCAACTGGGCGCGTACAGCGACTCAGCTGCGCTATCTTCGTTTCATCGACCTGTCTTCTGCAAAGCGTAGCCAGTCAGCGTCATGGCAGAGGAAGGCGATCGTTCCTCTGACGCCAACACAGGTGTACTCAGGAAACTGAGCAGAGTGAGTTTCAACAATGGGTTGACGCTTCTTCTTTCATCGTCCATGCTCTGATCTTTACTCTGGGTTTCCTGCTTGCATTCTTTCATGAGTTGATTCGGAATTTCCTCAGTAATTTGGTTTTTGAGCATCATCGGCCTCTCCCTATTCTGCTGGTACCTTTCAGAACTAGAATGTGTCTATATGTCTCCTCATAACTGCTGGGGTACGTGTTCCTCCACAGTACATCTATGAACGTGAGTTGTGGCATCTTCAAACCCATTCTATGTTGGGTTTACAACTTGGTCTCCAGTAACTTGAAAAGGCTGGGATGGTCTGACCGGACGTAGGACTGCTGCAATATGTTTCTACCCTCCATCGGAGAAACCCTCATTGCAATATCCTCGCTCATCTCGCCATGTGTAGCGCACAGCTCTCACAAGGTTCGACGCATAGCACCCACAGCATCGTCGGCGCTCGACTCAATTCCACACTGTGCTCTGAAATGCGTCGAAGCTTTCATAGAATCCGATGGCCTGGGAAGTGCATGTGCTAGCCTGGACATCGGTTGTCTCTGCAGGACGAACACGCAGAGTGGATATACCTTGGGTGAGGCAGCATTGCGCTGCAATCTTTCTTTCTGTCCCATGAGTGTGGCTGAGAGCTCGCATGTTTACAACATATGCGATACGGTCCCGGGTGCGATCCCGAAGACCCATGCCACTATCACTGCTACGATTATGTCGACAATCTATCCCACAACAGGGATCTCCACGCAGACTACTACTACGACAGCTGAGACCTCCAGCCCGACGGTGATCGCGTCGCCATCTGTGTCGACAAGTTCGTTGCCTCAAAGCACATCTCTGTCTCAAAGTACGCCGAGCACTACTTCGGCTACCTTTGCTACCTTCCAGACTCCTCTAACGTTAACTCACGCCGATCCATCATTTTCCAGCACTACTGAGAAACAATCATCATCACAAACTGCATCCGGCACAGCCACCACCACCGCGGAGGCCAGTGGGAGCAGCCTGAATGCCGCTGCAGTCATCGGAGTTTCCGTCACCTCCGGCGTGTCTGGATTTTTCATTCTCGGCGTTATCATCTTCTTCTGCTGTCGGAGAGTCCGACGCCGGCATCAGCGGATCAAGAATCGAGATTTCTTTGAGATTGGTGGTGTTATGTCGGAGCCGCCGGATTTCAGCCAACCTCTTCCACGACGTCCAGCGGAGGGGCCACCTGATAATCCCATGTCCGATGCAACGAATCAACATTCTGATTCCGAGACCGCGAGATTAATGTCGCCATTCAAGCCCACAGTGCGGAATCCAGACGTTGTAGTTACCACGCCAGACGACTATCGGTTTGTGTATGACACTCCAGACCGGATCGGATTTGCGGTGTCAACGAATTCCGAGTTTGATGCATCTCCAAGCCAAGCATCGCAGCGCACGATTTCCGACCTTTTACCGGACAAACCAAATCTGTACCCAGAGCCATTGAGGTGGAGCATCCACAAATCCAGGCCTGCCAGCAGCAACACGCTGTTTGAAGAGGAGGAGGCTGCAAAGTCCCGAGGCTCTCTGGGATCCGCAAACCCATACCTGGGGCTCACAGGTGGGCGAAGTCGTCTCAACAATGGACACCAATACAGGCAAAACCCGACGATGGGACTTCCTTCCAACCCCCGCGCGATGTTATATGGGACGGAAGGAGCACGACGAGTCCCGCCACCCAAGAAGAGCGGCCAGTATGGAGCGAAGCCAGTCTACGCCAATACTGGAGAAAGAGTTCAATTCGGTCAGCAAGCCGAGCTCTGCGATGACAGTCGCCGAAACTCACGGGTTCGGATGCCAGATCAGCAAGATTTCGCGGGCAACTACTGGGGGAATCAGAACAACGGCTTTGGACGGCCTTCACCTCGGGGATCTATGCAACGACCAGTCCAGGGCCTTGGGACGACCAGCCCTTCTTTAAGAGATCCGGGAGCGGGGTTCGAGACAGTCAACCTCAACGAGAGCTCGACTCCTCGCCGCAAATCTCGACATTCGGGTGACTTCAAGCCTCTCACTCCTGTGAAGGAGGTGCGAACCCCGTCGGGTGCTGCGCCCAGGGGGGAGGCCCAGGGATACTTCAATGAGAATGCGACTGTGCAGTATCCCCAAATGCCCTTTTCTGCCGCCGTTCCTCCCCAGGAGATCGTATCACGGCCTCGAATCGTGCGACGTGATGATATCAAACGGGTGCAGATCCGCAAGGGCAAACCACAGCCCCAAGGACTCAGTACGCCATATTCCCCCGAAGATTGCTGGTTCACACCCAGCTATGACTCCGGCCAGCGATATTCAAATGGGTCCAAGAGCAGAAGACTCCCGGTCGATAATAGTTATCCGGTGGAGAACATGACTTCGCGTGTGCCGGCGAGGAAACCAGTGTCCTGGGGGCGCAAGGTCACCCCGTCGAAGAGAGGGTCTGACCTGATTCTCCGTGTGGACTGAGGACGCGTTGTGCCGCGATTTCCCTATTTTCAAGTATATATTGACCATTACGTGTAACATATGATGATTTTGTGTAGCTGGATGAGCTAGTTTTTTTCGTCCCTTGATCTAATCCTGTTTGTCTCATTACTTTCTCAGGGGGATACTCGGTTGTACTATCAGATAAGCTGCGATAGAGCAGTGGCTGGCTCCCGCTTTAGAGGGGAAAAAATGAACCTTCGAAGACAGTCGTTGTCTGAATCTCATCGATCTCTGGGGCTCCAGATGCTGAAGTCCGGATTATGTGAAGAAACCAAGACTCATTAGAAACTGAGATCATAGCATGCACCTTGATGACAGCACAGGTTAGTCGAGTATTAGCCCTCCCTCAAAGCGAGGAGGATAATGCACAGTGACACCATCTTCCCCCCCCCTTGAGCCCGCAAACCAGAAAACACGCACCCATTTCACGGAACTTTCATCCGTGCCTGGCCCCCTGCGTACCTGTACCGTCACCAGCGGATTGACATGGACCTGGCAGGACATCATATGTATTGAAGATCCCTCGTAACATCGTACCTAGTGATTGATAGTCTGGCAGGTCGTAAGTACCAGCAAAGAATAGATAGACCTAAACCTAAACCAGCGTAGGTTTACCTCGTAGAGTGATCGTCACATGCAAAGTGAGAGATGTGGCTGAGGGGGATGGAAGGGACTACAGTATCGCTTAAAGCCACAAGCCGGGTATTGTACCCTGTGCCTTGAGGATTTACTTGATATGGTAGGTAGGTAGGTAGGTAGGCAGGCAAGTGAATTTGAGTCTTGACTTGGACACTTTTACTGGTTTAATCGTGCTCTATGGGGGGATGAGAATTTGAATTTGTCTCCAAGAGACATGGATGAGAAGCACCTAGGAGTAGTAGTAGACGAGGTAGAAATGAGGTACTGCCTACCTACGGAGTACTATCTAGGTACCTAGGTACTACTCCGAGGTAGGTAGGACCAGGAAAACCGTATCAATACCGTAATCCTGACTCGCCAACCCAAAGCAGCCTAGCGTATACGTTCCAAAGGCAAGTCTCCCGCCATGACGTCAAACCAAGAACTGATCTTCTGGCGAGTCCAACTAAAAGCTGCTCGGACGGCGATGATGTTGAGAATCATAATGGCCAGAGACAACCCCCCCCCCCCCCTTCTTCCTCCAAAAAAATAAATACGACACACCACTGGTTTAAATCACTCATTCTACTGGTAGGGGTCATTGCACCGTTCGAGATACGGACCGACTACTCCAGGTGCGTTCTGAGTGGTGGCTGTCTGGCGGCCATGCGATATGCACTTACCATGCAGCCACCGAACCCGGCACGACATCATTGCTGAAACAGCGCCAATTTCGGATTTTGATGACAGACCCCACGAGTCGGAGGTGTTGAGCTTATGCCCTTGAGAGATTATTGATTGTTAGAGGAACAAGGATGGGGAGTTTAGTGTGTCATGGATGCAGATGATGCCAATCAAACGGGCTGTGAAGGCTGTGTAGATAGCACTGAGAAATGATATCAGTTGGGAATTTGGAAGAGTTGGAGCAGAAATGCCTCTAGTAGAAGTCCCCCTGAGAAAGGATAACACACATCTAGAGAAGGTAGAGAACCCCATTGTACTGTCCCCATTGCGGTACAGCTTCTCTATCTTTCCCAGAGATTCAATAATAACAATCATACCGTCATACTACCGAGGGAGCACCAACAACCAACGTGGGATCGACTAAGCAGGAGGAGCCCCGCTGACAGCGACAAATTCCATTGTCCGTCATTGAAACTTCCTGGAGCCTCTGAACGCTAAACGGACATTTGGAACGAATCAGAATGCGGTATCTTCGCTTTGAATATGTAAGTCTACGAGTTCGACATTTTTTATGAATCAGTCGCATTCTGACTAACTAGTAAAACCCCCCTACTCCTAATCTCCCACCTGATGCAGGTCGACTCGAGAGGGATCAGTTACGAATCACCGTCCATCCAGCTGTTTCGGATGGAGGGCAAACTTTGGACTGTCGGTGGAGACTCGTCCGCTGGAGACGAGTTCGCTCATCGAACAGAATACATTGGACAACGGATAGGTCGCAATGCCAATACCAATGCCAATGCCTCACTGTCATTGCACCAGATCCGATGTACCGTCCATACCCGGTTGATGACGGAGCCCACGGGCTGCATCACAGCTTGCAACCTGATAGACTGATTCAGCTTCCCCTTCATCCACCCTGTCTCCCTCGACGCATCTATATTAAGGCCGTTGATGTCCATCATCATCCTGGTCCTCGATCCTATTCTCCACCTCCCCCCTTCCAACTTCGACTATCAGTGATTCTGCATTGATCGTTGCTCTGCTCCATTCTTCCTCCCCCCCTACACTTCAGCAGGTCGTAGTATCCAGTGTGATACTTCCTACCTCTGCTCCTTGCAGGAATCAGCTCGTTAGTGGGACGTTGTAACTTGTATCCCTACTAGTGGTCCCTCTAGTGATTGTTCTTCTAATAACTGCTCCCACTGGTTTCTCAACATCCCCCGTTGTTGACCCACTGCTCCATAATATCCCCATACATTCTCCATATCGCCACCCGATTCGATCTACCTTATCTCCTATTATTACCCACATCTCCACTACACTCTTCTTCACAATGGCTACAACCCACGGCGTTGGCTCCCAAAGGGTACGCCGGCTCTCCAGCATCGATGCTAATCTGGCCGATCTCTACGGCGGGCCCAACGTGGTCGTGCCCCCGAAGCATCTGATGGCCTCGAGCGATGCCCATGATACCGCCTTGGAAATGGCCTTGGCCAAGCAGCACCTCGAAGAAGAAGTCTCCTCAGAGGAAGAATCTCCACGGGTAGCCTCGCCAATTGCCAAGACCACTCGTACGCTCACGACGGCGGATGAGTTCGCTCTGGCCTTTGACATTGATGGCGTCCTTATCAGAGGTGGCCAGGTCATTCCGGAGGCTGTTGATGCTATGAAGTATATCAACGGTCAGAACCCCTATGGTGTCAAGATGTAAGTTAAACCTCTCCTCGGCTGTATGGCCGTTTGAGAGCAGGAGCTGATATTTAGACTATAGCCCCTACATATTCGTAACAAATGGCGGAGGTAAAACCGAAGAAGAACGCTGCCTGGATCTCAGCCGGCAGCTCGAATTGGAGGTCTCCCCCGGCCAATTCATCTGCGGCCACACCCCCATGCGGGAAATGGCTGAGAAATATCACACCGTTCTCGTCGTTGGAGGTGAGGGTGAGAAATGTCGCATTGTGGCCGAGGGATACGGCTTCCAGGACGTGATCACCCCCGGCGACATCATCAAGACCCGCCATGATACGACGCCGTTCCGAAGACTGACCGAGGAAGAGTACAACAACTCCCGGGTCCGCGACTTCAGCAAAACACCTATTGATGCGGTCTTCGTTTTCGCCGACAGCCGGGATTGGGCGGGAGACCAGCAAATCATCCTGGACGTGCTCATGTCTCAGAATGGGTACCTAGGTACCCGCTCCAAGACGTTCAACGAGGGCCCGCCAATCTTCTTCTCGCACAACGACGTGGTCTGGTCGACATCCCACGAGCACTCCCGCATCGGCATGGGCGCCCTCCGGGCCTCGCTCGAGGCCCTCTACAAGGCCGTCACGGGCAAGGAACTGACCACCGTCGCGTTCGGCAAGCCCCAGCTGGGCACGTACGAGTTCGCAACCCGCCTCCTCCGCCAGTGGCGCAAGGACACCCACGGCATCAACAAGGCTCCTTCCACCGTCTACTTCGTCGGCGACACGCCCGAGTCCGACATCCGCGGCACCAACGACTTCGACCGCGTCAGCGACAATCACTGGTTCTCCATCCTCGTCAAGACGGGCGTGTACCAGGATGGAACCATCCCGCGGTACCCGCCCAAGAAGACCTGTGACAATGTCTTCGAGGCCGTCAAGTTCGCCGTGAACCGCGAGATGGCTAAGCAGATTAGCGAGTCGGCCATTGTCGACGACGTGGATTCCGGGATAGACTCGGAGTCGGCCACGGCTTGATTTTGATCTTTGCTCCTTTTCTTCACTTGCATTGATTGCATACCGCATTTTTCTCCTTCTACCCTACTTTTCTTTTTTTAAACATAATATACCTCGATTACATGACATTCGAGGTTCCTTCCCGACAATGTCTGAACGAACATGTCATGATTTTTTTTGTTTCTTTGTTTTGCGCATCTTGATTCCCAGATAATGCCCAGTATGATTTTCTTTCTTTCTTTTTTGTTTTACTTCCTATGAACTGCCCATGATTTCTGCCACTAAGATAGACACCCTATGTTCGTGGTTGCCGACACACCTCGAGGATCAGATGGGTACGGCTCCGTGGGCCTGAAATGAATGAATATTTTGAACAGATCTTTATTCCAAACTAGTGACGTATCCGAATCAACGAGAGTATGTAATATCCGAACCGAAGCCGAGCCTACAACCCAACCCAACCTAGCCCCACGAATAATGAAATGATGACAAAAACACAAAGTGTCAGACAATGGTGAAGGGGTAGCTTAGCTGCATCTCCAATGCAACACTCGCTGCTCCGTCCATTCCACACTAGCCATAAGCCCGTTACACCTAGCAAGAGCCACTACGGATGATTGGGACACGGCGACAAGGCTGAAAGCCAAGCGCACCTAGATGCGCCATTTATGCCATCGTACAGCCACAAAGACTGGGGGTGGATTGCGAACCGGAAGACACAAACACGGCAACTCCGGTGTCTTTTAAGGTTCGTAGCCTCTCGTCTGTTATGCAATGTTTATTGACAATCTCTGCCCCCTTTTTCCACCCCTTTGCGCGTGTCAGGACGACGTCAGAGTGCAGAGGGGGGAAGAGGCAAGTGGCTCTATTGGGAAGTACTCCTGGTATGGCACACATGGATACTGTGGAAGATTTGTATTGGTTGGAAGCAGGGGGGAGGAGGTGTTGAGCGGGTGAGTGATTATTGGGTGGCTGTTCTTTGACTCCTTGGCGACTTGCATCCCAGTTGCAGCCTTCGCGCGCGGGGGAATGGATCGAATGTCAAGCGCCAGCCTGCGCACCACGCAGCATGGTGCCGCAGCCGAGAACGCCGCCGTCCAGGCACCGGTTCCGTTAGTGAGAGCGGGGTGTTGGTGGGTTACACGAGGCCAAGAGATCCCGGGCGGCCTATTATGCAGAGTGATGTGCTCCATATCGCTTTTTCATTGTTGCTGCGTGCAGGAAGCCAGAGAAATGAAATGGAGTATTGGGTTTCTCACTGGCGGGTGTTGTGGGTAAGGTTGCTCCATCGTGGCCCGCAATCCCCCGCATGGAGAATATCTTCCCCGCATGCTGCTATTGCGAATCTGAAAGAAATCAAGGTCCAAGTTATCATTCGATATCGAAGCCGTTATCGAGCCAATGCTTCACAACAGTCCCACCTTCTTCGAATCCCTTCTTGGGCACTCGCACGATGATGGCAGCATGGCTATGGCGATGGTTATGGATCCATACCGGGTATTTTCGGAAACCCACGGAATTGAGGGAGTTGATGATGGAGAATTGCGCTGGCGTCAGAGCCAGTGTCGGGGATTTTTCATCTCCACAAACATCATCGGACATTAGTGTTGACGTTTGGTCTGTATTATCATTGCTCCCCAAGGAATCCCCAACCGTCACGGCCGATGTCCGCAGCGGTGCGCCTGTCTTACTGGTATCGTTGCTTATGTTGGGCAAATAATCCGGATCCTGCATCCCATTCACATTTTCAAAAGCACCTTCTACCGCGCTTTGAACGTCTTTGACAATGATCGGTACTCGGTAGTTCGAAAGAAGTACCCCGGCCTTGCCATCCTCGTGAAGCCGAATCCGCTGACGACTGCGATATGTCTGCACGACGGCGTTCAGAAGGAACAGCGAGATTGCAATAGGGACAAGAACAATAACGAGCAACCAGATTGAAAGCTTGGTCAACCACCCAGTGATTTGTTGCCACAGTCTAGAGGCAAAAGGAAGTGGTTTCTTTTCCTTTGGAGGCAGGAAGTACGCATCGGGATCGATCACAACTGGCTCATAGCCCTTCACGTACTTCACGTTCTTATTCCCCAAATCCTGAAATGGATTCGTTGTCGAGACAACAGTGGTGAAGAAGTGCGTCGAGCGGTCATTGACGATATTTCCGTATACTGAACGATTCCTGAACTTGGCCAGAGCTTGCATGAAGATACTGTCTGAATCGGCTAGGATACTAAGTAAAGGTTTTCCAGTGTCACGGAAACTGTCCATCAGAAACAGTTGCCTTCCAGACGTGGACAAAGTTCGAGCTCCGATGGCATTGAAGACATGGTCCTGAAACCCCTTCAATGGCATTCTCACGCCGACATGCGGCGTGACAAATGTCGTGAAGTTGACAGGCTCCAACTTGTCGAACCATCCTCGTGCGTAGAGCAAACCCAGCGCATACCTGGCCACTAAGCCTCCCAAGGAATATCCGACAATGCTCAGCTTTGTGATGTGATTACCCTCCCCTGCCAATATACCCAAGGTGTCTTCGATCTCATGCGCCAATCGCTCACCCCCGAGCTCGATCCCATCGTAGGTAAAATTTCCGGAATTGCCCTTCGCGGCGAGGATGTAGAGACGGTCTTCATCATAGCGCTCTCGAAGCGATGACTTCAAAAAATCAAGATGAGATGGGTTACCCCAGAGCCTGCAGGATGAATTCACACAATTAGCGACTTCCATCCATGGGACAGGCAAAAACGTCATCAGTGGTGGCGCGTAAGAAGCTCTCTTCTCTTACCCATGCACTAGAACACAAAGATGGTCAGATTTATGCGCCATATTGTTAGACTTAGAGAGTTGGTTATGGTCAATCTCCATCTGTGAAGATGACAGTCAATCTCTTCGCCGGCTTCATTGCAGATTTTGTAATTCCAGGTTTCTCCGTAGTGCTTACGATTCTCCTTTCTGCCTGATCTCTATTTTTGATCACTCTCTGATGATAAGCCCAGTGGACCTGGCGTCATTTCTTGCCTGAGAAATCAGGCAGGTTTGTTTGGTTTGCAACATTCGCCGCCTGTCCACCGAAACCAACTGACCTGGTGACCACAACCTGTCTGCTCAGAGGATCATCAAGAGTCGCTTCTGAGACAACTGTCCGGATTAACTTGGGCCAGGTCTCTACCTGTTGATAGGCTATAGGCCAATCTTACCAGATACCAGAGACGTTTCTAGGCTTGAGCGGTGCTGTCTCGTATCATCCGAAACCCAGCGGAGTACTGCAAAGGAGCATGATCATGATATGGTGACACCAATATGAGCATTAGGAGCTGGAAATTGCATACAATTGACCCTAGCATGTGTGGTTTACTAGTGGCAGGGCGCTATATCATCTAGAGCTTCACGCTTACACGAGCAACTGGCTCAGTCACGATTAAGCTGAGACCTTCTGAAGAGCTGGTTGCTTCCACCTAAGACTATCATTGAGTTGCATGTCTCAATCATTCAGGCTCTATTTACCTTCACTTCAATCTCAGTTTTGAATTTATGATATCTGAGCTTAGAAAGTCTATAAAACGCTCCCCGAGCCAAGCACATTCTGGCTCTGTGCTCCATCATCATCATGTTTACTCCTCTCGGATTATTCAAGGACATTCCTTGTCCAGAAGGTCAACGATGCTCTCTTTTGACCTGCATATTCTCCCATGAATATGCGCCCTCTCCATCAATCGACGTGAGTAATGCTCAAGACACGACTGAAAGGCCCAAAGAAACGACCGACGAGGGTCCACCGTTGAAGAAGCCAAGATTGGACACCTCACCGAAAGTGACGGCGCAGAAGACTCAGTCGCCGTCAAAACCAAGCAAGGCTGTGACCAAACCAGCTAGTGCGCCGAATGTTGGGGCAGCATCGAAGCCGCAACAGATAAGTCAAAGCACTACCAAGATCCAGTCGATGTCTCGAGAGGTTTCCCCTCCTCCGCTGAAGAAGGACGCCCTGGCCAAGACTAAATCTCAGGCATCTTCAAAAAGTGATGCTCGTCTACCCCCGAGACGAGCTCCACGAGAAAGCCTGAATCCACGCATGCTTCCAAAGGCACCAGTATCTCATGGCGTACGATTGTCTATATTAACAAAGCTACATGTCGCCATGTGTGCCCAGAATGAGAAGCTGAAAAAAGAAGGAGCCACGGAGAATCCATTGGTATTATCTCCCAATGAGCTTGTCACGATGGCTTTGGACGAGGAAGAGAAAGCAGCAAAACAGAACCCGGGCATTTATGCGAACGTCATCAAATTGCGGATTGTGAAACTACCAAAGTTGGGTCTGGAAGACTGGAAGAAAGAGGTGAAAGCTCATTTGAATGAGCGATACTACAAGATAGAGCCAAGTCAACAAAGCCAACAAATAGCGCCGCCGAAGATCCTCGACACGGGACTGAGCGCAAAGGAAGAAATCGCTCTCCTCAGCAAGCTAATCACTCCTGTGGAAGGACTTGAAGCTCATGGATACGTGACTAGAGTACCTACAAAGGAGGAAGTTGAAAGTGCAAGAAAGGGCGTCACTGAATCTAAAGGATGGGAGAAGTGCGATAGGTGTGGTGGACGATTTCAAGTCTTCCCTGGTCGTCGCGAAGATGGCTCCTTAACGACCGGAGGCCAATGCACATATCACCCTGGCAAGCCATTTTATCCCCCGAGGAAGCAAACAGACCACATCACCGGCCCCCGAGAAGCATATTTCCCCTGCTGCAACGAATCTATCGGGACGTCTTCTGGTTGTACCAAAGGCAGCACCCATGTATTCAAAGTGTCTGAATTCAAACGGCTGGCGTCGATCCTTCAATTCGAAGAGACTCCGGTGCAGCCCGAGAAAGGAACCCAGCACCCGGTTTGCTTCGATTGTGAAATGGGATATACCACAATGGGGCTTGAACTCATTCGTCTGACCGCAGTCAGCTGGCCAGAAGGAAAAGAACTTCTGGATATCCTGGTTCGGCCGATGGGCGAAGTTCTGGATCTCAACTCGCGCTTTTCCGGTGTATTCCCGGAGCATTACACCAAAGCAATCCCTTACGGCAGCACAACAACCCCTGTCCTCGAAGATGGCGAAGTCGAGGCCAAGCCACTACAAGTTGTCGAATCGCCAGCAGCAGCCCGGGCCCTACTCTTCAAGCTTCTACAACCCGATACACCTCTCATCGGACATGCTATCGACAATGACCTGAACGCTTGTCGCATTATTCATCCCACGATTATCGATACGGTGCTTCTCTATCCGCATCCGCGAGGGCTGCCGATCCGCATGAGCCTCAAAGCCCTCGTGAAGAAACACCTCGATAGAGATATTCAGACCAAAGGGAACCAAGGGCATGATTCCAAAGAAGACGCTGTAGCCACCGGTGATCTGGTACGGGTCAAGGCATCTGAAACTTGGAAGATTTTGAAATCCAAAGGATGGCAGATTCGAGACAGCAAGCTCGCTCCTCCGCCCGGCACGAGGGATGTGGCAGAGGATCGGAGACTTGGTCCAGGAGCCGGTCATAAGAGGAAGGACGGAGCGTTAACCTAGAGTCAAGCAATATACTACATGATACCCATTTGCATCTAATGATAGGCAACCATCCACTGTGAGGAGTTCTACAGCCGTCACTACTGTTCATTATCAAAATTCGGGCGATAGATTAACTCGATTCATATCTATCAATCGTAACGTCATGAGTAGAAAGAGGAAACACTAGCAGATCGCTTCAAGCCAAGCAAGAGACTGAGCACAACCTTTTCAGGCTTGTGTCAAGTTCACTGTTCGAACTAGATGCATCGTCTGATAGCGTGCAATCCTCCCATCAAGTCCACCTAACACTCGAACGAACCCATAGCATACTCCCAATTGGAAGCTCCCGTTTTTGCTTGGCGAATCCCCCCTGGTGCGAGCATTCATGGATCCATCACATGCAACTTTTTTAGTCGTCACGGAGGAGTAATTTACTCCTCATCCTCCTCACCCTCGTCGTTGACGACGTTGTAGAAGCGGAGCTCGTAGACACCCTTGGAGGTGGAGACGACGCGCAGCCAGTCACGGAGCTGCTGCTTCTTGAGGTACTTCTTGGTCCTATGGGGGAAACCGTTAGTATCCGACACACCGCAAGTTGTATACGCAGCGCGAGATAACTTACAGGTACTTGAGGTAGCGACCAGAGAAGGGGATGTGAGCGACAACCTCGATCTTGCCCTCACCAACCTGGGAGATGACAACGTTGTCACCGAGGTTGCCGACACGGCCCTCGACCTTAATGCGGTCGTGCAGGAACTTCTCGAAGGCAGAGACATCGAAGATCTTGTCGCTCGCGGGCTGCGAAGCGTTGATGATGTACTGTAGCGCCATGCGTTAGCTCTTTGTCCATGTCTGTGTCCAAATGAGAATTCTGGTGCGATTGCCAACATACCTTCTGGGTGACCTTCTGGGCCTTGCGACCACGAGCCTAACACCGAGAAAACAGAACCATTAGCCTACTGTTCCATAAGTCGAACCCCGAGGGAGAATCATGATCGTCTCCTGCCTGTCAATTGCTGGAGGAACTCCGGCGATTTGAACAGACGAGAAGCGCGCCATAACCAGCCCTCATGGGGGAACAGCAAAGCAGTTTGTGGGATGACAACGTACAGCAGCGGGAGCCATTGTGACTGATGGGGGTGTTTTTGAAAGGGTGGGAGAGAGATACAGTGGTCGCAAAGAGGTGATTATCCTGCGCCTGAGGAGAGAAGTTGTATGGAGTAGAGGGAACTTTTCGCTAGTAGTGGAGTCACAGGTCGCCGGTCGCTGGTGGGCGTGACTAACCTCTTTGGGTATGCAGTTAGGGCTACAGTTAGATATTAGGGCCCGGTAGCATCATCTGACAGTGCTGGCATACTCTGGGACAGCAGCCAATCATGGAACGCAACCACAGCCTCACCTCGCTTACAGCAGAAGGCAGATGAGGCTAGGCAGCTAACGCCGCACGGACCATTTGCCAGAGAGATAAATACTCCTTAGCCCCCGCCATCATTTAGAATTTTTTTCTTTTCTTCTTCAGCTCTCTTTGCCTTTTGGCTTAGATCAAGTGTAGTATCTGTTCTTTTCAGTTTAATCTCTGAAAGTGTTCTAAGGAACACAACATTGATTAATCTCATTTTTGGATTCTGTGGAGAGGCCTCTGTGCTTGCGCATGCCTCACCACACAGTGTCATCGGGCTTACACTACTCCCGATTGACGCGAACCACCTTTTTCATCAACTTGGCCGGCTTGTCCGACTGATTGGAGAAGAAGTGATTGGCTTCATTCGTTAGGTTTATGTACAATCTCAGCAACGCTGTTTGTGCCTGTTTGGTAGATGTACGTGGAAGCTTCCAGCTGTTATAGAGCGTCCAATCAGGCTACCATAATGTATGGAAACAGAGCTTGATGACCATGTATGCTTTACTCCTTCATAGAACCAACTTAAAGCTATCCCTCGAATGAACTTTCTATTCTTGTCTCCGCGATCTAGACTATATTACTCTCTTCATCTTCTAGCAAGAAGTCAAAGGGAAGATTGGACTTCATTATCTTATCAGTACACGTGATATACTACGGAGTACTAGGCGACAAATCCTCCATTGGGCAACCAGTTTCCATACCATCATCCTTTAATCGGCAACTATCAATATGGGGTCAGTCGTGTTGCCACACTTGCGCTCTGCCTGGCATGTCGACCAGGCTATTCTCTCCGAGGAGGACAGACTTGTAGTATGTATTTGAGTTCTCATTTTGAAGCGTGCATCTAGTTCTATAGGATGGCTACTGATCTGGGACTTGGTACAGGTTATCAGATTTGGTCGCGATCATGACGTTGACTGTAAGAATCCACCATCGCAGCTCATATGGGTTGGGATACTAACAACGTGTGTCAGGTATGCGCCAGGATGAAATGCTTTTCAAGATTGCCGAGCGTGTGAAGAGTAAGTCTAGTCTGTCATTTTGGCTTCATCGCTTTTAGGGTCTTTCGTTCCAGTCATGATCTGGCTAAAGGCATCGAGTTTACTGATGGACATGTTTCATTAGACTTCGCAGTGATCTATCTCTGTGACATTGATGAAGTACCCGAGTTCAACTCCATGTACGAACTGTTCGATCCCATGACGATCATGTTCTTCTGGAGAAACAAGCACATGATGTGCGATTTTGGTACTGGTAACAACAACAAGCTGAACTGGGTACTCGAGGATAAGCAAGAATTGATCGACATCATCGAGACCATCTACAAGGGTGCCAAAAAGGGACGGGGTCTCGTCGTCAGTCCCAAGGGTAAGCCCTAGATCTTCTCTTGAATCTTCCAATTCCTGCGACTAATAACCGTACAGATTACTCGACGAGATATCGCTACTAGAGATTCGTGCTCAGCTGGTAGAGCTATTGCCTGGGGACGAGCCGCAGTCTTAAGCTCTAGCAGAGTTACCATTGCTCTGTTTTTATTGCTTTGCATTCTATTTGTTCGTCTGTGAGATGAGACTACGAGGCATGAAAGTTTGATTTTGAAGGCAAGCATCTCGACTTATGTCGATATCTACACGGTAGTATTAATCGAGAGGCGGTTTGCGCCAGTCTACTGTTCATATACGAAAAAATGAACATGGATTGATTCATTCACATATACTCTGGATTCTCTTTCTTGACCATTCCCACATATAATAGGTTACCGCATGGTCAACGACGTAAATATATATGTCCATGCAGTTGATCGAAAGGTGCTTGATCAGGTAGTCCTTCTACATTCATGATACAATTATATATGCGGTAAAACATATTGCAGCTATTAGTGAGCTGCAATCTCATATTTATCCTCCCGTGGAATCGCTGTAAAGGCTTTTTCGTTGACCACGTCCGCTTTCGAGCAGCTTCAACGCCCCGCAATTTCTTCACCTCATTTGCCTTGACGTAACATCGAACATCACAATAGCTCATCCAACCCCGAAACAGCAACAAACAAATTAATCAGAAACCCCAGCAATTCCCCAAAAATGATTGACAACGCCATTTTTGAAGATCTTCAAGCAAAGATCGATGAAGAAACAGCCGTCCGCGATGTAAGTCCTCCAAAACAAAAGTTCGATCGTCACCTCGCGAGCTTCCCAGAAGGAAAGCTAATCCCCGCTTAGGAGCTTCATGATATTGTGCAGACGCTTGCTAAGAAAGGTTCGCTGCGCGAAACTCCAATTCATGTCAAACCAAACCATGCTCGTTTAGCCCAATTTGGCGCTGCAAGCTCTAAATTCTTTTCCAGCTAACGCGACATAACCACTCAAAAACAGGAAGATCCACACAAGCTATACTCGCTAGAGCCCACTCTACACCATCTGACCAGCGTATGGTGTCCATTTCGGTCAGCGAAAGTATATGTTCATGATACTGACAGAGCACAATCCAGTGAAACCGATTCTTGATGCTGCTACTCGAGAGATCATCGCCCAGCGGGACGAGGTTTCTCGCCTCAGAGCCGTGGCAGACAAGCACCCGTTCTACAAGTACAATGGCGTGTGGACGAGGGAGCTGCAGAACCTCGTCAGTTGTTTTCCTCTTGAACCTTGCCGCTCAGCCAAGGCATGCTAAGTTGCGAATAGGTAACTTCGATTGAGCTGTGCGCATGGCTTGGAGGCCTAGAGGAGTTCAAGGGTGCCGGTTCTGCTTCGTTCCTGACCATCGAGGAGGTTGGGAAGTTTTTAGACAGTAAGTTTGGATGTCCTGCCTTTATTCTTTGTTCTTGTGTTTAGCCGTAGCTGGATGTCTAACGAGGGCTCTTGCCAGTCCCGGTCAACCTGAAAGAAAAAGATGCTTTCCACCTGACCATCGAGGAATATCTTCTTGCGCTCATCTCCATGGTTGAGGAATTGGTACGTACCAATCATACTCCGTTAGACCTGCTGTACGGCTATCTGACTCCGATGCAGTCCCGCCTGGTAGTCAACTCGGTCACTCTGGGCGACTATAATCGCCCTGTCCAGATTGGCAAGTTCATCAAGGATCTGTTTGGTGGATTCCAGCTGTTGAACTTGAAAAACGATATTCTGCGGAAGCGAAGCGATGGGATCAAGTACAGTGTGAGTCAATGGCCTCTGTGGCTCGCTGCTTGTTTGGACGCTGCTAATGGAGATGTGATTGAAGGTCAAGAAGGTCGAGGATGTGGTGTACGATTTGTCTCTGCGCAATTTGATTCCCAAGGGAAGCGCCGCGGCTTAATTTGCCCAGGAAATCTGTACGATGTAGAGTATGGTAATTGATCTAGTCATTAGTCACATGCATGTAGATCTACATGATACCAGTGACGAACTATACATCAACCTGACAGCCATAACATCATGCACGTTTTCAAGCTGCTGCTTCAGAATACAAATTCATTCTCATAACGCATTATGGTATACAGAAAGTAGAGAGCATCTGTTACAAACCCCATCTCGAAAGTAGACCTTGAACACACAAAACGACAGAATTCAAGCATGGTATCACTTCGGCAAGCAGCTGTATCTACGACAGCTTAGCCTACTCGGTAGCCTCTCCTCCCTTTTGAATGGAAGCCGCCGTTCCATCCTTCTTCGCCTTCTCAATCTCCTTCAGAATCGTCTCCTCCAGCGACTCAGGCTTGGTAATGCTAGCCCAGCGGCCAACGACCTTACCATCAGCCGAGACCAAGAACTTCTCAAAGTTCCACTTGACGCGCTTCAGACCCATCAGCCCAGGCATCTTCTCCTTCAACCATGTGAACACAGGCGCCGCGTTATCACCGTTGACGTCCAGCTTGCCCAGCACGGGGAACGTGACGCCGTAGTTAACCTGGCAGAAGGACTGGATCTCGTCGTTGGAGCCGGGATCCTGGCTGCCGAACTGGTTGCAGGGGAAGCCCAGGATGGTGAAGTCTTCGGGGTGCTTGGCTTTGATGGACTGGTAGAGGTTCTCGAGGCCTTTGAACTGTGGGGTGAAGCCGCACTTGGAGGCGGTGTTGACGACGAGGACGACTTTGCCTTTGAGGGAGTTGAAATCGAAGGGCTCGCCCTTTTCTGGAGGTGAGGGTGGAGGATTAGCTATGTTCTTTTCCTTTTGTTTTCTTTTCTGGTCTGTGTTGCGCCCGACTTGCAGGGAGTGTATGGATGAGTGACTCTGGGTCGCGGGAAAAGAGATACGTACTATCGACAGGCTTGAAGTCGTAGAATGTTGTCGCAGACGCCATGGTTCTGATGAAAGTTGTTTTCGGGTGCTGAAAAAGACAGCTTCTAGGAGAAGAAGATGATGCGATAGGACTGGGTCGTTGAGAAAATCCGCTTAGGGGGATCCGTGGCTGAGAAACGATAGAGTAAGCTCTTGGGACGTTGACCGATAGCGTTCGTGTTATATTAGTTAAGGAGAAGCCGCGCAGGATGACAGAGGAAGGAGGAATTGATGAAATTGGTATCATGCTATATAATCAGGGAACCGAGGTTGCTCGGAACCGGGGGACGCAATGCGTTTTAAGACACTGGTTTGGTGATATCTGTTGAGGGGCGCTGGCGGACGTGAAACCATCCGACGCCGATGACGCTGATATCGTGCTGGGCTGATGGCTGTGATATCAACATCCAACGGTTCTGAACAATTCCAAATCATTTCTTTTGGTCTACGAATCTCAGTTCGAGCCTGCAGTTCTGGGTTCTCTATGTTTATGTTTTGTCATCATGATAGTTCTAGACATCGGGGATTAATCCATTAAGAGACTAGGCAAATGCGTGGCTTAATGGCTCAACCCACATGTTTATTTCTATACTGCTTGCATAAGTGGATGAATATGCTGGCTCATTGGGCCAATCTGATCAATTTACTGAGCAGATACATCCATATACATGGCTTCGAGATTGTTCGAGAGCAGCACTGCCGCACTGTCTTGACTGGCTACGAGGGATGGTTTGTCATGCTGCTGGGCTTCCACTTGAATCCCCACATATTTGTACCACCTCATAGTCGCACCAAGGAGCCCGGAACTGAACTGCCCTTATCCGTAAACCATTTCTTTCTCCAGGAGCCACATCTTCTGCGGCATATCCCCATCGTTGGAACGCCAGCCCCTTGACCGACAGTAAGCCATGGGGAGGGCTGCGCGTGTCCTAAAGTTCACCGGCATACTCTAGTTGTTCTTGTCATTGCGACCGATTCAGAAGTAATCGTCCTGGGCGCGAACGACTTCTTCATCTCTCACTTTCCAGTCATCCAGCAAGGAGTAACCGCCGCGACTGAGTTGTAGCCAGGGATATCGCGTCGTCACTCAATCGTTGCAGTCAAATGGACGAGGAATCCACTAGCCGCACCCATAGAGCGCAGCAGCGCGCCGTAGACGGAGTCCTCACAGGACAATCATCCCATATCTCAGTGCATTCCCAAGGTAGTGGCGCTCATTTCGCCCTCTCCTCTTCCAGAACATCAACATCCAACTCCTCCATGACCCCGAGCACAACTCCCAGGCTCTCCATGAACCCATTGACAGCAACACGGAGCATGCGATTCGTAGTGGCGCGGTAAGTTGTCTCCAAGATCGATTTTGCTGCTTCGTCGTCAGAGGCGTCCTGGGTGGGCGTCTTGAGCGCGAAACTGCGGCGGACAAAGGGGGATAACTCTGTGTCGACCTCTAGGGCGCGCATGGCGGATGAGGCGAGGCGATTGCTCGGGAGGGGAAGAGAGATTGTTCTGTTGGTGTGAAGGGGAGGGGCTTGTTAGTGATAGGTGGAGATGAGCAGGATGACGGCGAGCAATGCTTACAGCGAGTAAGGGAACTCGGAGATGTCTGTTTTAATGGTGGCCATTGTGAATGGACTTTGAGACCTGACGGCGAAAGTAATTTGAGAGATATGAAGCTAGTGAGGTGGTTCTCAATACATACGACTTTCACAAAGGGGAAACAGTCAAGGCGGGGGATGCTTGATTTTGGAGGTTCTGATGAGTCAGCACTTTAATGCATCCAGATCAGCCCAAAGACGTTCTTCCATCCATTTTGGCACTTGAACTTTCTAGAATACCACAAGTTGCTCCATTCCTATATTATATGACAGATTACTGAAATTATATTTGCACCTTGCAATGCTGCATTGTACAAAAGAAACGTTGTTCAGACATGATGTTATGAAATTTGTGAAATTTGAGTAAGTTACTATACATGAAGCTGTATCCACAGGATCCAAAGCCATTAGGCAGATTGAAAATGAACCGTAACTAGTAGTTCAAAGCCGCTATACTACCATATGGTCAAGAAATTCTCAGATTCGCAGACCGGAGCCGTGTATAACGGGGTTTTTCTTCAAGAGTGTGGGGTATTGGGATCCTGAAATGAGATGAAGCATTTACTGGAGGAGGTTGAGGATGGTGGTGACAGCGGAGAGACCACCTGAGGAAGGGTTTAGCACTCATTGTTTTCTTGAAGGTCAAAAAAGGGGATAACTTACCGGTCTGGCCGAGAATGTTGAGGACGTTCTCGAGTCCAGCAGCATCAAGGGCATCTAAAAGACATCAGAACCTGTATATCTACCATCGTCAACAAAGTGACACTTACTGTTCTGGATCTTGGTGACAAGGCTCTCAGCAAGGGTGGTGAGCTGGCCAACTTCCTGGCGCTTGATGCCGACGGCTATATACTTGTTAGCCGTGTCTGACTCTTTTGCGGGGGGTGTTCATCACATACTGCCGGTAACAGTCTTGACGACACCAGTGGCAGTGTTCTCAACGGTGCCTACGGCGGCCCCAGCGGTGTTTTCGACGGTGCCAACAGCAGGGCCAGCAACGTTGGTCACGGGTGTGGTAAGACCGTTAACAGGGCCTGCAACGTCACGCTTGGCGGGAACAGCGACAGGAACAAGCTTGACCAGCTGACCCTTGATATCGGTGAGGTCTGTTTAAAAGATTCAAGTCAGCGTTGCTGGTTTGGCTTGCTTGCAGCGCTGTGACTTACCAGTCTGGACCAGAGTGAGGTCAACATCCTTGCAGACGCCGCCGAGGAGACCACCGACGAGGCCTTCAACGCTGCCGAGGACACCGTTCAGCTTGCTGAGCGTAGCATCAACAGGAGTCTGAGGGATAGCAAGAGCAGAGGCAGAGCTGGCAATGGCCAGAGAAGCGACGATTCCAGTGAACTTCATTGTGATGGTTGGTTTTGAATTAAGGTTTGGAAATTTAAAAGGGTGACTTCAAAGTTTGTGATGAAGGAGTGACTGGGTGCTGAAAGCTGACCTTGGGAATGAACGACTGGAAAGAGTGGGCTTTGGTGTGTTGAAGAGAAGAACCTGGGTTGAGGCCGGACGGACCGTCATTTTATATGCCTCCATGCGAGAACCTCAGAGGTGATCCTTTCACCCCTACGCCTGTCTCCTTCGTCCTTCTTTCCTTTACTGCCCAGTGCTCCTCTATCCTAAAGCTGCTTTGGATTCTACATGTGTAGATCAGGGGGATACTCGAGCACGCCCAAATGGGAGACCATCATGTCCCGGACCCTCTCGTTCTTAGAGCTGGAATTGATACTAATAGCGATCGGCATGGAGGAGAGATATTTCTTGTCCAAGATTCTTACCCAAGATTTGCTTGGGCTCAGTCTGTTCATACTATTTATCTATATACCTGAATACTAGAACGTGGGCTCAGACTCCAAGTTTCAAACTGACGAGTAAGAATGGCCATTGCCCTATGGACCCATAGAGATTGGCAATACCTCAGGACTCAGGAGAGAAAGCTTCTCATCGGCTTGGTGCTCTATTGGACATGATGTCCTTCTATGACTCCGCCAAAGGAAGTACTATCCCAGCTATAACGGACCCTGACTGTCAATTTTGAAAGGTTGGAGTCTAGAAAGAGGCACTAGCAGGGTGGGAAGAGAAGATACTAAATGAAACTCAAGTCAGCGGAGACTTGTGAGTTATTCCCAAATGGCAACCGTCTCTTCAACAATCTCCAAGACCAGAATAGTTTGTCGTAGCAACCAATGGATCATGAGGAGTGGACGGGGTAGTTGACAGACGGGTACATGGGCGGGCTCAGAGACGTCGGAACAGCTCTGTCAAAGCAGATAGTTAGCTTCATTAGGCACATTAACATATAGGGGGTATGAATCCAGGAACAATACCTTATAGATAGTTCGCGGAGGACGTTGACAACTTGATACAAACAGCGCGGGGAGTGCAGCAAGTTTCATTTCAGACACTGTCGATTCTCGCTGTTCTCCGCAACAAAAGACACACACACACACAGAGAGAGAGAGAGAGAGAGAGAAGCAGATTAAACGTTATTGGATTGCTTGAATCCAAACCTTTTTACCAATAGTCTGGTTTAGCGGGAAGATCGTCAGTCGTTTATCACCTTAATTGTTGCCACCATCCCCGAAATCCTCGTAAACAGAGGTCTTAGCAATCTCACCGGAAGATTGTTATCAAGAATAGATGCGTAGAAGTTTACGTCTGCTACATTCGATCTCAAATTTTTAGATGTGATTGATATCTTGACACTGTTGGAGTTGTTGTATCGACATGGATGAATGGAAGAAGCACGTTAGGAGAAGCAATGATCTTGGGACGTAGGAACGACGACTCCATACTTTCCATACTTCCGTAGGGACTAGTGGCATACCAATCTTGCCGATCATATTCTACCTGCGTGGGAATCGCAATTCGAACCCAACAGAGTCATTTAACAGACAAATGACAAAGTGCAGAAGCTCAACAACGAGGCAAGTCTAATCACGTCTTCCCTTCGAATGATTGTCATCTCTTGAAACTTCGAAATTGACCGCTATTACTCCGAAATCTCGTGCCGACCTGTCCACTCCGACTGCCCCAGAAAGTAGACCTCGGATCCAATACGGTCTTTGAAGGGGTAGTTGGACCTATCCTCCCCTGAAGTTCAATTGGAAACCACACAGTACAAGCATTTGAAGGAGCCTGATGACTACTGCTTTTACTTGAGATCTTGGGGGCCTTGCGATGAAGCCTCATATAGAGAGTATCTCGCGCACTTCATGGGGAAGTTTGGTGCACGACCGTGCGATACTTCAGAGCTACATCATCCTAGTCTCCGAGAAAGGTGTTTGTTCTGTCTGTCATAATTTCACTTACTGGATACTAGAGTAAATGGCTGATATCACGGCTTTGATTGCTATTATATCTAATTCAAGATGATGAGATGACTGTCAAGTAGATACAAGACAAAAGAGCCAGGCTCGGTGTTTCAGTAGTACAGAGTAGATCATAGCGGGATAGCAATTCTCTTGATACCCTTAAAGATGATTCAAATGCTATATCTACTGGATGCGTTCTTGTCCAGGTAAAATGTATCCATCATTCTTGAAGATATCCTACCCTGGATGTACAGTTTGTACTCATCATACATGCCCCTGAATCCTGTCGTTTGGCTGATTGCAATTCCCCCTCATACCTTTTGCCAAACCGATACGAATACATGTGCTATCTTCCAGTATTTTGTTCCAGCCCAGGTCGACCCTGTGGTCTCTTCCCTGCAATACCTTCAAGCATTCGATCCAGCCTCCTCTCAGTCTTTGACAAAGAAAATCTCATCTAACAGTCATCGTACCTCATAATCTCTACCGTTCTATGAATCTGGCGTCAGACTCCCTTTGATCTAAACAATGCAATACTGCCCAAAACAAGCTATTAACATCATCAAGCCCACTATGAGCAGACTTCAAGCCTTCCATGCCTTCGAGATTTCTCAAGCCGAAGGGAGTGAACTATTCATACAACCAATGCCTAATAACCTCGCGTGCCATATACAGGCTTTAACCGCCCTTGAATGATCTGATAGTCAAGCGAATGGCCTCCATCCGTCATCACACAGGTAGCCCCTCTATAATCGCCTTCCCATTAGCTCGTCCAAGAACATCCCTAATCGGAACTTGTCGGTCTTATCTTACCAGAGACCAGAGAGATGGAAGTGGTACAACAGATCAAATAGACCTGCAGCATTGACCAGCGCAACAGGTCTCGCCCACTCGGCACGAAAAATCATTGGGCTGGAACCAATACTCCTGACGACATGGAGAGCAAGAGCTGTCGATGCTGTAACATTCGCGAAGGGGACGACTCGCTGACGCGAGCAGAACACATTGTGCCACAGAGAAAACAATTACTTTGAAATGCATCGTCTTGCTTGGATGGATAGGACTCGCGGTTTCTAACCTTAGTGGAGGATTTGATTGTGATACAAGAAGTTGGAAGGGGTGAATACTCAGGTGGTTCGCAATTCATGCGTGCTTAACCAGCTTTATATGCTGCGAGAGCCCTCGAAAACGTGGTTGATAGACCCGTGTCAAGAAGCTCGCTATCCCAGGCAAGAACTCGGTGTGGCCGAGTATCTGATCTTCTATTTGACTTTCTTTGTCTGACCATGCCCGGTACCATCCCGAAGGTGTATGGGTGCCGTCATTGCTACTCCAAGGTGACACGATGAACAATATAAACCACACAGCTAAGTAGATCGTATTGTCTTTGATTCCGGTCTCTGGTTCGGGGTTTTCCTCTTACAGAGGGTCTATGTCGATCAATGTTGAGGTTAGGATGGCAGATGAGGTCGAAGGAGAGATTCTAAATGAGGAACAACAAAAGCCCAGGTTCATTTTGTCAGAGGGAAGTTCCGCGAAATAATGGTACGAGGAATCCCAAACTGTCTGGATAAGTCATTGGCGAGCCATACTTGAGACAGATATATATCACTCGCATAGATAGCACATCCATCGAGAAGTACTCAACAGTTACAACAGGATGTTCGGCATCTCCACTTTCAATGAGAATGCACCATTCCAGTGTTATGTGATATCAACCAGGCTCTAATGGTTACAAATGCTTTCTCTGCAACAGAGTTGGTGCCATTATTCAGATCCAGCAAGCCCAACAACAAACTGGCTGTGGCTGAAACTTGATGGATTGCAGGATGTGGCTGGAGTGTTTTGGTTGTGGCTTGAGTTGTTTTGTTTGCGCTGTTTGCCTGTGGGGGGAAAACACAGGTTTACATAAGCGCCATGACCCTGAATGTTGTTTTTCCATGGGGATGCCTGAGGCAACGGGGTAGTTGTCCTGTCAACGAGACGCACTAAGCCTCCTTGGGACCATCATAACATAACAGCAGCCACTTAGCGTGCATCTCGGTTGCCCAAATGGTCTCATCGGCCTCGAGCTCTAGCTTTCTCCTCCATCTCGTGCAGCCTGCGAAACATTATTGTTGTTATCGTCTCCTCGCTTCTCCTTCTTCTCTGTCTTCTTATCCTCTCCTTCTTAAACCCCTCATCGGAATCCTTCTCGGTCCACTCTGTATATCATCCTCGTTCGTGGCCCTCGTTGCCTCTGGTATCATTACCTTACTCGCTCCCTGCGTTGGATCATCATACATCTATTTGCTTCCTGAGGGCGTCAAGAAAACAGTTAGATCATGCTTGTTTAGGCTGGATCATCCTTTTCTCTCAATCTATACTATCATCATTGCCGATTTGTGGTGAGAAGCGCTTCGAGCCTTTGCGGTCCCTTTCCTTGCAAAGAGACTTCGCCTTATCCAAATTTGTTGTCGTACAATTATTCCATCTCGCTCAAGCTTTGACTGCATTGCTGCTCTCAGCGACTCCATCATCAACAAGCAAAATGTCTGGAAACATGGGTAGCCAGTGCCAGGTCATCGAATACATCCAAGGTGCGTGCGTGTCTTTGTTTTGATCCTCTGGAGACGAGTTTTCAAAACAACGATTTTGGTCCCGTCGTCATTTGTTACCATGAGGGATGGAACCTGACATTCAATTCACGCAGATCGGCTCTACCTCGCGTCCTATGATTCTCCGCCCGACCCGAAATCACCTTTCCCCTTCCCATTGGATCAGTCCAAGTCTCCAAGCAAGCGTTCGGCGCGCAACCAGCCCCAGACACCCAGCAAGAAACGGTCTCCGGTCTATTTTACCGCGGATGACAGCCTGTTCTATAACTCCTTCCATGCGGACTTCGGGCCTCTCCACATTGGTCACTTATATCGGTTCGCCGTTCATTTCCACGAGATTCTTGGAGAGCCTGCAAACAAAGATCGAGCGGTGGTCTTCTACTCAAAGAGCGATCCACGGAGTCGTGCAAACGCAGCATGCCTAGTTGCTTGCTACATGGTCCTCATCCAATCTTGGCCGCCACATCTGGCCCTGGCGCCTATCGCGCAGGCTGATCCTCCATACATGCCGTTCCGTGATGCGGGATATAGCCAGGCAGATTTCACATTAACCATCCAGGACGTGGTATACGGAGTTTGGAAAGCGAAGGAACAGTCGCTTTGCAGTCTAAGCAGCTTCAGCCTTGAAGAGTATGTGGACCCCTGGCTGATCTCACTTGACCCCGCCATTAACTGGAGTGTGTAGATATGAAAAGTTTGAACGAGTGGACATGGGCGATTTCAATTGGATCACGCCCGACTTCCTCGCCTTTGCGTCCCCTCAGCACCAGCCCATCGCCCCAGTGCCTTTCGATACTCCTGAGTACGATGCTTTGCCGTCGACAATCTCCGAGGTCATTTCATCCAAACTTCCTCTCCCTTTCAAAAATGTCCTGGCACATTTTGCATCTCGCGACGTTGGGCTCGTCGTGAGATTAAACTCAGAGCTATACTCCCCATCCTACTTCACAGCCTTGGGCATCAACCACATTGACATGATCTTCGAGGATGGCACATGTCCTCCTTTACCGCTTGTCCGACGGTTCATCAAGATGGCGCATGACATGATCACAGTCAAGAAAAGAGGTATCGCAGTGCATTGTAAGGCTGGTCTCGGGCGCACAGGCTGCTTGATTGGTGCTTATCTCATCTATCGATACGGTTTCACTGCGAACGAGATCATCGCATTCATGAGATTCATGCGTCCTGGCATGGTTGTCGGCCCACAACAACATTGGCTCCATCTCAACCAAGGCTCATTCCGTGAATGGTGGTTTGAAGATAGTATGAAGGAAAAGTTAGCCCAGATGCAGACAGCACCCGTTACCCCAGGAAGACCATCTACCAAGCAACGTGCCAACGGCCCCATCGCAACGCCACCCAACAACAGTCACTCCAAGCGTTCCGCGCTTGGAGAAATTGATCATAACGAGGGCACTGGTACGCACAGTGAAGAGTACCTCCCTGCACCAACCCCCGGACAACCCCGCAAGTCTCACCGAAAGGATTCTCGCCACCACCCTTACGCCCGCACGACTTCCGGTACCTTGCTTGTTGAGAAGGAGATGAGCAAGACAGAGCACACCAGGACTCGCAGTTCTCGCCTCAGCAACGATAGCAGCGAGAGCGAAGAGGAGATCCAACTCCGTATGCTGGCCAAGCGTTCATCCAGGTCCCCTGTCGCATCGCCAAGCCAGCGATCAGTCAGCCACTCTGCAACGGTGACTGCAAGCTATACTTTGACGGACGGTATTCACGAGGATCAAGAGAATTGGGGCGAAGCGGGACATGCAGTCCCAAAGACTCCTGTCAGCGGCAAGAGTGGAAGTGGGGCAATGTCTGTCACCAAGGTCCGTTCGAGCCCTCGTCGTGCTACCGACAGCAGAAGTGACTCCAAAGGCGTCCGCAAAATGAGCGGTCGAATCGGCAGCGCAGGGAGTCCTTTGCGGGTCAAATAGGAGACCAGTGATTTGTATTCACTGCGATTCTGATTCTTCTGCGCCAAATTTGGGCTTCCAACCCTTCCCTTCTATTCTCGGTCTTGTAGAAGACCATCTTACATACCCCGCGCCACTTTGGCATTTTCTCAATTCTTTTCAATTCATGTTGTACCTTGTTTAATGATCTTTCTTCTATCCTGGTTGTCAGTTGGTGTTCCGGTTTCAAGGCTTGAAGGGTCTGGATATGTGCGTTATGGCGTTTGGTTGCATCCTTGATGATCTGACGATCTAGAAGTTGGCACTCAAATTATCTGGCTGTGAGACACAAGGCTCTCAAAGTCTCGCGTATTTGCTTTTCTGATCGTGTCGAAGTCTCCCCAGATGATCATTTAGTTGATTAAACATGATGTATGTGTGTCTGTGTGTGCATGCGCGCCTGTGTATACAATCTACTTGAAATGATAAGGTTCATGATTTCCAAGAAAGAAAGTAGTTTCGCCCCAGGGAATGTACCAAAAAGTCGAAGGGGATGTGGCTTTGCTGCTCAATCAACTGATCTCAGACATCTGCAGATTGCTCAACCTCAGATGTCATGCAGGGCGCGTATCTGCCATGACCTCATTTACTGATGGCGCTTAAGAAGGATAGTGCAAGTGGACATGTCAAGGGAGATGAACACCATTCACAGTAGTGGAAGCAATCCTTATATATGCGTCATCGCTGTAACCTGCTTTCTGAAAACCTCTCCCTCCGAAGTACGCAGACATGCAGTATATGGGGCGAGGAGGTATCGCGCATTCACCTGGACTCATTCCCCAATGACAACTTCGAAGGCTTCCATACCCATGGATGACGCTACTTGGTCTAACCATTTGTCCACAGGACTCATTTTCTGACCATTAGTCGGGACGAAATGGTCGTCTTCCCCACGATTGTGAACCTGGAGACGATGCGAAATGGAATCATTCTGGGTAACCCAAATGAGATCTCACCCTGTAGCGAGTCCGTTGATGATGGCGAGAATGACGACATCGGGCTTTCGAGAGGCGAGTCGTCCGCGCTGCATAGTAGAAATACCTCGCGCTGATAGACGGCAAGGTTATGTAAAAGGATACCTAGGATTTTGAAGCAATTGCTGGTGCCGCGCAGAACACCGCTCGCGAAGCTCTGTGGCAGGTTTGACGGTATAGGGCCTATGAGTGTCATTCGGCCGTCCGTGTTCCTGTGCCCTTTTGAAGAAACGACGAGCCGAATTTCAGCTGCTAAACCCTGTATCATTTGTTTACAATGTTGAACCTGTGTGACCAGCTCATCAGTTTCCGAGGGAGATTTCCTTGGTGTCGCATGAAGATGTTGGTTTGTATGATACATGAGTCCGGGGATCTTGACTACCTCCATGAATAGTCGATCCGTCCTGTCGATGAGGGCGGAGAGTGTTGCGTTCGCTCGAGGATCAACCATGTCTTGCTTCCTGATTTCACTGATCAGAGCTTGCCATTCCGGCTTCTCGAAGAGGCATGGTTTGCCCTCAATAAAGGCAGCAGCGGCAAGAAAGCTGCGGAAAGAGAGGTATAGGCAGCGGTCGAAACCAGTAAGGTGAGATTTCGCTCCACGGAGGGACATCAGCAAAGCAGCACCGGCAGCATGCTGGACCCATGAATCCTCCTTCGTCTGGGAGTATGCTTCGAACATGCTAAGTAAGATGGAAGTGCTAACACTTTCCCTTGACCGCATGATTTCCTCATGCTTGATTATACCACCTAAGGAAACCAGGGCCTTGGAGTACATTTCACGGCTCGATTTTTGAAGTGTACAATCGTAATGGGACCGCCCCATGAACACAGACGTAATGCAGAAAACAGCAGCATCTAGTGCGGCATTCTGACCCAGTACATCGGCTACATACGATGCCCAGGGGACGTGGACACGATACTTGTTCAGCCCAAACCAGCGCGGAAATGCCGTGAGAACAAAGTCGCGGAATATTTCAGGCTGCTGTCTGGTCATCGACTTCGAAACTAGAGATGGGAACAGCTGCTCGTCAATTGAATTGGCTGGAGATACGTGATCTTGCTGGCCCTGTTGGGTTTTGTGTACGTTGACTAGGTTCGTTGATCGCGCATATCGTTTCTTGATTAAGGGACCTTCGTCCATAAATTTGCGAGTTTTTGCATAACCAGGACAATGGACGCCATATTTTTGGCACTGGGAGCATGCGGGCCGCAGAGCATCGCACTGTGTTTTTAATCGTGTCAGATCTCATATGTCATGTAATGGGGACGCTATAAAGCTGGGCTCGAACCTTGACACGTCTTTTGATGCAAACCGAACACCCTGTGCTTCGCGGAACGCCGACCATGCTGACCGACGTGATCCTACATGCTCTCACTCACTTGGAGCTTATGGAACTGGTAGGGTGTATTCCTATAATGACTAACTTGTTATGTATTAAATGGTGACCTGGACGCGACCATGAAATAGTGAAGAGACCCCCCTAGAGAGATCGGGCGTGGGCGAGTCAGCGGTGATGAAAATCAGCCACGAAATAAAATCATAGGAACATGGGTTCGCGTGGTCTCTTCTGTTCTTCGATCCTTCATCACCATTGTCCTCTAGAAATCTCTTAACTCTTTCCTTTTTTGAAACTCGAGATTTTCGTTGGTCAATCGCACCCTGTGGCTCTTCTGGGTTCTCCGCTCTTCAAGTCCCATTGTCCAGGGGGCGAGGCAGCAAGAGCCTTTCTGCTGATCGACCAGCGGCGAGGACGGTTCAACATCGAACATGACGAATGAGGAGGGCGTTCGCTCAAGCGCAGTCTTCAAGCGTTAGTCAGTACTAACTTGCAAGTTGGTGTTAGCGGATCAACGGAACCGCCCAGCGAGCTTAATGCAACAGTTGAACCAATCTGGAATGTTTATCCTACGGGCCAAGCGTGGGCCCGTGGAACGTGAATATTCAGGATCTTGGCTTACCTCCTTCTCATAGTCTTATTCGCTGTAACCAGGAATTGAAGAGGTGTTCACAGCACTGTCGAGTTTCGGGTGTGTGGGTTCCAGATCTGTTCTTGACTTCTTGGTGACAAAAGGCAAACTGAAATCTTGGTTGCAAGAAATCGGAATTCAAAATCATGAATCCTCGTTGCCGCATGGGAAGTATTGATTCCTGAGCTGTTTGTGACAAAATGACAGAATTGAGAGGTCAAAATGATAAGTAGATATGTTAAATGAGGATGAAGTGGGAGATTGTGCCTTGGAGAAATCAGAAAGTCAGAGCGAGTTAGTCATCTATAATCCTCGCTCGGTGGTCCTCTAGACATGGTTCTCAAGCGGAGATTCTCCGAGCATCCAATGTTCGAAAGCATTCGAAGTCCGCTGCGGCTGTAATATAGTCTATAATCCCCAATGCTCATACAGCAAGCATGAGCTCTATGAGGAAGATTAAATCTGCCAAGCAGATCAGCCGTTGTCATCGAGGCTTGAGCAGCGACCCTAATTTTTCACACATTCCATCGTTTGTCTCGAATGCATTCATCACGCGGGGAAGGATCTGCTATCTGACAATCATGACATTCGTCGAAGTCCCATCGCGCATCCTGGTGTGCAAGACTACTTTAAAAGGCTCATTGCTGCGGGATTCGTCCAACTCTGACGACGGCTCTTGTGGCTCGTCAATCACTCTCATGGCGATAAAATGGCAACCGGCCTTGAGAAGCTGGCTGTCCATTGTGGCAAGCAGTCGTAACGTTTGATGGATGTTCCATATTCCTTCACGCGGCCCTTGGTATCCTGCTAGCCAATGTTTCACCCAGTTACGCAGACCTGGGTTTTCCGACCAGCGGTAAGCACCAACCACGGATGGAAGCATGCCATAACTGTATGTGAAAGACTCGCCAAATCTTGTGGGTGGTATTCCCGCCGCGATGCGACATATGGTGAGTGCGGTCTGCTCTGCATCGGGAGGTAAGATCCGTCCTGCATCTGGAAGATACCGAGTACGTGCGCGCATTCCTGTGCAAAGATATGCTGCATAATTAACTGCCGAGGTGCATTGGTCAGTGGCATTTGGAAATACGAGTGCAGGCACACGTATTAGGGCTGTTTGGTCAGGCGACGATATCGTCAGATAAGCTCCCCCAGAGTCCTCATCTACAGGTACTTCGTCAAAGGGAAGGTCATCTCTCCAGCCGTCCAGTTTGCAGAGAAGTTTCATACTCTTACTTGACCAGAAGTTGTCGAGCTCGGGCTGCTGACGTTTCTCGATCTCCAATGTCGTCACCTCTTCCACCAATAAGAGCATCCTATCTCGTAGCTGAGAGGATTGCCGCAGAAGGAGATCTAGCCATTCTGAGATTCTTGTTGGCATGGTTTTTGCAGTGGTAACTGAGTAGTCTCTGTTGTACAAGCGCAGCAGAAGCGCCATCCTTGCGAACGCTATTACTAACAGCATACCCGTTGGGGTTTGCACAAGCTGTTTATGGGCGGAGCTGAGACACAATGCAGCACCTTGCATGTGCGAACGCCATGAAAGTAAAGCGCCTCGCTGAAGTTCGAAGTTGGCCAACAGCATGGTTGCGGCGAAAAACGAAAGAGCTGTCTCGTCTTTCCAGGAATGACTTGAGTTACCTACGGCGCAACTCAAGGATAATTCTGAATTCAAGCCTTGGACAGCTCTAAGAGTATGATGGAAGGCATGGCGACGTAGTCCTACCGAAGCTTTTCGAGAGGGCTGGAGGGCTGACAAGGTGAGAGCCGCAAGACCCATGGCAGCGCTATATACGTACGGAGACATAGGGCGTGATTGCAAAAAGTCTGAAAGAGGTAAGATTTTTGACAAGCTTGAGAGCTGGCCCTTCGCGGAATATTCGAAATACGTATGATCCTCAGGGAATTCAAAGACTCCAATCGACGACAAAGATGAGTTGTGCAAGATTCGGCCCGGAGAGAGCATATAATGAGCAGAAACCCGCGAGGGGGGTATCATATAGGGAGCCTGGCTGATTGAAGGCGTATTAGGGGAGGATTCAAGAGCAACTGAATACGTCAACAGCCTCTCGTTGTTGTCGAATCCCTTCGCGACATGATGTTCAGTGTCGGAATCGTCTGGAGTCGTTGGATCCCTGTGTAAAGCCACTCGTGGAGAAGTATCCTCATTCGTCAGGCTGTCAACAAAACGTGCATCTGGAGACTCGGATGGGGGCGGCGAAGGTGGCCCTTTCACTGTAACTGAGAATTGGCTGCTGGATTCGATAAATGTGCTATCTGGGTCGCCATTCTTCTCGCTCTTGGAGCCCGAAGACCTTCCTCTCTTCCCAACGTTTCTGCCATTCGCTCTGGCAACGATCAAATTTGTCTGGTCTTTGAAGGTGATCCTTTGCGCATATCCTTCACATGGTTGATTGATTCGTCTGCACTATAGTGGACTTAGCATTCAAGATCGAGCTTGACAATGGCATACGACTCTTAGTGAAGCTTACATTATTACATCCCGGTTTCGTCTCGTCGCACTTCAGTCTTCTGCGGCGGCACGTCAAACAACCCGTTCGACCACGCGAAACGACGTTTCGCTTTCTGACGGATCTGCCACTTGAAGCGGCAAGGGACATTTCGGCTCCGGAGAGACAGCGTTGATGTTGTATGGCAGATTATCTTGTGTTATTGGATGGATGGAGTAATGTCGACTCAAAAGCAGCTGTGGCCATTGGACATGTAGGGTTTCCCAGATCGAATATATGAAAAATGTTCGTAGGAGATTAGACGACTGTTACAAGCTCGAGTTCAACTCCCATTAAGGTCTCAAACCGTTTGATCTAAGTTGTCTCAACGTCTCGTTGTTCCTGTCGGAATGGCGGCAAACAGCTCTAGCGCAAGGGATCGACTGACTAGCTGGAGATGAGAGATCAGGATGTACTCTGTAGATCGGCAGGCTGGAGCCCCCAGACACCACGCTAAACAGATGGGGCTGGGGATAGGCTCCGCCAACGTCCAATTATCCAGGAAAGCGAGGAATGTGACAAGTCCAATCTGAATGGGCGCTTTGTCACCTCCTTTTTTTCGTTGACCTCCGTGTCTCACAGCCTTAAGCTAGTCAAACAAAGCGCTCATTTATTCGCAATTTATGCTCTGGTTTTCGTACTCAGGAATTTTGTGGCTCTATAGAAACAGTATCATACCTTCTTAGTACGCATGGAGTAGGTATTGTACGCTGTGAAGTTCTTTTCTCACACGCGGATCATCCGTTGCTCTCTACTGGTTCTGGGGAGCAGGTTGTCAGCCTACAAGCATGACCCAAATCCACTTCAAGGGGTTCGTATTGCATTCGTATCTCGAGTTGTCTCGATGAAAATACCTTGTCATTGATCACGGTTGCTGCTGACATTGCTGCCACCGACAGTAGTGTCCGTGTAACACTGCTGCATGTACAGTGTCTTGAATCGTCCCTCGCTTTCATCAAGGAGCTGGCGAGGATTTCCCTCCTCTATTATCCGACCATCTTCCATTACGAGGACTTGGTCAAAATCGAGGATGCTGTGTAACCTGTGTGTGATGGCTATGACCGTACAATCCTTGAAACGGGTCCGTAGGATAGCCATGATGCGATCTTCGCTTTCTTTGTCGAGACTAGCAGTTCCCTCATCGAGAATGACAATCTTTTGTTTGCTTACCATAGCTCGTGCGAGGGTGATGAGTTGTCGCTCGCCTTGTGAGAAATTTCTCCCGTTCAGCTCAACAATGTCATCCGGCTTCCATCTTCTTGTTCCCGCCACGTCATCCAACACAGATTGTAGGTAAGTCTCGTCATATTCCCCATTGAAATCCAAATTGAAACGTATCGTGCCATCCAGCAGCGTGGGATCCTGTGGGATAAAGTTGATGCTTTGTCGCAACCTATCCACCTTGAGCGACTCGATATCAACGCCATCGACCGATATGGTTCCACGCGTCCTAGTTGTGAGCCGCAGCAGGCTCAATGCCAGAGAGGTTTTCCCGCATCCTGTGCGCCCGACAACAGCAACTCGTTGAGTGGGATTGATCTTAAGGTCAATACCCTTTAGAATTTCGTCCTGATCCAAAGCATAGCTGGCCCCTAGGTTTTCAATGTAAATGAAACCTTGTGCTGGCCACTCTTTCACTGTCGGTTCATTATCAACGGAGACTTCCTGAGGAAGTCCCTGAATGTAATCGTCGATACGAGAATAACTGGCCATCTCCACTTCCAGAAGACTGGATAGATAAACCAAATCTAAGAAGGTTAGCAAGTTTGATAATGACAACCAGTCCGGAATGTCTTACAAAGAAGGGCGGTGCAGAGCCCAGTGGTGAGAGCGAGACTTAGACCGACGGCGGGAGCACTTGGATGCGGTTGCATAACTGCCAATGTCGCTGCGGAGATCGAGATCAGGGCAACGAATATGTCCATCCTGACTGCCAACCACCTTTGAAGATCACTAACTGCGTTCCATGCTTGGACATGGTGCGTAACAGCCGCATTGAATCGTGTCTGTAGTATTCTTTGCGCACGGAATGCATGTATTGTCATAAGACCTGAGGCAGACTCTGCAATGCTGTGGTGTAAAGGTGTTAGGCTCGCAGCGTATATATGTTTCACGGCGGTCGCTGCAAAACGATAACGGTAGCCCACATAGAGTGCAGCTCCAGTCAGCAGGACTGACGGAAGTAAGAATAGCGGGATGAGCGATGACACCGTTAGGATCCGGAGACCAATCGACAAGCATGTCTCTAGGACTGGACGAAAGTTCTTGAATAAAGTGTCGTCCAGACTAGCGGTATCGGATGAACAACGGTTGATGACCTGCCCAACCGGCGTATTCCAGATCCAAGAATAGGTGGCTCCGAAAATTGTGTTAACCATTTCCAGATATTTATCACGACTAGCTCTCCAGGCACCGGAGTATAACAAAGAAAGCGAGACTGCCAGGATCAAAAGCTGAGCACATCCAAGACCTGCACACCTCGTCAGTGCCGAATGTTGAATGAAAGGCCTAGTTGTGCAAAGAAGAAGTTTACCTGTATAGATTCCCAAGTAAAGGCCACCACTGCTATTGTCACTATTCAGCAACTTGGCACTCCAGACGGAAAGCCATGCAGACAGCGCAATTTCCACTGCTTGGGCCACTACCGCAGAGACCAAGGCCAAGGCGATGAAAGATCGACTGCCGAATAAGCGAAGATATTTGAGGCCTGACAGTTTAGTGAGCTGGCATCGTAGGGTGGAGGGAAGCCGCATTTACCGTATCTCAAACTGCTCACATATTGGTGATCAGTGCCTGTACACGATGATTGACACAAGCCTGGGCTCGCGTTGTTGCTATCTCCAGAGATTCCAGCATGAGGGGACGAACCATCGAGCGTTTCCACGATGGGCATTTGGGATGTATAATTCTTCGACAAACTCTTCTCAAACCGGGCAATCCTGCCGTTTTCCATATGTAGAATCATATCAGCAACCTGGAGTATTCTGGGGTTATTCGTGACCATAATCAAAGTCCGATCTTGTTGCCTCAACCCCGTCACACACTTGGTCACTATCCACTCAAAGGTGTCTGGGTCTAGACCGGAGAGAACATCGTCCAAGATGACAACCCTGGCGTCCATATACATAGCTCGGGCAAGGGCGACTCTCTGTCGTTGACCTCCAGAAAGACTTCGGCCGCATTCACCCACCTCCTTCAGGTCCCCGTTTTTGAAAGCTGCAAGATCTTTCTCCAGACCGCAATCTTTGAGCACGCGCTCATAACGTTTTGGATCAAGTAGAGTGCCAAAAATGATGTTGTCTCTAATACTACCCCTCAGTAGCCAAGGCTCCTGGGATGCATATGCAACTGGCTCAAACTGTGCCCTTTTCAGCCCTATACTATGTTGAGTATGAGAGCGGCCGAGTAGTAGTGAGTGTAGTAATAATGTTTTCCCTGAGCTATGTATGAATGTAAATGAGTGAACTGAAGGAAGGGAGGAGGGTGAACTGTACCCTGTTTTTCCTGCGATCACATTGATACCACCATCAATAAGATGAAAGTCGATATTTTCGTGATTGTCATCGGATCTTCTAGTCATTTGCGTGACAACCAACATATTATCGGGTTGTTTACCCTTAGCATGTGCAGTGGACTGCTCTGGGGTTGTCACTTGCTCAAATTCTTCAAGGTCTAGGAAACCGCTCAATCGTTGCAAGCTCACCATAGCCTGCGCATATTGACCCGCACCAAGTACACTCAACATGAGCATACTCTTGATGATGTTGAAGACAGCAACAAGCGTAAAGACAATATCCGGTGTCAGAGACCGTCCTCCTACAAGTGTCAAAACACATAAGCAGAGGGTTATGGCTATGAAGGAACATGAAGAGGAAAGGCTTTCTGAGAGGATGATGACACGCATCTTGAGCCATATAGCCTTCAGCTCATGTGAACGTGCATCGTTGATTCTCCTTATGAAAGCCTGGGCATTCCCAAGTATTTTGATCAGTATCAACGCTCGTATGATTTGAGTTGTTTGGGTAACTCGTTTGTCTGTCGCCTGTACAATTGCTGACTGAACCCTTGTCTGCTCCGATATTATGAACCGAGATAGGGGATATCTAGTCAAAAGAAGAAATATCAGGCTAGGGATATAGTACCACCCCATGACTCTGTACAGGAGCACCGAGGCGGTGATGAATTCGACTGGGACCATGAATGCAGTCATCGCGGTGTATCGAAGTGTGCCCAGTCTGTCAATATCAACTGAAACAATGCTTTGTAATTGACCAATATCGAGCTTCGCATTTGCTTCGAGCCTGGTCAATTTTTGGTGAACCGCTGTCACAATAAAGGCCTTCCAGTCTCCAATTGTATGAGTGGAGTAATATTCGAAAGTCTGCATGCATATACCACGAATGATTGGAGAAAAACCAAATAGTACTATTGAGAACCACGGTTGGAGATTTGCGTCAGAGGGTGTCTGAATGAAAAGCAGAAGTTGATACAAGCCGACTGTTCCAAGGAGCTCGAAAAAGCCACAGAGGCCTGCAAAAAGAGCCATTGAAGCCAGTCTGGAGCGAAACAACCTCCAAAGCATGGCTCTGAAGGGCACCGATACATGACAATGGCTGTTATATTCCTGCTGCCAGGACTCCACTGAGTTCTCTTCACGAAGTGAGAAAAGATCCTCCTTGTGGATGGAGCCATTGCTTTGGTAGCCAGTTGTCACTAGTGGACTGACCCAATTGTAAAGCCACCATCGGGAAAGGAGGGAACAAGATTCTGACGGGTGACGAACACCCTTGCTTGGGGTGTATGGATTTGGCGAGATGACAGGAAGCACGATGGCACTTCCAAAGCCCGTCACTAAGTGGATTGTATCCAATAGCGAGAAACTAGGACTTAGTGGGACTTCAAGCCATATCATGGGATATAGTTGACGAGGCACGTTCGTTGTCAAAAAGATTGCAAGGCTCAGGAGTGTCGCATTTCTGAAAAAGATCAAGCGACAAGGGAAAGCGGCCAAGTAAAGGGCTCGAAACAGACATACAACCGCCTGAGATGTTAGGAAGACCCGGATCTCGGATGAAGGTGGAATCAACTTCAACTTACCCACAGAGAAACTGTGATATAGCTCGTCCTGCTGCAAGTATCTGTCTCTTGGATGGAAATTGCAGAGGATATTGAGCATGCTACAGAGCACAGAAGGCCCAATACACCCCACCGAGCATGCGTTGGTGTCAACGATAACGAGCCGGTCGGTGATGCTTGACGGGGAAAATGTATGATGTTGACGATACAAAGTAGCAGGAATAGTCCTGCAAGCACCAGCATGTTGGGCTCAAGTAAACAGACTGAGGAGCGCATCTTGAGTGCCGTAAGGTGCTAACATACGAACTGAGGAAATAGATGTCCAGAAAGATGATGATGGACACCTCGTTGAAAAGGTCAAATGGTAAAGGAGTAGTGAATACCCCGTAGCTCGTAGAGTATCGGAGGCCAAAGTACCTTTTATTAGTAGCTCATAACATCAACCTGCTTGAATGGGTTTGCCTGCTTCTTTCTCTGAGCTCCCCATCAGAATTACTTGACCCAGGCGTACCCGGCCACATAGCATGGCCAAGAACTGGGCATCTGGGTGGAAAGCGTCAAATTTGCTGTCCATATGTCCTAAAATAGTAATTTTGGAGTCTTTCAAGCCTGAGCGCTTTGTTGAGTCGAGTCTAGGTAAGCAGTTTGGCAAGGGACACGGGGAAATGTTTAAGCTTTGTTGCCATAAGGCTCGGTACATTGGATAAAATTGCCCAATTTCAAGCATATCATACGACGACATGTTAGCAGCACGGAGATCATCTGCTTCGAGGCCTTCTGGCGCTGCATTGCGAGAGGTGAAGAGAAGAAGCGCTCAGGGTCTAAGTGAAGTGGTCGTTCCCGATTACCCAATTGGGAAAATCTGCCACTAGCGCCAACACCAAACAGGCGAACTTGGTATACACATCACTCGGCAGAACACGCAACGAAAATTCTCCTGGATTAACATCTTAAGCTAAGTAGCTTGGACTTATCACCGAAGACACCATGCCCGCTTCTCGAATAAATCGTCTCTACTGTTTTTCTTAAACCCAACCTCGTTTGTCACAAGATCACAATGAGGCACTGGCTTGTCGGGTGCTCACTAGCTGGTTTGATTGCGTTAGCAAAGACAGCTGTGAGTCCAAAGTCTATCCAAGCTCCGCTGTCAGGCAATGACGACACAGAGTCATTCAAGACGTTCAGGACCCCGGGCTTTCCTTCTCATTCCCTCAGGATCAAGGAGCAAACCGACGAAGTCTGTGACGCAGGCTCTAAGCAGTACACCGGATGGCTCGATTTCCATGGGAAGCACGTGTTTTTCTGTGAGTCTTGTAGGTGTCTGAAGATGAAGGAACGCTGATCGAACGCAAGAAGGGTACTTCGACAGTCTGAATGATCCGAGAACAGACCCGCTCACATTATGGTTGACAGGAGGACCTGGAGTGAGCAGCTTGGTTGGTAAGAAATATTCTTTGCTCTGAACTTACAAGCCAGACCTTGACAGACTAATTGAAACCAGGTCTGATGCTAGAGGTTGGCCCCTGTCGAATAAACAAGGGTGGTGAAAATACACGAAGGAACCCTCACTCTTGGACACGAAATTCATCGATGATATTTGTCGATCAGCCCGTAGGGACGGGTCTTTCATATGTGGATTCACAGACAGAGGTTCCTACCAGCTCGAAGATCGCAGCTGAAGATATGTACATTTTCCTCGAGATCCTGATGACGGAGGTTTTCCCCGAACGTCGACAGAATCCATTCCACATAGCAGGAGAAAGCTTTGCTGTGAGTTTCGACATTTCTAGAGACATGATTAGAGTTTCAGTATTGATGATTTCATAGGGACATTATATTCCAACCTTGTCACGAGAAATCCTCCGGCAGAACCAAGTTGCTGAAGCAGTGAAGATTCCACTTCAATCAATATTGATTGGGAATGGTTATGTTTCCCCAATGGACACGTTGTATGGGTATTACGAGACACTATGCACAACCAAACCGGGCGTTGATGCTCCCGTCTTGAACCGAACTCGATGCGGAATCATATCAGAGAATCTCCCTCGGTGCCTCAACATATATGAGGTCTGTTATCAGCATCCAGAAAAGGTAGTCTGCGAGGCTACGGATGTAGTATGCGGAGTCATCAAAGAATTGTATCACAACGAGTCATACGCGGGTGGGCGAGATCCATTCGATAGTAAGCTCAGTTTTCAATCCTTCTCACTCTATAAAACATATTGATGAAATTTACCAGTCACTCGTACCTGCGAGGTCGACCACCTTTGCTACTCAGAGACTCTTGAGATCCAGGAATACATCAACGCACCGAGCACCTGGGCAGCGCTCGAGGTTCCTGATAGTATTGCAAAGTTTACCATCGAGTCGAAGGAGGTTGCTTCCGCCTTTGAGACAGCGAACGACTTGTATAGCAATGTCATGACTGACATCAAGTACACCCTCGACCATGGGGTGGATGTCCTGATATACAATGGGAATTTGGACCTCGCATGTAACACTGCGGGTAATCTGAGATGGGCACATGCTTTCCGTTGGAGTGGGCAAGCACCGTTTACATCGAAAGATATGAGGTCTTGGTACGCAACAGTGGGTGGTATCAAAGTCAAGGCTGGCAGCTTTAAACAAGTCTCGGCACCTATATCCCACGGAGATTCCAGGGAGGTCCAATTTGCGTTTGTCACTGTAGACAGATCTGGGCATATGGTGAGTGCATCTTACAATAATTTGCGAAGTTTTTGAGACCAATGCAGCGCTAGGTTCCATTAGATCAACCTGAAGCTGCCCTTGAGCTTTATCAAAGATGGTTATTCCAGCGGTCGCTCTGAGTACTTTGTACCCTGGGGCCTAGAACTGAACGCTTGGTATCGATAGGGTACAATGGGCGCGAGGCTCCGAGTCTCGTGTTTTTACCAATGATATCGAAGCCACTGGGCTAGTTTAGAACTCATCACGGTGTTATCTCGGATGAGAGGGTGTCGGAAAAGAAGGGAATATAAGTAAAATTTGATCGAAATAATAATAAGCTGGCAGAGCAGAACTTGCTGCAACCAGACAATAATTTGCCATGCCACTAAAGCACTGACCCGAGCGTAACAGATCGACAAACTAGAGTACAATCTTTGAATATTCGATAGATCAACCAGGGTGCCCTCCCCCCTTTTTTTTTCTTCGAAAGTGACCGATCCACTGACCGCGTGGGATTGTTGGAATGTGATCAGCAAGCAAGGGGACTCTCTGTAGTTTGGCGTGGCGTGCAGATCGTCCAAAAATACAGAGTAAAAGCTGCGATAATTCAGTATCTATCTAGCAGGCTGCTGTGGAAGTATTTTGATATTCAACTTCCAGCTGTGTATTTCTATTATTGTGCAGCATCTGTACTCAACTACAGGATACCAAAAGATCAGTTCCATAATATCAGCGGTTGTATGGCGTACCAAAGGACAATATTGACCTTTATCTCCTATTCACAACAGGCTCTTGAACCGCCACGCTGTGTTTGCTTCTGACGCCAAATGGAGTGAGTTCCTTGCTTCCCTGAAACAACAAGAATTCAGCATAATGCCATGCACGAAATTAAATCTGGATACACTATCTCCATGCCTAGTTAATGCAAACAAAGAATGTCTTGGTCACTAAGCCTCTTCTGCTTACACAGAGTACAGACAACCCGGCTTTGTTCGTGGGGTTACTCAGACTCCAGATTTGGTTGCCTTTACCCTCAGCTCATAGCTGGACCTTCACTTCAATCGAAGATTCCCGTGAATGCAACTTTTAGGCTTTCTTGGTCTCACAAATATTTCGAGACCATAAATCTAATTTCTCTTGCGATGCTTCTATCTTCAAATGGGGGGCTTTTCCGTCGCCGTGATACTGTTGACTGATCCGCAAATCTGCTCTGACCATGGAACCGAAGAAAGAGTCGATAGATGTTAATGTATGCCAACCATCCGGGGAATCACTGAGCGATGGCAGACTTCAGTCGTCCGAGCCACAGATCTATACGAAGGCGTCACAGCTCGAGATAGGTGAAGATGAGGATAACTCGTACGCTAAAATCCCAAACTCCTTTATTATGTGTGAGATGGACGACACTGACCTTAGCAGTGCACCTCCAGAGGTACGAGCGAGCGTTCCCACCGAGGATGAAGATGTCCCAGTCAATACGTTTCGAGCATGGTTCTTGGGGGTGGTTGGAACTATGGTCCTCACAGCTCTGAATCAGTTTTTTCAGCTTCATTCTCCACCTTGTGAGTCGCCAGGGCCAAGCATATGGTTGCATGGAGGCTGACTGGTTGGCAGTATTTCTATCTGCATATCTAGCGATTCTCGTGACGTTTCCCTGCGGAAAACTCTTGGAAGCTGTGTTGCCCATGAGAACATGGCGCGTGCTGGGCTGGGATTTTACCTTGAACCCAGGGCCATTCAACCAAAAGGAGCACTGTATCGTGGCTATAATGGCATCTCTCGTGACTGCTTTTGACAATGGATCTCTTGCGACGGATGTCTATGTCGCCTTTGAGAAGTTCCTTCATATTCCGATTTCCCTCGGTTACAGGCTTATGTTCCTTCTTACCAGCCAGGCCTTGAGCTTTGGAATTGCAGGATTGTTTCACAAATTTCTCATTGAGCCTGCAGCGTGTGTTTGGCCGGGAGTGCTTCCGACGTGCTCACTGCTTTACACCATTCATTTACGGAATAAACGGAACGAGAAAGCCAATGGCTGGAAGATTAGCCGCATGAAGCTCTTCGCTGTGATCATTCTTTGTGGATCGCTCTACCAGTTTCTTCCTGGCTTCCTGTTTACCGGCCTCACGACGTTTGCCTGGATTACTTGGATTGTTCCTCAGAATGTCACCGTTAACCAGGTCTTTGGAGCAGTCTCGGGGATGGATCTACTCCCACTGACATTGGACTGGAACCAAATCACTGGCTATCTTGGATCACCCCTACTTGTCCCCACATGGGCATTGACCAATGTGTTCTGCGGGAGCGTACTGTTCCTCTGGATTGTGTCCCCGGCATTGCACTGGAGCAATGTGTGGGAAGGACTGTATTTCCCATTCTCTTCGTCGCAAAGCTTTGACAACACAGGTAGGCTCATAACTTCTTCCAGCGTTACCAGCTCTGATATCACCCAGGCAAGCCGTACAACACAAGCCGGGTGATGAATCCAGATTACTCGCTGAACCAAACTGCCTATCATGAATACTCACCCGTGTTTCTGTCAACGACGTCTGTACTGTCATACGGACTGGGATTTGCTGCCGTGGCTTCAATTATCGTCCATACCGCACTCTATCACCGCCGCGAATTATGGAACGGTCTCCTTGCCAGCATTGGGAGATCAAATGCCGAGAAACCAGACATTCACGCCAGGGTCAGTACCACATCTTCCTTCGAGAGAACAGCACTGACTTGAGTAGTTGATGAAAAAGTACAACCAAGTCCCGATGTGGTGGTATGGAGGCAGCTTCCTAGCCATATTCGGCATCAGCATCGCCTTCCTCTACGTCTACGATACAGGGCTTCCCTGGTACGGCTTGGTTCTGGCGATCGCGCTCAACATCGTGCTTTTGTTGCCAACAGGGCTTATGATGGCTTACTGCAACATAAAGCTATCGACTGCTGTTATATCCGCGCTCATCGCGGGGTACATCTGGCCTGGGAAGATGATGAATAACGTGGTCTTTAAGATTTTCACCTTGGTCTCCTCAGCTCAGGGACTTGGATACATTCAGTGCATGAAGCTTGCCCACTACATGGTATGATTTCTCCCAATTGCAGCTGAATTTGTGCTGACCAGGGCAGAAAATCCCTCCACGCGTCACATTCGCTGCACAGTGCACCGGGATTATCGTCTCCTGGCTGACACAGACAGCAGTCAATGTGTGGGCAATGGGGAACATCGAGAATATTTGCACTCCAGACGCCAGTAACAACGTAAGTGAGAGTGCCTCGAGATATAAACAAGTACTCGGCTGAGTTCAGAACAGTTTTACTGCCCTCTAGCAGCAGGATACGCGACCAACGCTCTATTCTGGGGCCTCATCGGACCCAAGAGACTCTTCTCGCCGGGCTCAATGTACCGACCTATGCTGTGGTTCTTTCTCATTGGCACCGTTACCCCCATCATACTATATTTACTAGATCGACGCTTCCCACGAGCCATGCTAAGAAAGGTCAGACATTCCTTCGTCGAGCAGGCAAACGACAAGACAGGTAGACGGACAGGCACGCTAACCGTCCCAGATCCATCTCCCCGCCATCTTCGCATCCACCGCATCGATCCCACCCGCCACCGCGGCAAACTACATGGCCTGGGGCATAGTAGGCTTGTTCTTCAACGGCCATCTGAAACGCAGATACCAGCACTGGTGGATGAAATACAACTACATCCTGTCGGCGGGGCTCGACGCCGCGCTCGCGGTGGGGAACTTCCTCATCTTCTTCTGCCTTGCGTACCCGGGGGTTCGTGTAAAGTGGTTCGGGAACGAGATCACCACGCGGACGGCTGATGGGATGGGTGTGCCGCTGCGCACGGTGGAACCGGGGCAGACGTTTGGGCCGAGCACTTGGACTTAGACGGTATGAAGCTCTGTGGATGGAAGATGCGAGGGCATTGTAATAATAATTGAGGTCTAGGGTAGATTACTCCGATACTAATCATGATCCATCATCATTTGATCCTTCAGATCCCAAGGGGCCCTTTTACGATCTACTCGCGTTAAGGCTCGAAGGTCCCCTCATTTGTCTCTTGTCCAACGAGTGTAGCAGAGGTAAGATATGCGGAACTTACTAACCCCCCAACTCTTCCTTTCCACTAACTTATATAGGTGGTGTGGGATCCTGTAGCGATCCTAGTAGGGGTAGTAAGGATTCTAGGAGCCTTAGGCTTCAAGATTATCTTTCCATCTTGTAAATCTCTTTGTCTTACATTCAACGAGGACTAGGATTGCAGGAATCCTAAGTTCTTCTGCTCTAAGAAGTCTGTCTGGTAATGCTGCTAGAGGATGCTTGGGTGTAAGTGCTCCTTTATATCCTTCTAGTGTACTAGAACATGTTACAGGAATCCGAGGCTCATCGCAGGCCTCTGGACTGCCGGACTGGATGGGAGAAGGGACATGATGAGTAGATTCCATTTATACGAGCTGAACTGTATGTAGAGAACATAAATACTGATGTTACTAACATACCTAGGTAGCCCCGTCCGCTTTACCATCTTCACCAACCTAGAGACAACTATGGCGGCCTTGGAGGCAAAGACTCACCGTTTCAGAGCATCACCGTTTCAGAGCACCACCATAGACTCCACACTCGGAAATCACAAGGTCCTGCTGAAACATACCCAGCACATCCAAGAGCCTATTTTAACAGTGAAATTAAAAGCCTCGCTTCTTGCAGGATTGTTTGCCCGTTTGCCCTAACCCAAGCCTCAGTCCCTTGTCAGTACCATACCCTTAAGAAAACAGCCATGACTAAACTCAACGCCCCACCAACCAAGAAGAACAACCACAGACTACTTATCGCCTCCATGATCCGCGGCATTACAAGAGTCTTATGCTGCTCTGAAAGTCCCTTGTACCGGTGAATATCCACCTGGTGAGACATTCGGCTGCACGGGAGCAATTTTGCCGAGCGAGAGGTTCTGATAGAGCGTGTCTGAGACGGCGAGGAAGACAGTCATACCGAGGTCTTGGCCTTAGCTGTTGTTGGCACTAAAAGTTGCAAGGTACAGGAAAACCAACGGAAGTCCTGACAGATAGTCATTGCGCCCGACGGCGTTCGGGATGTCGTGTGCTGGTACGAGAGACTGATATGTTGTCCTGCCGAAGTTGATCGCCATGGTGAAGCACATGGACCCAGCGAGGAAGACCGCGGTGGTAATCGAGTCCATCATGTGAGGCTTCTCTGTCATTGATTTGCCTGGCTGGGTGGGATATCTGGGGAAGAGCAGAAAATACGCGGGTGAGAAGACAGCTCTTATGACGAGGTTGATGTAGAAGGCCTGACATGTTTGTTGATATGACCAGGATGGAATGGAGGGAGTGTATATAGGGTGATAATCATACCCATCGGCACCTATCGTACCAGTACTGGTGTTGACCGACAATGGGGCCGCCAGTGCAAGGAGCTGATGAGCATCGCCTTCTCCGGTCAAAAGCGGTCCCGATATGACTTTTATGAGATCAAGAGAGGCCGGTGACACAGCACTGGGCATGATGCACATTGCACTCCATGTGGTGATGTGTCAGATTTCCTGTCATGCAGGGCTATATACATATATCATGTATTAGTGGGCTTGGAATAAGTCAACACAACTTATCCTCCATTGATCCTTTTCTATTGATCTATATTAACTCTTTTAAATATATCACTATACTATACATAGAAAGTAGAGTATCCTCCAGCTTCTTTAAGCATAAGTAGTGACTAGTTAGAATAGTAAGAGCCTATCATAGTAATAGGAATGGGTGAGTTCTAGTTTTCCAGTACTAACAACTCCTTAAGCTAGAGAGAAACCAGGTTGCCATCTCCCAGGGGATGTGCGGTCTCCGTCTGACTTTGGAAGATGATGATGGACCAGGGGAGTGGCCAGTCAGCTCATGTGCCGTCATCGCGTTTCAATATCGACGCCTATTTCCATCCTGACAACAATCGACCGGGAGCTTCTCAGTCTTGGGCGGGTACTTCCTGCACGAAACCCTCCAGGAGTTTGATCCCTCCTAACCGCCAGCACTACTCAGTGTATATGCAATTTATATATGCAATAAGGATATAAGCAGTGTGGATGGTTCTAAACCTGTAATGAACTAGTGTATGAAACGCTTACTGTCCAGAAGTCGCAGCCGGTTCCTTATTCCCGCCGTGGTGATGTTTTCTTCTGTGGCGTTTGTCTTTAGGGCTTGATTGAGTCGGTATCCCTTCCTTGGACTGAGTACAGCCTCGGTAGAAAAAGACTATTGTTCAATGAGATCGATCTGTCTACAAGGCATAAACCAACCCCTCCTCAGGGCGCACGGCACCATTGCAAAGTTTTCCCCATCCCCCATAGATTCCATTCTCTCCAGCAACGCCCTGGCAGTTGTCAGCTTTGCAGACCATGTGGATCATCTGTGGATTCGTAGCAGAGGATTCCATCCTGATGAACCTGATGACTGTGATGCGATAAGACAGAGAGAGAAAGGGCGGCCCTTTCTCACGGGTTTGTCCTTTGTCCAGTAACTCTTCTTTGTCTGGCCCCTCCTTTAGTCTCTTGAAACAGCCGATTATCTCCGTGGGTGCAGTAGTGGAGGGGGGTATACTCCGTTGAGGGCATACCACTCCAACACCCCTCCTCCTCAGATCAGTGAAAAGTGGACGAAACGCTTCCTCAAATGGCATCCAGAATATCGAGTTGAAAGGCAAAAGAGCTATTGAAGCTGAGCAGAAGCAGACATGAGCCCTAGTCATCAAACCATGCTTTCAAGGGTTGATGGATAAAAGCTGCATCCATCCCTGAGATCTATATAACTTTGATGAGATTAGCTTCTAGATTGGAATCAGTAAAGATCAGTGGAACATTACTCCAGAGTTTAAAAAGTAGATTTGGTCGTCATATGCTTCAGCTAGATCCAGAGGAAGAAGCTTCAATGGCCCAATCTGATGCTGCAAAGCAAGGCACATCAACGCTGTGCATAAGCTTCCAGAGCCCATCTACGTACAGGGGGAATAGTACGAAAGGAAGAGGTCAGCCACATTCTTCAGGTGAAGCAAGAAGATGATGAGTTAGTAGTAGAGAAAGATCGATTACGACCAAAGTGGAAGAAAGTGATGGCGGAACTGCAGGAGTACTTACTGCCTAGCGAAAGGAGCCTACGGAGTATTAAGTATTCGAAAGCGGAGAAAGGAAACATAGTACAGAGTACTCCGTAGTACGGAGTACCACCGACAGAATAATAAAACAACAACAACAACAACAACAACAATCTCACTTGAAAGAGTGCTTTCTGGATGATGCAGAGGATAGGTAGTGATTGAGCACAACCTCCAGGAAAATAAGTCTATTTCAAAGAGCTTGATTCGATTTGCTGAAAAAGCATCATCCAAAACAGTGGTGGCATGACATGGCATGACCATACCCATCACCCTCAACCTGGAGGCTGGCGCATAGCGAATAAGTCATATATCCTCCTTCGGGCAGAGATAGTGTGCGTCCTGCATCCTGCACTGCATACATACTCTGAAGTGTTCACGAGATCAACACTCAGATACCCGCGATAATAATCCCTAAGAATCAACCTGGTTGAGGGGGAGGTGAGCTACGCCCGCTCACCGACCAGTCATATTATTCGCCTCGTGTAAAGAATCCGTGGCATGTTAGGTTGGGGCCTCCGTTCCAACTTCCTCTAGCCTTGAGTTCTTGACTCTCGGGACTCAGGACTCAGGACTCAGGACCATCTAGTTAGTCGTGAGCAGAGTGGTGGCTGATGGCAGTGCTCTGGGCTCGCGCATGGGCTGGAATGTTGCGATGCACCACCAATAACTGATTCCGAATAACTCATATATAAATGATAAGAGGCAACCAGTTCTCCATACATGTCTTTTCCTGCAGCTGGAATCCCCCGGGGGAAGGGGTCGTGTTCAAGATTTTGTTTCAATGGAGATTATGAGACTGATGGCACTGCAGGAGAAATAAAGCGAGTGGGCGAGCTCATTCTTCGATTTGAAGCTCTGATCTTCTTTTCTTCTCTTCTCTGTCTCCAGCTACACAACGCCAGCGTTTCTCAACCTCCCTTTTTTCTTTTCTTTTCTTTTCTTTTTTTAATCGCCTGCAGGACATCATTTGACGGCAGAGCAGCTCAGGTGTTAAAAATCATGCAGAGAGCTGGAAGTGTCAATGGTCTGATCAGCTACATAGCTGCACAGCAACTTTAAAAGGCTGTGACCCCGCCATGATAGACTTCAAGAGACCGACTTCAATAGGTTGAGTGTGAACTGATGACGATCGGGAGACCTCGATTCGAACTCGGACGCGACCATCACGTTGTTGTTTCGATTGCTCCCTCTTCGCTTCGAACTAAATAAGTACTGACTGATTTTCTCTCTTTCTTTCCTGTGGTGCGTACAAAAACTCGTTGATTTTACCTCTCTGTTGTTGTTGTTGTTGTTCTTGTTTGTGTCGAGCTCAAGCTTGGTTCCTGGTCGGTCGCATTCGCAATTTCCTCCTCCCCCATCAAGATCTACTTAGAGTTACGCCCGTCTACGGTACACAGCGGCAGAAGTCTGGACTCTGGCCTCTGGACCGGAACATGGGACTGTCGTCAAGCGACGGAGATATGAGCGATAAAAATCATCACATGGTCATCGTTCTGGGTATTGGTCTAGGAGTTGTTTCACTGATCATCATGTGTCTGCTGTACGTCACTATCACCATCACCATCACCATCATCACTACCAACTACCACGATTACGGCCTCATTCCAACTGCGCCAAAACAGCGAATGTCTGCTGTCTAATCCCTCGAATCTAATGCTCTCCAGGTTAACCATCTTCGTCAATCGCCGCGAGCGAACGCCCACTTTCAAGAAGAAGAACCGGAAGGATCCCGCCGATAAGCTGCGCAGATTGGACGCCGTCTCGCCCATTCGGACGCTCGAGGAGTGGTGGTCGAAATCGAAGGGGCCATTATTACCCGCCGAGGGGGTCGATGGACAGTTTATCTGGTAGGTGGAATCTGAGCGGATCAAGGCGACCGCCAGCTAAACACACCCCAGCGCCGTCTGTCTCGAATCGGTCCTTCGCGCGCAGGAGATCCGAGAACTCAAATGCTTGCACGTCTTTCACAAGGAATGTCTGGACAAGTGGTATCTGCAGGACCACTTCAACTGTCCACTGTGTCATCGCGCATATTATGTTCAGGAGTCGCGCCCGAGTAATGATTTTGTTTGGATGGTATGACGGGAATGACGGCGTTTTTCACGGGGGGCGGCCAGGGTCGGTTTTTTTTTATTTTCTCGTGCTTTGTCCCTTTTTGACGGGCGTTGTAACGTTACGACTTGCCTTATCATGTTATGACCTATGCGATACCTTCAACTGATGACCACCTTTTCAGACCGGGAACCCATCCCTTGATGGTAGATACTCGAAGTTGAAATCCCAGGTGTTGGGATTATACCCATCCATATAGTTGAACAGACCTGACGTCACGTCGTTGAAGACCTCCGCCTGCACCGGCTGTGGGTCGAGGATTTGATCGAGGATGTGAGACAGCTTCTTCTCCACCTCCTTGCATGTCTGGTAATTCCCCTGGCCAGGACGGGCAACCCAGGACAGGCACGAGACGAAGACGCTCAGATTCCGGATGAGCTCCGCCCGCGGCAATACAATACTATGGGGCCCGACCTCTTGGCTCTGTCGAAGAAGCTCAAGCGTCAAGACGCTAGCACTGGGCAGTCCGTAGTAGAGAACCTATGATCAATCAGTATTTCGAGGGCCCGGAGGACCATGCATGGGGTTAACATACGACCCACGAGTAGTGCCGGCTCATATCCATCTGCGAGTTTCGCTCTGTATTGATTCGCACAATGATCGATAGTACTTCTCGGGACGTGTCGAACAGTGCCTCATGCCCAGTGTTGGTTCGTTTAACAAGCGTCCTTTGAATGAGAAAGATGGTATACAGGTAATCAAGATACGTGTGAAGCAATGCAAAATATGAGCAATAGATATCGCCATCGTCCCCCTCGGTACGTATATCATAGCGCAAGTAACTAGGTGCGGTGTCCCATGTCGTTCGTGTCTTTCCCACAAGTTGACTAATAGACGCTGTCAGTAAGCGAAGAAACCATGAACCTGTATAACAAACTCACTTGGATTTCTGTACAAGATCATCCTGATCATTGAAGCCAAGCGCTAGCTCGAGGGCCTGCTCCCGAAATATAGCGAGCAGGAATCGAAGGCGGACGAGAGTCACCGCATGCGTGCTTCCGTAGACATGCCAACCGGCCTTATCCAATTCTGCAATGGCTTGTGTTAAAGTGGATCCCCCGGCAATCAGTATTTCATGGCTGACATCCAAGGGAGGCGTCAGTGTGCAGTATCGATAATTGATCAGCGGCGGTCGGCCCACAAAAGTGGCAAGTGATTTATCCGCGTAAAATGCAGAAGCAAAACAGAGTCTTCGCCATTGGCGCAGAAAGTATGGGCAGTCGTCGGCCTGAACGTTCTCTTGATGAAGTCCAGCAGCGTAGATCGTAGCTGACAAGTCACCGAGTCGACGCCATGCCTGGTAACCTGTCATCTTATCAATATAAAACTCAGTCAGTTTTTGATTGGGGTCATACTCGAGTCTCCATATTGCTGTGTCCTTAGCATGACATCGTTGTACTGAAAGAACCCTAAAAGTTCATTGGCGGAAGATGCCTGGTCGCAGAAGCCAAGGCATATGCCGCTGGCTTCAACGATCTGAGCACGGAGTCGTTCCTTCGCCTCACTATCAGGAGCTGCCTGACTGAGGTCAGGATCACTATCTGGGGTAGACATCAATGCTATTCCAGTGATCGCGAAGATATTCCCCAGAGCCTCCCATCGCGAGTTTCGCCCCGTGAACGAGGAGAAATACTGCTCAACAGTCATTGAACCATGGACGGTCAGCGGACGAGAGGTATTCTGGAAGATCTGATGGACTAAATCTTGAAACTGGGTTTCAAAATCATCAGCCTCAAAGGTTTCGAATACCCTTCGAAATGATTGCAGAATAGCTTCGATAATGATAATCGGCACAATCGTGACCACCGTTCGAACGTGATATTTTCGAATCATAATATCACAGATCGGAAGATCATAGAGTAGTTTGAGCATCTCTATCCCCAGCTGTAAGCGATCCGAATCAACAGATCGAGTAGATGCAGCAGCGGCAGAACTGTTGTCCAGCTCATACGGGATATCACTGCGATGTTCGGTCAGGACAGCCGAATAGCTGGTTGATCCAAGGTATCCAGGAAGTGCCGACGGAGGCTCCAGGGTCACACGCAGTCGACTGCCCTCCCGGTTTGAGCCAGGACTCGAGGCACTACTATCAGTCAGTAAGGTACGACGCGTGGGACAGTAGGGTACGGAAGACTTGACTTTGAATTTGGCTGACTCGTCAATATCCTCGTCGCTTCGATTGGACTGGCTCGACTGCCCACAGCGCGCTTTGTCATCGGTGCAGGATGGTAGAAGCATCGACTAGCGATCTTCTTCGCCGTGCAGCGGCCACATACTGGTCGCCCATGGTCGCAGCGTAATTTTGCTTTGCGACAAGGCTCACAGGACTGCAATGTTCCATTGCGACGGACTGCGGGCGATCGGGTTTGTCCTGCGATATCCGCCATACTCAATGGCAACGCTCAGTGGTTCCCATCAAGGAGGGTTCTTGACTCCATTACTTGATGAAAATGTTTGATTAACAAATGAGTTTGGATGACTGATCGCTGTCTTGGAGAAATCTCTCCGAGACATGGCAAAACGTGGTGGTTGGTCTCCCTAACCCAAAGCAGCTAGCGCCTGGTGTATAGATCTGAAGTGTCAACTTGAAAATCAACATCTCACATTATCAATATATTGCTCGAATGATGGATATGTTTGATAGAAAGATAAGTGATGATAGTATTACTGGCAATATATTGCATCTCTATAAGCCTTCCATATGTGCTCGCTCATGTTTCGTCAATATAAACAACGTTCACTTTCAACATCTCATCCTCACTCGCTCTCTTGGCTGTACGGATAGCTGGGAGAGGACTAAAAAGTAAAGAAGAAAGAATAGAGAATTAGATACGCTCTCGAGACCAGAATTTTATGTCGAAGCAAGAATACACAGTCAGCAAAACAGAATGGAGTGCAGTTGTAGTACAACCGTCCTCAACATTCTGCCCAACGCCTGCTCCTATTTTTGAAGGGAGCAGAACGCTGTATTCGAACCGGGGACCTACTGGATCATGCAGCGGCTGCTAGAAGTCACTGCCTTGGGCAGCCTTCTTGCATAGACTGACCGCTGCACTACCGCCCCGGTTCCTTGCTGAGGTAGAATTGACGGGGGGGCATATGTTGCCTGATGTGTTGCCTAAAGGGGAAGTGGCTGGCTTGATACCTGGAAGCTCAGGCATACAACTACGAACCTGAGAATAAGAACGCCAGTCAGTGAGTTCAGATGCAGCAAGTGATGCAGCAAGTGTATGCCAGATCACTGCTTTGCCTACAAAACCCTCTTCTGTACCAGTGTTTCCACAAAATCTGTCCATCGTTCTGTTCGGTAACATAATTTGATGTCCCAACATTACAATTATAAATGACTTTGAATTGAGATGCCATGACACCTCCCCTTAGAGCGACTTGACAACTATCTTCCTGAATTGCCGACGCATTAGACAAGCTACTACTCCAAAATCGCAGAACCTCTCATTGATTTGCCAGCACTTGCTGCTCTATTCACAAGCGTCCGCTAATAGCAATAATCGAGGGAGGTTCCGCACCGAGAATATCCGGACTTTAGATAGTATCAGAATTCCCTCGGACAAGAAAGACTAGTACACCAGTAAGTAACACGACAAACCCAGCAGTCAACGCGGTTCTCCAGGTCGGCATTCTCATCCTCTCTTGGTCTGACTCGGGGAATTCAAAAGATCTAAGGTCATCCAGGAACTTGATTTTGCTTGGAAGGGGACAGAAGCGTTGTTGTTATCTGGGGACTTCAGGCCTTCATATACCTTTCCCTTTCCAACATCGAGGAGAGGACTGCTAAGTAGCTGGTCGCCTGGCAAGTGACTACCAGACCACAGCTCTTCTTCAACTTAACCTCTAAGGTACGCCCCCATGAATTTTCGGCCTGTTGGTCCTACGATTGGATGGTGGGATCATCCATGGGAAAGCAGGACCACTTTGTTGGTATTGGCCGTACCACTTCGTCCTAGAATATGGATTGAGAAGGGGGGGGGGGGGAGATGGAACGAGAGTGAGCCACTATGCATCAAACCTTACAATTCTCGCTGGATTATACAAGTACAAGGATGATAATTGAACCAATAAGACAATACTCAGAAGTCATATGAAACAAAGGTTGTCATTGAAAACGGAGACATGGCTTCATATGGTTTCTTCATGGAGTCTGTTTGAGAAGATGTGGACTCCGGGGACTGTTCACAGAGACGAAGGAACCAGCCGTCATGCAGGATTCGCCAAGAGATCTTGGATACTGACATGCGTTCAGGTGGGATTCATATGTGCGGGTGACGTCTATTCATAGGGCAATACCAACATACAGTATAATCTTTATAGTCGAGATTGCTCCACAAATTGTAATCTTTTCGACAGCATGATATGCCTCAAGCTGGCAGTGGGTTTCTTCATTTGTCCAGGAGTATGATATTATCCACAAGGATTTGGAAATCTTCATAAGGCGAGGGAGTGTAGATCTAATCAAAGAACATCATGGTCGTGAGCTGTTATGCTATGTACTCAATCGTGCATACATGATAGTATAGGTTTCATCACATATTCCAAGTTTAATCGCAGATTCAACTTTAAACAGTGTGTTCCACGTTTGTGACAGAGATGCCGGTGTCGTCGGATTTCTCGGCCACATTCTCAGGCAGGGTGCCTAAGGCACGGCCACCAAAAAGCAAGTCAATCTCCTCTAGAGACTTTTGCTTAGTCTCCTTGAAGAGGAAGTAGATGACCGGAAGGGAGACGCAGATGTCTGAATATCTTATTAGCCCCTATTCAGAGAAGTGCAACTCCAGCACAGAACTTACTAAATGCGGCGAAAATGAAGTAGAATTTCCAACCGATACTGCCCAGAGCAATCGGGGAAACTTGGGCCCAGAGAGTGGCGACAGTCCAGTTTCCGATGCCGGTAGCAAATGCATTTCCCTTGCCTCGGATCTGCATAGGCATGACCTCAGACATGTAAACCCTACATAAACCAGTTAGCCATAGCCTCTCTATCAAGTGGACGGATAACAATAGCACTCACCAGCTGCAAGGGCCAAAAGAACAAGAGAACATGACAGTCACGCAGAAGAGGAAGAAAACACCACCGATACTGTAACCATGGCGTTCACCGTTCACATTTTGCGAGTTCAATGCCGCCTCGCAGAACAGAGCAATGGTAATTCCGATTGTACCGAACATCATGGGCTTGCGTCGTCCCACCTTGTCGAGAATGAAAACGATGAAAATCAAATTGGCCAGGGGGCCTACGCAGTTGTAGATGCCGATCACTAGCGTCGCCCGATTCCCTGTAATGCCGAGAGCCTCGTACATGATGGATTGGTAGTAGCCAATTACGTTGACACCAGTCATCTGGGTAAAGACCTGGACAGCGACACCATGACTGGATGGATGTTGTCAGTACCTAAGCTTAGTCAAGTCGAGAAAAGTGGGAAGTGGGAAGCGCACAGCAATCTGGTCCGCCATTGAGGCACCTGAAACATGATGAGCCAACCAGAAACGGTCACGGCCTTCTCAGCTTCAATGGTTGTCCTGATTTCATTATATTCGGCTTGAATCCAGTCGTCGTTCGTTCCATCAAAGTGCAGTTTCTTCAGAATCCTCAAGGACTCGTCATATTTCTCCTTCTCAACCAAATATCGAGGTGACTCTGGTAAGAAGAACATACCGATGGCGAGAAGAAGAGCAGGGACTGCCTGGAATGCAAGAGGGAACCGCCATTGGAATTCGCTGGTATCCGGTGCGTGAAGCGATCCATAACCAACCCACCTATGATATGTGAATAGTGGATTGTGATCAGGGATCAGGAGACATACGTGCTGACGATGAAACCGACGCCAATCATTTGTTGTGCTAAACCGACGATCAACCCACGGGAGCGAGGATGAGCAACTTCAGCCTGGTAAACTGGGACGGACATGGACATGAGACCGACGGCCCAGCCTGCTAAGATACGCCCAACCAAAATCATAGCCAAGTTCTGTGCGGCGGCCTGAAGGATGGCACCAACGAGACAGATGAACGCGCCCATCTGAATGGTGAATTTACGGCCGAACCGATCCATCGTGAGACCGCCCTGCAGGGCACCAATAGCAGCTGCGTGGAAAACTCGTCAGTATGACAGATTGCTTGACTCTGTTGGCTTAGAGAAGATCCTACCGCCTCCATTGAATGTACTGTTGATCGCTCCGATGATGGCAGATGTTTTAGTAGTGTTGAAGAAAGCGAGGAAGTTAGGGCTAGCAATAACATCGGTCATCACACCAGAGTCGTATCCTATTATTGACAGACATATAAGCTTGATCATCAATAGAGAGGGATTATGAAGGATATTGTCGGCCCTTGAAGATGTGGTGAACCCTCCTGGCTAGGAATTGAAACCACAGGAAAATTCAATGCATTAACTTTGAACTTACCGAAAAGGAACGACCCAGTGGCCGCAAAGGTAGCCAGGGAAATAGTAAAAAATCTGCCCATTTTGTTCCACCCGAAGCAATATTGATCACCCGCAAAGAGTAAGATACATAGCGAGGGGAGGCAAAAACAGGTGAACAGGGCAGCGGACGAGCCATTTGTATATAAGAGCTAGAATCAGCCAATGCGCCACGCGCCGTCAAATCGACAAAGGCTTGTATTACTGGCGCAATAAGTGGCGGAAGGAGACAAAAGCACTCCATGCCGGCCATGCCAGGTTGAGAGCAGCACACCAGGTGACGGCGATGGCGAGCGGGGGGAAGAAAGGGCAAATCCGGGGTTTGGACTTTTTGGGGTCCTTAAGTGACTAAGGATTCATCCTTAGCTCTTGTATTCATCCGGCAGTCCACTCAATGGACTCGATTGCATTTTGAGAATCGGTTTGGCAGGAAAATGTCAAGGGATCTGATTGGTGCATTAGATAGAGATGCGGCTAGTATGTTGCATTTATCCTTTCGCGATCCTATTGATCCAAGGACCACATGAGACCCAGGATAACAAGGAGATCTCTCCGTCTGATCAATCGTAGAACAAGCCAAGCAACCATATGCTTTCTGAGGCTGGTTTGGCGTTCGTTTGTCCCAAAGCTTTGACATCTGGGAAGCGGAAAAGAATCGACACAATCTTGAGAGTTGAGACACTCAGGTGAGGAGTTTCGTTAATGAGTGCAAGAACCTTGGCGACAGGGGGATATCAAGTAATTGGCATTGGATCCATCACTTCCGGGAGTGTGAGTCCTCATTCGCACAAGCATTTGAGCCATTCAAAGCCAGAGACCGTGACAGGACATTTGGGTTAGTTCAAGCTCAGTCGGCATAGCGGGCGCCGATTCCGGGCAGAAGGAGTTCGACATTTTTCTCGTCAGCGATACACGCATCTTGGGTTCCAAAGCAAAGAGTCTAGACTGGATTGCTAACGTCCACTGAACTCGATGATAGGCTTGGCTGGTATATGACCAACGGACGTATCCTTCAAGTCATACGGTCCACTGCGTAAGCCGAGTTTGCCACATTTGGGCTGAAGCGCAGGGTCCAACAATACTCAGCATTTAACCAGAATGGTTCTCGAGCGAGACGACTCGACGACTTGGCTTGCTTGGGCGGGAAGCGAGGCAGGTATATATCACGTGATATACATGACTAGAGCACCGTGATTGCGGGGAGCGTTATGAGTCAGCAGGTAGTAGCCATTCCAGCACGTGACTTCGCGTCTGGCGCGCCCGGTCTTATCGCGAAACACGCCAAACGGTCCGCTTGGCGTAAATTCCAAGTGTTGACCGAAAGATTCGGAGAACACGAAAGGAGCATCCATGCTTAAGACTATTTGAACCTGTTATTGGATAGCCACTTTCTTTTCTCTAAACTAACTCTATATGAGATTTTCTTCACAAGGATTTTGCTGGCTTAATGGACACGGTGCCACTCCTTGCTTCGAGTATCTTCTCAATTCAATGATTATGGCTCAGCTTTGAACTGGACAGGCAGATGATGAATCATAGGTCATCATGAACGCCTCTGTGCGACCGATATAGCTGTACAGCTTTTCATCTCAGACCGTATGTGAATGTCATAGTCTACGAACCTTCAATGTGGACAGGAAGAGTCAACGTGGCACACGTGACGAGTCTCCAGCTCTCAGCAGGGGGGTTGTTGAATGACCACGGACTGCTGTGAGGCTGTGACTGTCCATAGTAGTACGTAGTTCTTTTTGTAGACAATCAGACTGGCATTATCATTCTTTCTGCTCTTCTCATCCAATCTAAGATTTAAGACTTTTAACCCCAAAACTGTGGAATCCTCCGCCAACGCCAAAGGTTCCTCGTGCGGCCGGGTTGGATCGGCCGAAGTGTACGGAGTACTAGAACTGGAATACGACCGTACTCCGTACAACGCCCGCACACGCTACGTCGTCCGCGTCCACATCGCGACGCGATTAGATGAACGCTTTTTTCTCACTACACCACTAGAGCCTCTCGTTCACTCGAGGTCTCTCTTTCAAACCATCCAATTCTCTTTCATTCCAATGTTTTTAATTCATTAAACTCAACGGTTCTCTCTTCCGGTCTTCCCCATAACTTGACCCCCAATTCTCCATGTCGCCTCAATCTTGATCTAATCACCGGTTGCAATCTTGATATCATGTCCGATCCGGAGCCCTCTGCTGCGGCGTGTTCCTCGTCCCCGCCAGCTGTTCAGACTCCCGAGTCTGCTACTCTGAACTATGCATTTCTTGTGCACTCCCAAAAGACCTTAACTCAGAATCTTCCCCCGCGCGTGGATAATAAACTGCTGGCTCGTCAGAAACGCCGTCGGACAAGGTATATATATCAGCCCAGTGAGATAATCTATATTTGGTCCAAATCGGCTGATCAGTGCTTTGCCGTTGTTATAGTCCGGAGGATCACGCAATTCTCGAGGCCGAATATCAACGAAACCCAAAACCAGATAAAGCGGCTCGCGCCAGTATCGTGGGTCGTGTATCGTTGGGGGAGAAGGAAGTGCAGGTATGTCTTGGGCGCAAGCATGGGAAACACCACAGGACCGATTATCCTGACATCTGAGTCTTCTAGATCTGGTTTCAGAACCGTCGGCAAAACGATCGACGAAAGTCCAAGCCTCTCCAGCCTCACGAGCTTCTTGCCCCAAAATCGGACGCGTCCAGTCCCCTTAGGCAGTCAACGAGCGACGACAACAACATCGCCGCAGAGCCGTCATCTTCCAGCGGTGTGGATCAGTTTGACGGACCAGGCCATGATAGAGACGCCGCTGGACTGTCGTTCGACGATGGCGTACCACAGTCCTCCTATGAGTCGATAGTGCACGGCGATAATGACGATTTGGTGCGGCCTTGTTTGAGCTCGCAAACAAGCTTATCCTCTGAGGCGTCGGAAAAATCAAATCCAACACCCACCCAGCAAGATGCCACTACACCCCTTGATGATACACAACAGTCCGCCAAGCGAAAGCGTTCCCTATCAGATCTCCACGGCGATATGCTTGTCACTCAAGAGCCGCTGCAGACTTCGACGCCAGTGGGCTTGCAGGGCATGAAGTCACCTCCATCTCTTCGAATATCTTTGTCTTTCGATGGGGAGGCAATGGTGCGAAGAGATGGTGAGCTGACACCATCTCCTCCGAAAGGACGCAACTCCCTCCGGATCGCCATGTCCTCAGACGGGAAAGCAGTCATTCGTGGCGAAGATGAACCATCTCCGTCCAAGGGTCGTATCTCAATGTTCTCGGCAAAAAGCGCCCGTTTCACCGGGCTTCGAAGGAGTAGTAGTGCGGTCGTCCTTGGGACGCCCCGAACTAGCTCCATGGAGAAGGACAAGACCTTTGGGAGATCCCGGGATCCCCGAAACTGGGAGTCTTTCTTCGATACCGACGCGAGAAGCGCTTTGTCAACTCCCATGAGTTCTCAGAGCGCTCCAAACTCAGGCTCTCCGGGCTCCTTCCTTGCCCAGGGCCAAAGGTCACTGACCCGAAGCTTGTCAGGAAGACACGGCAACCACATGCCATCAACGCCTGGGGATTATCTTAATACACCGGTTCCCCAACGTGCTGCTGAAAAGCGGCGAAAACTCTCGCGCACAGTCTCCTCCCTCGGTCGACTTGAGTCTGCACAGAGCTACCTCAACCGGACGCCTTCAAACACAAATAAAAGTTCAAAACTCATGAAAGACAACGAAGAACTGGATTTTGGCTGCGGTGATTCCGACAAAGAAAATTGGATTCCGGGAACCCGTGTCTCTCACGTTCGCCGTCGTGCAGCTTCCCATCATCAGTCTCAGCGCCCGGCTCTTAGGGAAGCCAGTGGACGGGATGGCAAGATTAGCAGGACCTTGTCATCCAGCGGAAGACGTCCACGAATCTCTCAACAAACGTCACATCGTAAATCCGTCAAGTCCATGCCAGAGCTAGACGCGGATGTCTCAGCTTTCATGGCTGGTGGCGGAGGAGCGAGCCAAGAAGAAGATCTTGACTGTGTTCAGGGCCTATTATCTCTGAGTCAAGGAGCATGGAGATAATAAATGCTCCATCTTGACTGTGAAATGAATGATTTCCTTTGTTTCTTTTTCCTTTGTCTTATATCTCTTGACGTTCCTTTGTGTCCATGTTGAATGTCGCAAGCCAGCAAGCGGTGTTTCCATGTATGATGTGTGAGTGATGCTCATATTGTAATGATTGAACTGTCTGTTTTCTTCGTGGACATAGCCCTCGGTTGCACAGAACATATGTCGCCCTCTGGGCTATGACCACTTGTCTGTCATTGATGATATGGTGTCCTTGGCTAGATGCCAAGTGATATCGATGTTCAGACCATATTTCCCGCTCATATAGCGATAAGACGAATACAATAGATTCCTATAATCTCAACCCAGCATTAAGCCTCGAGAATACCATGATAGGATCCAATATCTAATGCAAAGAATGAGGTGAGGTCGAAGGAAACTCCTGGCGGCAAGAAGAATGCAGGACGGACGCACGTGGTTCGCCTGGTGACTGATTAAGCAATCAATGTTTGGTTTGAGCATATCGAACTTCACCTCCTCTCTATATGTGCAGCTTCCCTTCTTCGCTGCGCGTTTTGAAGGTCAGACATCGGATTGTCTGGGTGAGTAAAGCTATCAGACCGGCGGTATTCCTAATTTTGTTGGTTTTCAACCCTGTGTTCGGTGTTGGTTCAATGAACCTATCAGCTATGCATCTTTGTTTGGACGATTATGTCAAACAATGCACAGGCATGCCATGTTTAGAGTTACTTTGGTATCAGACAGCACTAACTGAATTAAATGCTAGCATGTTCATCGACACTTTGCTCAATTCAGGAAATTTACTCCTCATAACCGCCTCTCGCAGCGTGCAATCACGATGAGCCACAGCTCGAAGGTAGCGATCATCGGCGCTGGCTTCGCTGGTCTGCGGTGTGCAGACATTCTTGTCCAGAATGGCGTGCAAGTGACTATTTTCGAGGCGAGAGATCGGGTTGGAGGAAGGGTGTGTTTGCAACCATCAGACGGCCCTCCTAGATCAGATACTGATGTCAAACAGGTCCATCAGACAAATATCGGTGGTCATCTTGTAGACTTGTGAGACCATCGACCTCGCTTCTGTACCAGAAGAGTCTATGTTAATCGTCGAAAGGGGCCCGAACTGGATTCATGGAACCGACAAGAACCCCATTGCCGGGGTTGCAGAATTGACTGAGACGACGATTGAGGACATTGAAGGCCAGCAAATTATCTTTTCCCGAAAGGGCGAGCTGATTGATGAGGCTGTGTCTACCAAGATCTCCGAATTCTTGTGGACTACCATAGATGAAGCCTTCCAATACAGCAACAAGAACAAGGATGTCATTCCGCCTGATGAGAGCTTACTCGACTTCTTCAAAAAGAAAATCGAGCAGACGGACTTCACCGCACAGGAAAAGGAGCTTTGTATAGAGTCCTGCAGGTTGTGGGGTGCGTATGTAGGGGATTCAATCGAGAGGCAGAGTCTCAAGTTCTTCTGCCTCGAGGAATGCATAGACGGGAGTAAGTCTCCCTCATCCCAATTTCTGCTTCTTGCTGACTTGAGAATGGGCAGATAACTTCTTCGTAGCGTCGACCTACAACAAGATCCTTGCGCACGTCTCTAAAGCTGCCATCCAGCACGCAGACATTCGTTTCAAGCAGCCGATCGTCAGGATTGAGACGCAAAATCCAAAGGACTCCAGTGCTTCTCGCACAGTGGCACTGACCACAGCCGCCGGAGAAACCCACCACTTCGACGACGTCGTAGTGACCTGTCCCCTCGGCTGGTTGAAACGCAACAAGTCCGCGTTCCACCCCCAGCTTCCCCTCCGGCTGGCCCAAGCCATCAATAGTATCTCGTACGGCAGGCTCGAGAAAGTATACGTCACATTCCCCCGAGCCTTCTGGCACATAGACGCTAAAGACGGGCTCACCGGACCCAGCACAGCCTCGAATCCCCCGGGCGCGAAAAACCCCGTCTTCGCCCAATTCCTCAACCCAACCTACGCCGAGCACCCCACAGACATCCCTTGGAACCAGGAATGCCTCTCCTTCGCCGGGCTACCAGGCCCTTGCGCCCAGCCCACGCTGCTCTTCTACACCTACGGCCCCTGCGCAACACACATCGTCTCACACATCGCCAATCTCCACCCTTCCTCCGAGGACTACTACGCCTTCCTCGACGACTTCCTGCGGCCCTTCTACTCCCGGCTGCGCGGGTACTCATCCTCCTCGGCCGACTGCAAGCCGCTCGCGTTCGTCGCGACGCAGTGGCAGAATGACGCCTACGCGGGGAACGGGTCCTATAGCAATTTCCAGATCGGGCTTGCGCACGGCGACAGGGACGTCGAGGCGCTGCGGGGCGAGATCGGCCCTGAGCGCGGGGTGTGGTTTGCTGGGGAGCACACGGCGCCGTTTGTGGCGCTGGGCACGACGACGGGGGCGTACTGGAGTGGTGAGCGGGCGGCAGGCCAGATCTGTCGGTTCCGGGGGCTGGAGAGCGTGGGTGTTACTGCTGGACGGGATGATTCGTTGCCTTCGGCGGGTGAGAGGACGTCCGGTCTGGCTTGATTGCCGTGCGATCTAGTGTCGCAGTACATATTGCCGAAGTATATATTGTTGTCGTGTTGGGTGGTCGTGTGTATAACTCGCGAGATGCATCCAAATCAAGGAAGAATGGGTTTGTATGACGAACGAGCAGTATGTACATATTAAGCAAAGCAAAACAACAGAGTCCTTGCCTGTTTAGACCCAAACAACACGAAAACACGAAGCCTTCCCATACCTGCAGACCGAGGACAAAAGAAAAAAAAAGGGGGATACAGAGCAAAGAGGGGAATCAATAAAGGAAATAGACGGAATCAATCTCACCAAAGGTTGAATAAGAAATGCTTTCAAAGACACCCTGAACAACACCATATGTAGAAAGGAACCCCCCTGCGCCCGAGTATGAATAATCAACAACAATATCGACGGACCAGCCGCGATAGTGGAACTTTGAAGTAAACCGCAAGCATAGGTTACAGTGGAAAGACAAAAGGCCTAAGAGAGATATCCTCGTGGGCAGCAGAGGAAAGGCAAATGGAGGCTTTCAGGTATCGGACACTGGACAATAGATCTGTGGTAACCGGTAGTTTGAGCCCAGCCGCAGAGAGGGGGTTATAATGGTATTTGCGAGATGAGGACATGGCGTTGACAGGAGCGTTTTCACGTATGGCCGCAAAGGCGCTCCGATTCGGGCGAATGAGTTACGGGGCAAGAGAGTTTCATTTTAGGACAATCTCCGGCACGAGTGAATGTCAAGCGTCAATCAATCCTCCCAGATCGTTTCCAGATCAAGGTCCTGTCGACGTTCGGCTCCACAGACACTCCAGCGCTTCCTTTTATCGCCTCTTGCGCCATAGGTTCCGGAACCGCCGCGCATTGTCGCGAAAGAGCCCACAGGATTCGCAGCGTCCGACACACCACGGCGCCTGTTTCCGTTGGCTGCCGCTTCCGCTTCGTCTGCCCTGTCTGCAGCAGCTTTCAAAGCTGCAATCCGATCAGCTTCGATTGCTGCAGCTTCGGCATCAGGTATATCGGGGATGGTTTCAAGGGAGGATATGCTGGGACTGCGCGATCGAAGGCTGGTTGGTGTCGACGGTACTGACGAGACAGATGAAGAATACCCAGGGAAGGTTTCGTTGTACCGCGAACCGAAAACCATTGACGGAGAATACATCGAGGTGGGACTGCTGACAGGTTGGCTTGTCAACATCGCACCGGGAAAATGGAGAGGGGACGAAGGTCGACGGCGGTTGACACGGGGAAGAGTGTGAGACAGCACAGGGGATGTAGTGTAAAAATCTCCGTGGGCTGACGGCGAGGATCTCATGGAAGTATCAAGCTCCACGTGCTCGGAGATGGTTTCTTTGATGTTCAGCGGCACCATTCTGGACTCCAGGGAGTCCGCCGCTGAAGCCTGCAAGGGGAGATATCGTCGGGAGGCATTCTCGTTCAGATTCAGCGGCGCTTCGCGACCGTTGACGAAAATGTATCGCCCTCTGGAGCCCAGCCCCGGCGAGGAGTGAGCGCGCGTCATGGGAGGAATACCCGAAACCTCCGCCAAAGATCGTGATCGATAATGAGAGCGGGGAAAGGACGGGCGACTCGGGGGAGAGACCGGAGGATCGGGAGTGAGCGATAAGGTGATCATGACGTTGTCGGAGCGCTGTGGTTTGCCAGTGGCCTCTGTCGCATATCCGGGGTTTCCCAAATTGACTGATTCGACCGATCCTGAAGCGCGGGGCGGAAGAATGGTTCCCTCTGGGGAGAAACGAGATGACGCTTCCATATCCGCCTGAAGATAAAGGGAGGTATCCTCAGCTCGAGATCAAATTCGGTTAATTTTTTTTTCCCCTTCTCTCGATTATTCGCGTCGAACTAGCTTGGCCTCATGCTTGATTGCGTAAGAAAAACCATGAGAGTCAACGGTTTCAGCAACCCAGACCTTCAAGGATCCGGAGGCGATGCAAAAAAAAAAAAAAAAAAAAAATAGATAACGAGCCTGGGGAAGATAGTAGAGTTCTTCTCCCTGGATATTATATCCCCCAACAAACCCGTCCAACGGTTGGTTGAATCTAGGGAAACCGGGTAAAGGGAAACCCTATGGAGATGGGAGAGGGGAGAGAGGAGAGATTAAAGTTGAGTGGTGAGGTCAAGGACACGATGCAGAAAGCAAAGGCAAAGGCAAAAGGAAGAGGAAGAGGAAGAAAGAAGAAGAAGAAGAATATTAGAGGAAGACGAGCGACGAAGAAGCAGCGGCCAAACCGAGGCGTGATCGACCGGTCGGAGATGAGCGGGCAGGAAGAGAGGATGGGGAAAACGCAAGGGAATCAACCATCCACGACTCGTGTAGTTGATACTATTGATGATTGGAGATAAGTATGGAGTCTCGAGACCAAAAAGATACTTTGTTTTTTTTTCTTTGCCTTTTCCCTTTCGCTTCCTCTTTTGCTGTTTCGTTTGTGAGTCAACCCTCGGAGATTCTCTCGTTTGTCATCGTCGAATACGGTGATCTGTGCTTGTCAGCCTCAGGGGAAGAGAGAATCCCGGAGAACAGCGACCGAACGAATCCCTTTCACAAACGAAATAGTCATCTCAGTTCTCACAGGGGCAGGTTTCCCAGGATCATGGCTGTCAACTAGATAGAGAGATCTGATCGACCAAGCCTTGGGAGATCAGTCTGGCCGCATCTAGACATCTCCCGATGGCCAGGCAGCCAAGCGAATAGACAGAGGGAATAATAGTCACCGCTGACCACTCTGTACATATGCTTGCTACGCTTCAAGGCATCTGTCAAGGACCAGAGGCCCATTGACTCATCGTCAGGGTTTATCTGTTCAGGCGAATCGGATTATTTGAAATCTTTAAGTGTTGAATGCTCGGTATGATCTCTGCTACCGAGTACAAGGTTGGACATATATTATAGGAACCGTGAGCTATACAACTTGGGTACTATCTACTGTTCTCGGCTCCAATAATCATAGGATGGATACAGGAACTGAGAAGTTCAGAAGTTCAACAGACACATCAAGGGATTAATTTGGGTCGTCATCTCAGCACAATTAGGATATCGATGGGATATATCAGCAAGCAATTCTCAACACATATAGGAACAAGCAATCTCAGAATTAGGATGTAGGGGAGAAGATAGACTGCAGTGAATATAAGGGTCAAATCGCAAAAAGGATCACGCATGATTCTCTTTGCACATCCTCGACACACTCTTGCGGACATAGACTTCTCGGATAGGATCTCCTCGATGATCCTTGACGACCCATTCTCCAATACCATACTCTTCTGGAGCCCGTCGAACACCGCGCCCACCGCCGCCCACGATCAGGTTGCCCGGTCGGTACCCCGGGTCAGCCTGCATGCGCCGAATGGCAGACACATGAATTTGGGCTTCATTCGGGATATCGCGTACCTCCCCACACGGCAGAGGCCATCGGATCGGCTTCCAGGAGCCATCACGCTGCAGATCCATTCGACGGAAAGGTAGATACTCCATGATCCGCCATGATACCACCGACATGGGTGGAAGACCATTTCCAAATGACAAACAGTCATGGATCAGCCCGGTAGTGCTCGACAGGTGAAGTGCGTTTAGAAACCCGCGCTTCGATTTGGACATGTGCTGCTCGTCTTTCTTCTCCGATGGTCGGAACTTCATCCGCTCGTGGTCGTGGTGCCCGTGGTGCCCGTGATCGGGATCCCGACAGAGATCTATGTCTTCTTTCCACTGGACGTGCTCTCGGAGAGGGGAGACTTCTCCATCATACTCCTCGCAGCATTCGAATTGCTTAAGTTTGCGCGGATCAAACTGGAGGCCCGCCCGCTGTGCCTCGTGCACCATCCAGACCAACGGAGCATGACTGAGGGCCCATTCTTCCCCGTGCCCAAGCTTCCAACCTCCGCCAATGTCCGCGTGCCCGCCGGGAAACCAGACCTCTTGGATGTCCTGGAGACTTTCGTCCTCGTCTTCATCATCACCACCATCATCATAGTCTTCGGCCATCTGACTGGCCCCATCCGGTACTTGAAGTGAAATTCCTGAATGACCACTCTTGATTGATGTCAAGTCTTCCGTGGAGCCCGTAAACACGGGAACTGCGAGGCTCAGTTTTCGACCTTTGGCTGGTAAAGGTGACCGGTAGTGGTGGGAACTGCGAATGCTTCCCGCACGCGAACCCGCTGCACTGCGATAGACGGATTCTGCCTCTCCTGGATCCGGTGGGCCTGATGCGGCATCCTGTGGCTTCTCTTGTCTATTGGTGCCATCGTTGACGACAATGGCAGGGACATTTTCTGGCTTCTCCGCATCTGGTCGGAACGGGTGTAGGTAGTTTCGATGCCAGCGGTGGCCATCCCGTTTCTTCATGGCCCAGGGCCTGATCTCGGAAATGAGATCTTGTCGGAACTTGGCGCGTCGCTCATCAATGCCAACAGCATGTCGGATAACCCGAGCCGAACTGCGAGCGGTATAGGGGAATCTGCTTCTCTGCATCCAGGCGGACTCGAACCGAGGCACGCTATTGACGGTGTCGAAGAGCCCCATGAACTTGATGCGCGTGATAGGTCTGCTGAAAGTCTCACGGAAAGCCTTCATGAAGCGGAATAGCTTCTTCTTCTCCTCCCTTTCTTCGTCGCTGTCCCCGCGCCGACGCTGCTGCCACTTGGCGAAAGTCTTCCATGCGAAGCGAGTCAGCTCTTCATTCCCAGCCTCGAGCAAGCCGATGTAATCGAGCATCTCCGCCAGAAAGCGCGCAATGTAGGCGCCTCGACTGAACCCGATGAAATAGATCTCGTCTCCGGGCGAATAATAGCGCATCAGGAACTTGTAGCCACCCATGACATGCTGATCAAAAGATGAGCCCACGGCGGAGTCCTTGGCCTTGAGATATGCCGATTTGATTCGGTGGATTCGGCCATGGCTCGATAATGTGTTGGTTGTCACGTAGGTTCCAATGCCTGGTTGGTAGTAATGGAACTGATGACTCTTGCTGCGGTCTAGCATCTTCAATATGCAAACCCTTCGGTAAGCGCACGCGTCGAAAGGTTTGTAGGGTACGACTCACGCGAAAAATCTTGAGCACATTGCTGTCTGATTCGTCCCCGCAAAACTTATTGCCAGTGCCGTCAAAGCATAAGACAAATTGCTTTGGCACAGAGGCCGGCCCTGGTGCATCCATGTTTATGTGAAGGGCGCCGACTAATTATGCCAGTTGGAAGTGGTCGTCCTCTGCGCGACCACTTGGCAGATAGCGAAAGAATGTATCAAGATCGCAACGATGGATCAACGGAAACCGCGCCTCGTGGGGATCAAAATATAAAGGATCACACTGTGCAGGGCAGAGACGCACACATGCCACGGCAGATGCAGGTGGCTGGGCCCTGGCACGCTGTACTCCGTAGCGGGATGTAAGTCACAGGAGGGCGCCGCCGGGGAAGATTTGTGGTTTCGATCGACTCCTTGGCTCGAGTCTCGACGGAGTGAAAGGAAGCTATGGCTACGAATCTATGGTGATCCCTGCTGAAAGAAACCTTTGGCTTCCAGGGAACTCAAGATATCGTCGATCGTCCGGCACTCCTTCACCTCATCAATCATCATCTGTAAGTAAATATCAGAAATCAGGCCTCAGCACTAGCAGGCGATACGCCCCTCATTCCTCGAGTGGATGATGAAGCCAATGCCGGATGGAGAGAGGGGAAGAACCGTCCACTGACCACTCACTCGACTGTCAACACATTCCGTTCAATCCGACTTCCTCCCTTTCATGGTTTGCAAATCGAGACGATCCAAGCCAGCCGCAGAAGGGCGAGTGGGACTTCGTGTTGAACACTCCATCATGCATGATGCAGTAGCTACTGTAGTACAGAGTTAGATGCTGGATAGATATCCATGATCCAATAATCGTAACCAGCGGGGCTACTCCTGTGTTTGCCCGCACTCTCAGCTAACTTTTAGGAGCAAGTGAGTGCAGTAGGGGCACAGCGGGTTGGAGACCGAGGTCGTACAGCACAGAGCGCAAAATCAATTACCCTGCAGCCCAGGGGCCTATCACGAAGCCCATCATGTAATTTCTGCATGCCGATCCACAGGTCACAAAATCAGAAGCCTCAAGAACGAGCCATTCGCTTCATTTGAGTTGTCGTAGGTACGGAGTACTCCGTCGCTACTATCTAGATAGCTCGAGAGAGGATGGTAGAAACGGAAAATGGGTAGGATTGGGGCCCATTAGGACAATCAATAGTATCGTCTGAAGGATGAACTATTCCGCAACTCGGAGGTCACAAGTTCGGGACAAACAGCAAAGATCATCTTTTTTTTCTGTTTTGGTTCGTGGACGAGACTTGAAATGAACGACGATTCCACTCTGCTGCAGAAGATGCGGACGACCTTATCCCTAGTTCCCTACTCGATTGATGCCATTTTAGGTGGAGACCATCGACATCGAGTCCATGGCGGGCTAAATAAAGAGTAGTTAGGTGCGTAGGTAGTGTGAAGACTGAAGGGACTAGAGATCCATACCGATGCATGAGTCTCCATTTGAGAGACTACTCCCATCTTCGCATATAGGGCGAACGCAAGGAGCACAGTACTTCGCTTGTAGTTCATTATTGATTTGCTGAAAAGAAGAGGAGTCTTCACTTGGCTGGCTGAAATGTCTGGGTTTGTTTAGAAGACAATAATGGGGATCAACTGGGAAAATTGAGTAATTTAAAATCTGGAGGGTCCGCCAGCTGTCTTCGCATTATTAACTGTACACTGTAGAGATTTTCATCCTTCCTCTATCAAAATCAAACAAATTATGTATGAAAATAGATCATTATGATCTTATTGATTCACAATAATAAATGATTCCATCCCAACCAGGAATTTGCCCTACTCCGTAAGGTGGCAATTAAGAAGTAGATCAGCTACCCATTATTAAACTCAAGCTACACAGTATGGTCTCTGAAGAACGATGGTGCGCACTATTGGTAAGACTAAACGGGATGACTTCTGGTATACGGAGTAGTTAGGTCCTTGGTTAGGCACTACTTGCTAACTACTGAAGATCTGAAAAAAAGTCAAACCCAGAATCTAGTCTAATATTATTATATTACGGAGTACAGACTACAGAGGATCCGATTAATTACCTTGGAAGCACACGGTTGGTTAGATCTTCTGATTCCAGATGCTTTTTTTCCGGCTTTGTCTATCAGGTTGCTCCCCGAGGACTTGCTCTATGGTTGTCCCCCCCTTACGACTTACGACTCTGATCAAGCCAGATCCACCACTGCTGCACATTCAATCATATGAGTGTTTCTCTCTGGACGGAGTTGTGGACTAACGACTAACGAGTAGTTCCCCGGTCTATCAGCTACCTTTGCGGCGCGTGAGCTGCCCTTGACTAGTTTAGCTGGCAGAGCCGAGCTGAACTATCACCCACGTTCATCATCATGGTGGTCAACTACCAATCCCTCACAATGCATTACCATCCCTCGAGCATCTTCACTCGTTGCTTGATTTGTTTTGATCGGAAGTAATAGACTGGATCCACATTCGAGATTTGCATCATTGGCCCATTGGCTGTGGCTTAAAGGCCTGATTTTGAGTAAATACTCGGTCTCACCCTCCAGATGATTGAAAGCTCCGCGCCTGGCTGGTGACTTTCCTCCCTTTCTTTTCTTCTGGTCGGGCTCTTTCTTAATCTTCCAGTCTATTCCCTGTCCGGTGGTTCAAAGTATCCTTCCTATTGATTATAATTTCCGTTCTCATAATGCTGCGAAGATTCTCATCAACCTTCAACAAGAAGAAGGGCGACCGCGAGCCCAAGCAAAACGGCGTTGCGACCACCACCACCACCACCACTCCCACCACTAATAAGCGCTACTCAAAGGTTCCCGAGGGACACAAGTCCTCATCGGAAGAGGAGCGCAACGAGAAAAAGGGCGGCGCGGTCTCGCCTTTTGAGAAATACGCATCAGTTCTCCATGCCTCGCGGACACCAATCCCCAATCAGACTGGCGATGGCGCCTATCTTGAACACGAGCATACAACCAGTCTGCTGCAAGATGCCAGACATCTTGGTTTCAAGGATCTGGCGACCCTGAAAGAGGTCATAAAGAACAAAGCAACCGGGCAGCTGGTTGATGATAAGACCATGTTGATGGAGCGCGTTATCCAAGTAAGGCTGACTCTGCGCCAATTGGGAGAGTTGTCATTGCAATGTACTAATCTGGAAACTTTGAATGGTAGCTGGTCAGCAGTCTTCCTCATAACTCCAAGCATCGCGAGGAGCTCACCCACTCTTTCCTTGACGAACTATGGGGCTCTCTGCCTCATCCTCCACTCTCGTAAGCCGGCGAACAGCTTTTGTATCCCAAGATTTGGGGCACCTGCTAAGATGAAATGTCCAGGTATATGGGAAGTGAATATGCCTATCGCTCCGCAGACGGATCCAACAACAACCCCACACTGCCATGGTTGGGCGCTGCAAACACGGCATATGCTCGTACCATTGCGCCCTTGATCATCCAGCCTGGTGGATTGCCAGACCCTGGTTTGGTTTTTGACACACTCTTCGCACGCCAGAGCTTCAAGCCCCATCCCAACAACGTCTCCAGTCTGTTCTTTGACTGGGCATCTCTCATCATTCACGGTCAGTTCCCTCCATCGTTGAATAATGAATCGAGAGCGAAATTCTAACGGACAAACAGATATCTTCCAGACTGACTATAGAAACCCCCACGTAAACAAGACCTCTGGCTACCTCGATCTCTCTATTCTATATGGCGATGTTCAGGAGGAACAGAACTTGATCCGGACTTTCGAGGGCGGGAGGCTGAAAACGGATTCATTCTCCGAGCCCCGTCTTCAAGCATTCCCGGCTGCCTGCTGTGTTTTGCTTGTCATGCTGAACAGGTATGCTCTGTATATGCTTTTTTCAGGAGCAAGCACTCATCAGAAACGCGTTTAGATTCCACAATCATGTCGTGGAGCAGCTGGCAGCTATCAACGAGAATGGCCGCTTCACTCAGCCCCGCGATGGCCTCCCAGAGGACCAGGCCAAGAAGGCTTGGGAGAAATATGATGAAGATCTGTTCCAGACTGGACGACTGTTCGTGCCTCAGTCAGCTATCCTTGTCAAGTGGTTCGAGTACTGACAAAATGCAGGATCACCTGTGGATTATATATCAACATCACCCTTTACGATTACCTGCGCACGATCGTCAACCTTAACAGGACAAATTCGACCTGGTGTCTGGTAAGTGATGACAAGTAAAACAGTTATTCAGAAGCGGAATCTGATTCATGACAGGATCCCCGAGCACAAATGGAGGGCAACAACACAACTCCGTCTGGACTGGGTAACCAGTGCTCCGTTGAGTTTAATCTGGCCTACCGTTGGCATTCAGCTATTAGCGCCAATGACGAGAAATGGACCGAGAAAATCTACGAGGACCTCATGGGGAAGCCTGCGTCAGAGGTCTCCATGACTGAGCTTCTGATGGGTCTCGGCAAGTATGAGGCTGGACTTTCAAAGGATCCTTCTCAGCGAACATTTGCCGGCTTGGAGCGCCAGGCGGATGGGAGATTCAGGGATGAGGATCTCGTCAACATTTTGACTGGCGCTATCGAGGATGTTGCTGGTGAGTTTGATGTCGGCAAATTTGATATCTCGAACGATGCTGACCCTTTTTCTTTTTTTTTTTTTTCATGGCAGGTTCTTTTGGCGCCAGGAACGTGCCCAAGGTCCTCAAGAATGTTGAAGTCCTGGGTATTCTCCAGAGCCGGAAGTGGAACGTCGGCTCGCTGAACGAGTTCCGCAAATTCTTTGGACTGAAGCCGTACGAGACTTTTGAGGAGATCAACTCGGACCCTGATGTCGCCGAGTCCCTCCGCAGTCTGTATGACCATCCTGACTTCGTGGAACTGTATCCCGGTATTGTGTCTGAGGAGGCCAAAGAGCCGATGATTCCTGGTGTTGGAATTGCCCCTACGTATACCATCTCCCGTGCTGTTCTGTCTGATGCCGTGGCTCTCGTCCGCGGTGATCGCTACTACACGGTACGTATTTTCACACATTGGTTGTTTCTCAGTGGTTGGTCTAACAATTCCACAGATCGACTATAACGCCCGGAACCTGACAAACTGGGGTTACTCCGAGGTCAGATATGATCTCAGTATCAATCAGGGATGTGTTTTCTACAAGCTCGCCACCAGAGCATTCCCGGACTGGTTCAAGTCTGACTCGATCTACGCGCATTACCCGATGACTATCCCCAGCGAAAACAGAAAGATTATGAAGAATCTAGGAAGAGAGGCACACTACTCCTACGACCGTCCTCAGTACATCCCTCCCCCTGTGGATCTGCTGTCATATCCTAGTGCCAAGTTGGTTGCCGAGCAGCGAAAGGACTTCCACACGGTCTGGGCTGATACCGTTGAATTTGTCTTCGGAAAGGCCAGCAAGAATTTCAAGCTTTCCGAGGACACTGCCTTCATTGAGAGGCAGAGGGAAACTATCAGCAAGCTCCTGAGCCAGGATGAGTGGCAACGGAACGTCAAGGAGTTTTATGAAGAGATTACAACCGGGCTGCTCGAGGAGAAGACAAGGAGATTTGCAGGCATCAACCAAGTTGATATCACCAGGGAGTAAGTTCGCCTCACTTCAGCAATGCTCAGTATCTGACAAGGTAAACAGTATCGGCAATTTGGTACCAGTGATCTTTGCCTCGAACCTCTTCTCTCTCCCTCTTCGAAGCAAGGAGAACTCACGAGGCATCTTCACTGAGCATGAGATGTTCAACGTCCTGGCAGTTCTGTACAACTGCATTTACTTCGACATTGACAAGACCAAGTCATTCCCTCTTCACCACGCCTCCCAGGCTGTTGGAGAGCAGCTGGGCAAGGCTGTTGAAGCCAACGTAAAGTCGCTTGGCGGCAGCAGCTTGCTTTCTGGTATTCTAGGGGGCTCTCGGGACAACAAAAATGCTTTGAAGGAGTACGGAGCGCACATGACAAAGCAGCTTTTGGAAAATGGCCTTGGTGCTTCTGAGATTACGTGGTCTCAGATCCTGCCCACCGTGATTGCGATGGTCCCAAGCCAGGCACAAGCAGTAAGTAACATTCAGTCTAGACAACCCTCACATTATCAGCTGACTTTTATTCTTCCATTAGTTCACTCAGATCATCGACTTTTACCTGTCCAAGGAGGGCAGCAAGTATCTTCCTGAGATCCAGCGCCTGGCTAGAGAAGAGTCCAAGGAGTCGGACGAGCAACTGCTCCGCTACTGCATGGAAGCCATCCGTCTCAATAAGACGTCAGGAGCCTATCGCGAGGCTCGGACAAGCCTGACTGTCACTGAAGAAACTGGCCAGGTCACCCTTCAGCCCGGAGACAAGGTCTTTGTCGGATTTGTACGTGTTTCACCCACTGAGGTGCCCATATCCTAGACGCGCCATTACTAACGTTTGGATTCACAGGCCAAAGCAAACCGCGACCCATCTGTCTTCCCCGACCCTAGCGAAGTTCGCCTCGATAGGCCCTTGGACGCGTACATCAACCACAGTCTCGGACCACACGGTTTCCTGAGCAAGGAAACAAGCCAGATTGCTTTGACAGCCATGTTGCGTGCTGTCGGACGTCTGAACAACCTCCGCCGCGCTCCTGGGGCTCAGGGCGAGGTGAAGAAGGTCCCGATTGCTGACGGATATTCTGCCTATCTGAGAGAAGACCATGGAAGCTACTCTGTCTTCCCTACGAGTAAGTATCTCTCTGCAGGTTCTGGAGGTGGCATGACCGCTAACATTTGTCCAGCTTTCCGAGTCCATTACGATGTGTGAGCTTTGGGTTACAAGGCTCGTTACTGGCAGACGATGGATTTCAACTTGCGATATTATGATACCTGGATATGTTGCATAGTTAGACTTGGATAATGTTGATTTGATTTGAGGTGTAACTTGGTGTAAAGTAGCATTTGCGAGGAATCTACGGAGTGGATCGTACTGCACTTCCAGATAAGCCCACACCGCCTTCTCTATCTGAGAAGTTATTGTCTTATCTTCAAAACACCAGATATCTCATTCTCACCGCCTCCTCCATGTACCGCCCACTGTAAACATTCGCGCATCACATAACAAGACTCAGACTCAAGACTCAGGACCAACTCAACTTCAACACAAGCCAATTCAACCGCCACCATGCCCCCCAAACAAGCCAAGGGCGAGTACATCGAAACCGTACGCCCTTATCCTCCCCCCCCTCTCAGACAACAAACCACACTAACCCCAACCCCAGGACACCGGCAACAAAATCTCCCGCCGGTCCCAAATCCACGGCACGCAACACATCATCCTCGGCGGCAAGACAATCATCCAAGCCGACGCCGTCATCCGCGGCGACCTCTACCGCTCCTCCTCCTCCTCCTCTTCCTCTTCCACCACCACCACCACCACCTCCTCCTCCTCCTCGAACCCGGACCGCCAATCCAGCGGCCCCTCCGTCGCCATCAACGTCGGCCGGTACAGCTACATCTCGCGGCAGGCGGTGCTGCGGCCGCCGTCGCGGCTGCACCGCGGGGTGCACGCGTTCCTGCCGCTCAAGATCGGCGACCATGTGTTTGTGGGCGAGCGGGCGGTGGTGGAGGCCGCGACGGTGGGCAACCATGTGCATATTGGGCGCGAGGCGGTGATCGGCAGCATGGCCATCCTGAAGGACTTTGCGTATGTGCTTGACGGCGCGGTGGTGCCGCCGGGCATGGTGGTGCCGAGCTGGTGTGTGGTGGGGGGTGCGCCGGCCCGGATTGTGGGTGAGGTCGGCGAGGGGTATGGCGTTGAGGGGGCTGAGGGGGGGATGGCGAGGGAGAGGTATCGGGCTGTTGGGAGGGGGTAGGGTGTTTTTTTTTTTTTCCCTGTGTGTGTTATGTTTATTATACCCCGGCTGTTTTTTTTTTTTTTGCGTGTTGTTTGGATTAATGAATGGAGGGTGTTGGGAGAGAGTCAACTAGGTTCATTGCAGTGGAGCGTCTCGTGAAAACTACGCGTCCCTATTCAAACTGATTACTATTAAAGATATTACTTCGTTGCCAGATCGAAGAGGATCCAGTATCAAAGGCACAGACGCTCAGCCCATGTTCTTCACCTCGACGGCCCGGGTCAGCCGGTTCTCCTCAGGCAGATACGGATAGCCTGCCTCCTCGCGGGCCATATCGTTAATGAACCTGCCATTCGGCTTGACGGGCTCGTGCTTCGACAGCTTGGACGCAAGGTAGATCCAGTTCAAGCTGTGTCCAACCGTGCTGACTTCGTCGCACACGTTCTTGATTCCATAGCGGCTTATCCGGTTGTACAGCTCGTCGTCCGTCCAGAGATCGAACAAATGTTGCGCCACTGCATCGGTGTCGCCGACATCGACCAGGAAACCATTCTTGCCGTTCTCCACCTGCAAGGGGATGCCGCCTGCCCGGGTCGCGATGATCGGCGTGCCTTTGTGAATGGCCTCGGAAACCTTGACCTCGAATCCCTCGCGCGTGGACAGTTGCAGAGCCACTTTGGCCTTGGAGAGCAGCGCGTTCAGAACCTGATCCGAAGGTCCCAGTCGCATCACACAGATGTTCTCAATCAAGTAGGGGATGTTATGTTCGATGTGGGACACGACGGCATCGTAGATGAGAGACCCGTCCGGGTCATCAACAGACCCGTGTCCGCAGATCAACAATTTGGGGGGCTTCGTGTCGGGGAACGCGGCAGTCAGACGGTTGTAGAACTTTTCGTAAGAATCCACAACGTCGAAGATTCCCTTGGACGGGTCAAAGCGAGCAATCTGAACAATATACTCGTCTAACAGTGTAAAGTTAGCCATGTCAACAATAGCTGGGTCCGAGATTGCAATAGGAGGATCGGTCTTACCATTAGGGAAGTTGATCAGGGGCATGCCGGAATTTCTGCAAGATGCATTGAAAACGCGGCCATAGTACGCGACATCCCAGTCCCGCATGTTCTTATTCAGTCCGTCCAGCCTGAAACAATCAATTGTCAGCTAACTGAGTCCTGAGTCTCTAAACAAAAGACTCAACTCTGAGCATGCTTACCAGTCGGTCGATGCCCCTATGTACCCCACAATGTCTTTGGGGACATTCGTTGGTACGAATGAGCTCACCGGATGGGAGATGAAAAGATCCGCCTTCTGGATCAACTCCCACATGCGGCCCCATGCTTCTGCCTGTGGAGTGTCAGGTTGGGCGATGAGATCGCTCCGGATCTGAATATGGCTACGGAAGATGACGGGCCGTTCTGGCGCCATGTTTTTGGCGATTTCAATCAGTGCTGGCATCTGAGGATCATCTGCGATAATGACATCGGCACCTCCTTCGGACGGGTGCCGCAAGGGCCCTCCCGGGATCAGCCAATATCTCTTAGCATTCTCCTCAATCCAGTCTGTGACCTTGTCCCAGTCTTCTTTCGTCAGCCGTTCTCCCGGGTTCTGCACGCCTTGCAGGATGTTGTGGTTGGTCTTGGTGATACGAAAGACACCCGGTCGTGGCTTTGGCACATACCTAGAATGAAAAATCTTTAGCTATTGCGCAATTGGTAGATAGATGGTCATGCCTGTGATGATGTCTCACCATTTGATATCAATTCCAGCTGCGTGAGCGAATCTCACCATGGCGTGTCTCATTAGGGCTACACCACCTCCTTGGGGCGTCGCACTGAAGAAAGCTACCTTGACGTTCCTCTTCTTGAGATCGTCGACATAGTACTTGATGGAGTCCCAGGTCCGGGGTCCTACGGTCTTCGGGTAGTCATGCAGTTTGGTAAGGTGAACATAAAATGCGGAATCGACCTCCACCAAGCCCAGAAAGCCGACCTGGAGCAGAGGAATGTTTTCTGGGCCGAACAACCTGCGTTTACAGTTCAGCATGATTCCAAGGGTACACCAGTTTCTCTAGCACGACTTTCTTACCTGACACATTTCCGCCCCATAGATTCTGCTTGTTCATCAATTGATCGGGTTTCCCAACCCGGGTACGTGGGAAGAGGCACATTGGTTTTTTCGGGTCTCTGCTCAGTCTCCTCGGGAAGGACGAGTGGGATAATATCCAGCTCTGCCCACAGGCGAGAACAGATGTCCGGGCATATCTCTGCTATCCGCTGTGGCATTGCGACGCCCATGAATTTCTCCAGATGCTTATCGGTAAACGATTCCAGTTGCTTCAGGATGAAGTCGCTGATGGCATCGGGCAGACTCTGGCCATCCTTCGGTGTGATCTTCTCCTGAATGAATTCGAGAAGATACGTCGCATCGCGAACGGCCAGAGCAATGGTGGCATGTCCATCATCTGTGAACAACACCGAGACACCCGCATAAACGGTCTAGATAGAAAGAGCAGTTAGCGCTTTTTCTCCCCCTTTTTTTCCCTTTTTTTTAAAATACAAAAAAACCGATGAGGGTTCATGTCATACCCCGGAAGGAGGTGCAGTCCATGAATTCTTCTTGAAGTCGACGGACAAACGACGCTGCTGGTGCACAGACGACCGCCGCCGGAAGCAGAGGGAATCCTGAGGCATGATAGATACGCAACAATACGAAGCACTTGTTTAATGATTGATTCAGATGAAGGAGCTTTGAGCGACAGGGAATGATTCTGCTGGCATGTCGTACTCACAATATTTAACGGTGTCACAACTCACCAGCCGTTGGTGACCTCATCAGGACAGCGCATGACGTACCAAGACACAGGAAGCACCGGAAGACAGGTTTCTTTTTTTATCAATCAGATTCACAGCTCGCATGTGGAGTCAACAAGTCAAGAGGCGACAATTCAGATCGTCCAGGTCAAAAAGATTCATTGGGGGAGCTTCGTGGCTATCCCATTCTCCAATGAATACTGTCCATCGCATGCTGGGAACCGGAGAGATGTATCTATCAGGCCATTGGCGCCTCACTTGACTCCGCATGAGCCGACCTCCAGCCAGAATGGAAGAATCATCAGACAATCTTCTGGTCGTACACATAAGAATTGTCTGATCCATGGGTAGACAACCGGGCTGAGGGAAACTTGGGATGGGACCTGGGAATAAAAATATTGGGGGGATCTCAGATCTCAGATATAAATCTCATAATAAGGGATTAAATATCATAACCTCGTATCCCGATATCTGGGGTAGTTACTAGTTAGTAGTTAGTCAGTATCTACCTATCTACGGAGTAGTCACTATCTGTTTGCACTTTGCAGTTTGCACCAACAGCTGAAACACTCCTATTTGCTTGGCTGACTATATACCCAGATGACTAGTACTAAGTAAGTACTGGTACTTACTTACTTAGTACTAGTACTCCTACTTCTAACTACTTCTACTACTCAAGGCTCGCGGGGGAAGGCCGCCTGCTTAGTCATGCCCAGCCCCTTTTACGCCCCCCTCTAATCTAAATCTATCGCGCCTTCACAGGGGGTCCCTGAGTCCCTGAGTTTCTGAGCAGAAGAAAAGGTGTCTAGGCAAGAAGAAGAAGAAGAAAGAAAAGAAAAAAAGGGACAATGGAGACAGACAGACAGACGGACAGACAGAGAGACACAGAGCGAGACACTAATACGAAAGAGCAGACACAAGTACTCCGTAGGAATCGAACCGTCGCCAGGCCTTATGTGGATCGTCGGGTTTTTATCGCCAGAAGCCAATTTAACTGTTGGAATCTTATTATTATTCTTCTCTCTAGTTAGTTCGAGTAGTTCTATCTATCCTTCTTTCTACTGCCACGTTGGAAGAAGAACTATCGATCTATCTTCTCTGTCTACAGCACAAGAAGCAAGTAGACGCTGAGGGAGTAGAACTTGAAAAAAAGCAGAAAAACTACCCCATCCAGTCAAAGATTCCCTTCTACTTTTCTGTCTCGATCTCAATTGTTATTCTTCTTCCCTCTCTCCCTCTCCGCCTCTCCTACAAAACGTGACAAGCAAGGTGCGCCGGTTTCCCCTCTCAAAGCCCCCATGTGTCTGTCTTGTTTTTCCTTGCATCTCCTCTACAGGTATCATATTAACATTTGCATTGTTATGACAGGAAACCCCCAATTGACTTAATACTCTGATCTCGACGTTCATCAGCTCCCGTCTTCAGCTTTCTTCTGCAGTCGAACCTCGTTGGCATCGCTCCGGATTGCGACCGAATTAGCCTCGGTGTTTCAGCGACCAGCCCAAATAACCAACTTTTTTTCTTTTTTTTTTGGCTTCGTCGGTCGCAACTTCAAGAGTCGCCTCAAAACCGTCAACATGGGTGGACAAGTCTCCAAGATGCTGGGGAAGATTTTCGGCACGAAGGAAATGCGGATTCTGATGCTTGGTTTGGATGCTGCTGGAAAAACCAGTACGTTCCACCCCCCCCTCCCTATGCACCGATTTCTACTCAGGGAGAGGACATTGGTTGGCTGACAGGCTCTCTCTCTCTATTCCAGCTATCCTCTACAAATTGAAGCTCACAAACCAGGACGTCACCACAATTCCCACTGTTGGTTTCAATGTTGAGAGCGTCACTTACAAGAACGTCAAGTTCAACGTGTGGGATGTCGGCGGCCAGGACAAGATTCGTCCTCTGTGGAGACATTACTATTCTGGTACGATCTTGTTCGCTCCTACGGCTCTTCTTCATATGTTGACGTGATGGTTCGCAGGTACCCAAGGTCTGATTTTCGTCGTCGACTCGAGTGACACGGCCCGTTTGGAAGAAGCTCGCTCCGAGCTTCACAAGATTATCAATGATCGTGAAATGAAGGATGCCCTCCTGCTTGTGTTTGCGAACAAGCAGGATGTTCAAGGCCGTAAGTACTTTTGCGTCCCCCAGCAGGTCTGTCACTAATAAGTCTTTCTGCTGCTCCAGACTTGAGCCCAGAGGAGATTACCAATGCCCTGCAGCTCAACAAGCTGAAGGATAAGCTGTGGTACGTCGCGCCTAGCGTTGCTACCGAGGGAACTGGTATCTTTGAAGGACTGGTAAGCGAAGCTTCCTTTTACACGTATCTAAGCTGTTCCGCTGGACAGATGGCTAATGTAAACCCAGGCCTGGCTTTCGAACAACGTCAAAACGCAGCCTCAAAAGTGATTCGATACCCCCCAGCCACCTGATCGTGCCCGTCCTCCAGAAGGCGCCGCTCCGCGCCCTCGTGTACAATATACCCTTCGCGCCCAACTGGCTTCAAGATCCATTTCGTTTCATGTCCGTTTTGATGACAAACGACGCAGCATTCCCACTTCCTGCTCTCATGTGCCGCACGGTTTCTTTTCCATCTATATTTCTTTCTCCCAATTCTTTTTTTTTCTCTTTTTTTTCATCTTTCATGATATCCCCCTGTGTTTCTGTGCGGGCCATTCATACATACCCTATTACTAATACTTCTCTTTGTCGCCCTCTGCAATTGACCATTTCGAATCTCGTTTCTGTCGGCTCTCGCTCGTGTTTCCATCCCTGTTTCCTTTCGATGTAGAAAGATCTAAATAGAAGGCAAATTGGACCAGCACATACAAATTCAGGCTCTACATCATTGTCTGTCTTGGCTTAGACCTCAGCCATCCCATTCAATCCCATGCTTCAAGAACACTCGCGTGACAAAGCGCTTGAGGCTGCAAATCGGCTACTATTCCCCTGTCCGTAACCTCCGGGGAAACTTTCCGTCGCCTCATTGCACCTTCAACAATGACGGAACCCTCACTCCACTAGGGACATTCAAGTGAGAAGAGTCGGCACGGAAGTTCCCATCCTGTCGGAATTCCATGTTGATCACTCTCCCCTTGCCTTGTCTATTCCGTCCCAGTGGGAGTATTATTGATTTGCACTCATCCGTCAAGAATTACATCAGACTAACACCATCCACCATGGTAGCTAGCAATCATCGTTCTGCCACACGCGACCAAATCAATCAACTCAGGTAGAATCTATACAGAAGAATGAAACACCCGCACAGCTCGACATCAAAAACATGTCAACCTGACGCAGAACGAGTGAGCCCCCCGGACATCAAGTCCATAACCCCCCACCCCTCCCCAGCAAACAACAAGGCATAAATAGCAAGACGAAGTCGGGCCTCTGGCGAGCCCTTTTCCTTTCCTTTCTTTTTTTTTCCCTTTCCTCCCTGGGATGATCTCGTTCTCTTTCCCTTTTGCGATAGCTCTGCAAGAAAGAAAGAAGTATACCTGAATAGTTACCCACTGCCGAAAAAAATCAGAAAAAAAAAAAAAAAAAAAAAAAAAAAAAAGAAGCACATCAGCAATAACCAACACCAACGTCAACAACAACAAACACAAAAATGCCCGAGTTCAGAAAAGGAGATAGCGTCCGCTACAAGCCTGTGGGAGGTATGGGGAATCCTCACCATCCCCCGTTTTGTTCAACCGAACACATACACACATACACATACACACACACAGACAGAAAGAGAGAGAGAGAGAAAAGACCAAGACTAACTTGGAAACTCATCTCAGGCCCTGAATCCCATACCTCCGAGACAGTGGGCGTCATCCGCGAAGTCAGCACCAAGCCAACCCAGTTGACGGGTCGGAACGTGGCGGCTTCGGAGGAGGAGCCGCGGTATGAGGTGAGTTTTTTTTTTTTTTTTTTTTTTTTTTTTTTTTTTTTTTTTCCTGTTTGCTTTGCTTTGCTGTGTCTGGTGAATGGGGTTGAAGAGTGTCTGACTGGGGGAATTGTTAGATCGAGAACTCCCATACACATCGGAGATCGGCCATCAAGGAGTCCAATATCCTTGGGCCTGCTGAGTAGACGGGTCATGGGGGGGTGAGGTAGTAGAAGATGGTCCGTTACATTTCGCCTGGCCGATGGTTGCTCGGTTGGCTTGGGCAGATAGAGAGAAATGGATGATTGTCTTCAGGGCCTGCTCTCTGTTCGTAAATGTAGATGGAAGAGCGTCATAGATGACTCAGGAGCTTTTATCGTAGGGGATAATCTCATTTGGAATTGTATATACAAGAATCGGACGTTAAGTGGTATTCCCGCTAATCATTACATCGTTCGTCTGCATCCTCAACCATGCCCCCATACCCGTCGTATTGTTGAAAATAACCGATACCTGGAAAGCATACTCGAAGAGCATCGCCCATTTATTATCTTTTTCCTTTTTTTTTTTTTTTTTTTTGGTCAAAGCCATTTACAGCTCGCCGGGCCAGACGTCGTTGGCAATCTCGCGAACGAGCTTCAGCTTGTTGATCATTCCATCGTAATCAATGGCGTTGCCCTCCCGATGGCTGGCAAAGCCACACTGGGGGCTGACACCAACTTGCTTCAGGGCCTCCTCGACGCTGATGTTGTTGCCCTCGGCAATGAACTTGGCAGCGTCATAGACACGCTTCTTCATCTCTTCCTTGTCCTCAAGCTCGGGGAACTTGCTGGTCACAACACCTAAGATGACATTCTTGTGGCGGGGCAGCTCCTTCAGAGGCTCGAAGCCACCAGCACGAGGAGTGTCATACTCAAGATAGTAGGTGTCAACGTCGAGCTCCTTGAAAAGCTGGGTAGCGATGCGGTCATAGCCACCTTCGGAGAAGTGACGGCTACCGACGAAGTTGCCACGGCAGATGTGCACGCCGACGTGGAAATCGGCAGGACGCTTGGACAGTAACTCGTTGTACTGCTTGATGTATTTCTCGAAAGTCTCGTCGGCAGTGGCCGTGTTCAGGGAATCGGCCTTCCAGCCATCCAACATCTTATCGGAACAGAAATCTAGTATCTAATCAGCATGCTTCATCAGATCATGGACGGACGGTAGTCCTACAAGCAAGGTTGGGATCGTCGAACTGAACGTTCCTGCAGCCAGCGTCATACAGGATCTGGAGTTCCTCCTGATACGCCTTGGCGATGTCACTCAAGTACTCATCCTCCGAGCGGTACACATCCTTGGGGAAGGCCTTGCCCGACTTGTATCGGAGGTGATACCAGTTGGGGGCAGCCAGAGTGAGCTTGACGTTCTTGACCTCCTCAGGGGCAACCAAGCTGGCCAGATACTTGAACTGATCGACATATGTGCTGCCGACGTGCTTAATCTTGCCGGTGCAGAGGACAGTCTCACCAGGCTTGTGGCCCTCCGCTAAGAAGGCAGCAACATCGGGGGCATAGGGACGGAAGATATCGACATCAACGTCAGTCACCTCTTCGAAGCCCTCAAGGCCAGGGAAGAAGGAACCCCAGAACACTAGAGACGGGGAGTATGGGGGTCAGCTTGAGGATTTTCAGCCCTACTATCAACCATCAGGGGCCTTTACTATGTCTGCAGTATTCTCCGTCAGAAAGAGCGGGGTAGCCCAGCTTCTTCTGGGTCTCAACGACGTCCTTGATATCCTTATCCTCCACAGCCTTGAGCTCCGCGGCAGAAGCTTGTCCGTTCTCGAACGCTGTCTTGACCTTCAGGAGCTCGTCTGTCCGGAGGAGCGAACCCAGGTGCTCGGCACGGAAGGGAGGGTTCCGGTGAAGTTGAGGAGCCATGGCGAAATATGTCAGTCTAGACAATTTGCTACTGATCTTAGAACTTTCTGGCAAACACAGCTTCGTCGCGAGTCTTCGTGAACACACCAGAGACAACCGAGACAAGAAGAGAGTTGAAGAAGAGAGAATGTCTCCCAGAGGATTGAGCCTGAACTCTGGAGCAAGGAGATGGGGGAGGGGGGCACAGTGCCCACCCCCTCAGCAAGCGAGTTGCAAGACTTGAATAGTCGATGGCCAATGTTTTTCACGGTTCTTGTACCACGCTCAGGTCTGCCGACTTGAATCCGCCTCCAATTGACAGCCCCACATATCGCGAGGCTCTCCACAGTCTGGACTATCGATGGTCGCAGGAGACAGTGCTGGATCAAACGATGGATGCAGTATCACAACTTGTGGTTGGGCTGGGGGGTTGTTGCACTCATGTTGTATGTAGTGGAATTGAGCAGGCCTGAATCCGCCGGGTGGTTGTGATTGGAGAAGTGGCAGCGCAAGCAGTCAGTAGTTAATATTTGAAGCAACGAAGAGCAGGGATGGCAGTTGGTGTTTCTGTGGGGCTCAAGCTCAAGAGCTCAAGAGCTGGTGATGCTGTGCCTGACTCCAAGACAAGACAAGACAAGACTGATCTCTGAGACTCTAAAAATATCAACTCCACTCTTGAAGGGGTTTTGCCGATGGCCATTCATGCTAAAGGACTAAGTCAGAGACTCTAAGGAAGAAAGAGAGATACATCCCTGGAAGTGGAGAGCGCTCGGCACTTGGATCTCTTCTCCTCTCCCGAAGTCTCAAGTCAGCGTCAGCGTCAGCGTCAGCACTCCAGCAATCCAAACAATCCCAACATCGACTTTTAATTATTCCAACAAAACAATCATATAAAGCTACTCCGTACAGAGTACTATCTCTACCATCTGATAATGACTGTGCGGAGTTGTGTCAATTGAACTATTTGGCTTGGTGCATTTAGATTCCACTTTCTCTTGCCACCTGATGAATATCTTTGCCTTATGCAGGTTCATCAAGATGTCTTTGTCGTCATGTGAACCTCACTTACCACTAACTCTGCAGTTTCCCAGCAGCACAACCTATTTGCTATACTATATCAACCATGTCTTCGCAGGCGTCGTTATTCGAGTTGCTACCGAATGAGCTGATCGATCAGATCGTCCGCAACCTCTCTTCTGATCCTCCTTCGCCCATCCGATTCGACCACCCCCCGAACTCTTGTATCGTCAGGAGTGCCAGACGCGACCTGAAGAACTTATCGCGGACATCATCGCGTTTCCTCGATGTGATACGACCGCGGCTTTTCGCTCATTCCTGTTTTGATCTCAATGATGCAGAGGGGTTCCTCAAGTTCATCAAAGACTGGGATTTGGGTCGATGTGTGACATCGATCGTGGTGAGGGGTCATGTCTCTCCAGACAGCGAAGATGACCCCTTCTGGTGGCGCAGGGTTCTCCACGAACTCAATCCTCGGCGCATCACTCTCCTGGCACCCCCATCTTTTATTGGAGCAACCCTTGGTACCAGCATCATGGATGGGCATAACTGGGCTTTCCAAATACCCCTTCAAGCTCTGCAGCTAGAGCAGGAAGAACCGCAGGAGACGCCTTCATCTTCCCAAGTTGAAGCTTGTTCCAGTCTCTTGTCAGCTCGGACATGGTCATCATTGCTCTTCAACGAGGCATCATCGTTGAAGGCTTATAATCATTACGAGTATTTTCTTTTCCAGGTACCCTCGGTATTCAATCGCTGGGGCTCGCTGGCGCCTGTACGGAACCACCCGGAGGGTGTTCCCTTGTCCCTTTCGCTCAACAAGTTGACATCATTCCGATATACCGCAGTGTTTCCATTCTATAATCACGTCAAGCTAGTGCTGGACGCTGTAACGTTGATGACAAATCTACGATCACTAAGTGTTCAGCTGGCGCCTTGTTCGGATGACAAGGTCATCGAGTTGGAGCAGAGGGGCTCGATGGATCCAAGCGATCCCTGGATGGAACTTGCGACGGGTTATACCCTGATTGCGCACGCTGTCCGGGATATGGGAAGCAGAGCCAAACTCCTCTGTTTCTGTGCCTCCGACTATACATGTGACGCCCTTCGGCCCGAATTGTCTACCATCTTAGGGGATGTGCTTGACCATAGCGAATGGGTTCATGATGGATATGGAACGTGGACCAAGGGGACCAAGGGGACAAAACTGAAATTAGGGGGTCTTTAATTTTGCGAATGGTTGTGATAAACCAACATTTCGTGCTTGATGCATAGTATATAATCATTATTAATCCTTAATCCAACGGACAGTAGACGAACCGTTCTAATAATCGAGAGCCTAAGGCAGCAACAAATCCCATCTTCCAGACTTCCCCATTTCTATCATCATCTAAAGCATGCATCCATCAAATATACTCACCACAGAGCCGCAAGGGATGCCAATCATCAAGCCAATTCTTTCTATAAATCAACACTGAATATTGTCATTTGTGCAAGCAAATACCTTTCATGAGCTATCACCTTGACAACCATCTCTCGAGCTCTTGCATTGATTGATTGACGTGAAATACATATTCCGTCCATGATGTCCTCCTCTAATTTCTATGCAGCTGAGCCTGCTCCGCCTGTCCTCGCCCACACGCTTCTTCCGGAGCCTATACCTCCATGTCGGAGGTCAGAAGCGCAAGATACTGGTGACTGGAACCTCCGAAAGGACATCGAAAGCGCATTCGATGACTCGAGCATCTTTCGGTACGGCACTGTAATCGGTTTCTCCAGACTGAACAACAAGATCCACGACGACGGAAATGAACTTATAGCTCAGGTATATATCTTCTACAACCTCCATGCCCCCTCAATCACCACCACCCTGATGCTCCAGAGACATCAGACCCCAAGTCAATACCAGACCCATCATATCAGATCCTAAGCTCTAGCTAACAGCCCCAAAGCTCCCCCGATACCTCCTCACCCACCATCTCCTCAAACCCCCCTCTCCCTCCCTTTCAACCCCAAGGGCCTTCATCATCCACCCCGCAACTTTCTCCCCCTTCTCCCCCCAGGCCCTCCTCGCCTCTCTCCTCCCCTCCCTCCCGCGCAACAAAGCAATCGCCCTGCTAGACCACGTCCAGCTCCTCCCCGTCTTCGACTTCGCCGCCGCCCTGCAAGCCATCAGCAGCGTCGCAGCGGCCCTCCACGTCTCCCGCCCGAAGGAGCACGAGCAGCAGGATCAGGAGGGGGAGGCCAACGCAACCCTCAACCCCCAACGCACCCTGCTTCTCGTCGCGGGGCTCGACACCCTCACCGAGGGCGTCATCCGCGCCTCGAACCCGGTCCGCGGCGCCGCGGCGTTGACTGCCGCGCTGCGCACGCTGACACACTTGGCTAGGGCGCATGCCGGGTGGGTGTCTGTCATGCTTGTGAATACGAGCGGGCTTGGATCAGGGTCAGGGCCGGGATTATCGGGTGGGCTTGGGGGTGCTGTGCCGGTGCAAGGTGTGGGTGTGGGTGGGGGTGTGTATTCTGCCTTCCATGCGGAGACGGCGTTGCTTTCTACGCTTTTGATGAGGACGTTGGATCAGGGGGTTGATACGCATCTTTTGCTTTCGACGGTGAGGATGGAGTATGTTGTTGAGGTGGTGAAGGATCGGGCTGGGGACGGGGTTGGGAGGTGGTGTGTTTGGGAGAAGATGTAGTCACGATTGTAGTTGGATATCACTACGTCTTTCTGAGGGTGGATGGTTGTGTCGTCGAGATTATGGTATATTGTTCTTCTATCGTACATATCTATCAGAGCGAATCGGACACTTTTTTTCCTCCCTTATCCATGAACGTTCCCTGACGCCATCCCATGCAGCCATATCATTTGGTCCCAGCAAAACGGACCAAGTTACAAAAATCAAGAATGCAGCCTCCGAAGTCACTCGTGGTAGAATTGCGCAAAGTCGTACGAAGTATTGCCCCCCCCCTCCCAATCCTCGATCAAGCCCCAGCACAAGCGGCCAGTCACTTACGCAGCCTCGCTACTAATCTGCGCATTGTCCTTCTCAGCCCACATCCGCAGCACAGCTCTTTCCACCACATTCTGGGCTTCTTTCTCGCATGTGGCGAGGTCATGGTTCAGCGTGTTCTCCTCGAAGAGGAGCTCGGACTGCTGAATCTTGACCCATTGCTTGTGTCGCTCGCATCGTTTCTTGGTACAGACGCCCCGGGACAGCTTCGCCAGCTCATCTTCTTCCCCTTGGGTATCATCATCCATGGCCGTGTCGCCATCCCCGTCCAAAGCATCCGAGTAGCTGGATGCAAGCGCCTCTGGAGTGCCTTCTTCGAGGGCTTTTTTCCCAAGATCCGACAGCCTCCATTCATCGAATTCCTCGTCTGACCACGCGAGACGGGAATCGAACCCACAGATATCCTTCCATCCCCCCTTGGGGTCTGTCTGTTTCAGCTTATCCAAAATGGCCTTGGATCGCTGGCGCACGAAGGCCAGGAACGTGGTACGAGCGTTGAGCATCTCGCGACGATGGAGAAGATCGTCGCGGTGTTTGCGTACTTGTTCGAGTTTCGACGTCTCATCATGAGAATAAGTCAGACCCTCGGGGTCCACGTCCAGTCCAAGCTTCTTAGTGCTTGAGATTTTAGCTCCCGTTTCAGGATCAACCTCGCCCGGTGGCGGGGCTATGATATGCTCGCCGAGTTTGCGGAATTCCGCGGCGGAGGGAACGGCCATCACCACTGCGTTGAGATCCCCAACGGTGAGGACGCCGCCTCTGCTGCCAAGCTCCTCCCATGCTCTCTTTGCAGGGTCGTCGGTGTTTTTGTTAAGAAGCTGGACCCGTTGGCGCATGAATTCTCGACCATGCTCATCGGAGCAATACTTGCTCGGATTCTTTCTCGTCACGCGGGCAGGTTTGCGGCATTCTTTCAGGCGACACATGGGCTTCCATGTTGTCCATCCCTTGCCATTAGCTTTGCAATTTGGGCCTGATGAAAATTAGTCTCTTTGCTTCCCGCTCTAAAAATTCGCTGATGAAAGCTTAGACTTACAGATATACTTATCAATCAAATCTGCATCCTTGGGATCGATGTTGATACACTTTCCATGAAACCAATCATCACATCCCCCATCACAAGCAATCATCCAGGTATGATTATCGCCTCTGCGGCAAATGCAAAAGACCTCATCCCCATCCGATGAATCGTCATCGTCTTCCTCTCCGGCCCGTTCTTCTATAACATCCTTGGCATTCTTCTTCCTTTTCTTAGCCTCGGGAGCCGGGGAACCAGCAATAGATACGGAACCCTGCTTTTTCTGTCCAGGCGGTTTGCCGGCGCGCACCGAAGCAGGGGTATTGGAGCGACGACCATTCACACTCTCGCTGTCTTGATCGTTGAGTTTGCGTTTCTTAGTCGCTTGTTTCTTGGCGGTTCCCTTTTTCGAAGCGCCGGGGGCGGATTTTCTTCGCGATGGTGCGCCTTTAACGGAACCGGATGGTGATGAACGATCTGTGGATGAAGCTCTTGACGCCCATTCATTCTTGAGGTTTGCGACTTTCCTTGGAGTTGGATGCTCTTCTGGCAAATGTGTACCATCAAATTGTGCCAGACCAAACCTGTTTTCGACTTCGTTGCCGCCAGAGTACTTGTCCAAAGATATGTTTGAGGACTCAACCTTGACTTCAGAACCAGGTCGGTCAAAGACCTCTGCAGGCACAGTGACCCCATTGACATCCGGTATATCATCATAGAGGTCGGCCCAGACCTGGGCCACATTGACCCCAGAAGTATCGACAAGGAAGGGCTCCGGAATCCGAAACTGACGATGTATATCGTTTGCTCTCTCAAAACCGAAGAATCCACTGCGTCGCCAGCCGAGAAGCCCAACCACCCGACCATCATTGACAATTATATTGGACCGGATCATGTCGTTGTGAACAAAATAAAGTTTCTCATTTCCCTTGCTGTCTGGAAATAGGATGTCTCGTTCGGAATCCTGGACGCCCGGGGGTGTTTGCGAGTTGAGTTCGCTGCAGACATATGATCCAGACAGTGGAGCAGGTTCAATGATTGCTAACCGCTGAACGATACGGCGACATTGCTGTTTGAAAGCACCGATTTTTTCGATGGTGAGATATTTCCATGCGACCTCTAAAGAAACACCAGGAATTCTAGACTCCGCGGTGACATTCTTTCCATCCACTATCCCACAGAAGTATATGACCGGCACAGCTACACCGAGCTCTCGAAGCGCATCCTCTGCTTTCTTCTCCGCGCTCAATTCATTCTCGTTGGCATGAGAGTATCGCTCTGCTGCTGCATCCACTGCCGGTTCCTGGTCAACTCTGATAAGTATGCTGCCAGCAGCGTAGACTTCTCTTGTTCCAGGCACGTTTAGGGAATTTTCTGGAATGCACGATTTCCGTACGACCTCTTCCCAGTAAGACATGCGTTCTGGTTCGGATTGGTGCCAATCATCGTAGCGGGGTTTGAAGTCTTCAGGGCGCGGGGCATAGCGGCCATAGTGCGGGCTCCGAGAGATAAAAGGATCCGCCGGGGGTATCAGATCTGGATTTGTCTCGTAGGGGTTGGTAGCCGTCCCGTTGACATGGATCGTGCCTTTCCAGTCGCTGGAATTGGCGTGCGCGACCGCGTCTTGGGCCATCGCAGTGTGAATGTAGCCTAGAGGCCTCGGAGGATAAAAGAGCTAATTCTCCTAGATCACAATAGACAACCTCATAAAAGCCAGATCGACATGTATTCCACGCTCTGTCTGAGTATATATCGAGGAACAAAGATTTGTGGACGAAGGCTAGGTGGTACAGATAGGTCTCAACACAGGCCGCGACAGCATCCTGGTCGATCACTGAAGTCGGAAGGCCGAAAAAAAAGCAGGTAACAGGATGTTTGCAGCGAGCAGCGCAAGAGCAAGCGTATGCGACAGAGCAAAGAACAGCTGTGGCTCTGGCAATCTCACCTGGGAGCACGGTGGTCAGCCTCAGGATGGATGCGAAGCCGGAGAACCGTACACGTTGCGTTGCGAGTGATGCGTTGCGAGTGATGCCCAAAGTCGTATCAACGCAGCAGCAAATCGAAATCCCAAATTTCTGATCACCGCAAACCTCTTTCCAAACCTCGCACGTAGTGTGACTATTGATTTCTCGTCAACCATGAAGCGCGACCGGCGTCGCGGAGAGCAGAAGGAATTCAAGGATTTGCCAGGCTTGGCGGCGGACTTTACTGAAGGCGGTGAGTGTTAAGTCCGGGCTGCGTCTGGGTGTCATGTGATGAGGCTGTTCAGTAAGCATTCAAAGATTGATAAGAAAGACACTCTGGGTCGAATTGATGGGCTACTAGCCTACTACTATCTACAGTAGTATCTACCGGCTAAACAGCTTTGAAGCAATGACAGAGTCATGAATCATATCAGACTCCTCACCTCGTATGTGAAATCCTTTCAGCGAGCCGCCTGAGTTGCGACCTCGCATAGTCTGGTGATTTGAGAGCCTCACGGATATGGAGTTATGGCGCGTCGTCTGCAACAATAATATTCTCACTTAATTATGATGATGGTGGGTGATTGCAATATTAATGAGTATATTTAATTTTAGCCAAGCATTCGAAAGCGCTATACTCCGTAATTGCCCAAACTTCCCTCATTACGGTGATTTCTCGTCTTGATAGTTGATACGGACCACTAAAGATAGAAACTCTGTGGCATGCAAAGAGCCTCTTAACGAGGTTTACTGAAATGGAAATTTCAACGACTGGATTTTATCATAAGCGCAAACGACCCCGAAAGGGCCTTGGAAAGGTAAACTAATTGAATTGTACATGATAAGTAGTCAGTCCAAACAATGGGAACCAACTGGACATTGCCTGAATTTGCAGGCAGGCAGGCAGGCAGGTATATGTAGGATATTATGATATTATTATCGTGTCAATACTCAATCCTCCACAGGTCAAGTAATTTGTTGACTCGCAGGGATCTTGGTCAAGTTGACTATTATTACTAACTCACCACTCCGTACTCTATCTATCTATTCATCATTATCTACAGAGTAAACTATCATGGTGTCGCCGAGTCGATGTCAAGTTTCGGGCACCAGCACCTCCAAAGTCCAAACATCCAGTGGAAATTGATAAGTGAAACAGCTATAATAATAGCATTAGCAGCAGCATAGCATCGAACTAGTTCATCCATCGCAACTGACTTCCCTCTAGTGAGTCTAGTCCTTTCACTAGTCAGACCCGACGGCTGAGATGGACAACGCTAAAAACGCTATCAACGATCCATCCATCCATCTAGCGTCGACTGACTCAACTCTAGTGATCTAGTCGACTGTTTAGACACCCGAGCCGTCCCCCCTTTCCTTTCCTTGCTGGCCCCTGCAGCCCGGTTCAGTCATCTGAGCAAATCAAATCTTCAGAATCTCGCGTTCTGTTGGTTTATCATCACTCTATCTGTCCCGTGCAGAACACCGGGCTGATGGAAATTGGAAACGTGCCATCCTCTGAGACAAAAACGACCTTCTGGATATCGAGGTCTCCCGACTGAGCATGCTTACTGCTCCCTCAAGTCTCTTGTCACTTGTGTCATGTCTCTACGGAGGATAAGACTTGCCACATGTTTCGACTTTCGAGAAATGCCACAAGGACAAGGCAAGGCTGATTGATGATGATGAAGATCAAGATTAAAAAAAAAAAAAAAAAAAAAAAAAACAAGATGACAGTCAGCTCATCCACTTCCAACGTGTTTTCTTACAAGGTTTGATTGACCCTTGGGTTTTCGATCATCTGAGCCGATGAGACGAGGGGAATGCTAAGCCACCGATTATGGAGGAGGCTAGGAGCAACCATCTGCATTCTGCACGATGTTTGAAAACACTAATTTAGCCTCGTCCTGCTAGCCGAACCGCTGAAGAGCGAAGACCGGAAAGGCAGAGACAGACGAGAGCGATCCTGGCATCCTGCGCACCCTGTGGAGATCGTCAGAACCAAATGGACGGTCCGTTGGGCGACAGCCGACAGATAGGCTAATGAGACTGGGTCAGCCAGTCTCACGCTAATCTTCCTTGAGGCTGCGATTTATCCACCGAACCGTCCCATTGTCCCATATCTAATTATCTATCGTACCGTCGTACGGAACACTAATTAACGATTTGACCGAGCGTCCAGTGGGGGATCACACGGTTCCAAGGGTGATTGAACTCCAGACCAAAAAGAGACCCCAACGCCGAACTCCCTTGCCTCGTCTTGCTCCTGCGAGCTTGTTTTCAGGCTCATTCACTATTATCTAACAGCTCCAAATGGTCAATTTGGAAGTTCACAACCTCAAAGTCAAGGTGTGGTAGGAACTATGACTCTATGAGTGTGGACTATGGAGAGTTGGGTCAGCGGCCATCCTCCGGGGAAGAACGCAGATCTCAAACATCTCTAATTCCCATAGTCTTCCAGTCTTCCAGATTCCGGTTCCTAGTCTTTCAAGCGACCGAGACCAAACTCAAAGGTTGCTTCGCTTCGCCTACCGACTACGGGCTACGGATACAGGCCCATCCATCTCCCTCGCTCCCCTCCACCCCTCCCCGCCTTTATATATGGAAGCCAGCTATTGATTGTCGCATTTTTCCATCCGTGACAACTCTCTTCTACCGAAATCCCTCCCCCTTCTGTACTGTCCGTATGCCTATACAAATACAGCATCCAGGATTAACGGTTCTAGAACTCGATTAAACGGTTTAAATCTGTTGTCTCACCCTGCAGGAACCTTGCTAGGTTGTGCAACAGATTTGTCTCACATCACTAATAACATTCGGTCTGTCTTCGGGCAGCCTGCGCTCAACCATCTTATTGGCGACTCAGCATTGAGGGAATCCCGCGGGGTCTGCTCGATAATGTGCCACCGGCATTTACTTTAATCTGAAAATAATATTGTGCTGGTTTTAATTCCTGACCTCTCGCTTCACATTTCCGGTCATCAAGCAGAGATCACCAGAGTCAGCATAGGACCATGTCGGATGCGCCAGAGGAGACTAGTACTGGCCTATCGGAGCCGTCATCGCAGACAGCGCAAACCCGTTGGCAATTCATTGATGCTTCGAGCAACAGCCGGAGCAACCTGACCAGAGTGAAGCGCCATGTCATGCAAGAGTATATGCGGCAGAAACGCCACGGTACATCGCAGTCCGGCAACGAGAATGATGAGCCTGCAAAGGAAAGCGAGGAGCTACCGTCACCCGCTCGTAGGCAGCCCAGAAACCAGAGCCAGAGTGCCAAGAATACCACAGGGAAAACAAAAAAGGAGCGCAGCACGTATCGAAGGAAGAAGGGCTCGGACGCGTCGTCCGCCCGTGATGAGTTACCGTCGGCAGACATACTGGCAAGGAATGATGAAAGCCCAGGCCAGAGCGAGGTGAACACCGTATCCTCATTGTTGCCCGAGGACATTACCCTTCAGCTTCAAACATTTCCGTCATCCTCCCCCTTACGCGATTTCTATGCATCAGGGGAGCAGAGTAGCACCTCCGAGTCTGACGCTCTAACGTCATGGTCCTCTGCACCCACAACACCATACGAACTAGCCCTGTCTCCCCGGTCAGTTCTTAGTGCCGCCCGAACAGATCCATTCAATACCCTGCCCATGGATATGGATACAGAGGGCCACAAACTATTCGATTTTTACGTGAACGAAATGCCGGCGTGCTCCTACGGCGCGCATTTCCGGTCGCGCAAGGCGCACAACTGGTACACGGCAGTGTTCGTCCCCGAAGGTATGAAAGGCGCTGTCGCATTCCAGAACACCATCCTTGTGCACGCGGCCAACACATGGGCCTGGGTCCGGAACGAGAGAGAAAGCAAGATGGGCCTCGTTCACCGGAATCGGGCCATCTCCATGCTTCGGGAGCATTTGGCCGAAAACCCAGGGGACATCAGTGATGTCGCGATCATCGCATGTCTTAGTGCTGCCGGTTTGGAGGATTTCGATCCACGGCCTGGGCGCAAGCAGATCAGCTGGATCCATATGCGAGCTGCGCGGGAGATGATCCGCGCGCGCGGGGGTCCTGCAGCGTTCGAGAATACCCGGCTGGGGATGTTGATCAACTGGCAGGATTATATCCTATCGGGGTATGAGACGCACGGACCGAGCTTCTTCTACGAACCCACCCCGCCAATACGACCGTCACAACCTCCGAGTATGTCAATAAGTCCAACGACCGGATCTCGGCCATCAGGCCAACACCTGTGCACCGACTTCGAAGGCATCTTTGCAACGGCCCCTACCCTCTCACCCCAAGATGAACTCCAACACCAGTGTGAGGAATTCATCGACTTCCTCCGACGCTGCGAGCAACTGTCCTACCACCAACACGCCCACTTCAACACCGCCATCGCCCCCATGCGCTGCACAGCCTTCCAACCCGACTCCCTTCTCTACCAGATCCTCTCCGCACCGCCCGGCGCCCGATTCACCGCCTCGGGGAACCGCAAGCAATTCGTCGCGCGGCTCGTCGCCCTGATCATGCTCAACGCCGGCTTGTGGGATTACCGCCTCTCCGTCGCACACAGCGAGGTCTTCCTGCAGACGCTCGAGCGCGCCGTGCTCGAGAGCGAGGTCAACCTGAGCGGATCCGTCGAGGCGCTACTGCAGATCATGCTGGAGTGCAACGACGGGTATGTCGAGCCGGCGTCGGCATCGGCATCGGCATCGGCATCGGCGTCCACCGCAGCGCTCGATTTCACGCAGTATTCTGCGGGGGGCCGCACGCCGGCCGGCCGGCCGTGGTTCGCGGGGCGGATGCTCAAGGTCGCGAAGCGCGTCGGGTACACCTCGTGGATGCGGGTGGTGGAGTTCCTGCTCGGGTGTCTGACGCTGCGGGCGGTGAAGGGGTCGGTTGCGGCGTGGGAGGGGGAGTTGCGGCGGGAGATCCTGAGCGCGCCGCTGACGAGCTATGTGATGCCTGCGTTGCGGGGGTGAGTCATCATCATTCATCATCCCTTGGGATGTGGAGTGTGGAGTGTGGAGTGTGGAGTGGACGTTGGACATGAGGTGGATGGTTCTCGATTCTTTACATACATATATACACCGATCTAAGTCTGGCGTTGGGTACTGTTCCTTGTTTCACGATGATATTGTATATTAGATGGGATCTTTTTTTTTATATGAGTGTGGTAGGGGGGGAACCGGCGTCTCGCTTGCAGGTGGCATGGGGCTGGAAAAGCACTTTCACTACTGAACCTGGGTGTTTTTTCCACCCAGCAGCGAGAACGAGAACGAGAACGAGAACGAGAACAATGAACAAGAACGACGAACTATGAACTTGTGGATTTATTTATACCAGCTATACAAGTGTCCCAGCATCACTTTGGCCGCGCTACATGCCACGTAACACCAGTCTTCAGCTCCGCACTCTCTGCAACCGAGTATCCCCGCAGCGTCTGCATTTGCGTCTGCGTCTCCATCTGCGCGGCGCCATCCGGCGCAAACGCCTCGCCGACCTCCTCGAGCGACCGGCCCTTCGTCTCCGGGTAAAACGCCCACACAATCCCCGCCGCGGTCCAGTTGAACCCGACGAAGCAGTAGAAGTACTTGTACTGGAGGGTCGACAGGGCGAGCGGCGAGCACTGCGCGAAGACGAGGTTGAGGCTCCAGTTTGTGGCGGTGGCGAGGGCGGAGCCGCGGGCGCGGATGGCGGTAGGGAAGATCTCGGTCGGGTAGACCCAGGAGATGAGGCCGAGGCTGGTATAGAAGATGGAGAAGACGAAGAACATGGCGATGGCGGCGCGGAGGGCGTGCGGGGAGGGGGGTGAGGGTGGGAAGGAAGAGGAAGAGGAGGAGGAGGAGGAGGAGGAGGAGGAGGAGGAAGGAGGGGTGAAGTTGTTGTAGTAGCGCGCGAGGGTGGCCTGGACGCAGAGGACGGCGCCCATGCCGAGCAGAGAGGGGATGAGCAGCTTGCGGCGACCGACGCGGTCGATGAAGAGCATGAAGACGGTGTTCCACAGGAGGGCGAGGGCGCCCCAGATGGCGGTGATCATGAGGGTGGTGGAGGTGGCCAGGCCGAGGGAGCGGTAGATACGCGGGCTGTAGACCTGGATGACGTTGGTGCCGGAACACTGCGTGAAGGCCTGCATGCCGCAGGCGAGGAACACGCGGCGGCGCCAGGTGGGCGCGGAGAAAAGTAGGTGGCGCACGAGCTGCGACGAGTGTGACTCGCAGCGACGTGTCGCAGATCTGGTGAATTCGGCGTCGACGAGGTCGGCATTGAGCGGGCACGTCCAGATGCAGGCGGTCGAGCACGGCGCGGCCAGCGTCCTTGTGCCCTTTTCGATCAGCCAGCGCGGCGATTCGGGAAGGAACCAGACGCCCGCACCGAGGACGACGGCTGGGACGGCCTGGAAGGCGAGCGGGAATCGCCAGGTGAAGGGGCCGGTGTGCAGGGAGCAGCCATATCCGACCCATTGCTGTTTTGGTGAGGAGTGAGTCCTTGAGCAAAAGTGTCTCGGGGGAGAAACACATACGGCTACTACAACGCCGAGTCCCAGCATCCATTGCTGCATGGCGCCGAGAAAGCCACGGATGCGTGCAGGAGATACCTCGCTCTATGCAGTTTCGTGAGCAAGTTGGAGTCCAGTTTCCAGTTCACGAGAGCCCTCAAGGAGGCTTACACAGTAGATCGGAATTGTCGCAGACATCAAACCGATAGAAAATCCGGCAACCAAGCGTCCGATAATGAGCATGGTAACATTCACAGCTCCGGCTTGCAAAGCTCCTCCTACGGCGGCCAACAGCGCCCCGATGAACATGACCGGGCGACGGCCGCAGGGATCGCCGATGTAGGGGACGACGAGGGAACCGAGAATGGCTCCTCCTATGAGGGTATCGTATTAGTTGACATACGGGAGGTTTTAATTTTCCTGCGTTCAAAGCTCGAGAGAAGAAGTACCATTGTAGGAAGAGACAATGCCCCCCGTGGCTGCATCCGAAGGGTGGCGAAAATATTGCCGAAAAGCGTCCTGTTCCAGAGTCGATCCAATCACACCTGAATCATAACCGAATAGAAAGGACCCCAGGGTTGCGAGAAGACAGCAGAGAGTGACCAGAAGGAATGTCATGATGGAAGAACCCTCTAGCAGGCAACGATTGCAGGGATCATGATGTGAGTTAGACTGCAGACCAACCTCCGTGCGCTGTGCTCAGTGCTGTCGATATGCAGGCCGGGGTCAGGATTGTTGGAATTTTTGAGTTGTTGCTGCAGAATCGAAAAAAAAAAAAAAATTAATAATAATAAGATGGAAGACGAGGATGGATGGAAGGGACAGATAAAAAGAGAGAAAGAGAGAGAGAGAGAGAGAGAAAGCTATTTACCTCTCTCTGAAGAAGGCTGTGATGGTCCAATCCATTCTTCAATTCCTCTGTCCACTTTGGACAAAGTTTTCCTGGGCACGATGCCAGGAAGATGTGCAAAACTGCCAATTCCGTCTGGATTCTGTTTAATCTAATAAGCTCACGACTAATTTGACAGCAGGGGGATGCGGATTCTAGCTGAATAAAGATCGAGTGACAGTCTGACAGAGTGATAATAATACTGTGATATTATTAGCCACACACGGCATCACTACTGTAGTAACTATCTTAATAATTCTTGACTCTAGACTGCAAATCCCCTCCTCCCCCGTACTTTTGGGTTCTACTACACAGTACTACTAACTAGTAACTACTAACTACGATTAATGCCAAGATCATTTTGACGGGGTTCACTGGTGACGGGATCATTTATATGATTCGGTTTCAGGTATCTATCTACTCCTGAATAATAATGGGTTTCTCTGAATATACGAAGATGGGGAAGGTTTGGAAATGAAGTACAAAGCTTCTGGGACGCCTGATCAGGAAATCATGGGCAGGGATGGCTGGACTTCACACGAGACATATGATCAAGCCATGGCCATATATCCCGCAATCCAGGCCAAAGCAGCTTCATCTAGGCGGACTTGGTGTGGCACGCAACTGCCACGGTGCATGTCCAATTCTGAGAGCAGTGCTAGTATTCCGCGACCTCTGATGGAATAAGGAAGCGGCATGCCATCCATCGTCACCCGACGAGGAGAGTCTTTTGATGAGACTGTTCAGAATCCTATCTTTTAAAGGGTCGCCAGCAAACTAATGTGCAGGAAAGCATTACCCTAGAAAAGTCATCCATCTTCACCGGAAGGGAACAGGATTCAAGCTTGCAACACAGAAACTAGGCTCATATTATTAGGGGAGAGGATCCAGGGGTGTGTAGGTGAATATATAAAATCCGGTTGAATGGATGAACAAAAGTCAGTCTCCCCTTCAATTGACCCTCGTAAGGTCCTCGACGGTATCAATATTGTAACCTATTATGATTAATGAATCAATATCTATATCTATATCTCTATAACCACTAATCGCAGCCAAGCCTTTGGTGTCTCCTCTGAATCAAATCTTTTTTGCCTGTCATCCTCTGTCATCCTCGGCCATCCTCGTCATCGAATCCCACTTAGTCGATCCAGCATCTCTCCGTCTGCCAATTCCGCTCGTCTTCTTCTCCTTTTCTAGACTCGTTCTCGGCCCCATCGTCCAGTCTAGTGACCATCGTCGATCCTGTTTCTTTTTCTCTTTGTGTGTCTCAATCTTTTTCCGAGCTGCTTTCTCTCCCTCTCTCCAACCAAACCAGAGGAAAAAGCCACACACGGTGGGACGTCGACTGACTTGGAGATCGCCCGCTTACCATTGATTGATTATCGTTCATTAGTATTTGTCTCTCTTGAATCATCATTCATATCCCGCGTTTTTCATCCTGCGCCTTTTCCCTCTGGTTGAGTAAGCTTTCTTCTTCTTCTTCTTCTTTTTCTTTTTTTGACTCATCCTGCTCATCCTGCTCATCCTGCTCACCTATTTCAGTATAGATCCTGACGTTGCTTGTCGGGAGAATCCGATCTTATCAAAGCCGAACTAACAGAGACTGAACTTGACTGACACGAAGAACCAAATAATAAACGTGGAATTTATCCGCGGAGATTAATTACTTCGTCTATTTTTCTCTCTCTCTCCCTTCTTCCTTTCTTCTTCTTCTCTCTCTCTCTCTCTCCTCCCATTCTGTCTGACACAACTCTTTGGTTTTGTGTGTCTGTGTGTGCCTTCCATGACCTTTGGATAATTCTCCCGATCTGCCCCTCGTGTGCGATAGATCCTGCATCGCCACGCGGGTCCCTTCATCTATCAATTCATTCTTCCCGTTCTTTTTTCTTCTTTCCCCCCCCCCCCCCTTACATGAATACTTCCGCCAACGTCATCGTTCCAAATGACCGCCAATACCAGCCCGTGTCACGGCGCTCCCGCCGAGCCCTCCAACGAGGACGATCCTGCACCGGATACTCAGTACTACAACCATGAGGTAGCAGATTCGTCGGCGACATCGGTGCATTCGCATGATATCCCTTCGAGTTATGGCTCGCTGTCGGAGGTGAAGCCCAAGGAGCCGCTTCCCATGCAGAAGCGGCGCCGGGTAACCCGCGCCTGTGACGAATGTCGCCGCAAGAAAATCAAATGCGATGGGAAACAGCCGTGTACTCATTGCACGGTCTATAGCTATGGTATGTCTTTCTAAGCCGTTTTTTCAATCGATTAAATTCCCGGCCTTCCCCTCCTGATTCAGGCGTCGTGCGTGATAGAGTGTACCTACGATCAGCCTTCGAACCGGCGCAGAAACCCCGCCCCTCAGTATGTCGAGGCTCTCGAGAATCGTCTGCACAAGGCCGAGGCTCTCCTCCGCGTCGTCCTCCCCGATCTGAACTTGGACGACCCCCAATTCGATGTGCATGCGACAGAACAGATGCTCACCACGATCAAGAAGGAGAAACAGTCGCTGCCAGCCCCGCCGCCGCCCATCCCAAGTGCGCCCAAACCGTCAACGGCTCCGGAACCCGCGTCGGATGCTTTGGACGCGGGTGCGGGCGATGAGTCGCTGCTGGAGTCTATGGTCGAGAACTCCGGCTGTCTAGATCTGGATGACCAAGGTCACTGGGATTACCACGGTCATACCTCGGGTATCATATTCCTGCGGCGGTTGCGCAAGCAGCTTGGAGACACAGAGATGCAGCCACCCACCTTCCGCACGCCCCCGCTGCCCCAGATCCTGGAGAGCCCCAAATCAGTGTCTGAGTCGCCGTCCGATTCTTCGTTACCCCCGACTCACGATCTCCCCTCGCGAGAGGTTGCACGACATCTGTGCCACCACGCCTTGTACGAGGGCTGCTCCATGATGCGTTTCGTGCACGAGCCCTCCTTCTTTACCATGCTGGAGCGAATCTACGATACTCCACCGGAACAGTTCGGTAACGAGGAAAATTGCTTTCTGCCACTTCTGTACATCGTCATGTCGGTGGGATGTCTGTTCGCAGATGACGGGGCTGGTACCCTGGATCTTTCCGGCTATGAAGGCGCCATTGGACATGGGTAGGTCGCATCTCCATTCCAGCACCACAGTCAACAAACTGACCCCGCGCAGATTCCAATACTTCAAAGCCGGCCGGCAGCTCTTGGATATCACCGATTGCCGTGACCTGACGTCGTTACAAGCCATCTGTTTCATGGTCCTCTTCCTACAATCTTCTGCCAAATTGAGCACTTGCTATTCATATGTGGGAATTGCGCTCCGTTCGGCGCTCCGGTTGGGTTTGCATCGGTCGGTCACGGCTAATTTCAATCCGATCGAGCGAGAGCTGCGGAAGCGTATCTTCTGGGTCGTCCGCAAAATGGATGTTTACGTGAGCACGCTTTTGGGGCTCCCCCAGATGCTGAGCGATGACGATATCGACCAAGAGTACCCGATCGATGTCGATGGACAATTCATCACAAAGGACGGGATCTTGCCGATGCCGTCCGATTATACCCCCTTGATGGCGGGCTGCAATGCCCATACCCGCCTGTCGAACATCATCCTCAAAGTGGTGAAATACATCTATCCGGTGAAGAATGCTATGCACCGCTCCAAGTCCGACCTGCGCTACATGGTCAGCCACTCGAAGATCCGTGAGATTGAACGTGATCTGCAGACCTGGATGGAAGAATTGCCGGCGGCTCTTCGCCCCGGGACCGAGGTGTCTCCCCAACTTGAACGGTACGCACGTTGCCCTCAATTCTATTGCTCCAAAGAAAACTAATTTCAACTACAGGGTCCGCCAGCTACTGCGCATCAGTTATGCGCATGTGCAGGTCGTCATGTACCGTCCCTTCCTGCACTACGTCTCCAGCGGCTCGCAAGCCCGCGGCGTGGATCGACGGTCCTACGCCTGCGCCGCCGCATGCGTGAGTGTGTCGCGGAACATCGTCCACATCACGACTGGCATGCAGAAGCGGGGGTTGCTGAAAGGTTCCTTCTGGTTCACCATGTACACCACTTACTTCGCTATCCTCTCCTTGATCTTCTTTGTGCTTGAGAATCCTGACTCACCGACGGCCAAGGATGGCGTCTTGAAAGATGCCATGGAGGGCAAGAACACGTTGGCCGGGTTGGCAAAGAAAAGTCTGGCGGCCGATCGCTGCTCCCAGAGTCTCAACTGCCTATTCAAAAACCTTCCGGAACTCCTCAAGAACCGCCAGAGTTCCGTCAAGCCGGTGAACCTCAAGCGACCTGCCCCCACGCCGGTCACGCGGCCTGCTGCTGCCAACATAAAGAACCCTTTGACACCCGAGATGGGCCCCCCGCAGCGAGCTAGCACTTTCCCTCTTCAGCTTCTGACGCGCCCAAGCAAGGCTGAGGCGACTAACACGCCGAAGAGCCAGGACGACAGCGCGAGCTTTGGCAACAAAGGCAGGAAACCCCCAGTCCATACCCCGACGTGGGTTCCATCTCCGTCAGAGGCTGCAGCCGAGACGCCTGCAACTTCGGCCGAGCCTTTCATCACCGACCAAGCCCGGGCGGCGACGACGACAACAACAGCAACAGCATCTTCAATGCCTATGATGCAGTCGTCGTCGTCGTCGTCGTCGTCGTCGACGAGACCATTCTCTCCACAGCAGTTCAATAACACCGGAAATCTACTACCTGACCTCATGCCTATCATGTTCCCGTCCGATGACCCGTTCGCATACCCCACGCAGCCGATGTCTACCCTTGAAGATGACCATTCTCGGGCTGACGGGATGGGACTTCAGCCAGGCAATCATGTGGGCTTTGACCAAACCCCGCACGGGCTGCCGGCGACCACGACGACTGACTTGTCGATGGGCGCGGTGTCCACCCCGACGTTTGATAACTTTGGCCACTTCCCCATCTTCACGAACGGGAACTCAGCCGGGATCAACGGCTCTCTGCCGCATCGGGTTGCGCCACAGAAACAGCAGACTATGAACCAGTCGCGACTGCAGTCCCCGGTCTCGCACGGCTCGACGCCCGGCAGCGGCGCCGAGGCGGTCAACAGCCCAGACCTGGTATCCATCCCCAACCAGAACTTCATGTGGCAGGGATACAACTTCCAGCCGCAGGGATTCGAGGCAGACGGATCTGCACAGCCGCCGATGCCGACGACGAACGAGTCGCATCACTTCGGCATGGGGTTGGAGGATAGCAATGCCATGGCCGGCGGGCTGGACCTGGGGCTTCTTCCGCTGGACGATATCTTCGGGAACGGCGACGTCCATCGGGCGAATGGGGGACTGGCCAATGATGACTGGATCCAGTGGATGAATGTGGGAAGTTGATCTGTCTTGTCTCGCTTGACCTTTACAAAAGCAAAGGAACTTTGCGATTTCGATTTTGTGTTTCTATGATAATGAGGAATGGTGTATGGTCATGTCATCTGCTTGGCGTTTTGGAATGGTATATATGTGGGGGGCGGGGGCTGCGAATAATTTGTGCTAGGTTGATATACTTACTCCTTGGTAGTCTAATATCAATCATGATCTGATTCTATTCTATACTTTACTTCTACAAGGCCTTCTATGTCTGGGTCTCTCTCTCTATAATGTACACTGTGTTACAGAACTCTCTCTACTCACTCCTTCCTACCTCCTCCGAGGCGGCTGATACCAACTCCAGATATTCAAGCCCACCTTGGTCCCCGCCGTCACCGGCAACGCCGCATGCCACGTCTCCGGGTACCCCGAGCCATCGGGCCTCAGATTCTCCCAGAAGATAGCATTCCCCTGGATCGGCTTGAAGGTAACACCCTCCCTCCCCTTCCTCTTCCCCTTCCCACCATCACCCTCATTCCCATCTTCACCTTCATCTTCATTTTCACACTCCAGAAACCGGCACCACTCCCGCGCGCGCGGCATGCGCAGCCGCGGGAAATTCGTGCCCCCGCCCTCACACTCCGCTGCCAGGTAGACCATGAAGGTGCTGGCGCGGTCGCCGCCATGCTGCATGGAGCCGGCCCAGTCGTAGTGGTGGCGGTAGTGGCCGGAGGCGTTGTAGCGCTGGGCCCACATGCGCTCGATGTAGAGGTGGGGGCGCCAGCCCTGGAAGGCGCGGGCGCGCGCCTCGAGGCAGCGGACGGGAGTGTCGCGGGGGAGAAGGGCGCGGTCGGAGAGGCGGGTGGAGGGGTCGATGCGTGGGGTGGAGCCGGTGTAGATGATGCTAGGGGTGTAGTTTGGGAGGCTTTTGGAGATTGGGAGGGGTTGTTAGTTGGGAGGAATTGTTGGTGAAGGAAGGGGGGGGGGAAGTGGAACGGGAGGAGGTACCTGGTGTTGACGAGGTGGGTTGCTTCGTCTGCGGTGAGGAAGTTCTCGATGTAGATTACTAGCGGGGAGTGGGAGAGGACGTGGGTGCGGTATGATGGGGCCGGGCAGGTTGGGGTGATGCCATCGTCGATGCTGATGAAGGTGTCGTCGAGGAGGTTGAGAGCGGGATCTTGGGTGGTGTCTTGGTCGAGGTCTTGGTCTGCGTCATGGGGGGAGGAGGATGGGTCGGTAGGAGGGAAGACTTGGCGGAGGAATGGGGCGAGGACAAAGAGGTAGAGCGGGAGAAGGTAGAAGAGAGAGGTGAGAAGCGTGGAGAGCTTGAGTGGCATGGTTTGAAGGCTCGTCGTATTGTATACTCCGTATCTACAGTTGTGGATATGGAGGAATAATGGTCTATATAATGCAAAGACTGAAGGAAACGAGGGATGAGGAGGGAATGATGGACTGTGCCATTGAACGATAGAATGAATAACTCATGCAATCACAGACAAAAAGAAAGAAAGGTTGATGGGAGCTCTATCCTGCCATTGCAACGCGTTGTGCCTGGATGTTGTTTGTTTGAATTTTTGTTGGAGTTGAGGTTGGAGATCCAGAGTGGAGTTGGTGGCCTGATTGCCTGATTTTGGACACCATACTTTTGAATCCTTTGCACAGCACAAGTCTAGACTCTCAACCTAGACTGTGCAAGTTGATCAAGTCCAACGACTTTACTACTAACTGCAACGAGCTCAGGAGTAATGCTTTGCTGTTATGCGATTTCTCGGGTCTAGCCCATGATGAAATTCTTGGCTTGAAGACTGCATCTCTCTCTCCCCCCTTGTAGAACCTCCAGGCCGTTTCGAGTTAGTCACTGAAGAAGAGGTAATATCCTGTTGCCTAGGATGCGTGTTTAAACTTGTCAAATGTCAAGGCTTTTACACCACAGCCATTGCATGTGTCCAATGGCCACCGTGATCGTTACTTAAGTGATATTGTTAGACCTTCATAGGATGCCTCAGGTTCTCGCTGGACGCGGGTCTTGTGACCAATGGTCTCTGGTGCTGATCACGTTATAATTGGCTTGGGCGATATCCTATGGGATGACTGTGCTGGCTCTTAGTTAATAATTAATATGATAGACCTCGGAGATGATCGGGCTACACTCAGCCGGTCTTAAGCTGGCACTCTCAGCGAGAATTGCATTTCTCCTTCCGAGAGGATTCGACCAACACGAGCAGCTTGTGATGATGCCTTTCTGTCATCATCCTTGGAGTTGACTACTGCTGATGACTGCTTTTTCTTGCAACCCCCATGAATCATGAGTCCACTTTGACTCTCAGGTCTCAGGTCCCAAGACTTCACCCACGGGGCGGGAGACAAGTTGCCAAGAGAGAGCACTGTGGTTGTCGGTTCCCAACTGAGAGGAAAATCTTGGTCTTTTCTTTGCTCTGTCCAAGATGGGATTATTAATATTCTTGCCATCTCAACAGTCTGTGTCACGACAATCAGAATACTAATACTACTACTACTACTACTACTACTACTACTACTACTAATAATAATAATAATACACATGCTTTTACTCTTACTCCCCGGGGTATCAATTATCATGCGGGGTTTGAAGGTTGAAGCCATCTTGTAATATAACAGTAAGCCATCGGTATGACTTGGTTTTTGCTCATTTAACTACTGTGCCAAGTGCCAACTGCTCCAACTAGACTTGTGGCCCCATTCGAGAGACCTGTTTCTTTCGACACTATGGGCTTATTTTGCATCGAAATTCTTCTCTGATGAATAAAGATAATAATAATAATATGAAGTAATCCTTTCATCCCTCCTGACCAGCCAACTTTCAAGGGTGCCTCCCATTCGAGTCTCCAACAAAAAGGGATCAATGGTAAAAAGCCCAATAGGTAAACAGTATCTACTCCGTACAAACTTAAAAACATGGAGGACTGAGACGGACGGCGCCTCAAGGAGTCAAGAGTCCCCACGGTACCGCACGAAAATTACCGCCGTTTACCAAGGTAATACCAGCCGAGCCATCGATAGGTTCAGTCCTTGAATTCCTGATCTTCTAAGCGATCAGCACAGCCCACCAACGGTCATCTCAGCCAGTCAGCAGTCGTGGCCGCACGCCACTCAGGCTTGGGCCCGCATGGCTCTTGGCCCGGTCTTGTCCCTGTCTTGGGTTGTCCCTCCGCCCGATGCTGTAGGCGGTTTTCTCTGGGCTTCTGGGCATGGCTCGGCCTTTTTCCCAAGTCTCACTCTTTCCCCCCCCCCCCCCTTCTTCCTTTTCCCTTGAACTGTTCTTGGTATTATTACTCCGTACTGCTGTCCTTTTTCCTTTTCCCCCTGGTTACAAGTTATCTAGTCTATTCTGTCTATCCCCCCCAGAAAAAAAAAAGGACAAGAACCCAAGCATTGCCCCCTCTCCCTCCTCCCTTTCGTTCACATTTTACCAAGACTTTCCTCTCGTCCTCCTATTTGGATAAACCTCCTCCGATATTCCTCCCCCCTTTCTCTCTCTGCTGGTACTCTCTCATATTCTCTCTCTTTCTCTTTTCCTCCCTGTCTGGGCTAGGTATCTAGTGCTCGGAACTGTCTGAGTGTACATTATTTTTCTCGCCTGATTGTCTATTTTAGGCGACTCACCGCGTCTTCCCGATTACCTTTAATCGAAGTCTCCCCCCCCCCCCGGTCTTCTCTCCCCCCAAATCATTTCACATTATTTGACACGTTTTTGTCAATTCATACCTCTCCTTCGTCTCTGATCTGGGTTGAGCAACAGTCTGCATCTCTTGTGACTGTGCTGTTTCCCCCCTTTTTTCGTCTTCCGCTGCTCCCAAGAAAGGGACAAGAAATCTGTCTTGGCAACCATGTCAGAACATCAGGATAACAACAACAATAACAATACAGCGACAGCCGTGTCTCCCTCGACGACAGTTGCTCCTATGCCTGCTTCCGTCTCTCAGGAGCAGCCATCGTCGCAGCTCCCAGCCCCCACCGCTCCTGCGCCCGTGTCGACAGCCACACCCACATCCTCGGTGACCGCGACCGCAGCTGCTGCGACCGCGGCGGTTGCGACCCCCCAAATGAATGGTAGCCCTCGTCTCAGCGAAGAGCTGTCCTGCCTTTGGCAAGGTTGCTCTGAGAAATGTTCTTCTGCAGAGTCTCTCTACGTAAGTTGACGTCCCTTTCCCTTTCCCCTGTTTGTATCTTCGTATCAGGAGACGCGATTGTCTTTGGGGGGTAGTCGATTTGTACCACAGCACTGCCCTTTTCTGACCTCAAGCTGACCATACCTTTTTTAGGAACACATTTGCGAGCGCCACGTCGGTCGGAAAAGCACGAATAACCTCAACCTGACTTGCCAATGGGGTAGCTGCCGCACCACAACGGTTAAACGCGACCACATCACCTCGCACATCCGTGTCCATGTACCTCTGAAGCCTCACAAGTGCGAGTTTTGCGGAAAGGCGTTCAAGCGTCCTCAAGATCTCAAGAAGCATGTCAAGACGCACGCTGATGACTCGGTTCTCGTCCGGTCACCCGAACCTGGTTCTAGAAATTCGGATATGATGTTCCCCGGAAGTGGTAAAGGTGAGCGACGATCTCTTGTAATCTATTGCTATATCAGAGCTGACGTTCCGTGCTTCTCTTTCTAGGCTATGCTGCCGCTGCTCACTACTTTGAGCCCTCGCTAAATGCTGTGCCCAGCCAGGGATACGGCCATGCCGCCCCTCAGTATTATCAAGCCCATCCTCCCCCTCAGCCAGCGAATCCTTCGTATGGAAACGTCTACTATGCTCTCAACCATGGCCATGACGGCCATGCCTCCTACGAATCCAAGAAGAGGGGTTATGACGCGCTGAACGAGTTCTTTGGTGATCTGAAGCGACGTCAATTCGATCTCCACTCGTACGCGGCTGTCGGCCAACGCCTCTTGGGACTGCAGAACCTGTCTCTGCCGATTCTGACCGGCGGCCCTCTGCCTGAATATCAGCAGATGCCAGCGCCTGTGGCGGTCGGCGGTGGCTACAGCCCTGGCGGACACGGTGCTCCTGTCTACCATTTGCCCCCTATGAGCAATGTGCGGACTAAGAATGATCTGCTCAACATCGATCAGTTCCTCCAGCAGATGCAGGAAACGATCTACGAGAACGACGACCATGTTGCGGCTGCCGGTATCGCCCAACCCGGAGCTCATTATATCCATGGTGGCATGAGCTACCGCACCACGCACTCCCCACCCAGCCAGCTCCCCCCCAGCCATGCTACGGCTACCACCTCTGCCAGCACCATGATGAGCAACCCTGCTACCCACTCGCCTCCCGCCGGCACTCCGGCGCTAACACCGCCCTCGAGCGCCCAGTCGTATACCTCTGGACGTTCTCCCGTCTCCATGTCTTCGGTCCACCGTGTCTCACCACCACATCACGACGGTGGCTCGGGCATGTACCCCCGCCTTCCATCTGCCACCATGGCCGACAGTATGGCCGCTGGTTACCCGACCATATCGAGCGCTGCTCCCCCTTCGACTCTCAGTGGAATCTTCGACGATGATCGTCGCCGGTACACGGGCGGCACCCTGCAGCGTGCTCGGCCCGAAGAACGCCGCCTGTCTGTTGACATGGACATCCGGCAGGACGGCAAGGAGGACGGCCAACGTACTCCCACTGGCAAAGAGCCTGCATCGCAGTCGGCGTCCCCTGTCCGCATCTCGGCCAATCTCATTGACCCTGCGCTGCACTCCAACAGCTCATCTGATGTGGAATCGGCGCTGCGCACGGCACAGGCCGCCACGGAGGTGGCCGAGCGGACAGATTCTCAATGGGTTGAGAAGGTTCGTCTCCTTGAGTACCTGCGCAACTACATTGCCTCTCGCCTGGATCGAGAAGAGTACGATACGGCGGAATCCCGGCGTGATCTGGCACGCGCTTCACCTGAGATTCGCCACGATGGCCACATGGAGGGCGTTGAGACCGATCATGCTCCTACGAAGGCCGAAGAGCCTGTAGCGCCTCATGCCATCCGCAGTTCCTCGGATGATAGCGTGATGTATCCCACGCTACGTGGATTAGGTGGGGATGAGGATACCAAGATGCACAGTTAACCTAAGGAAAAGAAAAAGAAAAAGAGAGAGTGTGTGAAAAAAGAAAAAAAAAAGAAAAAAAAAAGAAAAAAAAAAAGAAATCTTGGGTTGTTGACGATTCTTTGATTCCCCTCTTCGTCTATTGCTCCTTTCTCTTGTTTTTTTTTTTTTTTTTTTTTTTTTTTTTTTTTTCCCCTCCGACTACTTTTGTCACTTGTTTGTTTCTATCATTTTGTAGCTACTTTGTGAATATGGCGGGTTGGGTTCTGTGTGATTACCATCGTTTTCCTTGCTGGAATGTTTCTTTGCCGGCTGGGACTAGTTTACCTGTTTGTGTGGATGACGGTGTTTCTTCGGGCCAATCTCAATGCTTCCAAACAAGTCGATGATTTCTTCTCTCCTCGTAGACCATTTGATTCTCACTTGATTGGGCCATGACCGTTTTCAGGTCATTGTTTGGTTGTTGTTGTATTCTTTGCCTGTGGATGTACCAGTTCTCCACCACGGACCTCGAGGTGGTAGTTGTAGGAAAATCAGGACAGGAGAGCGATGTTTAGAACTACAGAGGGAGTGGTGATGATATCTATCCCCTTTGGGAATTGTAACCATGTTTAGTAGGTTCCAGGCTGATAATGGATGCTACAGTGTCAGTTTTTCCAGAGAGTCGTCCTTCTCCTCATTCTACAAGAGTATAGACGCAGGGGACCGCACTAAGCCTCGTCCGGATTTCAGTGACGCAAACAGAATAACATCAGGCAGACGGTCTATGGCGGGAAATACTACACTGCACTAGATTTAGATGTATACAAATAGTCTAGACTAGAAGGTGATGTGGAACAGTGTCGCAGCAAAATGGCTTTCTTGAGGATTACCACTTCCGGGTGTTGACCTGTGTCGTTAGGATGCGATGAGAGATGAGGATTGGATTTTCTGTCGACAGGAGTTGATGGATTCAGTTTACTATGTATCTATGTATCTATGGAATTGTCTTGAAGGCTGAAGGGTCGAGGTGGTAACAGCACGAGGACAGCCCTGCAGAGTAATGCAAGTATCGTCAACTAGTGTAGCTGTAGAGCATGCAAGGACTGTGGCTGTCATTCTTCAATCTTTATACTACTATCTAACTATATGGAGGAGATAATTAGTATTAGAGGATCTTTTCCCTTTTTTCTTTTCTTTAATCTTCCATTCCTTCTGCGTCGTGCTCCACCTTGATGATTCTCTTTAACTGAGTAACCACCAAGTAAGTATCGAGATACTCCATAGTGGTTCTAATCTGTTTACGGCGGCTGGAGCCATGAAAAGGACCCCATCCCGAAGTAAGGTTACTATGGGAGGAGGTATTGGCGTCTTGATCTCTTCTTCTTTTAAGACTCAATTGAGGACCCCAAATATTTTGATCAATTATCAACTGTCTCTCTAAGTTTTGATCGACAGGAATGTTTAGATACTGCTTGTTCTCTTGAGTCTGAGATCTTACCCACTCTGATCTGATTGATCCCCACGCGGGTAACAGTCACGCCCCAGAAGTAAGTGTCTTTCTCATTGTGTGTCTGTCTGTCTGTCTTTCTCTCTCTCTTTCTCTCTCTCTCACGCGTCTGGTCTCGTTATCGTTACTGCGCCATTAACTATTATCATAGTCATCATCATCATCATCATCATCATCATCATTCCTTCTTGTCTTCTTCTTCTCTTCTTCCATTCTTCTTCCGCTTCCTCCTTTGAACTCTACTTCTTCATCCTCCTCCTCCCTTGAATGGACAACCCTTTGTCGTTCACCTCTCCCCTCTCCCCTTCTGTCCATCAATCCAATTCTCCATCCTTCTGTTTGATCTTCTCCTCCACTCTTCGCCGATAACACCAAATAGTCAATCCACCCTATCTCTCGACCTTACCCTTACCTGAACTGCATGCAACTTGAACTGTGGCTGGCTTCCCCTCCCACCAGCCACTCACAGTTCGCGTCGCTTGTTCTGCGCGGTGGCAAACCCGTCATCGGTTCCTTGGATTCTTTACTTTCTCTGTCCCCCCAGAAGTAGTTCAGTTCATCCGACTTTGCGACGGGAGCTGGGATTTCCCACCCCCCCCCCGTTCAAGTTTTTCTTCCCTCCGATTCCTTCTGGAGTTGTCGCCTCTTTGTTTTTTATTTTATTTTTATTTTATTTTTCTTTTTCTTTTCCCTGCTTATCTCTCTCTCCGTCTATCCGACCCTGTCTTTCATTTCCGCGGCATTTTTGATCGATCTCCCAGAGAGAGAGAAGCAACAAAAGAAATCTAAATACAAAGGAGAATATCCTTTTCCTTCGCGATTGATCATCCACCACCCTCGTGATTAGATCTGTTATCAGCTTCTCCATCGATATCAACAACCCACAACAATAAACAAACAAACACTCGATTGCGAAACTCTCCCCAACCACTCACCATGCCTCTCTCGAATCGCCGTCGCGCGCGGCGCAAGGAAATTCAACTGCAGGAAACTTCAGACGCGGAGGCTCCGGACTCGTCGCCAACCCGGCCCTCCAACAAAAAGCGCAAGGTGGGTTGGGATGCAAGGCTGTCCCGGTTTGTTTGATGCTCATGCCTTGCTTCGAAATAGGTTGACCACCGCCCTTCCCCTCCTGTCCGTCCCGTGAAAGCGCAAGAATCCGCCGATGAAGCCGATGACTCGTCGCCCGAGAACGAACTGTCCGCCAACCAGGACCTGGTGGATATGGTTATTTCGTGTCTGAACGTCTCCCGCGAAGAAGTGCGCGTGGTGCGGGACCACTCCAACACCAAGACCGAGAACACCCAGAGTATCCGCGCCTATGCGAAGATCGCCGGCCGCAACTGGACGTATTATGTCAAGACCCTCCATGTCAACATCGGTCGCGAACCGGATCGCGAACCCAAGCTGGATGAGCAGTCGAGCCCTGTCACCATCGCCGCCCGCGCCCTGCCGGACGTCCACGTCGATTTAGGTCCCAGCAAGTTCGTCTCGCGCTTGCATGCCGAGGTCTTCTACGACGGCGAGGATACCGCCTCCTGGCACATCCGCGTCAACGGTCGCAACGGCGTCCGCTTGAACAATGTAATCCTCAAGCGCGGCACCGATGCGATCATCTCGTGCGGGGATATCATCGAGATCGCGAACACCCAGATGATGTTCGTTACGCCCGGCGACAAGGCCAATATTCATCCCAGCTTCGTCGAGCGCGCGCAGCGCATCGCCAACGGCGAGGAGGAGCTGCTGTCCTGGGACCCGTCTCAACACTCGCACCCTCAGCCCTCGCAATCGACCACGTTCAACGATCAGAACGCGACTCCGGCCGCCGCCCCGGCCACCAGCGGCCAGCCGTCACTGGCGCCCGCCCCGCAGTTCCTCAAACGTCAGGTCACACCCCCGCCTCGGTCCCCTGACACGGTTGGCGCGCGCACCGCCAAGCAGTCGCCATTGTATAATCGCGGTATGATGATGGAGAGTACAGAGGAGATTGACTACAGCAAGGACTCGGCCAAGGATCTCAAACCGCCGTATAGCTACGCCACATTGATTGCGCAAGCCATCTTCTCCAGCGAGGAGGAAAAACTCACGTTGAACAATATCTATAACTGGATCATGGACAAGTATGCCTTTTACCGGCATTCCCAGAGCGGATGGCAGGTACGATGGAACCCTCTTTTTGTTATCTAGTTCATCGGCCGCTGACCAATTCAGAACTCGATTCGACATAACCTATCCTTAAATAAAGCGTTCCAGAAAGTACCCCGCCGCACGGATGAGCCCGGCAAGGGAATGAAATGGCAGATCGCGCCGGAGTACCGTGAAGAGTACTGGAAGAAGCAGCTGCGCAAAGGAACGACCCAATCGTCCGCCCCGTCGTCACCTGCCACCAAAGAACCTGTCTCGCGCGGCGCCAACGGTCGAGAGAATGTCTTCAACGGCAAAAAGTCCCCCCCGCCTGTCTCGTCTCCTGGCTTCAGCTCCTTTCCCGTAGCCCCCGTCGAGGCATACACGCCAGAGCGGGGCTCGCGGGCCGCCCGGGCGGATCATCCCCTTCGCAACGCCAGTGCCCGGGACTACGAAGAGCCGTCTCCGCTGCCTGCGCGTTCCGCAACCAAAAACAACGGCACCAACGCTCTCAGTCGTACATATGGCCTCTCAGACAACGTTGCCGGTTCCCCGCCCGTGTTGTCGTCGTCGTACTACGACGACGGTCCGTCCTCGATGATCACCCCCGCGCCGCAGCGACAACAGCCTCGGCTTCCGCCACCCAGCACGGCGCAGATCCCGTCCAAATTTATGCCGATGAGCTCGCCGGCGCAGTTCTGGAAGTTTGCAGACATTGGCAGTACACCGGCGCGGCCAGTTCCGGACATGAGCCCGCTCAAAGGTGAAATTGGCGAGGGGATTGGGTTCCCAAGTAGCAGCCCTCCGCCGCCAAATCTAGTCAGCCCCAGCAAGCCTGGCACGTTGAACGGTCTCGGACATGGACGAACGCTTCCGCCGCTGCGTACTGAGGTGGCGGCAGACCTGGGAGACGTGCGACCGGGCCTGAATGGGGCGGTGAAGCTGGAAAGACCCATGGCGTCGGCGGGGACGGGGGCCGATGACGATGACGAGGATGCCGGATTTGATCTCGCCCGGTAGGTGGTCATCTCTTCTTTCTCGATGGAAGGTCGGTAGTCGTTGGCGGGTTGACGTTGCTAACGTGTATGCAGAGGCTTCCAGCCGATTGGATCATATCACCGGCAGATGAATAATGCCGCGCGGGCCAGCGCGGCGACGTCTTAACCTCGCTGCATGACTGTCAGTGTCAGTGTCTCAGTACGAGTGCCGGTTCAAGGTTTCCACCACGATCACAATTACGTTTGTTTTTGTGTTCTGTTTTGCTTTGCTTTGCTTTCTCCATGTTTATGTTTTTTCTAGTTGTTTCGAGCTTTGCTCTGGCAGCAGGAGTCTCTTTTCCGATAGCTTACTATAGAGGGACGGATGGATTGATGATGCATTTTCCAGCAGGAGCTTCAAAACGGGAGGGCGTTGGGTGCGTGCTTGCTTGCTTGTCTTACCTTTTCTTTTCTTTTTTTTTTTTTCTTTCCTTTCTCTGATGAACCGGAGTACGGTACGGGGGACTCAACGATGCGACGATATAGGACGATAGATGTAATATGATATCTTTCTTTTTATTTCTTCCCCACACGTGAAATACATTGGTGTTATTGCTCGTGTCAATCCATCTTGACCACGGGCCAGAACCGCTCCTCCAGCCACAACACCTGCCTCCACCACTGCACACACCTCCCCAGCAGCGCCTCGCGCTCCTCCGCCCCCTTGACCTCGGCCGCCAAATCATCCACCACATCCCCAATCCGCGTCACAAACGCCTCAAACTCGGCACTCGTCCAGTTGGGAATGAACCGGCGGCGCAGCGCGCCGCCATCCGCATCGTCCTCGGGCCGCGTCCCGGCTCCGGCTCCCCCGGCGGCCCCAAACGAGGCCGCATACCGCCACGCCTGCAGATAGCACACCTCGGTCGCCCACAGCACGACCATCCCCTCCAGCACCGACACCCCGGCGCCCCCGGCCGACATGAACATGTCCACGTACGCCTGGGTGATGCGCGTGGGGCCGAAGAAAGCTTCCTCGACGCCCGGCTGGGCGCGCACGCAGGCGCCTCCCGCATCGGCCCCGGGATCGCCGCTCTCCTCCTGTTCTTCGGTCACGACCGGCAGCGAGGTGAGGTCGAGGGCGTATTCGTCGGCGACGGATTCGAAGAAGCGCAGCTCGGTGCGGATGTTCACGAGGGCGTCGATGAGGACGTCGACGGCGCGGTGGGCGGCCGTGGCGGCGTGCGGCTGGCTGCTGTCCGGGTTATGGGCCGGGAGGCGGATCTTGGCCAGCAGGAGGCCGATGAAGCGGATGTAGGACTGCGCGTAGAGCCGGTCCTGGCCGAGCCATTGCGACAGCAGCGGTTTGGAGAGCTGGCCGCGGCCGGCTTGTTGGAGGAAGGGGTGGGTGGTTGCTTTGGAGAGTGGGCAGGTGGAGATGTTGAGGAGGTGGGTGGTGAGGGGGGTGGTCATTTTCGGATGTTTTTTTGTTGGTTGGTGGCCTTGGAAGCGTATGAATGGTGGCTCCAGATAGGTGAATTAGTTAGATGTTGCTGGGGAAATTGTCTAGGGGTAGTACTTCTATAAACAACCGAACGACCTTAAGATCAAAATGATACGATGGAGAAGGGGGGCTCGGAAATGTGGGTGAAAGTGGGCTGTTTCACTCTGGATCTCTTATCAGTTTGACGTCAGATTAGCGAGCTCCATATATTTGCAGACAGACTTCCGAATAGTAAGTATATAAAATGATGTCTGGAGTCTGGACGCCTTTGCAGCTTAATGATCCCCACACATCTGCTGTGAGCTTTGCAAGGGTGAGGATTGTGGAATGCCTTAGGATATTGATAAGTAGAAGATGAGGACCTATGGCATTGACACTGAACATGACTGCTACTGAGGCCATGACCAGCTGCATTTCCACCCTATAACTCTTAGTAGTGAGAGACATCATACTGACATCCTCACATCCTCACATGGCTCTGCAATCTGCACCAACATTCTGCACCCACCAAGCATTATTTAGTCACCTCCTAAAGTGGATGTTTCGCCGGCGCGCTCAACCTCAGCAAGCTTCAGTCTGTTTCAATGCACTACCAAAATGACCTCCTTTGCGGCCAAAGCCAGATGGCCTCCAGTCCTGACCAGCCTGGTCAAGCACTATATATATGAAATGTCCCTTGTTTTCCTCCTTCCCCCCTACCATTCATCTCACCAACCCCCCAGCTGATTATTTCTATCTTTCTGTGAGGCCTAGTACTTCTTCCGACTTTTAAACGGAAGGTCTGTCAAACATAAATTTGGGCAGACACAACTATCTCTCTCATTGCCAATTCTAAATGTCTGCTTACCATCGACCTCCTGCGAAATTAACGCGAGTCATTTCATTCCTTCCTTGTTTCCGGTTGGTTTCTCGAGCCATGTCTTCGTCCTTCATTCAAGAAGAGAATCAAAACCCGAATTACGATCCTAGGAAATATTACCCTGCTCGGGTTGGAGAGACCATTTCCAGGCGATACCGTGTCATCTCAAAGTTAGGCTGGGGAGCAAATTCTACTGTCTGGCTAGCAAAAGACACAACTCGGTCAGTTCGCCCAATCCCTTTATTTGCTTGACTAACACGGTAAAGTTGGGCGTGGCAGTCAAATCAATATGTGACGTTAAAAATTACGAACTGTGGCAAAGAGGAACAAAGATCTGCCAATGAAGAAGTAGAAATGTCGCGATATATCTCTCAGCTGCAATCTGATCATGAAGGTCGGAAATATGTTCGGCTTGTGCGTGAGTCTTTCAGTATCCGAGGCGCGCTGGGAGAGCACTTCTGCTTGGTATTTGAACCTTTGAGGGAACCGCTCTGGCTGTTGGGGAAACACCTTGGAAGCAACGGGGTGCCTCCCGCCGTCCTCAAGCCATTTTTAAAATTATTACTCCAGGGCCTTGACTTTCTCCATTCCGAGTGCCATATTATACATACAGGTAGGCTCCCTCTCAGTTGTGCCCTACCCAATCGTCTTCTCTAATTATAGCGAAGACCTCAAGGCAGATAACCTTCTCTTGGGATTCGAAGACTCTGGTGTTCTTGAGAGTTATGCTCGGCAACAAGAAAACAATCCTGCTCCGTTTGGGGACGATCATGGTCGTCCTGTATTTCAGTCTCGTCCGGATTTCGGGCATCTGAGGAAAGGGGTAGGACTGGTTCAGATCAGCGACTTCAGTGCTGCTGTTTTTGGCAACGTGGCTGAGCCTCATAACCATGATATCCAACCTCTGCCCTTTTGTGCGCCAGAGGTACTCTTGAAGGCGACATGGACATATAGTGCAGATATATGGAACTTGGGCACCATGGTATGGCCCTGAGGAAGATGCTTGCACGGGTCACTGACATCTCGCCCCCCCTAAAGCTATGGGAGCTTCTTGCAGATCGTGTTCTTTTTGATGGACTGGACCCCGGGAGCAGCACATACTCGCGAGTAAAACACATAGCCCAAATAATACGGCTGCTTGGTCCGCCTCCACAGCTGTTACTAGAAAGGGCAGACCAAGGCATTTGCTCCGAACTCTTCTCCAGCCATGGTATGATGTCTGCCACTTCTATTATCTCGGGCGATAACTAAGTGTTTATTCAGGAGAGTTCAAATTGCCAGGTTTAATCCCGTCGGAGGAATTTAATCTTTCAAACCTTACACCATTTGTCCACGGGGAAGACAAACGACTTTTCCTTGAATTTGTGGGCAGAATGCTGCGCTGGGAGCCAGAAGATCGGGCAACGGCTAGAGAGCTGTACAATGACCCCTGGCTGAACTTCAAGCCTTAATTCAGACGATGACTCCCTAAGGTCTGGACACCTTTTAGGGCAGCGGTAGAACCCCTACAACAAGATGCGTCGAAGAGACATCGACAGAGTGGATAAATAAGCATACCTATCCACGGTATAATTACTACTCATATACCGTAGCATTGCATGTAACTAATCAGAATGAAATTTCCTACAGATATTGTCATTTTGTGTCACTAATCCTTTCTGCGGGATGTTTCCCAAACAAGCCTCGGAGGACAAACAGCAAGATGAGGTAAATGTCCCCCCCCCCTTTGGAGGGACTACACGAGTTTCAACCTGAGCGTCCCAGATCCTCGTCGTGGCCCGCATCGCGAACAACCATTCTCACCAGAGCTTCCAGCGTATACCGCGCATCATTCCCCCCATTATGAAGATACCATCCGATGATTCCCAGCTCCTGCAGCATCCCTCCCAGTGACCGCTGCGACGATTCACCGCGCATGTGACGGTGCAACTCAGCGGTATCAATACTCTCCAAAAACCCGGTCGCAATGTTCTCGAAGACCTGAATCCCCAAGTTTTGCAGATACCTCACATCCATGGATGTGTTGTGTCCCACGAGCACCAGACTTCGCTGTTGGCGCTTATACTCAGGAGGGTCGCCCAATCGAACGCCGTCAATATCTCCACTGCCCCAGGAGTATGGTGGCTGGAAGCAAGCCTGGACCGTCTTGGCCAATGCCTCCATCCGCACCCATTCACTCTCACCAAACTCAAAGTTACCTGGACATCCCGAGACAAACTGGTGATTCACGACATGGCCATATTCGCGCACTCGCATGTGACGAGAGCGGATTCTAGAAGTCCAGTTCACTGCGTTTGCGCCGGGAGAAACCCCGGCCAGGTCAAGAGTATCCAGTGTCGAGATTCCCACTTCGGTCACCTGCTCATGGCAGCGCTCGTTGCACTCGACATCGATGCTGATGAAGATAGGCTCTTTCCAGAATGGATGCAGCGCCGGCTGGGTCGTATCCCACGGCCGGGGGATTCCCGCAATATCCACACTATCAAGTATCTTTTGAGCATGCTTCTCCTGTTCGTCCTGCTTCTCTTCCCAGGATCTGTCGGTGATCGGTTCCGGAAGGTCTAGCGCGCGGTAGGACCGTAGGCCAAGATAGCAGGATATTCGTCTCCGAGTATCGGCCAGTCCCCGTTCGATCTGCATGCGAGACTGTTGTTTCTTCGCTTTGGATTGCTTGCTCCTGCTCCTGCTCTTGTTCTTCGACGCCTCCACCGCGTTCTCAATCATCTCCTCATACGCCAGAACCATGTCGTTGGATGGCGGGCAGTAGTCGCCCATCGGAATGGTGGCTTCCAATTTATCCTTGTCTTCACGGCTAGCACACCGACCGAGGAAAGCAGGGTGCGGGATTTCTCCATTCAAGTCGAGAAGCATGCCCATACCACTTTCCTTCGGAATGGTGAACTTGCTCTCGAGCTTGCAGTTGATCTCCTGAAGGAATTCCCGGACTTGGGTCGCGGGTACCAGCAGAAGAGGCCGGGAGCCGAGTTGCGGAGGAATATGGATATAGTAACTGTATGATATCAGAGTCATTCAGCTAGACAGTCCTCAGGAGAAGAATGGAAAGTTAAAGAGTTACTCACACATCCCAGCACCGACTCCAGAACTGGCCCTTGTCAAAGAACCCGCGGGCAACCTTCTGTGATAGCTCGCCTTTGATGGCCTTGTAGGGGTATCTGGCAATTGCCATAAGAGGGCAGAACCATCCATCAACGGGAGATTCGTCAACGGGCACTTCATCAGCGGGTGCAGTTCCTTCCTGGATGCTGTCGGAATCTTTGTATTCGCCTGTGTGCGTAGATTCTTCGACATCGTGTTGAGTCGTATGCTCCGATCGAGGGCTCGGTTCCGGTTCCACGGCCGGTTCCTTCTTTCGCGGCTGCACCTCGATATTCGTCACTACGGCCAAGGGAGTCTTGTCTTCCAGCTGGATGCCAGTAATGGACACGCCATGGAGGCCTGTGTTAATCTCTAGCAGAGACTCGTCATCTTCGAAGAGTAGCTTGAGACGATCCTGTCTGTCCATCTCAACTAGATACTGGAGTGTGAATGCACCCTTGGAGAGGAGTAGGAAGGTTGACAGCAAACTGATGTCTGGTGAAATGGTAGTGTGCGAGCAGTAGGAGATGCAGATCAAATGAAACCAGACGAGTGTTATAGACAGGTGGCCGGCCGCGGGTGTGTTTGTCTTACCTCAAACAGCAAACGCGTGCCTGTGAGAAACACAAGCTTCAACCTTGATAGTGAAATGGATGAAGATGAGCCAGGCATTATCTTGTTATTCATCTTAACCCATTGTTCCTAGCTCAAGGAACGAAAAGATAGATGAAGTGCCGCAGAGACTATACCTCTAGGCTTTTTGATAACTCTCAATTCACTGGTACAGTACCTCATCACCAAAAAGGTCATCAATCCCTTCCTTCCGAGCCGCCACGGTCATTCTTTCAGCTCTAAGAACAATAATAATGGCCCTCAAGGACAGGGTTGAACCCCCACTGTGCTGGACATTTGTCTCTGTGTAATATCTATACTCCGCATATTGAGTGGTAGATCAACAATAACATCCAGCCCTCCTGGCAATAGGATCAACTCGACCACTCGAGCAGAATAGAGGTATGCTATACAGACCAGTGCCTTAGGTGCATCTATGAAGCAGTTAGACAGGACTTGCAAAGGAAAACAAAAAAAACAGTCTACCCCTACACGATCTGCAGACAAGAGTCAATAGGTCCACAAGCTCGGGTGGAGAGCCTAGTCGGCCCGCCACAAATCCAGGTCCAGTACAATCAGAAAAAGTCAGCCATGATGATCGTAAAGCGAACTTGGGCATCCTTATGGAGTACACATAACTGCGCAAAGAGCAAAGCTCAACGCTCATAAGCCCAATACAAGTCACGTGATCACATAGAAGGAACCAGCGGAACAGCATTACCCCGTCTCCCGATCAACAACATCCCCAACCCCCGACTGCTCGACCACGACCAGAGTTGCTATCGCCGCATTACTTTTCACCTTCTTGCGCCTATTGCGCCTGTTCTGTACCGGGATTCCTTGCACCCAGGCGTTTCACGATTTGTATCGAGCTTCAGTTCATACATCTGCGCTGAGCGCCCCCCCCGTTGATGGCGGCGCGGATGGTGTAACCCATCTGAATCCAGCCCTACCATAACTCCGGCTTTTCTCCCAAGTCCAACTTGTCGCAATCACTTCACTTGACCTCTGACGTGCTCTGACAACCCTTCTCAGCGCCATGATTATGGCAGACTACAATGATGAAGACGGTGGCGTCATCCTAGATGGCCCCTTTGACCCTGACGCGCAGGCCACAGTGACCGATTACATCGACTATACCGAATACCTTCCCGCAGACCTGATCCGTTCCTTGACCCTCATTCGCGGCTTGGATGAGCGCTATCTTGAAGCCACGCAGAACGTCCACGAACTCACAACGACATGGGGCCAGCTCCCCGAGCGGCCCCCCAGCGAGCGCCCCGACGCACAGACCCTCCGCAAGAACATCTCGGCGCAACTTGACCGTGCGATCAACGCGCGGGAGTCTGCCTATGCCGAAGCGTGTCGCCTCTACGATGTCGTCGACCGGCACTTCAACCGGCTGGACTGCATCAAGCAGAAGCTCCAGGCGCTCCCCAAGCCAGAATCACGGGACCCTACGCCTCCGACCACACAAGCCGCGCCGAATACTAAGCGAGGGAGGTTCACGAAGAAGGCGGAGCCTGCTGCTCCGACCACAACGCGCATCAAATTACGGCTTGACGGCCCTGCCCGTGCGGCGTCAAGACCGGCACAGAGGTCAAGGAGCCGGCGCGGCGTGCTCGCAGCAGAACACCTTGCTGGCTTGCACCCGGACAATCCTATCGCCAGCACTGAACACTCGGACGAGGAAAATGAAGCCCAAGCGAGTCCGGAGCCAACGCCTGAAGAACCCGTGCCGGTCAAGGGTAAAAAGGAGAAACCGCCCCGGCGGTCGCGCACCTCCGGTCCAAGCACAAACGGCCCTGCTCAAGGACCCACCATGTCGACCAGCAATGCTCTAGCGATGCTAAGGCCTCCTCCCGAAGACGCGAAACCAGGTAGCGAGGATCTGCCATGGTTGCGTCTGACCGACTGGGAGATGACCAAACTACGCAAAAAGATGAAGAAGAACGCGGTCTGGCAGCCTAGTGAGGTGATGATACACCGGGAACTTGCCCTCCGTGGCCGTGGCTGGGACGCTTACCGGACGGCGAAGGCGGAGGCCGAGGCCAACGGCACGGATTTCCTCGACTGCGACGATATAATGAACAACTTCGTTCCCGGTATGCTGACGCGGCTTAGCGATGCGAATGGCCTCGAGGGCGTCATGGAGACCAAGTTGAGTAACCGCGGGATGAAACTCAACGAGGCCAAAAAGCTCAAACGCGAAAACATGGCGAGGGAACAAGCGGCGGCGGCGGCAGCGGCAGCCCAGGCCGAAGCCAAACGGCGAGCCGAGGCTGGAATCACTGACGCGGCCGCGTCTCCTGACCGATCCCAAGGCGCTGTGACAACAGGGAAGTCCAGCCGGATACTGAAGAAGAGGAGGGCGGACGAAAGCGCAGCGGTGGAAGCGGCATCGGCGCCTCCAGCGGAATCCGAAACCCGTGGATCCCTGCGGAGCTCGAAGCGCCGCAGAACGAACAGGGAAATGCCGGGGGAAAGTCCTGTCGAAGACAGTGGGGGTGCGTCCAGCGAGCCAGCTGACACAGCAACTGCAACGACAGCCAACGCTGAAACCATCGAGATTAGGAAGCCTTCTCCCGTACCGTCCACCGCCAGCACGGCGGCAGCTCAGCTCAAAGAAGGAAAGACCTCCACGCCACCCGCCAGTCGACCGCCGTCTCGACATCTTGCTCCTGCTGCGGCCACGGACGTAGCCGGGAAGGACCTTCGCCGCAAGAGTGCCACGCCTGCACGGCGGACTCCCGTGCCAGACGGCTCCCGCGCGCCCAGCGTCAGCGCCCCCATTCGGCGCAGGAAGCGACCCGCCCCGGGGCCTGTCTCGTCGGGCCGCGACGGTGGGGCGGCGGTCAGCTATGGTCGACGCAAGGCGAAACCCGCCAAGAAACGCATCGGCCCCCGCGAGCAGGGACAGAAAGACGGTACAAGGGAGGATATCCGCATCGACGAAGACGGCGTGCTGGAGGAGATCGATCCCAATGAGCCGCGGTACTGTCTATGCGGAGACGTGAGCTTTGGAACGATGATCTGCTGTGAGAACCCAGACGTACGTTTTCCTTTTTCCTTATTCCCCTAAGTGAGCTAATTGACCTTTATTGACGCTATACTGATGACTCTCCGACAGTGCGACAGAGAATGGTTCCATCTCGACTGCGTCGGTCTCTCCGAAGTGCCTAGCCGGACCGCCAAATGGTACTGCCCAGACTGCCGGGTGAAATTCAACAAAGGCACCGACGGGATCGTCAAGCAGAGCTCTCGTCGCTGAGTCACTTGGACTATCCCGTTCCTGTTCCCCGGGGGTTGTTCTATTCTAGGGTTTCCCCGCAAGAGCGCGTGGGATTGATTATCTTTTTGTTTGTTCTCGCTTTGGCGTTTCTCTCTCTCTGTCTCCCTCTTTCTCCTGATGATACCACGACATTTGCGATTCTGTCCACCCGGGGGTGTTTTCTGGCTGCATGTGCTTACTCACTATCCTTGATTCTTTTTTTCTTTTCTTTTTTGTGTGTGTGTGTGTGTGTGTGTGTGTTTGAGCATGGCGTGGTCTAACTGGAGTCCAGGGGCTAGGTTACATGGCATGTGGGAAGTCTCGGGGGGTTCATAGAGATGGATATGTTTGCTACAAGATTTCAGGTCATAGATCGTCGAATCCAAAGGATTGTTTTTGACGATGCTGTATACCAAGTATATTATAAAAGGAAACTGCATATCTACTTTTTGAATTTCTCTTCAAAGCGAAAGAGGGTTCACTTCAACCCCCACTTGTCACCCTCGTGCACAATCTCCACGGACCGGCTCTCGTCCAGCGAGATCCGACCCGCGTGCAGGATCGCCGTGGTCGCAATGGTATTCTTGAGGGTGGGCAGGGGCCGCGCATCGAGCTGGTCGAGGGTCAGACGGCCCTCGTTGACGGCCGTGACGGCGTCAATGAACTTCTCGAAGCTGACGTAGCCGTAGCCAGTCTGGCCGCCGAAATTGCCCTCCTCGTCCGGTGCGTAGCGCATGTAGAAGCTGCTTGTCGTCAGCGCTGGAACGTGATGAAGGTGGTATGGAATATCTAGATTACTTACGGGTTGATCCAGGTGAGCTGGCCCTGCTCGTCCTCTGTCACATCGTAGCCGCGCTTGGCTTGGTTGATGCGGACCTCGCCCTTGGAGCCCATGTCTGTGATGTATTTGTTAGTCGCGGGGGGTGGGATTTGATAAATAGGAAGACGGAAGAAGCGTACAGTGGAAGTATTGGTTGGAGTGCACTCCGGCTTTCTGCGGGGCGGTCCAGCTGGCCGTGTAGACGCCGGTGGCGACCTTGGAGGGATCTTGCTTGTTCTGCCAGTTGACGAGGAGGGTGATCGTGTCCTCGGTCTCGGGGGAGCAGCCCAGCGCGACGGCGGTGCCCTTGGCCGCGGACGCGGTGACCTTGACGGGGGTGTAGTCGGGGACCATGCTCTCGTTGACGTCGATATGGTGGGAGTTGAGGTAGTAGGAGATATCGCTCTCCTTGCCGGCCCAGGCCTTGAAGGTCTCGAGCTGACTCTTGGGTTGGCTCATGTAGGAGTAGAAGTAGTTGAAGTCGCCCAGGTTGCGGGCCTTGGCGCGCGCATCCGAGTAGGCTGGGTCGAAGCGCTTGTGGTGCTCGATGTAGACAAAGACGCCATGCTTGCGCGACTCTTCGAGCAGCGTCAGGTGGTCCTGCAGGAGTTTCGTGGCGGGCTTGGTGATCATGACGTGGATCTTGCGCTGGATGGCGTACAGAGCGATGGGGAAGTGGGTGGGATCGGGTGTGAAGATGGTGATAGCCGAGCCAGGCTCGAGAGCGTCAATGGCCGCCTTGTAGGCGTCTGGGTCGGTCTTGTCATCTGCAGGGAAGGATTCGAAGGAAACATCGAGGCCGTTGTAGACTTCGGAGATGTTCTTGTGGAGGTGCTGGCCTGGGGCCAATCGGTCAGTCCAAATGGTCTTTACTTGTTTTTGTCAATCTGAGAGGAGGCCTTACGGATTCCAGGGAACTTTGCGCCAGAGACTCCCACCATGCTCAGCTTCCCGACTTTCCCTCGTCGTCGCAGGTCGAAGAGACTCAATCCAACGACGCCGACTTTCTTGTCCGAACCGGAAGCAGCACCACCCACAAAACCGGTGGTGTACTCTCCAGTTCCTACCTGTGATGGAGTCAACCTCTGCTCTGACACGGACGAGAAAAAGGGATAAGAACCACTCACCATCAACACGCTAGGAGCCATTGTGAAAAGCTGTTCTGAGGGGTGATGGAATGGTACAGTCTGCGGGGAGGTAGGAAAAGGCAGAAGAACAAGAATACCAGCTTCACTAAACTGAGGAAATCAGGTCCACGGCAGTCGCAGGACTTTTGTAATCGCAGTGCATGGCCAGCAGGACGGAAGAGCGAGCGCTCCTCCAGCCTGAATTGCGCCGTTGCGACAAACGTCAATAGCCGATCCACATGGAGGGCAGGAATAGAATGGGGTAGCCCATCCAGATACAACAGGGACGCTATTTATGGGATGTTCTCATCCCATTTCAATCGGAGGAAAGCGTAAATCGCTCAGCACAGGCTCTAGGACCAACGCTATGGTTTTATCTGGAGATTTACCAGGGAAGAAAATCCTTCAGTTGTATAGTAGATAACAGGTGCTGAATAATGAAGCCAAAGCCAAAGCTGTCGGTGTTTGATCGTCTGGACCAAAGAGGAAACTTCCAATACCGATGCCATCCACCGTCTGATTGGTGGAAACTGCATATTCCGGCAAATGACACAGCAGGAGTGGATTAGGAAGGTGGGGGAGGGGGGCATGGCTGCCTAAGGCCATTCGGCAAAAAGTGTGGGCGGAAGTACAAAGTCAACAGCTTCAATTCGCGGGGTAAAAGTTGGACGAAACCGAGAGCGACGGGGCCACCGTGGGATGCTTGACTGTTGGTGGTCTGTATTTATATGCGTAGACATCATGAAGGGCTCTCTCTCGCCCGTGTCTGCTCCCAACAGTCGGTGTTCTTATCTTTGTCATCAACCAGCTTGAGAGCGGTTTGTTTACATACTTCCTAGTAAGTGCCCAGTGTCCAATGTCCAGTACAGCGAGTTGGCCCTCTGATCAAGTTCATCAAACAGAAAGCAGAAAGACCTTCATCAAAATGTCGTCGCGCACACCTCTCCGCCCCGGAGTCTATGCTCCTACCATGACCTTTTTCAACCCAGACACCGAAGACCTCGACGTCCCCACCATCCGCCGCCATGCTGTCCGCCTGGCGAAGGCCGGTCTCGTCGGTCTGGTCACTATGGGTTCCAACGGAGAAGCTGTGCACCTCACCCGCGAGGAGCGCAAGACCGTCATCCGTGAGACGCGGACCGCACTCGTGGAAGCCGGCTTCTCGAACGTGCCCGTGATCGCCGGCGCCAGCGAGAACAGCATCCGCGGCACCATCGAGCTGTGCCAGGAGTGCGCGGACGCGGGCGCCGAGTACGTCCTCGTCGTGCCCCCGAGCTACTACCGCTACGCCGTCGGCAACGACGAGACCCTGTATGAGTACTTCACCGCCGTCGCCGACGGCTCCCCGCTCCCCATCATCCTGTACAACTACCCCGGCGCCGTCGCCGGCATCGACATGGACTCCGACCTCATCATCCGCATCTCGCAGCACCCCAACATCGTCGGCACCAAGTTCACCTGCGCCAACACGGGCAAGCTCACGCGCGTCGCCGGCGCCCTCAACGCCATCGCGCCGCCGTCGCCCCTCGCCCCGGCCACCAAGACGCCCTCGACCAAGCAGGTCGAGAACCACCCCTACGTAGCCTTTGGCGGCATCGCCGACTTCGCCCTGCAGACGCTTGTGTCTGGCGGCTCGGCCATTCTGGCCGGCGGAGCCAATGTCCTCCCCCGGCTCTGTGTGCAGATCTTCAACCAGTGGAGCGAGGGCCGGCTGACCGAGGCCATGGAGACCCAGCAGTTGCTGAGCAAGGCGGACTGGGTCCTGACCAAGGCTGCCATTCCCGGTACCAAGAGCGCCATCCAGAGCTATTATGGTTACGGCGGATACCCTCGGCGGCCGTTGGGCCGATTAAGCGAGGAACAGGCGCAATCCTTGGCGGACAAGATCAAGGATGCGATGGAGGTTGAGCGGGCATTGCCTGATATTGCATAGATGATGGTAGTCTGAGAAATATTATGACTGTATGATGAAGTGCTCTTTTTTTTTCCCCCTATCTTTTGTATTTACAATGATTAATCGGCCTAATCAATTCCGTAAGCACCAGCCGCTGCTCACTCGGAATAGATATATCTTCACAACAACATCCAAGAATCAACGGTCCACCCCCCTCATGACCTTCAATTCTCATCCAACGGCTGTACGTCTCGTCCGATAGCCACAGCCCACTTTTTTTCGGCACCATGACTGTCCAAGCACGCTCGTGCACTTCTCCAAAATCCCCCCACGCCAGGCCAGGCTCATTTAGCCTAAAGCCGATAGGTGGACAATTTCCCCCGAGTGGGCAAAACTTCTCGAATGCTACCAAAAGTTGTCAGCAGGGGGTGGACAAAGATGAGACCGATACAGCAGAAAGCGAGGATGGTGGTTGTATGTTGCTAGCTGATACGATATGTGCACAGGCTGTGGTGGTGAAATATCCATAGAAACCAAAGACGGATAGGATGAGGACGAGGGATACTGTCCAATGTCGTGCGGAGCACAATCCAAGCAGTCAAGTGCCCGACTTGATTTCTCGACATTTTCAGCCGTGTAAGAGACACCTACTCCAATTCGAGAGGGAGGGGGGGAGGGGAGGCATTGCAGGATACAGAACAGTCGATCAGTACCTCCCACTCCAGGCACATCGACTGAGGTTGACGCATTCGATGAAGGCCAAATGGACGATAATAAGCCTTGGCTCCGCTATCTTGGGCAAGTGGGCTGGATGGATGGAAAGTGGGCTCGCGTGTTTAGGATGGATTTAAAGATCGCCCTGGTCCTGCTGCGCTGAGGGGTTATTTTCCTTCTCTTCTTCCTTGAACAATCTGTCCTTGATTTTCAAAGAAAGGGAAACTTCCTTGTCTCTTGAATCTTGATCCGTTACAGCCACGATGCCTTACCCCGAAGAAGCTGAAGGTTTCCAGGTTGACAGTCCTGATACTTTCACCACTTTCCATAAGAGATTCGTAGGTGCCCGAATCTGGATGTGTTTGAGTGGGGGTCAAATGATGCTGACCTGTGGTTGCTGTTGGTGTAGTTCAAACTGAAGCCGTTTGGTGATTATGGTACGTGGTACTTTCCTAGTTTGCGGTCAGTTCACCACTAACACGCATTTTCTAGACGTCGATGTCAAGATTGAGGCTTGCGGTGTCTGCGGAAGTGATGTGCACACAATCAGCGGTACGTCTTGAGATCTTCTTGCAAAAGCTCTAGGCAAGATGATGTGCTGACAACCGGGGATCTTGCAGGTGGCTGGGGAGAGCAGAAGTTCCCCCTCTGTGTTGGACACGGTACGAGGGACACTCCACTCCCTCATCTCTCCCGGTAGAACCGACATCTGACCAAGCTCTTCGCGTAGAAATTATCGGTCGAGCGATCCGCGTCGGTCCCAAAGTCACCCTGATCAAGGAAGGTGAACGCGTCGGCGTCGGCGCCCAGTCCTACTCCTGCGGCGAGTGCAAGCAATGCAAGAACGACAACGAGACCTACTGCCCTGTTCTCCAGATCGACACATATGGCGCCCAGTGGCCCGAGACCGGCATCGTCAGCCAGGGCGGCTACTCGTCGCATATCCGCACCCACGAGCACTGGGTGTTCCCCATCCCCGAGGGACTGGACACAAACTTGGCTGCGCCCATGCTGTGCGCCGGCCTGACCGCGTACTCTCCGCTGGTCCGCAACGGCGCCGGCCCCGGGAAGAAGGTCGGTATTGTTGGGCTGGGAGGCATTGGTCACTTTGGTGTGATGTTAGCCAAGGCGCTGGGCGCTGAGACCTGGGCCATCTCGCGGTCGCGGGCGAAGGAGGAGGATGCGCGGCAGCTGGGTGCGGACGGGTACATCGCGACCGCTGAGGAGGGCTGGGAGAAGCCCCATCTCTGTTCGTTTGATCTGATCATCAACTGCGCCAACTCGTCCGAGGGCTTCGATCTGGCCAAGTACCTGTCCATGATGGATGTGCATGGTCGCTGGATCAGCGTCGGTCTACCCGAGGAAGAAGGCCAGGTCATCAAGGCGCAAAACCTCATCTCGAACGGTGTTCTCATCGGCGCGAGCCACCTGGGTAGCCGAAAGGAGATGCTGGCGATGCTGCAGCTGGCAGCCGACAAGGGTCTGAAGAGCTGGGTGGAGGAGCTGCAGATCGGCGAGGAGGGCCTGAAGCAAGCGATGCTCCGGATGAAGAAGGGCGATGTTCGCTACCGGTTTACCCTGACTGGTTACGACAAGGTCTTTGGTTAGGATGTTGGAGGTACGATGAATGAGCACATGAGGAAAATGACAGAAAGGCTTGTATATATCACGCATACACCGAATGGACATCGACCAGGCCCGTGTCCCTCCTTTTCATCTTTGCAGTAATCTTCCACAAGGTACTCAGGATGGTCGTGGCCCCACAGCCTACAAGAGAATAGAGGAATAGTTATGGAGGTAAGCTATACAAGAGTCGTCTTATCCTGTTTCTTGATGATTATAGTGTTTGCATGTAAGATGAGGGCCCTCAGAGTATCAGGTATATGGTATCTTTTGTCTACAACCGCACGGCAAAGTAACACAAAGGAGATAGTAGAAATGAATGCTCTATGAACAAGTGAAAATTGAATGAACTGTTTTGAAAATCGAGGAATGAGATGCTCTCCCTGAAGCCATGCCAAAGAGCCAAGTGTCAAGGGTATTGTCTTAAATTTAGCTAATTAGATTCCTCAGTGATCAACGAGTAATTTATCTACCCCGTAGTTAGTGCCAGAGCCTAGACGAGCCTTATGAGTATCCCCGTGGGGATCCCTTAGGGATACTCATACGGGCGGGGACGGGATCCTAGGAGATCGAAGCTCGACCATTAGATTAATTTTTTGAATTGGGTTGGTAGTAATAACTACTGTGCAAGGGTTGGCTCACGAAGTACGATTGTCGAATTGAGGACCAAGAAAACGAGCCAGAGTTGATCTATCGAGTCATTGTTCTCCGTCTGAAGACACATACGCATATCGACCTATTTTTGTACCCAAGGCTGATAACTGCGCTGAGGCCCATCTCTACCCAAACATCGATCTCTGTATGTTACTTCGGTCATCTCAGCAAATCTGTTTGGATATGGTCTCAGCGGTGAGTAGAATTCTCTCTCGAACCCAATTGTGGGATTGTGAGATCGAGAATGGAAGAATCTTCCATGTCTCTGTCTGATATTGTAAAAAGTGTAAAAAGTTGTTTAGAGTGCGGAATATGTTTACCACCGCCATTGGAGTACAGTATTCCCTCGATGAGTCGGCATGTCCGTCATGATGAACATTTTGTTGCCATGGTTGAACTGCCTTTGCCCCTGAATCTCTAGGGTTCTGGAAAAAAAGTAAAAGTAAAAGGAAAAGTCAAATAATCTTGAATTCAATCGCAATTCACAGATCGGGCCTTTCGGGGGCTGGGGAGGCAAAAAACAAAAAAAAAGTATAACAAGTGAAACCAAAAAAAAAAAAGCGTCTCACCGCCTTCCATCCCTCCTTTTCCTCTTATCCTTATCCTCTGCAGCCATCATCCCTCTCTTCCTACTCTGTTTTTTCCCTCTCCATCTGTTCGTCCATCTGCTTTGCTTCTTGTCAGCGTCTGTTTCCTTGCTTTCTTGTCTGATTTGTCTTGTTCTCTTTCATTTTTTGGGGTGTGTGCTGTGCTGTACATTCTCTCGCCCTACCTGACTTCCTCTCTCTCTCTCTCTATCGCTGTCACAGGTGGGCTGTGATTGTTATCTCTACCTCACTACCTCTACATTATATCTACTCGGGACCTTTGTTTTTGGATATTCTCTCTATACATCATTTCCATCAATTCTTGCTGTTAATTCATCTCTCTCTCTCTCTCTCTCTCTTTCTTTTAAACCCTCGGTGACTTAAGTACATATCCTGCATCGACACTCTCGTCCCTTACGTTCAGCCCCCAGTTTTGTTTCGGGTTCAAGGCTGAGAAACTCTCGGTGTCAATATCTTATTCTCGGCCCAGCAACGCATTCGTGCAGAGTCCGAAATCTCCGATCACTTGCACCTGCTCGACCGTGAGCACTCTGTCGATCTCTATTTCAGTTCGCGCAACCCACAATGACTCGAGATTCGGCTGCTGTTCGTCCCCCATTTTCTCGCAAAGGTCGTCCTCGCACTGCTACATTGTCGACAGCACATCCCTTCACTTTGGAACATGAGGTTTGGAATAAACCCTCCTGCACCGATGCGGACCAGAACGGCGATGGACAAGTCGTGGAGGAGATAAGTCATTTTCCAGAACCTACCCCCAGACGCCGGGCTGCGAAGAGTTTCTCCAATCTGCGTCATCCTATGGAGGGCCTGCGTGCTCTGGGTCGTCGTCTGTCGGTGACCATACGTCACAAGCCGTCCAGACACCCCCCAAGCCCAGTCACTCCAGAGGGCGAACTGCAGCTGGCCGATGATTCCCAACTTGCAGGCGGTATTGGGGAGGCTCGATCAAGACATGCCTGGAGCAAGGGTCACAATCGCCGCCCTTCGCTGCCCTGTGTACCTGCATCCCGGGCCTTCCAAACACCCACCGCACCCGTTCCACCCATCCCCAGTCGCGCCTTAGGGCCTCCAGCTCTTCCGAACAATATCTACGCAGGAGCAGCCGCTCGGGCCGCGGCCGCGGCGCAGAATGAGCTAGCGAAGGCGGAACGAGACTTCATGATGTCGTTCAATACCAAACTCACCCGTGACTCGGAGAGCGGCATTGAAATCGACTTGCGTGATCGCTCGGAGCTTTCCGAGATAGATCTAGCCTTCGTTCGCATCGATCCTGTGACCCACCTGCCACCTGAGATCATGTCACAGGTTCTCGCGTATCTTGATCCCGAGTCTCTGATGCAGGCTGAATTGGTTTCTCGTGCCTGGAGTGAGCAGGCATCCTCCCGGCACATTTGGAGGCAGGTGTTCCGCCATGCGCTTGGCCATCGCCGCCCTAATGGAGTTCCATCGAGGAAGAGCCAGTCGGCTGGATTAGGAAAATCGACTCCGGATCAAGATTGGAAGAGGATGTACCTTGTCCGTCGTGCCCTTGATCATCGATGGAAGCAGGGGAAAGCCGCTGCAATTTACTTGCACGGACACACCGACAGCGTCTACTGTGTCCAGTTTGATGAGTATGTTTATTCTTGTTTCTTCTATCGAATATATATATATATATATCCCGTGATTGCAGTGTCTAATTTCTTGCAGGGAAAAAATCATTACCGGCTCCCGCGATCGAACAATTCGAGTCTGGGATGCTCATTATCCCTGGCCGTGCCGCAAGATCATCGGCCCTCCTCCCGGCGACGTCTCGAGTATCGGGCAAGTCAACAATCCAGCTCAGCAGTCTTCTGGCAAACCGCCTTTTCTCACCATCTGCCCGCCCCCTACTCTTTCCGCGGGTATCGTTGCCCCCATCGACCAGAGCGCCGACTACCATAGTGCCTCCATTCTTTGTCTTCAGTTCGACGAGGAAATCATGGTTACTGGGTCCTCTGATTTCACCTGCATCGTGTGGGACATCAAGAACGATTACAAGCCGATTCGCCGTCTGCAAGGCCACAGAGCAGGAGTCCTGGACGTCTGCTTCGACGATCGATACATTGTGTCCTGTTCCAAGGATACTACAATTTGTGTCTGGGACCGGCACACCGGAGCCTTGGTGAGGGAGCTCCTCGGCCACCGAGGACCTGTGAATGCAGTTCAGCTCCGCGGCGATCTGGTTGTTTCCGCTAGCGGAGATGGGGTTGCTAAACTCTGGAACATCACATCAGGTCTCTGTGTGAAGGAATTCCCCAGTAAGGATCGTGGCTTGGCGTGCGTTGAGTTCAGTGATGATGCGCGGACTATTCTCACCGGTGGTAACGATCAAGCCATCTACCAGTTTGATGCCAACACCGCCGAAATGGTTCGCGAGCTCAAGGGCCATGCGGGGCTTGTCCGCTCTCTTCATCTGGACAGCACCAACCAACGAATTGTCAGCGGCAGCTATGACATGAGTGTCAAGGTGTTCGACGCTGAAACCGGAGAGCTGTCAATTGACCTGCCTGGCTGGACTACCAGCTGGATGTTGAGCGTCAAATCGGACTATCGCCGCATCGTCGCCACTAGTCAGGATTCTCGCGCTGTCATCATGGACTTTGGCTATGGATTGGACGGTATCGAGCTGTTGGAGGAATGATTCTGAGTGCGGTATATATTCTTTGGTTATGCTACTCTATGATACTCTGGCAAAAGTGAGCTTGATGGAGTTCGGGTTTGCTTTCAGGGAGCAGTGTCCTGATTTTCTTTTTTTCTTTCGTTTGGAAAGCGATAGATATTCTTACTTCTTGGTATTGGGAGCCTTTGTCTTGGGTTTAGCTTGGGTACTTCTATTTGCTTTGGTTAGATACCGTTCCGGGGCCCCTTAGAGACTAGGTAGAGTACAGAGAGGGTGCAATTGGGTAGATTCCGAGTCCCATTTGTCCACGTTAGTATTCACATTCATAATGGTTCATGGAACAGTTGAGAAATCCGTTTCGAGTAGTATGTTGACAGGCGCCTGCGAACATTTGGAGAATCACAGCCAAAGCGAGGGGGGCCGTTGTGATTGGCCAGGGGCTGCTTAGCGTCTGGCTGTTCCGTGGGTTTCGGGAAACGCAGCAAAACAACTTATCCTCTCTCTGTCTCTCGTCTCGACTCTCCCCTTCAACATAAACAAAGATCAATTTTGTCCCCAAACAATCGCCTTATTCCTGTGCTTCTCCTCCTCCTCCTCCAAGCTTTCCGACTCCTACCCACTAACGGGGCCCTTCATCTGCCATCTATCATTGCTTCGTGATCCATCTACCCCACCATGGGAGAATCCAGGTTCGTCTGGCCTTTAGGGATCCCACAAGGAGTCTCGTTCTCCTATTGAATGAACCATTCACTGATCATCGGCTCTTCTGTTTCCCTACAGACAGGAACTGCTGGCATGGCTTAACAACCTGCTGCAGCTGAATCTCACCAAGATTGAGCAGTGCGGAACCGGGTACGCTCCAGCTCCTTTTCCTTGCCCTGGACGCCATATCGAATGCTCTCCCACCAATCTTCAGATCAATGATATTGGATGAAAAGCACGGGTCCTCGACGTACTAATTCGATGATGTATGCAGTGCCGCGTACTGCCAAATCTTCGATTCGATATTCAGTGAGTGCCCACAGGAGACATTCAAGTGAGCCACCTGGCTCTTTGATGAAATCGACCAGACTAACCCATGTTCTCTTCTTGCATAGTGGACGTTCCCATGGCGCGTGTAAAGTTCAATGTCAACACTGAATATGCTTATCTTCAGAATTTCAAAGTCCTCCAGAGTATGGCCCGCCTGTATAAACCCGACTTTTGGATGGATGCTCGGATCCTGACTTGTATTTCCTTCCAGACGTGTTTGCCCGCCATCAGGTCGACAAGCCGATCCCCGTCCAACAGCTCACGAAGTGCCGCATGCAGGATAACCTCGAGTTTCTCCAGTGGATTAAGAAATATTGGGACCAGCACTACCCCGGCGGGGATTACGATGCGGTCGGTCGTCGGAAGGCTTCTGGTGGTCCTCCCGCTTCCGCGGCAGGCAGTCGTTCTGGTGCTTCGTCGTCCACCGGAGCCACAAGGCGAGGAGCTACTCCCACGACGGGCGGTGTCCGTCCCCGGGCTGCCGCAGCTCCCAGCGGTGCCAATGTGGCTGCGCTGCAGCAGGAGATTGCGACTCAGAAGGAGGCGATTTCCGGATTGGAGAAGGAGCGCGACTTTTACTTTGCCAAGCTTCGTGACATTGAGCTGCTGTTGCAGAACGCCATCGAGGCGGACCCGGAGCTGGAGAAGGAGGAGGATACTTTGGTGAAGCACATCCAGGGCATCTTGTATTCGACAGAGGTATGATTACATTTATCCCTGGGTGGATTCTTGTGTGGTCATATCATGGCACTAATGTCCATTGCAGGAAGGATTTGAGATCCCAGCGGAAGCGGAAGCGGAGGCCGCCGATGAGCTGGAGACGTTCTAAGCTCCTGAACCATGGACGTCATTTCGTTGAATTAATACCCCCTTTTATCACGAGCGTTGAAACGGTGGTTCTTTTACACCCTCCTATCTACTCCCCTTCCCCCCTTCCCCCCTACTTTTCCCTGGTTGGCTTGAATAGTGGCATATCGATGGGGACTTGGGAGTTGCTCCCTCGTCGCCGCGAAACCTGTGTGCAGATACAAAGCATAGATGTGGGAGTGCAACATCCGCCTGTGTATAGTGTGTGACATCTCTGGTGTGATTACTTTGAATTGTGAGATGCTGGCTCCCATCTGCGGGTAGTCTGGAGATGTATTGGAGCTGTCCTGGAGAATTCTCTTTTCTTGTGGCCCATAGGTCCTGGGTGGAAATTACTGCTTAGTAGTACGATAAATTAGTCCAGACAGATATCTTAGAATGACGATCATCCTCACGTCGTCATTTCAGTTGTACTGAACACTGGCAAGTAGATCACTCTTTGTCACTGAGTAATGGCGATCCTCTGGCCCGCTTGGCAGGCTTCCATTCCTTCTCCCGCATTTCTTGCCCAGACTCGGAGCCGGTGGGCCTCGATGATGATATCGTCTCCAGTCTCCATATTTGAATGTTTGAGACATGAGACATGAGACAGGCGATGTGAGACACAAGCCGCCGGCCTTTCACCTAGAACTCGCCTAGATAGTAGATACTAGATACTCGGCGGGTGGGAACTTGGATGCCACCACCAGTCCGTCCCGCGTACATATAGATAACTTCCTGCGCGAAAGAACGGATGGTAAACGAGCATCCGAGAACCGTTTTTCATGATGTGCAGATCAGTGTATGCTAGATTATCTCACTTATCCACCGGACGGATGACAGCTTGCGGATGGGAGCTACTGAGTACTGAAACGTCTTTGTCGTGGAGATGTCTTTTTTTATGTTTTGGGAGCCATGAAGCTCCCTTTATATAGCTGGTAGATGACAGGAGTACGGGATAGAAAGAGTTGAGGAGTCTACACCTTGCATACTTAGAGTGCAGTGCAGTAGTACTACTGCAGTGTGACCCTACTTATCTAGGTGAATAAAGCGATGATAAGTAGACAAGAGAGATTCATATTCTGTTGCTCTATACAATCGTAGAGGACCTCTTCCATGGGTCAATGTCTCTACTTGGTCAACACGTGGTGACATGATACTAACCACACCACAGAACAGAGTAAGAGGTATGGAGTATATAAATAGCATCGTATGGATCCCCCTCCAAGAAAGGAGAAACCCACCATGTACGCAATCCGCAACATACAGCACCCAAATATATATAAGGGAGATGGTCTATGTAGGTAAAGTTGGAACGAGGATGACCTTTCTTGTATCTTCCTTTTTGCTCCAATCAGGGATCAGGATGCTCCGAGTGCAAGCAAACAGAAGATCTCCAGTGTGTCTGGGTGATACAAGATCCCATCTTGACTGACTCGAGAGAGTAGGGTAAGTCACTGTAGTGTCTAGGTAGATATGCAGAGCCGCGGACTGCAGTCGTACCAATGTTCCCTGTAGGCTTGAAGACGACTCGGTACCTTGCAGACTATTATTATGCACACTCATGGGGGGGAGGATCGCTGGAAGTACTCCGTGGGGACACAAGTATGGAATCGACCTTCTGAGGATCTTTCTTGTACTCTGTAAGTAGATACAGTACTCAGTATTTTGGGCCCCTTGCCTCACCTCAGGGGGGTGCAGAGTGCCGACTGCAGACAGACACCATCCGATCAGGGAATGAATTTGTGATGGACTGATGGAACTCCCATGTGGTGGTGGTATTGGTATTGGTATTTGGTCAGGTATGGTCAACCATGGTAATGTAACAATTGAATATTATAATAATAACCTAATCATGGTGATTGATATTATTATTTTATTGCTACAGTTACATCTGCACAAGATGATCTCTGTACATCATGAGGTAAGAGATGATTCTAGATGGCTTAGTATTTAGCCAAAAAAAAACAAGACAAAAAAAAAGATAGGATTGCGACTCTCTCTTCGAGGCAAGAATTGGCATCAAGCTCTCCTCCGTACTCGGAAGAAAAGGGAAGAGATCCTGCCTCAGGCGTGGTGGAGATTAATACCGAAAAAACCAGACACCACGCTAGACCTGTTCTGGGGTGGATAGTGGGGGTGGTGTCTCTCATTTTAAAATTAATAAATATTAATAATTATGCTCGTCAGGCCAGAACTTTTCCTGCTTCTTTTATTCGCGGGCGAAATAGAAGAATAATGCGAACGGCTTCAATAGCGAGTCTGTCAAGAGGAACTCTCGTCCAAGAATCATTCTGCCTGTTGGTGACGCTTCTTTTGCTGTTTTGCGGCGACAGATGCTCTCCTTGGAGTCAACTCTGCATACATGAAATGACAAGTGAGAGAGCCTTTCGTGTTGCAGGTCAACTCATTTCTGTCTTCTTGTGCCGTGTGCCTGAATCTTCATCCTCCATCTTCCCTTGTAGGCTCCAAGCTAGTCAAGTACCTTAATTAATTTTGAAATTGGCCCAACGAGGCGATTCAGAATGCAGACTAGCACCCGCGTCCAGAAAGACAGAGTCAGGCCTGTTATTCGACGATCCATCATATCCTTTCTGTCTCTGGTGCTGGCCTGATGGATCATGCTCATGCCTATGGGCCATGGACCACCAACAAACACTCGTACTTCGGTCTAATAATAAACAACACCTACTAACTACTACTGCTACTAACGGATAACTATTCAGGTCAGACTACCCACTGCTAACGTCGCTTTCCCGTTCCCTCTCTCTCCCCCCTCTCTCTCATCCTGCTTCCTTCTCTTCCTTTCTTTGACTCGCACGGCTTTTCTGGCCTGCTTTTCTCCCTCTTTCCTCTTTCCCTCCTCCTCCTCCTCCTCCTCCTCCTGTCGATCGCTCTTCGGGGCCTGAGCGAGTAGCCTTGGTTTTCCCTCAGGCTTCATTCGACTGCCAGATCGGACCACCAAGTGGTGAGCGGGGGGATTCAAAGTTGCCATCCGAGTCTGACTGGTTAGCCGTGGGATAGGATTCCCTGGGTCCGGCACCTGGGTAGCTTTCCAAAAGCGTGGTTCCGTCAAACCGTTGGGAGCAGAACTCTGGGTGGGAGGGGAATTTGACAACTGCTTTCTCGACCTCAAGAGTCTTAAGACTTTCGTCCTTCCAAACAGATCAAATTATTTCGCCGTTCGTCCCTCGTCGCTGCGGAATACGCTGTTACATCTCCTGCGACAGGCATGGCTTAAGAGTCTGCGGAGCCTCCATAGAACGGGAAATCCAAAACAAAAAAAAGTTGCCGCTTCCACGCTTGCTGGCCTTGAATCGCCTTTTATATTCTGGCTTTGTGTCTTCCAATTCTTTCTTTCTAAAAGGTATGCATGCTTATCTCGCCTGCCCGCATATGTTTTGGCTTGCTGGTGGACGTATCGCATCGTGGCTGCAGCGTCGGTCGACCTGGTGGCTAACAATCGGTCTGGTACTGTAGACTTCTATGACTTCCAGTCGTCCACTCCTTTACTTGAATTATCTGATTGTCGACTGCCTCGTGACAGTTGACGTCCGCTCCTTGGTTTCGCTACAATCGAACCGTCGTACACACTCTTTTACTTGATCCGACATTGTCAATTCCATTCCCTTTACAACAGATGAAATCTTCGTCAACCACTTTTCAATAGCAACTCGGGCTCGTTTGATACTCTGCGCCGCTCGATCGCTACTTTCATTCATTTGCAGATAGTTACACGTCGTGCAGGCAGACACACGGCGCCTTTTTCTCTCACCGACTTGAACACGTCGGACCATCTACCATATTCTGTTAGAGAATATACTTAAGAGGCTATATCGGAACTCGCCGTTCAGAGGTTAATTGACGGCGGAAAGTGCCTTCTGCCAGAATGGCCCATAATGGCATTGTGCGGAGTCATCGGCTGAGCAGGTTGCTTCGCAAGCATCGGACCCGTCAGGACGATGGGGTGGAGCAGGCTGCCCACCAATCCGGAGATTTACCATCCAGACAGCCTGTTCCTCAGAGTTCGATGGTGTCCAGCCCAGAAGATGTATCTCTGGGTCCCAGTCAGCAGACCGATATTCCCACAGAAGTCGCGCAGGATCATTTGGAACTCGCTCTGGAGAAGCGCCAGCAGTCTCCAAACTCGGTGGGATCGCAAACCGCCATACCTACGTCCTTGATCAACGACTCAGCTCCGTCCGTGCCACTAGACACAACGGTGCCCCAGCCTACGTCGACATTAGATCCTGGTCTAAATCAACCAACCGGCTCCAATCCTCCTGCTGACACAACTTCGGTGGCTGTGCCAGCAACCTCATCATTGGATGAACGCCCAACACCGTCACCTGCCCTCCCTTCTCTCACTGCAGATACGCCAACCGTGACTAGCGTCTATGCTGCAACGGTTATACCCACCGTGTCCGTTTCGTTGTCTTTAGATGTCACGGCTGCGACATCCATCTCGATCCAGACATCAAATTCGCTCATTAATCCTGTGACTAGCGCTCAGTCATCCGTCCTGGTATTAAGCTCGCGGCCTTCGAGTATCGTTCTTTCGAGCTCGACGCCAACCTCCCGTCCGAAGACCACAGCGTCCACAAGCTCTAGCTCGAACTCGAGCTCAAGTGTGAGCACCAGCACGAATACGGACAGCACTACGACAAGCACTACGATAAGCACTACGACAGGCACTACGACAGGCACCTCTTGGAGCGACTTATCGGAGGCCACTGCCACAGGCGAGTGGTACGGCACCGGTACCGCATATCTGGGAGGCGGAGGCTACAGCGCAACCGGGACGGGCGAGGCTCCTGCGGCCAGCACAGATTCATCTTCGTCACCCGGTGGTGGCGGCCTGGACAGTGTCACGACCAAACGCATTGTGGGCGGTGTTGTTGGAGGCCTGGCCGGTGCCTTTTCCTTGCTTGCTCTTCTTCTGTTCATGCTGCGACGGCGCAAAACCGCCATGTTCCGGCCCAACCGAGGACTCACTCCCCGTGAGGGGAGTGGTGGCCCCGTCGGTGAAGGCGGATCCGTTTCCCGCGCCGAGATGGCATCGCGGCGCTCGAGCCGGGACCCCCTCTGGACGGCCTCATACTTTGCTCCCGCCTTTGTGAAGCGATGGCGGCAGTCGAATCAGACCGTTGCATCGGACGATAGTACCTTTACGTCCACAACCAGCGAGCGTGGGTTCCAGAAGATCTCGGGCCGCAAGATCCCCTCTGTGCTGCAGTCTGGAGGGGATGGTTATGGCGGCGGATTCGATCAAGGGTCTCCTACCACATCGGAACCCAGCATGAATTTCCAATCGGGGTCCCCTGTACAGCCTCGATCCCCTATTTCCCAACCTCCCCCCTCGATGCCGTACGGCATGCCGCTGGATGTGAGTTATACGCGAGAGACGGACGAGCCGGACTCGGTGGTGGTCTTCCGACCCTCCCCGGCTCGCACACCGGTTGCCAGCTCGACCAACGTCAGCATGGTCGCGGTCCCGGCCGCCTCCCGTGCTGTCCCGCAACCTCTGGGCGCCTTATCGCCCACCAGACCACAGCGACCTGACGTTCTGGGTCGCAGTCATCCGAGCTTTGACGGCAGCCGGGGGAGCCGCTTCACCGAAAGTCTCGACGGTCTGTGAAATCAACTTGCAGCTCTCAACTGCCGATAGTTGATTCCTCCTATCCATATAAGCTGGGTTATTCCCCGCGTCCACAATCACCCCCTTCGATCAAAGCGTTGGTTACAGCAGTCTACCGCCTAGGCATGTATAGCCAGACCCAGAGACCCGGTCAAAAGCGGCCCCGACAGTGGCTCACCGTAGACAGACGAATTCCGGCTTCGTCGGAAGCCATAGCTGAACCGACCAACGATCGATTACTGCACAATAGTGTGCCATGTCTCTCATGTCTTGATTGTACTCTATCATTTTTCTTTTTGTTTTTATTTTCTTTCTTCTTTCTATTCTCTTCTCTTCTCATGGATACCCCTTTCTATTTTATCCCTTCTTTGGCTATTCTTATCCATATTTTCTCTCCATTTCTATGTTGTGTATCCTGTTTGTCTTGCACCTTGAGACTCGCCTTTCAACCGATATGCAAGCCCTGAGGTTTTGTGGATATTTTCTGTTTCTATCAGATATTTTCCCGTCGAGTATTGAGGATACTTGCGCCAGCTAATCCGGGACGGATTCCGCTGGTAGAAATACTACTATAATTATCGAGACTCGTCGGTCTTTATGACCTTATTCAATATTTGCTTGGAGTATATGAAGGATAAAAAGTAATGTAGATGAGACGCGCGAATGTGATGCCTGACGTGGCTTTTGATCCGAGGTTGTGCTGTGATGTTTCATTGCAGCCTTTGTACTCCTCGTCCTCACCACAGCCATGAGGACGGGAAACATTCCTGCAGCAATTTCAAGTCTCAATCTCAGGTGACATGGCAATCGCCAGTATATAAATAGCTATAGTACTCTACAGCCACCTCTCCCATCTCCTACCCCTTTTACAATCAATCCCCATCAATCCAACCCCAAAATGAAAGAACCTCAACCCCCGATTATCCCCCCCACTACACCCGCAACCACCATCACAACCACACTCACAACAATCAACCCCAACCCCAAAGCGAAACCCCTCTGCTTCCTTGTCATCGGCGCCGGCTCCCGCGGCACCGCCTACGCCCGCGCCGTCTCAACCGCCACCACAGGCCGAATCCACGCCGTCGCGGAACCGCACGCGTTCAAGCGCGCCGCGTTCGGGCGGGCGTATATCTGGGGCGAGAAGGGGAGGCCCGCGGCAGGCCAGGAATTTAGCGATTGGAGGGAGTGGTTGGTGTGGGAGAGAGGGAGGAGGGAGAGGGCGAGAGCGAGAGCGAGAGCGAGCGTGAAAGCTGGAGATCGAGATGGAACTGAGAATGAAGATGGAGATGGAGATGAAGGCGGTGTCGACGGCGTCTTCATCTGCACGCTCGACGAGACACACGTCGAGATCGTGACGGCGCTGGCCCCGCTGGGTCTACACATCCTCTGCGAGAAGCCGCTCGCGCTATCGATGGAGGATTGTCTGCGGGTGTATGGCGCGCTCTCGCCGGCCCCAGAGTCAAATAGAAAGCCCATCTTCTCCATCGGCCACGTCCTGCGGTACAGCCCGCACAACACGCTGCTGCGGCGCATGCTCCTCTCCGACCGCGTGGTCGGCGACATCGTCTCGCTCGAGCACGCCGAGCCCGTGGGCTGGTGGCATTTCGCGCACAGCTACGTGCGCGGCAACTGGCGGCGCGAGACCCCCGCGCGCGACGGCTCCCTGCTCACCAAGTCGTGCCATGATATCGATTTTATCCTGTGGTTGTTGTGTTCGCCTCCTCCTCCTCAGGAGGGCGATGGTGGTCCTACAGACCCTCCCCACCCCGCCCCCGCATCCAAACGCACAGCAACAGCAACAGCCAAAGCACACCTCCCGCGCTCCATCGCCTCAACCGGCCACCTAACGCAGTTCCGGCGCGCCCGCAAACCCGCCGCCGCCGGCGCCGCCACCAATTGCCTGGCGTGCCCCATTGAGCGCGAATGCAAGTACAGCGCTGTACGTATCTACCGCGACATGCATCTTGCGCGCGGCGAGCGCGGCTGGCCCGTGCAGATCGTCGTCCCGGATATCGAGGACGTGGGGGGGAGTGCCAGTGCCAGTGCCAGGGCCGGCGGTGACGGCGGCGATGGTGATGGTGACGGCTTCACCGCGGCGGAAGAACAGCTGCTGCTGCGCCGGCTGGGGGAGGATTATGTGCGCGGGGAGATGGACGATGCGGCCATTGCGGCGCGGCCGTGGTACGGGCGGTGCGTGTGGGAGTCGGACAACGATGTGTGCGACGACCAGGTGGTGACGATCACGTGGGATGATGAAGACGGGGACGGCAGCGGGAGGATGGCCAAGACGGCTGTTTTCCATATGATTGCGCCGACGGAGAAGCAGTGTGAGCGCCGGGGCCGGGTGTACGGCACGCGCGGCGAGCTCTCGTACGACAGCCGCACGATCTCGGTGTATGACTTTGCGACGCGGACGACCACGAGTGTCGACGTGCCGCGGCAGCCGCCCGAGGAGGAGAAGGCGCATGGCGGCGGTGACTTTGGCCTGGCGCGCAGCTTTGTGCGGGCAGTGGACGCCGTGGAGAATCTGGGGTGGGACGTTGAGCGCGCGCAGGCCCATTTCGTCGGTTGTACACTTGAAGAGGCGGTGCGGAGCCATGCGGTCGTCTTTGCGGCGGAGGAGGCGAGGCGCGAGGAGAAGGTGGTGAGGTGGAAGGATTGGTGGGAGCAGAAGCTCGGTGCTGCTGGGATTCAGCTATGATATTGACTCAGGACATGATTTCCGATGTTACGATCTTCGTTTACGATTTTGGGCTTGGTATATATGAATTAACAGACCCGGGTCTGACTGCGTTCAATAACTAAATACTGGATTATTCATAATTACTCATTGCTGCTGTTCGTTTGCAGCGACTCTCGTCGGGATGATTTTTTTTTTTTTTTTTAAGTCTTCACATCAGGCTCCTCCCGGCCGATGTACTCCTTGAATTTCAGCAGGGACATGGCCAGCGCGACATTGTCCCGGAGGTATTCCTGGGTGCCGGTGCTGATCTTGCTCTTGTCTTCCTCGTACTTCTCGATGTACAGACGGATGGTGGCACCGCTGCTGCCCGTGCCAGACAGCCGGACGACCAGGCGGCTGCCGTCATCGAACTTGACATAGAGACCCTGGTTCTTGGTGACGCTGCCGTCCAGGTCAGTGTAGGCGAAGTTGCCCGCGTCGGTGACCTTGCGGCCGGACACGGTGCTGCCGACGAAGGAATCCTTGTTGTTGATCTTCTCGGTCAGGTTGGCGATCAATTTGTTGGCGGCGTCGCTGTCGACGTTCTCGTAGTCATAACGAGTGAAGTAGGTACGGCCGTAGGTCTGCCAGAACTCGTTCTGGATCGAGCCAATGCTGGGGGTCTCATTGGGTTTCTGCTTGGCCACACCGGCAATGATGTTCAGCCAGGCCACGATGGCCCAGACACCGTCCTTCTCGCGGATGTGGTTGCTGCCGGTGCCGAAACTCTCCTCACCGCAGATGGAGATCTTCTTGTTGTCGAACAGGTTGCAGAAGAACTTCCAGCCGGTAGGAACCTCGTAGCTCTGCAGACCCTGGGCCTTGGCGACCAGGTCCACGGCACCCGAGGTGGGCATGGACCGGGCCAGGCCGTAGACACCCTGCTTCTGGAACCAGGGGATGAGCTTGGCGTGGTGCGCAATGATGGCCAAGCTGTCACCAGGCGAGACAAAGGAGTTGGCGCCGTAGATCATGTTGCGGTCACCATCGCCGTCGCTGGCAGCACCGAAGTGGATGCCCTTCTTGTCGACGGCCTCGACCAGCTCGTGGGCGTAGACCAGGTTGGGATCGGGGTGGCCGCCGTTGAAGTCGGGGCTAGGCACACAGTTCATGGTGCTGTCCTGGGGCAGACCCAGCTCCTTGACGAAGATGTCCACACCGTAGGGGCCGGTCACACCGTGCATACCGTCGAACAGGACCTTAAAGTCCTTGTGGGTGCTGAGGAACTCCTTGATCAGATCAAAGTCGAAGATCTCCTTCATCATCTTGACGTAGTCGGTGGTGGAGTGGACGATCTCGACCTCGAGGGGACCATAGGTCTTGGTCCCAATGCTGGAGGTGTCGACATCGGGGATCTCGGTGATCTTGTAGGAGGTGAGGGACTTGGAGGTTTCGTAGATTTTGTTGGTGACGGACTCGGGGGCGGGGGCACCGTTGGTCAGGTTGTACTTGATACCGAAATCGGCATTGGGGCCTGCATGAATTTTTTTTTTTTTCTTTTTAGAAAAGGTACGAAGGATAATTGGAATGGGGACACATACCACCAGGGTTATGACTGGCCGTCAGGAGAATACCACCAGTGGCCTTTCTCACGCGGATCAGGTTGCTGGCGGCGGGGGTACTGAGGATGCCGTTCTGGCCGATCAGGAGCTTCTTGACACCATAGGCGGCACTGATCTTGGCGATCTTCTGGATGACTTCAGGGTTGTAGTAGCGGCCATCACCACCGATGACGAGGAAAGCACCCTCGGCGCCTTCAGGGATGGCGAGGAGGATGCTGGCGATGAAGGCTTCGGAGTAGTGGGGCTGCTCGAAGACCTTGACCTTCTTCCGCAGACCAGAACTACAGCAATCGGATTAGCTGGATCCAAAGAGATGGAAATGCGAGAGATCACAGCAATCAATCAATTCACTTACGTTCCTGGCTTCTGGTCGGTAAAAGGCTGGATGGAGACTGTCTGGACAGACATGACGTGGGTTTGTTTGTGTTGGTGTTGACCAGAGGTGGGGGTTGTCAACAGCTGCCGGAGAAGACAAGCAGAGAGGATGGGATGAGATCCAAAGACGGTTGGGATTTAATGCAGGATAGAAAGATAGAGGGAGAGAGAAAGGAGAAGAGAGAGAGAGAAGAAGAAGAAGAAGAGGAGGAGGAGGAAGAGGAAGTTCACCGACTTTCGTGTTTCAGTTCAGTTCAGTTCAGTTCAGTTCATGAAAAGGGTGGGCCTCAGGCGAAGAGGGGCAACTCCGTCATCATGAAAACAGTTCAGGTCTCCTATACGGAGTAGATTAGACTACCTCGAGTACCTCGAGTGTTCTACGAATAGCATCATTGCTACTGGGATAACTGCACCAGATATTCCCTGACAACCCAACCATCGACACTCCTCAAACCCTGGTCGCTACATGTTGCATCCTCAACTGCTGCCAGCACATTCCCGCAGGACTCAGACCACCCACCCCCTCCAGAGTCCAGAAGCTAAGATACGATCTCTCCACGGACTATCGATCTAGCTCTACCACCATTTCCATACAGCTTCCCTGATTCCGACCGACTCCTATTCATTATTATTATAGACTACTATTTACTACTCTTACTAGTCTCCATAAATAGCATTACAGGAGAGTATCTAGTATCTACGGATACAAGTTATTACCAGCTAGGAGACCTCTCCTCCGAGCCGGAAACCCGCACCCCTCCTCCCCCTCCTCCCCCTGAGTCTGACTGCCCCCAAACAACCTCTCCTTATAAAACCTCATCTCCTCAATACTCTCCAGAATGTCCTCACGGGCCAAATGCACCTCCTTCTTGACCGGCACGTCCGCCAACAACCCCTCCGCCCCCCACCGCCTCGCCGCCTCCTTGAACGCACTCACGTCCAGGATCCGATAATGCAGCCACCCCAGCACAGCTGCATACGGGCCGCGCGCCAGAAACATCTTGTCCGCATGCACGCTGTTGCCCGCCAGCAGCGCTGTGCGCGGCCGCGGCACGAACCGCTGGATGTACGCGAGGAGGTCCGCGGCCGCGGTCGCGGCGTCGGTGGTCGAGGCGAGCACGGCGGCGCTGAGCCCCGTGCGGCCGTGCGTGTCGATGCACCACGGCGACATGGCCTCGAGCGTGGAGCGCGGGTGGTGGATGATGGTTTCGAAGCCCGTCCGGTCGAGCAGCGTCAGGTTGGCGTCGGTGATGTAGCAGCAGATTTGGAGGATTTGGTCGGTTTCCGGGTCGAGGCCGGTCATCTGGAGAGGAGGAAGGGTTAGCTGAGGGGGGGTTCTTTCTTTGTTTTTTTTTTTTTTTTTTTTCGTAGGTTTGTAAGAGAGGAGGAGGCCTGGGTGATGGATTTTGATTGTAGAACTGAACTGTAGACATGTCAAGCTCACCTCGCAGTCGATCCAGACCAAGGGGTCTGTGGAGCGTTCGAGCGGCATCGTAGCTCTCTGTTGATGGATTGGGTTGATTCTTGTTCGGGATACAAATTGCGGACGATTCAGGAGGACTCGGAGGGGAAGAAGTTTCCACGGGGACTGGGAATGCATCTCGTCACTCACCCCCACGGCATCAATCGTCCCCAATTACAAGACACAAAATCAATGAGGGATGATAATCCTAAGGGTCATATTTTGGTCCATGCTTCTATACGTCATTCCACACCACTCTCTTGTGAATGTATGGAAACTTCGCGGATTCTAAGCCACCCCAATAAATACTGTGCTGTGGTATCCTCCTTCCAATTTGCACACAAAAGCAACACGCCAGTCCACTGGCATCTGGGACAGCACCTCCCTCCCAGCTGATCAACAATATAGAAGAAAAAAAATAAATGAAATAGTCACAAAATAGACAAAAGCGAAATAGGAATCCCCAAGTATCGCAATTCAAGCGCTCAATTTACGCCAATCCGTCACGGTCATAACATGCGATGTTGTCAGGATAACCCTCCGTCGCAACAATGTATCATTCAGCTGGTCGAAAACAAGCACCACCGATACGAGTCAGCGGTCTGTCAATATCATAAGGTACGGTCGGGCGAGAGCTTTGGTAAAAGGGAGACACGCTACAGCTCTTCATCCTCATTGGTTGGTTGTAGCGTTGGCTCCTGTGGTTTCAAGCTCCCTCCGAAAAGGTTGGGGTTCGCTGCCGTCGCAGCTGCTGTCCCCTCGCCCGACGTTCCTAGAGCGCTGATCTCCTTGGAGAGTCCAGACTCCATGCGTCGCCGCAGAGCACTTTCATCCGCCTCAGACACACTAGCCCGCTGCTTCTTCAAAGGACTGCCGATGAATCCTCCATCAAGTGTGTTGACAGCGGGTTTGGGGGCTTCCAATGTCCCCATACTAGCGGTAGGGACATTCGGAGGTGTGGTCGACATGCTTGAAGCCGCCGGTGTGCCTCCGCTGAGCGGACTCCCGGCATCGGCCTTGTTGCTGGCACCGGCCAAGCTAGCAGAAGAGTGTTGACGTTTGAGCTGGCACAAATTAGTAAGAAACCTCAAGATCCAGGTTAAGCCGCCCGACACATACTTTAATCTTGCGGACCCCTTCCGCCAGTTCACCTTGCCGCCGAATGTCCTCCGGAGACAGGTCGAGGTTATCTTCCTTGCCTTCCTCGTCATCTGCCTTGCCAAGGATAGAGTCATCGTCATCATCTTCGCTGTCCATATCGTCGTCTCCCTTGTTGTTTTTCTTGTCTTTTCTGCTGTCGGCGTTGTCTCGGAAGTTGAGGAACCCAACCGTGCCGCCCGGTTTGAGGGGACCAAGACTGGAGAAGTCGGTTTGTAATGATCTTCGCTTCGCGGAGGCAGGCGTCTCTTGGACCTTGGGATCTTTCAGAATGCCCATCTTCTGCAGTTGTCCTACGCAATCATTAGCCAATTCAAGTCAATTGAGACATAACCGAGACAAAACGTACTCTCTCCTCTATACATGAACGTAAAGATCGCATACGGTTTGTCGGACGGGTCGATGCCGGTGACCGTCTGCGTGCTGATCGTCTTGGGATCCAGCGTCTTGGGTTTCGCGAAACTCGTGGTGTGGTCGACATCCGCGTTGTTGGCCGGTCCACCCTGGTTCTCCTCGTCGTCATCATGGGCATCGAACTGCGGCGAGTATTCCCCGCGCTTGATCTCCCCGGACGCCAGTACTCGGAACAGAGCCACTTTGATCTGCCCCGTGGTCTCGGGAATCGGGTCGTCATCGGAATCAGAATACGACATGTCATCGTCTGAGACGTTCTCCAGAGGCGACTTCGTATCGTTGCCATACCGCATGATCCCTTTACTCTTCGCGGCTGCCAACTTGGAATCCATATCCATATCCCCCATTCCGTCGGCGGAGTCGCGCTTCAACCGGCGTCTCTCCATCTTCTGCCGCCTCCGCTCGATTCTGGCAGCAACATCCTTGCCTTCGAGGTCCAGCCCATTCAACCATCTTTCCAACCCCACCTCGCGAAACAGGAATTCCCGCTCGGCAAGACCACCGCCCTCCGACTCCGGCACGCTGACCCAACGCGAGTTGACCCACGTCTCCTCCCCTCTGCGGAGCAAGGTTGCCACCTCTTCCTTCTGCCGGCCATCGAAGTATATGTAGGCAGCGACCGTCTCGTTCGGCGAGTTGGTCAAGGGCTGGTAGGGCGCAACCGAGCTGCTATACTGTCCGCGCTCGCCCGTCTGACCGGGGAGACCCCCCACCACCTTAGGTTTCGGTGAGGGGTCGTCGGGCGTCGGTTTCGGTGTGGAGTACGGAACATCTTGACCGGGGTTCAAGAGCGTAATCGAGATGGCGAAGGTCGATTGTTCGGGTTTTCCGTTCGCCGAGTCGGGAAGCTTAGGAGGTGGGACGGGGATATAGCATGCGATGCGAGAGGCCCGGGACTGGCGTTGAATGGAGAACTCGGAGATGGGGCCGTTTGGAGTGTGTATACTCACGGCGAGACCCTTGAAACATGGCATGGCGGGAGGGGAGGGGGTAGGGTGTGAATGGAGGAACCTCGCTCGGAGATCCAGGAGCCAGGATGGGATCAATGAGAGAAAGAGCAGGCTCAATGAGACAAGGGAAAGGAGGTAAGAAAGAAAAGAGAAAGGGACGATCGGAAACAACCCAAGCTTTTTTTTTTCTCTTCTTCTCTCTCTCTCTTTCTTTCACTCAGAAAAAAAAAGGAAGGTTGGGAAGATCGTGCGTCTGTGAGCGATAGCTGGGATGTGGGCTGTGGAGGCGGTCAGGATAGTACGTCGTAGTAGTCTTGGACCAGTTGGGCTGCAGAGTGATCGAACAATTGCAGCACTGCAGGCCCTTATAAGATTATCACTCGAGCAGTTCGATCGAGACTATTTGATTGTTGTTCAATCAGTCATGAGAAGGTTCCCAAGCTGATGGAAGGGAGATAGCTATCTAGCTGATGATCTTCCTGACTTGTCAGGTCCCGGAATAACTACAACAGGAGACCCCGTGGGCGGGGGGGCAGGGGCTAAAAGGGTGGAATGGGAGACTCAGACGTACCAACTACCACGATCATAAGGGAGATCAACCAGCTCCAAGGGATATCAGGCGATGGATGAAGACGCCAAATGATCACTGCATGAGCCTCAAGCACATGTGATCTATACTGCCAAAATGACTCTGGTGATGGGAGTCTGTTCTGGCAGAGAGAAAGAGAGAGAGAGAGTCGGCAGTGGAGGCGATGACGATCGTTCGGTTGGAACTCCCGCTTGGCTCCCGTGGAACCATACAGGCTACAGCTGGCCATCAGGTTCATCATAATCAATAATGAGACAGTATTCATAATTAATAGGCATTTGTGCTGGTCGGAATGGACTTGACATGAAATATCGTATTGTTTGCCCGGTCTAAAATAGCTACTGATCGACCAGCCTATATAGCGTCTAGTAGTCAAATATATATATACAGATATATCTTCACTGCTACTGAATACTGTACCAGCTGACTTTGAGCAATAACCAACATTGTTTGAAGAAAGCTAGACCATAGACTTAAGAGTCACCATATCCGTATCTCTCAGTCAATCCTCAATCCTCAATCCACAATCCAATGTGCAATCCGTGCACAATCCAGGCCCAGTGGACAACGATCAACATGCCATCCTTGCAGAGTGCAGACATCCAAGACACTACCGTCGAAACACAACAGCATCCTGTATTGCAGTCCAGCCTGTAGTCATCACCCGGAAAAGTTGCTTGGATGCTGGTGCGCTCCTCCCAACACTCAGAACCACAAGTTCGCGCCCGTCAAGGCGAAACAGGAATCCCTAGACCTCTCCATCAGTGACGTTCCACATGAGACCACCTGCATCGATCTGACCTTTCCATGCTCGCTCTGAGGGTAGACCGGGAACCACATCTCCGGGTTCTCCAGCTCCGTTAGCACCACCAGTTGCGGGAGTCGCAGGTTCTTTGAAATAGAAGGATCCGCCAGTTCGGCATGGATCAGTTGGTGAAACTGTATTTCCAGCTCTATCAGGACCTTCGCGGGAAGGAAGTGATGGATCACAGGCGTGAGGATGTCCCAGAGCTCTGAATACCCGAGCTCGTGGGCAATCTCAACCGCTGTTAGATCATGATAGCGGAACTCGCTTCGAGTCTTCCCTGTAGGAAGTGTCCCTGGCATTCATAGTTAGACATGATTTTGGAAGTGGGTGGGAATATCCGGGCCGTTACTGAATGCTCCATATCTGACCAGCTGCTCTACGACCTTCTTCGGAGCATGCATATAGGCTGCCTGGTGCAGAGGCGTCCATAATGACAGTTGATGGATGTCGGCTTCCGGCTCTGCGCACGCATGGATTCTCAGCTCCCACTCAGGATTAAACTTGAGCTTGCTTACTGTTGTCAAGGTAAAGTGCATTGCACCAGGACTCGCCGAAGCGACGCCATCCAATGTCGAGTGCAGATAATAACTTGTTCCAGTCCCCCCAGTAAGCAGCATCAGACACTCGCTTTCTCTCTTTGAGATACGACGAATCCAACCCGGTCTTGAAGACGTTTCCTAACCACAGCGCCGGCTCCCTCGAGCTCGAAGGTTGGCTCGGCATAGAGTCAGATTCTTTTTGCTCTTTAGGACCATCTGATCCGCTTTTCGAACCATGACTCTTTTTCTTGTGTTTCCGTCGCACGATTACTACTTTGCCAGCCTGCTTCGGTCCAGCATCACCAAACGCTTCGGTGATCTGCGCTGATTCTTGAGCATCGCCTTTCATGGCAATGATCTCCTGCTCTGTGACTACACTAGACTGCCTGTAGGAAATCACATCAGCTAGCTTCTCAGCCAGGCTCCAAGCCCCGGGATCCAGAGTAGCCCTACGCTGCAATAAAAGTCAAGACAAGATTGAGGTCCTTCTCGCGCGCATCAAGCTTCACAATCAAAGCAGTCACATCCGCCTTGTAGAACAACCAGTTGAACTTCATCCAGAGGTCAGAGTGCTTGGACGCATCCGCGACCTTGTGGATAAGCCCCAGAATCTCACCGGCAGTCTGTCGGTAGGCGCTGTCGTTGAAGGACAGGGAGACGGATTTCCCCTCTGGATTCGACAGTCGATGCGCGAGGGACCGGAAAAGCTCGAGATGAAGGCGCACTCTTTCGCAGCGGCTGAGCAGCTCCACGAGCGCTTCTCTGGCGCCCTTCATGGTTTCGATGGCCTCTTTGACCGTTTTCACGATCTTGAGGAAGATGCCCGCCACATCTGCCGCGAGCTGCGTGGCCGCTATAGGGTCCATGGTGAGGATGCCAGTGATCTGCTGGGATGATTCTGGGCTTGATATTGGAATTCGATCGTGAGTTGATACAATGTGTCTGTTTTGTGAGGTGTGGAGATGCATTGGTCGTACGCTCTGCCAGGTGGGCTGAGCTGAATGTTTGTTCAAGATTAGTCCCGTAAGCTGCGCCTAGTGTCGCCAATCTTCTCGGAAATGACTATCGTATGCCACATGTCTTCGACTTCGTATTTAGAACTAACGATTGACAAATGAAGATCAATGGTCAACTGATCTATGTTGCCATTGTTTACATCAGCAATTGGGTGATCGAATATTGAGCATCTCACATCACTATGCCAAGGTCAAACAATGTTCGTGAAGGCAGTCAGTCCATCTTCATGTAAACCAGCCTCAATATGCAACAAATGGCGCTACTCATACATATCCCCAAAGCCTCGCTGTCGTGCTTCCGCCATGGCTATATCAGCAAGGTCAGGAAAGTCATGATGCAAATTTTTAAAAGTACTTCTGCTTCTCGACGTCTGACTTGCTCAACCTGTTTCTCCAGTAAATTGATTTGCTCAAGCGCCTTAGCATGAGATTCCGCCAAGGATAGCTCGAGGAGCTCACTCCCATACTGATTAAGGGTTTCCAATTGCTTCTGCAAAGCCGGAATACTCTCTTCACTCCCGGAGGCAGACAGGCTAGATGTGATATCTCTAGCTCGATTATTGTCTTGACTTGAGGAGTCCGTAGCACCAATGGATAGGCCGTCTTCTGGTTCTGCTATTTGACAGCGGCTTTCGACAAGGTTATTAGGAGATACCAGCATTCCAGTACTAGGTTCCCCACCAGAGATCACGCCTATGCCGCGAAAGTAAGGAGTTGGGGACTCGGCGTTTTGTAGATCAGCTTCAGCAGAGGATGCGATGTTGTAACCCAAGGAGGCGTAGTCACTGCTATTGGAAACTATGACTTCAGGTTCATCGATGCTTATCAGCCTTCGGCGTTTTCGTTCACGTGGCGAAGCAGCTGTCTCTGATGATGCAGCCTGTACAGCTAAGCTAGCTCTCTCTACTCTTCGGCTTACTACGTTATCCACGAACCCCATGGTCGTACCTCGGCGATCGATATGTGCCACTCGCACCTTCGTCAATTTCTCCCTGTTCTGCTATGACTGATCAAAGCGGCAACAGCTACAAATGCACATTTGGGAGCATTTGGGACAAGCCCCAGGATCATGAGGAAAGGAATAGGGTCGATATCAAAGTGTCTGCAGAGACCGCGAAAGCAAAAGAATACATCGCACTGTGAGCAGGCTACCCCTTTCTAGAGGGCATGCCTGCCGTGGCAAAGATGGCAGAGTCGGACCTAGAATGGATGAGCAAAGGAAGTCACGGCCACAAAGTCATATCATGTATACCATAGCTTCTCTTCGAGAGACAACCGCAGTAGCTGCCAAGAGACCCAGCGACTTCTGCCTGCAAGTTGACGATTAGCTTCAAGGGTAATGGTAATACCAGGGCAGGCCGGCAGGATCCGGTCAGAAACAGATGGGAGAGCGCTGTCGTGCTATACCGGGTGATATTGGTACATACTTCATCAACGATCTTGAGGACGATGGGTCTCCAAGGTAACTCTGTACTGAATTGATCATCTTTCGACAAGTGTCACTTGGTATCAGCTCGACTAACCTATAGTCTACAACATGTTGGCAGCCTCGTCCGGAAACAAAACAACTGAGACACAGGTTAAAATCACCGCATTGTTCATACTGGAGATGTCGATTCCGGATACTTAGTCCGCAGAAACTGCATTCAATAGCATCCTTTTGGGAATAAACAAGCTGGATGGGTATGGACGTAAAGACTTCGGTATGATGCTTTTCTGTACTCTGCTCTATACCTCTGGACAACGAAGATCCTTTGCATATAAACTAGATTGAATATCAGCCAGAGTAACCGTCTTTTTCTGGGTAGTGGTCAACGTACATCCTGTGTGCATTGCAACTTCGTGCATATTCGACTTCGGACAGAAGGAGCTCTGCAAGTTTCGCTCCCAATTTGCGTCCAGTTCCACAATTTGTAACCCACAGTGCTAGGATGGAAAATAGCACAAGCTAGTGACTGATCTTCGAAGGGTCATGAAAGGCTGCGACGTACCTTCCGAGGAGGAGAGGTCTAATAAGCTTGCATTGCTCAAAACGCGTCTGTTCCAAGTATTCGCGCTGTTAAAGCCGCGAATAACAAATGGCTTGCCTTCCTGCATTCTCTTCTCCATCCACGAACAGTCATTCTTACGAAAAGCATCCCTGATATTGTCAATCGTGAACTCGGAAAAGGAAAAAAAGCGGGTCTTCTGAAGCCAAGAGATCCTGCAGAGTGATAGCTCAACTTGGGTAAACCCATGTTCACTCGGACGCGAACCAGTCATAAGCTCTGTCAATCATAATATCAAGATGATGCTTTGCCTGAGATGGCAATACGATCTCAGACTTAGGATAGGTCCTCTGAAATGGTACGCGCGATGTGCAATGTAGGAGTCTGTTAGAGACGACACTCTCTTGAAGTACTGGTGCCGGGAGAGTGGAAGTGTCATGGCAATGGAATCCTTCCGGTACATCGGTATAGTAGCTTTGATAGTCTAACCCTATTTGGCTACTAGCTATCAGGTCGGGTCGCTCTCTGCAGTGAGTACTACCTAACACTTGGACTCGTCCGAAGAATGAGACAAGAAATTTCTTCCTGTAAAGAATCTACAGAGGCCGAGTAGTCTTCTTGGGACATATGATGTAAAGAGTATCGTGTTAAGCATGGCAATTGAGTAATATAGCAGCAGCTATGGTCAAAGAGTATATACTGTAAGTATGAGAATTCATCCATAGTGTTACTACCACAAAAGTATGGATATCTCTCGCAGGGACTCAGTCTCATTTTCTATACACCGAATCTAGTTCAAAGAGGTATCAAATTTGTCTATCTACCAGACATCGAGGCCAAGCCTCATAGGGTCGTGATGGGTACCTCTCAACGGTCAACAGAAGGCTTAGTGCATCAAAGGCAGTGAGGCTCTTCTGACTGATGATCAATTCAAATCGAACCGCTTCAGTAGCCTCTGAGTCCGAAAAAACTCCGAAAAGAGTCGCATCTGGAACAGTCGCACGGCAAGGTCTCGATTGCGCCACACTTGTTCGTAGGACGATCAACCAGTTGCATTCACCCCGGTAAATATTGCAGATATCTGACTCAGAGAATGGAGACCTCCGTATCCAGTGGAATGGATGCGCCTGGCTTTACGAGGCCAGATTCAAGCCATCGAGTTAATTGGGTGCAACCTTAGCCACGGCCTTGCGCGGCTGTCCGACATGAATCGGGTAAGATACATCGGACATGTCGTGTTCGGGTTTGCGTGAGATTGTGTAGCATGAACCATTGATGCCGGTGCACAACAAAAATCTCAAGGTGCTTTGGGGGGGGGGGGAGGAAGGATACTGAACTTTGAGCGAGCAGAATTTTACCAAATTCCATCGCATCCCGCTTTTCAGTAAGATAAAGACGTGAAACAGATGGCTGAAGTCTGCATACTCCAAGGTTGTCGAGGGGCCATGGCCTTCCATTCTGGGTGAATGTTTTGCCACTCTGGACCAGTTCCCTAGCTATATCTCTCTTCTAGAAGTCCCCGGCCCTACCACTAACCGGCTAAGGTTTAATGAAAGATTTGGGTGATCTCCAGCCACCAGGTCCATTCTGGCCCAGGCAAAAGCAAACGGCAGTGCGTCCCACTTGCCGTGGTTTTGCTTTCTTTGTATACGTAGGATTATGATTATTATTACTGACTAACTAATTAGACTAGGAGTTGATTCTCTAGCGCTGTACTCCGTAATCCTTTATTGCCCAGTCACCAGTGGACTTGAGCCTTGCGCAGATTGCCCTAAAGGCTGACCGGGGGGAAATTCATTATGACCGCACACACAGTACACACTCAGTGAATGAGTAATTAGTTGATTCCGCATCCATTTACCGGGAAAGTTTATCTTCTTTCATGAACTCGAGGTTGATCAGCGCTTGGATATTGCGCTCTCTGGGCTGTTTCTTGGCTAATGAATCATGAACAGCCTTTTGCACTGTTTCAAGGCTGGCCGCTTTGAACGGTGATGTCCGTTTAGGTTGGAAGTGATGATGATGATGATGATGATGATGATGAGGTGGGGTTCATAATAGAAGTAATATAAGATGTTTTGGGAGTGATTGTAACTAGTACTACTATGGAGTATGGAGTATGGAGTACTCCGTAAGTAAGCTGTTGATGGCAGATGACCATGTGCTCACTGGAATGTGGGGCTGCTAAACTAAAAGCGTACAGAGTAGTCTGTTACCAACTTACCAACTTACCAATTATCTCTCCACGGTACGGACTACAGAGGTAGACTCCCCAGATTTCTCCGGGTTCCTGATCTGGAGTGTGGCCCTTGGTTACACTGGTCAGTGGTCACTGACCCAAAGATAAAGACCCAGTTTGCTGACAGTGAGACACCGCTGTTTCTGGTGACTACATAGTATGTGTACTGTCAACTGTCGACTATCTCATTATGGCATATACTTAAACCTACATAGGTCCATGATATTAATAACATGGCCATGACCACGCGAACAAAGAGAGATTAGATTCGAGAAATCCCCCGAGACGGGAACAACTCTGTCTCTTTCTTTTTTCTCTCCCCAGACCCCACAGTCACATCGCAACAAGGACAAAGGTTGGCGACCCGCCAAGGATCAAGCTAGCCCTGACCGACCAGTACCACAGACCACTGTGACTGTTCTTGGCTTAGTCTTAACCCGCTAGACAGGCCAAGAGTAACGAATAATGCTTGGTCAAACATCAGGGATCCTGTTACTCTTGCCTCTTCCTGGAGAGCACGGGCAGGGATCGCCCCTCTAGCAACAAGCGTGGCGCTCTTGCGCTTGCAACATTGGCTCGTGCATTGAGACCAGCCTAACAGATGGAATTATTACGGTTTAACCCAATACCATTATTCACTAGACTAACCATCCGGGATCCCGTTTGGCTGGAGGCGGGGAAGAAGAAGAGGGGAGTAAGTCAGGAAGTCCGTCAGAGGGAGAAAAAAAAAAAGAAAAAAAAAAGCCCTCAATTGTACGGAAACAACAGATGACATGATGCCTCCAAGCTGCTGTTTCAGGTCTGGTTCGAAACCCTCGGAGTTTATCCTTTTTTTCCTCTCATGGGATTCTTCCAATCGTTGCTGGAGGGATGCTCGTACGTAGTAGTTGATCCCCGGATTTGGAACAAGTTCTCGCTGAAAGATGAGAATTCTCTGCTTGGTTCTGGAAGTATTCCGCTTACGCTGCTGCTGAACATGCAGTACAGGCTTCAAAGTATATGAAGTAGCCAACCTGCTTTGCCCCAACAGAGTTGCACTCCGCATAATCTCCTATGATGATGGGTAGATATACACTGGATTATCATCTAGACTCGAGACTCGAGAGTATGCCTTAACGCAGTCATCAGACCTGTGGGGGTCTCCACCTTGACACGCTCCATTCGCGTGGTTGATGGAAGACAACCCTCCCCAATAGTCCATCTGGCATTCCGTTCCTCGTAGCTTACTGAACTCTGGTTCTCTGGGGATCGTTACCAAAGAATCAGAATCCTATCGAGTTAAACGAGGATCGGGATTGACCACCGTCATTCTGCTTTATCTGCTCTATCCTCATCCGTCTTGGGGTTGCGGTCAACAAAACCTCGCTCCGCCACTCAGGCCTTATCTTATGAAGCTTTGAAGCTCTCTAGTGGCCACCAAACGAGTATCCACTTTGCTAAAGGGAATCACTTGTCGGCCTTGCCGGGACGTGGCTCACGAGTGGTTGTCATCCAAGGAAAATGTAACTCTGTCCTAGACTCCTATCGAGGGTGGGCTAATCGCCAGCAAAGGAAGGAGTTTTAGACTGCGGGAATGGCTCTCTTGAAGAGCAGCTACTGACATTTGGGTGCAGAGTAGTCTGAATCCTTCGGCCGCGGGAGGACCAATAGCAGATCCCGACTGATTCTCTGTATACCTGAGTTGCTCGTAACAGAGGCATGTAGGTAGTTCAGTCAGTAGTATCAGAGTGCAAGTGAATGCAGGAGTCATGCTTTTCTTACCTGTGAATCTCTCTGGATGCGCAGTGATTCTCCCATGTGGACTCAGCCGTGTTTTTTTTTTCTTTCAATTATTATTATTTGATTTCCAGTGAATTATTATTCTTTTCTTTCTCATTTAATATAATTCAATTTCTTTTTCTTTGATCTCGTCCCCTGCCTGTACTTAATCTGCCACTCTCTCTCTCTCTCTCACTCTCTTGCTCTCATCGATCTCCCTCTCATCTATTTCTTCTCCCTCTCCCCGCACCTTCTTCTTTCTCTCTTTCATCTTCTCCGCGCTTTCCCCAGCTGCAGATTCTCAAAGCCTCACTCCTCCTCAATTTCACATCTTCACACTTCTTTTGCTCTCAAAGCACCTTGCTTCGGTTCAGCCTGACTCTGTCAACATGGCAGAGCAGAAGGACAGTGTCGCTCATGTCGCTCATGTCGCGACTACTGATGCCCCTATCAAGCAGCAGTAAGTCCTCCTCTTGCATCCACTTCGATGCAGCCCCTGCTTGGGCATCTTGACTGACCATCTGCGCGATACAACAGTGGCGACCATAACGCGCTCGAGAGTGCCCATATGGAGCATATCAACCTGAACAACAACCTTTCTGCCAAGTAAGTGCTGTCGCGCGACAATCTCACGCACACTCTCTGCGAGCTGCTCTTGCTTTTCGAGTCCACCCCCGTATCTGATGTTGATCTCTAACCAATGTCTCCAATAGGATCAAAAATCCTCTGGCGGATCTCACCCCCTCTCAGGTCATTGGCGACGTGGAAGAATTCTCCCGGGAGTATGATCTTCAAGACATCCTCCCGGACTTGAAGAAGGGTGCCCTCATCGCGCGTGATCCTGACAACTTCGAGTCGGTTCCTGAGATAACTGAGGCCGAGATCAGCACCATTCGTGATGAGACTGATCATAAATGGCGTCAGCCTCGTTCTCTTTACTTCACAATCATTCTTTGCTCCGTTGGCGCCGCTGTCCAGTAAGTACTTTTTGGCGCAGTTTCGATGTAGATGAATCACCACTAATATCAATCTCCTCAGGGGTTGGGATCAAACTGGAAGTAACGGTATGGAAAATATTCTGTCTTCACCCGTTTATGGAGTACTAACTGACTCTCTTGTTCTTCTCCTGCAGGTGCCAATCTTTCCTTCCCCTACGCTCTTGGTATCCCTGATGGCGACAAGCTCTTGGACGGCTCTGTCAATCCCGACGCCGAACGGAACCAGTGGTTGGTCGGTGTGGTGAATGCGTAAGTAGCCCACTTTTTGACTGCTTGAAGCTTGACTCATATATGTGTGATCAGTGGTCCATATATTGCTAGTGCTGCTCTCGGTTGCTGGTTGTCCGACCCTGTCAACTCGTACCTTGGCCGTCGCGGTGCAATCTTCCTGTCCTCCATCTTCTGCGTTCTATCTCCCATTGGCACTGCTGTCAGCCAGACCTGGCCCCAGCTTTTCGTGACTCGTCTCCTCCTCGGTATTGGTATGGGTCTGAAGGCGTCCACTGTCCCCATCTTCTGTGCAGAGAACACTCCTGCGGTCATCCGTGGAGGCTTGGTCATGTGTTGGCAACTGTGGACCGCCTTTGGCATCTTCCTTGGATTCTCCGCCAACTTGGCTGTCAAGGACACGGGTAAAATTGCCTGGCGGTTGCAGTTCGGCTCGGCGTTCATCCCTGCTATTCCTCTTCTTGTGGGCGTCTACTTCTGCCCCGAGTCGCCTCGTTGGTACATCAAGAAAGGAAACATGAGGCGCGCCTTCAACTCTCTCTGCCGGCTGCGCAACACGAAGCTGCAAGCTGCTCGAGACCTGTTCTCCATCTATTCGCAGATCAAGGTTGAACAAGAAATCGCTGGAAATGGCACCTACGTCACTCGCTTCATCGAGTTGTTCACCATTCCACGTGTCCGTCGCGCGACTCTCGCTTCCTTCGTTGTCATGATTGCGCAACAGATGTGTGGCATCAACATCGTCGCTTTCTACTCGTCCACTGTCTTCGCGGAGGCAGGTGCCAGTCCAACCGGGGCCCTCTTTGCCTCCTGGGGTTTCGGACTGGTTAACTTCCTTTTCGCGTTCCCCGCTGTGATCACCATTGACACTTTCGGACGTCGAAGCCTGCTTCTTTTCACTTTCCCCCAGATGGCGTGGACTCTCCTCGCAGCAGCTTTCTGCTTCCTCATCCCCGAGGAGTCCAAAGCCCATCTCCCATGCATTGCGCTCTTCGTCTTCATGTTTGGAGCATTCTATTCGCCAGGCGAAGGTCCAGTTCCCTTTACTTATTCGGCAGAGGTGTTCCCTCTGTCGCACCGCGGTATGTCCATTCTATGTGCTCCAGGCTCCGACCATCGGATCCGCTGCTAACTCTGAAGTAGAGGTTGGAATGTCGTGGGCTGTTGCGACTTGTCTCGGATGGGCTGCAGTCTTGTCCATCACCTTCCCTCGCATGCTCCATGTGATGACTCCCACTGGCGCCTTTTGCTTCTATGCGTAAGTGTTTCTCCGATCACCTTGGTGTCTCGGCATGTCTGGGCAGTCATTCTTCCCCCAGTCATTTCGCACCTCACGTTCGTCGACGCAGAACTTGGTGAACTGACCGATCTATAGTGGTCTGAATGTGACAGCATTGATCATGATTTTCCTGTGGGTGCCCGAGACCAAGCAACGCACTCTGGAGGAACTCGATTACATCTTTGCGGTGCCCACGCGAGTGCATATGCGCTACCAGTGCTTCACGGTGCTCCCTTGGTGGGTCCAGCGCTACATCTTCCGCCGCAAAGTCGAATGCCCCCCTCTGTACAGATTCGACACGGCCCCTCATGACGAGAAGTTGGAAGGCCGCGAATTGGGCGGACCTATCGCGCCTAGAACTCAGACGTAGATGTCCTCGAAAACAGACCGTGTATTTGCTGGGAGTGCGTTAATTCTTCTGGGTCGGTTACTGCACCTACCATGCTTTGATGAAGATATGATTGCGAACATTATGCCAATTTGCTCCCGTCTTTTTTAATGGTAGTTAGAGGAGGGTCAGTTAGTTTCATCGAAAGACAGATTTGTTTATTGATTATTTCCACTGGAATTGGATGGTGCAAGAGACACGCTGCACATTAGTACAGGAATGGTACTGCAGTAAAAATTATTACACACCTCGATTCCATCTCGAACCTGAATGGTGGGATCCAGGTCTAGAAACAGAGCTCACCTCCTGCATATGAATGTGCTGTGAACCTGCATGAACATGAACACCATACTCTCAGAGTCCAATGCCTGATACTGTGTCCCTGAAACATCTGAGACAGAGACGACCAGGTACGAGCGATATGTAGGTACTTCTGAAATTTCATCCCAACGCCTCGGTAATTCTGCAAAATATACCGTTCGGAGGCGATTCACGCCCCTTCAAAAGGGAAAAAAAAAAAAAAAAAAAGAAAGAAAGATAAATCTCGTGGTGCTGCCCGGAATCGAACCGGGGCTGGCACGGCCACAACGTGACGTCCTACCACTAGACCACAGCACCAATTATGATTAACTGTGTAGAGAAGTGCGTTTGTGAACTGGGTTCAGTTGGAGTACAAAGTGTTTTTGTTTATCTTTTGCTGGGAGTGAAGGTTGTTTCGGCTCCTTGCAGTCGGGGCTCGAATAACCTCTTTGTTCCATTTGGTGGTATTGAGTATGTACGAAGTTGCGAGGCTATAACCCCCAGACAGAGACTAGACAGGGTACCGTATCATCTATCAGAGTCTCGATATCTGCTGGATTGAGCGCATTCACATCTGCCCCGTTCTATAGCTCCGCCAGACCCTGAACCCGATCTGCTCATACCACCCCTCCAGACTCACCCAGTCCACAAAGACGCCCTCGACCCCGCGCTGCTTCATGTCCTCAATCGCGTGGCAGAGCAGTGCAAGTCCCACGCCTGCCTTGCGGTATTCCTCGTCCACCCCGACGCAGCCGATCAGGCCTGTCTGCGGCCCGCAGAGAGGCGGGAAGGCCCAGTTATACTGCAAGATGGGCGATGAGGGCGCAAGCATCAGGGTCCATCCTACTTGCTTTCCTTGTGGATCGAAGGCGGTCATGATGCTGGATGGGTGACTCTCGGGGTCGAGCTGGTGGTACATGTCTACCCAAGCCTGTGCAGGGTTAGAATCTTTGAGGAATATTTGCCGCCCTGGTCGTGAGAAAGGAGTCATACCGGGTTATGGGAAAAGTTTCGCTTCTGGCCTATAAGACACTCGGCGTAATGCTCTGACTGGAGAGGCGCAAATGTGAAGCCCCGTTCCTTTGCGCGGAGCATGTACTTCTCTGGTGGCTGGAAGTCTCTGATGTCCTGGTATAAATCAACAGATCTCGGGACCGGTGGGTTGAGGCGGAATCCCCGATGGACGAAGAATTCTTGCACAGATTCTGGGAGATCTGTGGGAATACCAGGCCAGAATCGGGGGAAAGAGCTTCCGAGTGACAGAGAGCTGGGCTTGTAGTTCGCCATCAACCATGTCCTTGCCTCTGCAACCAGCGCTGTGCCGACTCCTTTGCCCTGGTGCTTTGGATCAACTGCAAGCACGGCAAGTTGACCATCGGTCGTCCCTCGGGTGGTTGTTGTATACAAGAGGCAGAATCCTATGGTCTTGGACTCCAAACGTGCAACGAAGTGGTGTCCATTGGGTTGGACCAAAAGTCTGTTGAGGCTGTCTGCAGGCAACGGGTAAGCGGGCAAGGAAGTGTTCCAGACTTCCACTAATGGAGTGAGGTCGGCAGGATCAAATGGCGACACATGGATTGAATCCAAAGCGACTTTCTGTGGTCCGACAGGCAGAGAACCTTTGGCAACGATCGCACCGAAGATGATATCTGCGGCAGCCATAAAAGCCTCAATGGTAGGCTCATATGTTGTTATGTACGTCCTGACAATGGCGTCGTCGATGAAGTCATAAGGAGCGCAGGCTGCTACTGTAATCGGGTTCGGGGTATGTTTGGGCAGCTCTAGACCCATCGCCCTTTGAAACGGCGAGTCTCGTGCGTTGAAGGTCACAAGCACAACAGAGTCGGCGGATTCGACCAGTTTCCATTGGTCACTCGTCAATCCCGCCGCGCCGTAGTGGATTTCGACGGTATTTGGACTGTATGCTCTCAAGACAGCACCAAACTCGGTGACATTGTACACGCCTCCCTTCTCTGTGCCTTCTCCATCAACCGCGCCGCCCGCAGGTGTTCTTTCTCCAGGAAAGAGAAGCACGATTTGAGACGGTTTCGACAAAGGAAGGACGCCAGGGTCATCCCGAACGAGAGTGGCGGAGAGGGAGTAAGCTTCCTTGGCTAATGTGGCAGCTTTCCCATTCAGAGTAACCAGGTCCTCCAGATCATTTCGTCTCAGCGCAGTATCCCAGTTCAGAAACTTATCCTTCAAGGTGGCAACCCGCCTGCAGGCATCATTGAGACGCGAAGCTGCGAGTCTTCCAGATTGCACGGCTGTACAGATCCGTTCAATGGATGCTACTTGCACGTTATAGGTGTGGCAGACCATGATACTGTCGCTGCCAGCTTCCAGGGCGAGGAGTGCTCCCTGTTCGGTTCCGTATGTCGCACGAATTCCATCCATTTCCAGGCAGTCGGTGATGATCATCCCGTCATATTGCATTTCATTACGAAGGATGCCCAACACGTCAGCGGACAGCGTAGCAGGCAATTTACCATCACCGATAGCTGGCAAGGAAATATGTGCGGTCATCACTGCCTCAATGCCCTCGGCGACAGCTCGACGGAAAGGGATCAGTTCGCATTTCTCCAGCTGTTCTCTCGTCTTCTCTATTACTGGCAGCCCATAATGAGAGTCCACGGCGGTATCTCCGTGGCCCGGGAAATGCTTGACGCTTGGAATGACCTTTTGCTCTCGAAGTCCTTGGGCCGTAGCACTCGCGAACCGACCAACAAATTCTGGATCGTCACCGGGGCTCCGAACGCCTATCACCGGGTTCAAGGGTTCTGAGTTGATGTCGCAGACAGGAGCATAATTCATGTTGATCCCGAAGAATCGCAAGGTCTCACCGGTGATCTCTCCAACTCGATAAGCCAGCTCAGGTGAACGAGTGGCTCCCAGTGCCATTGGCCCCGGCAGCTGAGGAGCCATTGGCGGAGATACCCTAGTAACCAGCCCATTTTCTTGATCAATTCCTATGAAGAGAGGACGCTCGTGGCCAGCCAATCTAGCTTCCTCTTGGAGAGCGAGAGTGAGCGACTGTGTGGGGTGTTAGCTGAATCGTATTGTTCGGTATTATCGACTCTGTATGTGCTAATTATAACGATGACATACCTGAAGTTGAGCAGTATCTTGTATATTTCTCTTGAATAGAACAACGCCTCCTATGCCATACTCGTGGATCAGAGTCTTGATCTCGGGACTTGGGACGAGGCCGTGAAAACCGACCGCGAAAAGCTATAATCCCCAATCAGACTGATATCTAGATCTGGGACACTCCGTGGAACGCTCCCTCACCTGTCCAACTTTCCTACGTAGCTCTTCTGATGACATTTTCCCGGAATGTTGCGAAAGGTTGATCGCGATGAAGCTTGGCTTGGTCTGATTGAGGAAGCTGGTGCTTTCTATTCAGCTTCTCCTGACTAGGATCGACAATTTCAGGAATGCATACTGCGAAGCAGACTGTCTTGACTTGCTTGTGAAAACAAATCAATATGAAGATGACAGAAGTGATCGACTGCGCTACAGATGAGGGTGGTGGAGCAGAGGCGGAGGAGCACCTGACTTGTTTTAGCAGTGAGCAGAGAGATCCATCATCCCACTCAGGTCAGTCTTAACTCTTAAGTCTTCTGCTCCTTCTCGCATCGGCACGGTCGATCTTTTATCTTCAATCTCCGGCTAGGGGCCAACTTAGCGTCCTGCAGGATTTGAGACCGGCTCTTATATCGAAATGGGGGCCGAAAACCACACCTCGCAACTCGCAAGATAGAGAAAGGGAGAATGCAACTGTAACAATAACAACATCTACCTATCTATGCGGGGTACTGTTTCTGGCTCTCGACCCCCTCGACGTGACTCTCGAGCTACGGTCTCTGTTGCATGCCCCCTTTCCTTAATTGCTTGGTTGCTTATCTGGGGGATTCGAGATCTATAAGTGAAGCTATTGTCCTTTATATACCGTCGCTCATGTACTAACGGTGAACTAGAAAAGCCGGAAATCCAAACACCACTGCAATGGCATCTAGCAACCATGCTTCGAATCGAGCAGGCGATTTGATCAACGATACGGATCAAGTAGACAGCAGCATTCGTGGAGGGATAGTTGATGCCAAAGCCGCAGTAACTGTGCAGAAGGTGCAGTCCACCCGTGATGACTATGAACGGCTGTTTGGGGTAGATGAAGACCTACACGAGCAGCCGACAACAACTCGCCAAGAACTATGGTCTTACTATCTCTATTACAACGGTACTGTGCCTTTAACCCTCTTAGGTTTATGTGGACTAATTGGCTATCCCATATTTGATCAGGTGACAATGGGGTCGGCCCTGGTTCTTACGCTCAAGCACTGTAAGTCCAAATTGTCCATCATTCTATAGCCTGAGCTGATTGTTGACAAAGCTTTCAATGGGCTTTGAATGGGGCTGGCTGGCAACCAGGAACTGAACCTCGTCAGCCATGCACGGATTCCTCTCCATGTGTGGTCCCCTGGGCTGGAGGCACAAAGTCCGTCGCCTCTGTGGTCTTAATCGCCAACGGACTATGTTTTGCCTTCATGACTTTAATCTTTATCTGGCTTGGTAGCGCTGCCGACTACGGATCTTTTGGCCGTTGGCTTCTGCTGGCATTGACTGTGATATGCTGGGCCCTTCAGTATGGCATGATGGCCATCCGAGATCCCGGTCAATGGCCTACCGCCATGGGGCTGTACGTGGTCGCGTATATCGCCTATGGTGCGACTCTCGTGTTCTATGCTGCCGTCTTCCCCAGGCTTGCTCGATACATGCCGCATGTTCGCAAGGCCCGCGAAGAGGATCTGAAGGATGGCAAGATCAGTCAGGAAGAATATGATGCTGTGGAGTCCTTGGAGAAGAACCACATCAGGTATAGCCCTAGCTCAATGGAAATGCATTTTTCTAACATTTGAGATAGCAATGTCTCGACCGCACACAGCAATATCGGATTCTTACTTACGTCCGTACTGAATCTGAGTGTCTTGCTTCCACTTCAAAATAACGACTACTCCAACAATCTCGCACTCTGCTTGACGAATTCATGTCAGTACCCCTGCTGGACGGACGCTTTAATGCCTTCTGACAGATGATCTCACAGACTGGGTCGTGCTAGGAGTGTGGTGGTTCATTTTCCAGCAGAAGCGACCAGGGCCCAAGGTTCCAAAGGGTTCAAGCTACGCGACAATCGGCTTCAAGCAGATCTGGCTCGCTCTAAAAGAAGTCCGATCATTACCGCAGACCTTCCTTTATTTCGTTGCTTATTTTCTGCTCGCCGACGGACTCAACACAACCGGTGGGTGGCTCGCGATACGCAATATGGAAGCAACAAGCCTCAAAGATACTGACAACGTTGCAGGAACCTTAGTCTCAATCATCCAGAATGACTACGTATCATTCTCATTCCTGCAGCTGACATATCTCGGCATCGCACAAGCTGCCTGCTCCATCGCCTCGACGTTCGGATTCTGGTACATCCAGAAATACTTCAAGTTCAGCACCAAGAACATGTTTCTCGTCACCATTGTGTTCAGCGTCATCATCCCCTTCTGGGGTATGCTGGGACTTTGGACACAACGAATCGGATACCACAATCAGGTCAGTATCCCTTCCACAAGTTACCTCCTCAACTTCACGATCCTCCCCTAACCAACAATCAACCCGCAGTGGGAATTCTACTTCTACAACGTCATCTTCGGCCTGTTCCAGGCCCCTTACTACGCCGTAGGTCGCATCCCCCCACCCCGGGGCTCCCAAACCATCAATCCCCCGTTGCTAAAAAGACTAACCCCGTCCCACCACATCCGAATAGTACGCGCAAACAATGATAAGCGAGCTCATGCCGCAAGGATACGACAATATGTTCTTCGCGCTGTTCGGAATCACCAATCGAGCTGTAAGTGCATACACATACATGCACGATGCCAGCCTGCTTGCTTGCATCATGTTCCCCAGTCAGACGATGGAACTTGAAATCATAGTCCACTAATCTGACTCTCTTTCCAGTCCTCCATCATCGGACCCAATGTCATCCAAGCGATCATCAACGACACGCAGAATAACTGGATGGGCTTCCCGTTCCTGTTTGCCATCTGTACCGCCGCGATGATTGCGATTGTCTTTGTAGATGTGGAGAAGGGGCGTGCGGATGCGAGGAAATTTGTGCAGGCGAGGAAGGGGCCGCGGGTGGCTGCTGGTGGCGGTGGCATATCCGAGGACTCTGGTAGGGAGAGCGCAGCTAGTGCTATTACGCGTGCAGAGGGGAGTGGATCATCGCGAGACGAGTGATCCTCCTAGATTTGAGGAAGATGCTCAGTTCAAACGATGCTTCAGTATTTGCCGACATTCAGTTTGTATGTACGATGCAACCTGTACGATGATGAGCGGGAACCGACCAAATGACCAAATGATAATTGGATACATACATGATAAGCCAACCCTACTTCCTCTATATATAACTTTTATGGCCGCCCATATCTACAATACATGATTCTGCCGCCGATGAAGCGTACGGCTCACGGCAGTTGAGCCTGCTTCTTCTCTGCAGCTTTCCGAGCATATTTCAAATCAACAGCTTCCCGCCAGCGAGGCCCATAAACAGCCGCCAACCACACCATAACGCCAGAAAACACCAGAAACAGCGCAGAAATGGTATTGAACCATCCAACCCCGAGCGCATTGATAGCTGGTAGCACAACACCGGTTCCAAGTGCCGCGAACACGTACCGGAAGACATAGTTGCCCGCAACAACCTCTGCACTGCGACCCTGCGACTGCATAACGTCGAGACAATAAGTGTTCAGACTGGGAAAGCAGAAGAGTTGGGCTACGCCCTGCAGGAACATCGCTATCACAGGGGCTGGAATCCCACCAACCTCCTGGTCAAGCGTCCAACCGTAGACAAGGAGACAGCCCGGTGTAACGATACAGATGTAGATTATACAGGATCTCAGCCGATCTTCAGGTATGCGAAGGCCGTTGCGCTTATCGATGTATTTTTTCACGGTGTAATCAGTCCAGCGGCCGCCGACAAAAGTCCCTGCTAGATATCCGCAGCCTGGAGCGAGGTAAAATAGTCCAGCCTGGATCGGGCTCGTCAGGTGGAAGCGAGGGTTCAGAACATATCGGATTGGAGTCAAAAGAGCGTATTGATTCCAGACCAAAGCCCCAGCAGCTAGGCCAGCGATGAATATGTTCGGATAGGAGAAAGTGAGTACGAACACGCGAACTGGTGAGATACGCTGCCATAGCATCTTGGTCTGTTTCGGGAGACCATGGCCAGCAAGCCCGCCATTAGTCTTATGGGGGATGGTCTCTGGAAAGAAAAGGGCGAGCAGTATGACAGCAAACCCAGTCAGTGCGGTCAAGAGCCACAAGATTATTCTCCATGGCCTGAACGTAACCACAATACCCTGCAATGTAAGTCAGCGATGGGCAACATGCTTGGAATACCAAACATAAGTCAGACGTACCCCGAGGAAAGGACCAAGAGCAGGTCCGGTCAAGCTTCCCGATAGCAACCAGCTCAGTGCTGAAGCTCGAGTTCGTGGTTCATAGATATCCCCAATCGCAGAACTTCCGACGACAAGAAAAGACGTGCCTTGGAGAGCGGCGAGAATACGAAACACAAAATAAGCAGGAAGGTTTGGAGACAAGGCAGTGGCAGCTGTGAAAATACAGAATAACACGCCACTGGCGATGAAAATCTGTTGAAAAGGTTCGTCAGAAGATGTGCTTGAACCCGAAGGAATCCAGGGACATATTAACAGCATCTACCGTGTTGCATTGTACTTACAGGACGACGACCCCAGATTTGACTCAGGGGGCCCCAGAATAAGGAAGACACTCCCATGAACGCTAAATATAGTGCGTTGCTGGCATTGATGATATCCCCTGTTGTGTCAAATGTCTTTGCAAGCTCAGGTACTGCGGTCAAAATGGCAGTCGAAGCAATAGGGGTCAGAAAAGCACAAAACGATAGAATAGCCACGATGCCTATTTTCCGAGCCGGGGAGAACCGCAGATACTGTTCTGCATCGGCCTCTTCAAATTGATCTGAGTCTAGTGACCCGTCATGGTGTGTTGGATGGCTTTGTACCTGAACAAGCGTCTTGGGTGAGTCAGGTGGTTGACCATAGGAAGGGCTTGAACTATCAAACTCCTTCACAGGCAGCTGTGTTGTAGATGACCCCATAGAGCATGTGTCAGACATGTTGGTAGTATCCCTAGGTTGTAACCACTTATTTTCAAGCATTTTTTGACATTGATTAAGGTAGGAATGAGCAAGACGACCTTCCCGAGTGACCAAACGAGTGTATTCAAGTCTCCGTGAACGAGTGACTCAAAGACGTCCAGACATAAAAAGAGCGTGTGGTTGTCAGAAAGAAAGAAGCGAATGAGTATCCAGAAGTTGCAATGGCAGACGCGCTTGAATATAACATAAAAGGAGAGGAGAAAGAAGTGCCCAACGATGGTACACAGACTTATCTGTCCAGCCCGCCTAACGCAATTTGCATCTCCTGGCACTGATCGGACATTTGTCAAGCCCCCCAGCATATGGTATTGCGCGTCACGAAGTGAGCAGTCCCATTTCTGGGACTATCATCCCATGCAACGAAGCACGCAATGGCTGAATCCCTGATGGAGCTGAACATTCAGGTCTTCAAGAGCTCGATTTGGAATCACAACACATTGTTTCTCTCTCATGTGTATATACCTCGACCCACAGAACCCAGTCCAGGCGATTAGAAGCCCAATGATTCTCCCAAACGGTGGATACATTGATGGGCCGCTATATGCTTCGGGAGAGGACCCGATTTCCTATAGCTTGGCCTAGATGTGGAAACATGATCGACAACGCAGGGCAACGGGGGTTGACGAACAACCAACGGCAGCCCTGAAGCATCGCACAATGGGCGATCCCCCAAGGGACGCATCATCTCAAACTCATAGTCTGCAATTTGAATAGCACACTGTAACACAACGCTTATAGTTGAGGGGCGAAGCCACTAAACGGGATGGCGCCTGCGCGGCGTACGGAGCCACCCGTTGCCAATCTCGTGGTTAGAGAAACCTCGGATGGGCGGAAGGACAAAATTGAGCAACCTGGAACTGGAAGAAACAGGGGTATGGTCTGTTTTGATGACAACAATTCTCACATCTCTCTTTATGCAGCAAGTCGGGTTTTCCGAGCCTCCGTTACATAATGATTCTCGACGATCACCCTTGCAGGGGGATGTTGGATCGACACCAGGGGCCCGGGGCTGCATATGCAAAACTGATCGATTGAAAGGACCGAAACAAGTGCCTTTGTCCAGGTTGCCTGCCACTCGGTGGTTTCCTTAGGATCTGGCATGGCATTTTTAGAACAACATCTTCGCTGTGAGATGAAGGAGAATATGCTGCAGGTAAGAAAGAGAAAGGCGAATCGAAGAAAGATGACCTGAACAAGGCACTGGCACCTGCTTCCTGCCTGATCGGGGCATTAATACGCATTAATACGCGTTAATACCACTTTGAAAGGGTCAGCTTGTTAAGTGAGGTAATTTACCGACCCCTAATGATACATAATTACTGCTTCAGGATAATTTACTTATCTATAAATATCGATGGCGTCCCTTGGCTGCCTTTCCTGCATGGGCATATAGGTATGAAGCATATGGGATTTCCTCATCTTATTTCGATGATATTTCAGGTCGATCATGATGTTATGATATCAATAGATGTCCAGCTCGCCATGGATGATGATGGGGTTAAAGGTCCTGGTAGACTGTTGATGCTTGACAGGCAAGATGATGTCGCAATTCAAGGCTCCATACAAAAGCGGCTTTCCGTTTCCGTCACCTGATCAACCCAAGGTGTTACTGTGCTTTTGTACAGAAGACTAATGAGAGGATTCTGAGTCAAACACGCATAATCCCTTTCAAGAAAGCCATGGGGGGTTTTGGGCACAATGTCTGGTGCCTGGTCTCTTCTGAGGAGTGACAAGAGAGTATGTAGCGAACATCCTCATGTTTTAACGCTGTGAAAACCTAGGATGTCTCAGGAGTACACCGTAGTCCAAGCACATAGCTCTGTGCATTCGAGGATGAGAATCCTGTGCTAGATAGCCACTCGATGAATTAATCTCTTTGTTGGACCAGAAAGACTGCCAAGTCATCTGATAAGATACATATCATCTCTGATTATTCTCTTCGTTCATTTGAAGAAGCACAGATCAGATAGAAAATCCATGGGAGAAGTAACCTCTTTCTTCAACCATCGAACCTCCATCAATGGCTGTCCATCTTTACTGGAATGATCGTCAATCCCGAATGATAGCCATCCCCAGCAAGGGATGCTGCCGTAGAGAGCAAGCAAGTATGCCGCAGCAAACTCTCCACTGAGATCACTGCAGTGGCGAAGAAAAACCCAGCATCGCGGACGACCGAATCCAGGAGTTGCTGAGGGATGCTACGCCCGAATCAAGCATGCCCATTAATTAATCTCTTCGTGATAATCGATGGTGAAGGTGATAGTGATGCTGGAGCGACGATGAGGCTGTGTTGGAATGAGTATTTTTGGGGATGCGGGGCAGCGAATCTTCCTGTTCGAATGACGTCGCAGCAACGGTTGAAACCAGCCTCCATCTATCTAACTACGAGTTAGGCTGTTAGAAACTCCCAGGAGAATAGTATCGTATCTCCCCTTAATCTATCTTTCTATCATATCTCCCATCCCCACTTATTCTTATTGTCCTTTTCTCTTCCATCATTCTATCATAGAACAACCTACGTGGCTTTGTTGTCCAAGATTCATTTCCGTCACAAACAAAAAATGAGCTCCAGTAAGGATCCACAGTCCGCGATTCCCGCTGCGAGCAAAGGCTCCTGGTCGAGCTTTTTGAAGGTGAGTGTGTGCAGTCGTTGTTGTCTTCAGATATTGTGAAAAAAAGAAGAACAAAAAGAACAAATAGACTAATCTGATTGTTTTCTTTTTTTTTTTTTTATCAGTCGATCGCTTCTTTCAACGGTGACCTTTCCTCATTGACCGCTCCCCCCTTCATCCTCTCGGGGACATCCCTGACGGAATACTCTGCCTACTGGGCCGAACACCCAAGCCTGTTTGTGGCTGCGGCCAGAGAGGCTGATCCGGAGAAGCGAGCGGTGGCTGTTCTGAAATGGTTCCTGAGCACACTTCGTCAGCAGTACTGCTCTCGCAGCGAGAAGCTGGGCAGTGAAAAGAAGCCCTTGAACCCCTTCCTGGGTGAGCTCTTCCTCGGCAAGTGGGAGAATGACCCTGAAGCCGGCGAGACTACCCTGATCAGTGAGCAAGTCAGGTAAGTCGTATAATTTCCCTCGTTTGGTTCGGGCTCCCCCCACGGCTGACGGTTTGTAGCCATCATCCCCCTGCCACTGCCTATGCGATCACCAACGAGAAGCACGGTGTCGAGGTGAGTTTCAGTATCCCCTTCTTTTTCCTCGCTGAGAGACCAGGAACTGACGGTAAACCGTGCTAGCTGCAAGGATACAATGCCCAGAAGGCTTCCTTCTCCAACACCATCCAGATCAAGCAGATCGGCCATGCTCTACTGACCCTCACCCCACCGTCGGCGGACAAGAACGACCCGGCCCAGAAAGAGCGCTACCTGATCACCCTGCCTGCGTTGCACGTCGAGTCCCTCATCTACGGCACCCCATTCATGGAACTGGAGCGATCGACCATGATTGCCAGCAGCACCGGCTACATCGCCAAGATCAATTACTCGGGCAAGGGCTGGCTGAGCGGCAAGAAGAACACCTTCACCGCGGTGCTGTACCACGAGAAGGACGGCGAAAAAAGGCCCCTGTATACCGCCGAGGGCCAATGGTCGGACACCTTCGTCATCAAGAACGCCCGCACGCACAAGGAAGTCGACCGCTTCGTTGCTAAGGAGACGACGACGAGCCCGCTGACGGTCGCGCCGCTGGAGGCGCAGGATCTATGGGAGAGCCGACGCGCCTGGCGCGACGTCGCCGCGGCCATCGAGCGCGGCGACATGGACGCCACCTCCGTCGCCAAGTCGAAGATCGAGAACGCGCAGCGCGAGCTCCGCAAGGTCGAGAAGGCCGAGGGCCGTGACTGGGAGCGCCGCTTCTTCAAGCGCGTTGACGAGACCGGCGACGAGGACTTCCAACGCCTCGTCCGCATGGTCGGCCTGACCTCGCTCGAGAGCGACAAGACCGGCGGTGTCTGGCGGTTCGACAAGGAGCGCGCTGTCGGTGCGGCGCCGCCGTATCACCAGAGTGGTGGTGAGGGTCTGGGTGTGACTGAGTAGAAAAATAACAACACCGTCGTCCACATAATAGACAATTGCCGGGGTCTGTTGGATACCCACGCCAACGGTGACACATTTGCAAGTATAGAGATTAGGGGTTGCGGGTTGCCCCAAGTGGAGGGAGGAAGGGGCCCTATATGTTCGTTTCTGACCACATTTCGTCCGTCCCTTGAGAGATTTTGTTTCGTGTATATAGAAGTTACGTCGCCGTGGTCGTTTCTGCGAGGAATTAGGAGTAAGGGTAAATCATAAATACCACTATTTCTTTTTCATCTGCATACATCAACACCACAGTATACATGGACACCTACGCACTGCACAGTCTACACTCGTCTCAAAGACCAAAAAAAATCCCAATCTCACAACGCCATCCCAAATCATGTCATTTCAATTCAGAAATTTTTTTCCACCAGAAACCCCCCTCCCGTCCCGTCCGGTCCCGTTCCTTTGTCCCAATCCAGTCCGAAAAGGCAATGTAAATCCCCAGTTGACACCGGATAATTAGTACAGTACAGGAAAGCCGAGTATGCAAAAACAAGATCCGAGCAAGCGCAAGAAGAAATTCGGCAGAGGCCCGCTTTTTTTCTCCTCCCCTTCCTTCATCACAGATGATACAAGCCTATAGAGACAAGGCAATCGGAAATGATGGATGTGATGCGGTCAATCATGCTTTGCGGGGAAGCAGAAACACAGAAAAGCAAGGTGGTAAGAGTCATGAACCGTGAAACATGTGGAAAAAAACATAAGAGAAAAGGGAAAAAGAAAAAAAGAAAAGGAAACAATGCCTCGCATTTTTTTCAATTGAGTACAGTATCATGAGCATATCCCTGCGTATCAAATCGAGTCCTGAAAGGGAGCTATCCAAGCTCCCCTCTCCGAGAGTAGAGATTACACATTGGAAGATGGCAGAGGAAAGAGAAAAAAAAGTGACAGAACACAACAGTGGAATATAGGGGGTTTTTGGACCCAGGCATACCGCCCTGGTAGAAGTGGAGGGAAAGGAAACAGAGATTGTAGCAAATAGCAAAAAAAAAAGATAATATGTCAACAAACGTTCCGCCAGCCGGAGAAAAATTCATGTAACGCCATGATCCTTTAGTGGCCGTAGTTGCCGCCCCAGCCACCGCGTCCAGTGTTTCCGTAGTAGTTAGCGAAACCTGCGCCTCCGTAGTTACCATAACCGGAAGCCTGGTGGTGAGTCTGGCCTGTGGCACCGGCCTGGTGGCCGCCCAAACCACCCAGACCGCTTCCATACTGGTGGTTCAGGTGGGGATAACCACCGAATCCCTGCTGTCCCTGCTGGCCTTGAAGAGGGGGAAGGCCAGTCTGCGCCTGAGGCTGTCCAGGGACACTGTTCGTGGCCGAGCCAGGGCGGTTGGCTTGTGCAAGAGAGGGGCTGGGTCCAGCAGCCTTGGGAGTGTCAAAGCTCTTGGTCTCCTCCGAAGTCACAGGTGGCTGTTGAGACATGGGCTGATTCTGGCCAAAACCAGCCTGCGAGCGACCAAAGACATCCGACATGCCGGCGCCGAAGGCATTGCTACCGGCTGTGGTCTGTTGAGTCTCGGAGGGCTGCGTGGATCCGGTACGGCCATAGACAGAATCACGACCAGGAACGGATTGGTTGAAGCCGCCTGCGGTGGCGGGAGAGGAGGAGTGATCGTAGGAGAATCCGTGAGGCTGGCCATACATACCACCCTTACCGCCATATGGGCCGTATTGGTTGCCATATCCGTACTGATTGCTGGGGGGCATGTAGTGGTCGTCATACCGGCGCGCATCGTCGTACATGGGGCGGTTCCGGCCGTACTGGTGCTGAGTCATTTGACTCATGTACGAAGCGTAGTGGGGGTTGGAGTAGTAGGGATATCCATATCCGTAGGCATGAGCGGCGCCCTGACCGGGCATGTGCTGGGCGGTGGGGGTCTGGGTAGCGGCAGGAAGGGTGGGGTTCGGGGTGTTGTGACCGCTGCTTGGGGCATCGACATGACCGTAGCGGCCAGGAGGTTGAGAGGTGGGAACTTGCGGCTGCACTTCGGCGCCAGAAACACCGAATCCAGCCGCAGCTCTCTGAGCAACGGAGGCATCCTGAGACTGGCCATAGGTGCCATAGTAGTTGTAGGGAAGACGCTGGTCAACGGCGTAGAATGGCGAGTACTCGCTGCCGGAGGTAACAGTTGGCTGGACGGGAGCTTGGTTGGCGAATGGCTCCGGAACTTGGGGCTGAGGTTGGGAGACCTGCTGAGCAAAGGGGTCATAAGACTTCTGAGCGTCGCTGTAGCGGGCAAAGTCGGTAAAAGTAGAGTCGGCAGCGGAGACTTGAGGGACAGGGGGCAGTCCAGGAGCGGGGCGAGAGACGGTAGGGGTCTCAGCGGACGCCTGGGCATGAGTAGAAGGAGGCAACGAGGCACGAGGAGCGACGGGAGAATGTTGAGGAGGCTGAGCGCGAGTTTCGGCATCTTCTCTGTTTTCATCAATGTCGGCATCATCGCCATTCAATCCCATGCTACCGAACTGCACAGCGGCACGGTCAACAGCATGGTTTCCAGGCATGACAACAGCCTCTTGCTGCTCCATCACGCGGCGCTGGGAACCAGGGGCCCGAGCGCCAGACTTGAAAACACTGGAAGGGTAGGTAGTAGCAGACTGACGAACGGGGGTGGCGGCAGCCGCCAGACTGTTGGCATCAAGGGCACTGCCCACGGTGCTGGCAGCAGTGGCGGTGGGAGGAGGAGGCGAGACATCGGGAATTTGCTCAAGGTTAGTCTTGGTCAAATCATCCTTGGCGGGTGTGATACTGGTCGTAGAAGGAGTAACGGGTACAGCTTCGGCAAGCTGCTTGGGAATGACAGGTTCGGGACCTTTCTCCACGGGGATAGGGACAGGGACGGGGATCGGGACTGGAGCAGGGGCGGTAGCGGCAGCGGGAATGGGGACGGGGGCAGGAGCAGGAGCAACTGCTGTAGTCGGTTCGGGTTCGGGCTCAGGCGCCTTCTGCTCGGCTGCTGGCTCCACGCTTGGCTGCTGTTCTTCCACAGGTGCGGAAACAGGAGCAGGGGCAGGGGCAGAGGCAGGGGTAGGAGCAGGAACAGGTGCGACGGCTGGCTTCTTCTGTGGAGGTGGCGCCGGCTTCGCGAACAGACTGGCCCAGCCTTTCTTGGTCCCTTCGGGCATCACGCTGGCCTTCGGGGTCGCGGCCGTGCCGGCATCGACTGTGGTCGTTTCGGCTTCGATAGGCTTCTCATTCTTGTCAGAGATGATTGTCGTCTCTACAACGTCCACGGTGGCAGTGACAACGGGCTTCTCGGCGCGAGCCCCGTTGGTGTGAACTGCGGCTGCGGCCCGGCCACCACGACCACCACGACCACGATCTCCACGGGCGCGACCGCGACCCTCAAATCCGCCGCGTCCACGGCCTCCTCGAACAGAGCTGGCGTTCGTCTCGGTCGGGGTGCTCTGTACCTCCTTAGGCTTGGAGCGAGTCCGGTCGGTCGTCTTCTTCTTCACCTCACCCCATTGCGAGACATTGCCTAAACAAGAGCACAGAGTATGTCAGCGCTTGAAATTCAACGAAGCCAGAATCAGACGTGGAGCACAAAATGATGAGGTTATACCTTCAGTAATGCGCTCAATGGCATCCTCAAGCACACCATCCGCATCTTCCAAAGCAAAGACAAGATCCTCATCGGTCCAGTCAGGGAACAATTCCTGCAGCATGGGCAAGGTGCTGGAATATTTCTTCTTCATCTGACCGATCTCTCCTTCATCTTCAAATGTAATCTGGTCTGGGGTGTCTGCCTTGGTAGATCTGCTGCCTACTCGACCACCTCTGGAGCTATAACCACCTCGGCCACCACGAGTAGATACCCTGCCTCGAGAGGCGGAAGACCGTGACTGAACTTCAGACATATCTTCTGGTAATATTTGATGAATCTCCGGGGAAACGGAGAGATTAAATGGTAATAAAGAGGATCGAAGGGATGCCCACGAGAGTCGGAGGATGACCAGGTGTGTGTGGCTGACCGAGAAGAGAGTAGCGGGTGAAAAAAGAGGTAGTGGTAGTGGAAATGATCACAGCTGCAACCTCAGCGAGAGAGGACAGCACCGAAACCACTAAGGCACAAGGACCGCCAAGCTTGAGGAATCAAGGCGGGAGAAAAAGGGAGGAGCAATCAGACAAAGCTGGAGGAGAGCTGGAAGAGAAAAAAAAATGATTAGAAAGGAAAAAGAAAAGAACTATAGGACTGTGGAGAGTTGAGGGAAGGGGAGGAAAAAGGAAGAGGAAGAGAGTGTGAGAGCGAGGATTAACCAAGGACAAACTAACTACTAACAAACTGGGAGCAGATCAATTGGAAGGGAACAGACTAACTTTGAAGGTTCAATTTTGGTTTGGTTTGGTTTGCTTTAGTTTTGCCAAGTTTGAAGGGAGAGCGAGTTCAGATGACTGACTCTCTTAGAGAAGAATTGAGAGGCGACTTTCTGGCTGAGTCGCGTTAGGCTGGACCCCCGTTTAGCGAGGCGACTTTACTATGGGAAGAAGCTCTGCTATGGCTAGGTGACTTGAAGATACTTGGGAGAAGGAAGCAGTACACTGATTCACCTATCTATACAGCATCCCTCAGTCTCTCTTAATTACCACCGTAGACAGACATCCCAACCTTAGTCTTCTCCTGTACAGTATCTATCCTTCCTGTCTAAATACCTGTATACTGACTGTGTGCGGCGTTCATTGAGTTGAGGATCATACAACCATCATCTCATTCGCTGAGCGAACTCACCGCCCCCATTTCTCTCATGTGATCCCCCCCGTCTGTCCCATCGAGATATCTGAGTAACGACCTCCGGTTTTTGTTGGTAGACCTTATTCTCAGATCAGCATACCAAACCTTCTAGTTCCTTCTGACTACGATTCATTTGTTCAAAGCTCCTTCGTTGAGTAGCAAGTTGTTCGAAGGGTCCTCCTAGCAGGGAGTGAGGAAGCAAGGAAGTGCTTGAAGTGGTGGCTGGCGATCTAAGCAGTAGAAAGCTGCTCTCTGAGAAGCACTTGAATATCAATGCCGGATCATCGAGCACACCTAACTCGCACCTCCGAATCCTACTGTAACGAGACGGCCTTCTTCTCGTTGTTTGGCGGAAATAGGGAAGGGTGCGGTTGGCTGTCATTAGTAGCTGTTCCATCACTGCGAACCTCATGGCAGCCAAGGTTGCAAATGACTCTCTCTTGTTTCGTTTGCACAATGGAATAGATAGGCATAGGTTCATCTCGTGTCTCTTTATCTCATTTCTTGAGCATATCCCCGCGTTCACCCGCGCCAGGCCCCCATTCCTCGTGCGCACTTCGACCTTGATCAAAAGGCGGACCCGAAGAGTGTACAAAAGGTCCCAGTTGCTCTAGGCATTACCGGATATTTCATGCGGCACTCCTACTGTTCCTTGTGGTAACTATATGTTGCTTTCTGGTGAACGTCTTCTAGTGTACGATCCAAGAAAATCAAAGGGTCGAATGCTCTCCCTTGACAACTCAGCCAAAGTGCCCACTACGATGCTCAACATAGCGGCAGTGGCTTTTTAGACTATCGACATTATGCTCTTAAGCCGAGGCTCAGTAGAAAGGATTGGTTCTATGACCAGGTTTGAACCTACCGTCTGCTGTTTGGAAGCTTCGGGAGCAGGCGTAGTAGTAGGCATCGTTATAAGTCGGTGATGATGTAGTAGTAGTAGGAGTAGTAGTAGACATAGCAGTAGGTGACAAGTAGTAGCAGGCGCAAGTCATGAATGTGGTAGTTCGTCGTATGAGGCGTTGATAGATAGGCAGGTATGATGATGTAGTTCAGGCACTACTAAATTATTTATGAAGAATAATCCGTTCAAAAAGGGCTTATTTGAGGTCATCATGTGATGCGGATGTCCGCTGGGCAGAGAGGGGATTGTCAGTACATCACTAACCTGCCTATGAATGCTATCATAACGACTCTTACTGTTCACTCAATCATTCATCAAAGCTATCTAACATCATGAAAAAGGCATCGCTGCTCAGATTCAGACCTTTTGCAAATATCCATCAACCGCTTCCCCGTACACCAAGAGAGTCCCAGCAATTACTCAACGCCCTTACGTCCTCTTTCCGTCGTCAGCTCGACCATGAATACCCTTCCTCCTCCACCACGAATAAGGACGGAAATAGCGACAATCCCGCATCCTCTGTCCATGCGACCGATAAACATCTGAGGTCCATTTTGGACAATCCTCTTTTCCGGGTAGTTCCTTCAAAGTCCGCTGCTCTCAACGACATTGCTCTGCTTGGGAGCCCGGCGGAACAGAGACTGGCGACTGAGCCCATGACAGTCTTCGATGAACTAGTGGCCGCAGGTTCTGTTACTCAGTCGGCTCTGTTCAACTGTCTAAAGGCTCAATATGTGCTCGCCACTGCGCACACAGGCGATGGGGTGGTTGAAGCGATGAAACAGTGCAAGGCCGGTTCCAAGATCATCAGCTGGTGGTTCGCATCCGACTCAGATTCAAGAAAAATGCTCCTATCGTCGCGAGTGGTATCTCCGACTGCCCTGAAGTTCATGGCCGCTGAGGGACTAATGGAGACGGCGATGGTGTGGCTGAAAATGGTGCTGAATCAGGATATTGGGGGTCGGGACGGTCGCATCACGCAAGCCCTCGCTCAGCAGATGGCCATCCATCTCCTAGTCGATCTTCTGAAGGCAGAGACCAAATACGGGGGCGGAGTAGTTTCGTCCATGCGGTACTTTGTGGAGGCCAGCAAATTGCCAACAGCAGCCGGTGATCAACTCTCCGGTCAGTTTAAGAAATCTTTCTTGCTCCCTGGGGCCGGTCATTTGTGCCATTCCATCGTGCAGGGCGATCGGTCTCAGAATCAGCAGATCTCTCCCGAATTGTATGACGAATATATACGGATTATTGAGTCTACATCCAAGAGATCGATACTGCTGGGCTCTGTGCATCTCTACCATCCAACCCGACCCGACGCTGGACCCCTTCTACAGTTTACAGAAAGCGTCTCTCCAGCGTGGATTGAATCATGGTCTAAGTCCAAACGAGAAAACTTTTTGCGATTTGGTTGTGATGCCCTGCGCCTCTTGATTGATCAGGAGAGGTTTCAAGAGGCCTCCTACCTGGCGAGATTCATTCAGGACAATATTGCAGAAAATACTGCCGAACAGACAGATGCATGTTCGGCAGAGGAAGAGATCATTCTCAACCGATCGGGACTGGCCTGGACCTGAGAACTCATGTGGAAGCGTCCCATAAACATACACACGCACACAGAGCTATCTTTCACACACGTAGTCAATTGGGGTTCTTGACTCATCCTGCCAGTCAATCGCAATTTTCCTCCCTCGGCATCTTTCGATGTCGTCATGGGCTGCGGGAATACTCCTGGCCAGTCTCGATTCTCAGTCACGGCGAGACATCGTCCGTCACTCCGTCTCACTCTCACTCCGCAATTCCTTGTGCTCCACTCGGCCGCACTAAATGACACTGTTCTCCTCTTCTTGGCGTGCTTACTCTATCACCAAAGACAGCTCAGGGGTGCCGCAGTCAGGGCTTATGCTGGCCCTGCAGACCAGACCCTTCAAGCTGAGGCCCGGAAATAATGGGTATTATGTTCCACAGTCTAGATAAGCATCCGACTAGCAGGTTCAATGCAAATTGAGGGATATTGCACGATCCTGTCAATTTGGTTAGCGCTTTTTGTGCTTTTGTCAACGTCACACAGGCAACCTGCTCTGACCTTTCTTTGACATTTCATCATCTTTGTGACCTTTTTCCATCAGCCACTCAGCCCTGTGAAAGGTCTTTGTATTATAGATACTTCAACCATAGCGAGAATCAAGTCGTGCGTTTCTCACGCATCATTTTCTCTTCTCTTCCCCTACGATTCGACGCGCATATAAGCAAGCATTTTGGTTTATCATCATGGCTACTGAAGACACTATTGGCACTGTAGACAGCTCTCCTTCCAAGCAAGGTATGTCGAAGGCCCGAGGCACTCCTATCACACCTCCACGTCAACATGCATTGTGCAGCCCACTCACGAATCCAATTCGCAACACACATACTGACAACTAGGTCCTCAGATACTGCAAACACAATCGAAGCTAAAGTGAACGGGAATATGTCGAAGGGCACTGCACCGTCGACCAACAGCGATCATCATCCATCGCAGGATGCGCAACCACAACCCAAGCAGTCCCAGGCCGATGGAAACCCCTTACTCTCAACGGATGAAACCAGGTCTACTGAGAACTCTGCTCCTGTAGAGCAAGCTTCTGCATTAGCTGAAGCCGATACTAAGACCCTAGACGAGCTAAACGCAGGCGACAAACGAGGACATGATTGGACTGTAGCCGATGCCAACGGTGCCGATCCCATCGCTGTCGCTGACGAGACCAAGGAACCCACATCCAAGAAGCTGAAGACTGCTGGCAAGAAGGGCACCAATGGTCACGTAAAAGACGAACCCACTCCTGCAGTTGTCGAGGATGGAGCCTTGAATGGCGCAAACAGAGAGAAGAAGACAAAGCGTTCGAAGAAGGTCAAGGAGGCTGCGAAGAAGGCGTTTCCTACCGATGGAATTGGCAGTCGGACCCGTAGCCGGACCAAGGCTGCATCTTGACCTTCAGACTCTTGGGGCTCTTGGTTGTTGCTTAGGTTAACGACCTACTGGTCTGTCATGGATAATCTTATGTAAATGTACAGTGGGCGACTATTCAATTCGATGAATTTAAATGCGATGCCATCTCTCGAAGGATTTCATTCAACAAGCTTAGGTGCCCATATATATTCAGACTAAACCGATGCGACACCGAAGCAGTTTATGTCGCATGTTGTTCCAGCCTCTGACTTTCTATGTAATGCTGAATAGTAATAAGCCGAGTGGCAATGATCATTATGGAGCTCTCTAGTCTACACATCTCATTGATGATGCGGTGATCGCCAAAGCGCAGGAAACACGCTGCATGTCATAATAGATATTCTCCATAGGCCATATCATATTTCATCCGACATCGGCCGATCGGGCTTGGAGCAGTCGCTGAGTCACAACCACGGAACGGAACAACGACGTTTTCTCCCCCGCCATCAGTGGAGGGGAGGAGTCATCTAGTTCGTCTGTGTCGCAGGTCCAGATATTATCGGTTTAAATTTAGTTTTACCGGACCTGATCTCTTCTTTTTTTTTATTTCTTTTTGAATCATACATTGTTTGCACGGAAGTTACCAATTGATATCCTGAATCATGTCGAGCAACAAGATTTGGCTGCGCGCTGAGACCAAGCCCGCTGAAGCGCGGTCTGCCTGTGAGTCGTCCCTGTCTATGAGCAATGACCGTCGGTCAATTGGCGTCTCTACGTGAATTGCGAGCTAATCTGACATTTGTAGTGACTCCTACCACATGCAAGGCTCTTATGGATGCCGGCTACGACGTTACTGTCGAGCGTTCCACACAACGCATCTTTGATGGTGAGGATAACATACTCTCCTACCTTGTATGGTAACAATTGCTGATCGGGGTTGACACTTGGCAGACGATGAGTTCACGAAGGTGAATACTGCGATTTTATTGTCGTTCATTTCGAATTTTCTCTCACACTTCTATTATATAGATCGGCGCTCCCCTGGTTGAGGAAGGCTCATGGGTCAAGGATGCCCCCAAGGACGCTTACGTCCTGGGTCTCAAGGAGCTTCCCGAAGATGACTTCCCCCTCGAGCACGTCCACATCTCTTTCGCACACTGCTACAAGGAACAAGGTGGCTGGGAGAAGGTTCTTAGCCGGTGGCCCCGTGGAGGCGGCACCCTCTTGGACTTGGAGTTCCTCACAGATGATGTTGGTCGCAGGGTAGCTGGTAAGAGCTGCGGTTTCACAACTGGAAGATTTAGTGTAGTGACTGACATTTTTTTTTCTACAGCTTTCGGATACTCTGCTGGTTATGCAGGTGATTCAATCCATTCAATCCCATCGTGACCGAACACTCACAAATTATGCATAGGCTCTGCTCTGGCCGTCAAGAACTGGGCCTGGCAATTGACACACCCCGAGGGCGAGCCTCTGCCCGGCGAGACACCCTATGAGAACCAAGATCTTCTGATCGCGTCCGTGAAGGAGTCGCTGGAGGTTGGCAAGAAGCAGTCTGGAAAGTCGCCCAAGGTGCTTGTCATTGGAGCTGTGAGTGTCCTTCCATCACATCAAGCTAACCCGTCGTACTGATTTGAATGTAGCTTGGCCGTTGCGGCAAGGGTGCTGTGCAGCTGGCCAAGGATGTTGGCATTCCCGAGTCTGATATCATCCAGTGGGATATTGAAGAGACCAAGAAGGGTGGGATTCTCGTTCCTTCACTTACGGTCACTCCTGTGCTAACTTAATGGCTTAGGTGGACCCTTCCGTGAGATCGTTGAGGACGTTGATATCTTCGTCAACTGCATCTACCTCTCCGCCAAGATCCCTCCTTTCGTCAACGCCGAGACCCTCTCTACTCCTAACCGCCGCTTGTCTGTCATTTGCGACGTGAGCGCTGACACGTACGTTCTTCATTGTCTCCTTGGCCTTCGAAGAATTCCATCCCGCTAATCCGTCCTTTTGGCTATATAGAACCAACCCCCACAACCCTATCCCCGTCTACTCGATCACCACCACCTTTGATAAGCCCACGGTGCCAGTGACCCTGTCCGCCGGCGCCCAGGGTCCCCCTCTGAGCGTGATCAGCATTGATCATCTCCCCTCTCTCTTGCCCCGTGAGAGCTCCGAGATGTTCAGCGAAGCGCTGCTGCCTAGCCTGCTGCAGCTCAAGGACAGAAAGAACGCTCGCGTCTGGAAGCAGGCGGAGGATCTGTTTAACGAGAAGGTCGCTACGTTGCCCGAGTCGATGCGCGCATAATTTACTCCAAGTACGCCTGTCCTGGCGATCTCGGAAAAACCCCCTGCAATGACCCCTGGGGGAAAAGAGAATGATTCTATATTTGCATATACCGCTTGATGAAATAGTTAGAAAGGATGATCAATAGAGATACAACCAAAAGTCCTATCAAGGTGGAGTCTCTCGTTCGATAGTGCAGGTAACTAAGTGCGTAAATGGTGCTGCTGTTGAAACCATCTTCCAAATATCTGTATACATATGCGAGATGTTGTCGAAGGATTTCGCTTCATTGGGACTTTTGTCCCAGGACGATGTCTCAGATCATGCCACTTGGATGCAGCAAGTATACATAAAGAATTACAGCAGCGGTTGTCGTCCTGATCATTTTCCATCTATTTTCTCAAGTGTCTTTGCTACGAGGCTTATTTACGATCTATCAGCTTCTATTGAGGATGATCATCTATTTCCTCTGAATTACCGCCAGCATAGTCCCGCAGATCGAGAAGTGGATCAAAAATAATTCCAGCAGTCCAGCAGTCCAGCACACCTGGATGATCTCATAGACTCATGCGAGACTCATACTGGTTCCACGATCGCTGGGGCTAGCAGAGTTTGCACTTTGCATACTTTTTCTAGGCCGAGACTCGAGAGTTCATCGAGAGTGAAGAATCGGGATCGCTGTGTGGGGGTTTCAGGTGTTTTATATTGCGAGTTGCTTGACATGAAGCGTGAGTACTGACTACTGAGTAGTAATAATAGATGATTACTGAGCAGTGAAGAACTGAAGACCGAGGAGTGAGGACTGCAACAGAGCTATCAGATTGCTGTATCGGTGCATAGGCTAGGTATTTTCTGTTGCCTGGATAGGAGTCTACGGTACAAAACTACACAGGTGATACATGAGTTATCTTCAGTCGATCGATCTATCTATCTATCTATCTATCTTTCTATTCTTGATTTCCATAATTAAGTGGAAGAACGATCCTCGGAACAAGCGTCCTTACGAAGTTACGAGGATGAAGGAGTGATCCTCTTTTCTTATCTTGCTTATATTTATCTACTCCGTGTTCCCCAGCATAATTTCCTCTCCACAGTTTCAACATCCTCGGGTGCAACGCCAAAACTTATGGGGAAAAAAAGTTGTCTGACAAACAATTATCCGCCCATATAGCCGCCGCCGCCGCCGCCCAGCGAGGGTCATCACCCTGCTGATTTCAGCCTCAGAACAGACTACTTGAACATAGCAGACATCAAGAAGGATTACCCGATTTGCATCTCATCGGAGGGCCCGGCATTGACCTTTTCGGACGACTCGCCTCGCAGTCACCCATCAAACCTCCGCAATCTCCCCTCCCTCCGGACCGGCAAATGGAGCAAATGACCGTGTCAACGTCCGTGTACTGAGACAGACTCTACCTTCCCCATACATTCTACAGGCCGGAAACCATCCTCTTGCAACGACAGACCCTTCATGCAGGAGAAGTCGACCACCATCGCCGCCTATGCGGCCGGCGCATCTCTCGCCGCCGTGGCGCTCTTCTACGTCTTCGGACCGAACTACACCATTGACGGCGACGAGTCGAACGACAGCAACCGCAAGAAAAGCATCGTGGGGCTTTCAAACCCGGCTAACGACTGCTTCATCAACTCGGTGCTTCAGGCGCTCGCGGGACTCGGCGATCTACGCGTCTACCTGATCCGGGAATTGCACCGGCGCGAGCTGGACGGGCCGGAGATCTACAATGCGCTGCCGGAGGCGAGCGACATGCCGCGCGGGATGCGGCCGGACCGGCTCGTGGGGCTGCAGCAGGGGACCATCACTCGGGCGCTGAAGGAGATGCTGGATCGGTTGAACGAGCGGCCTATCTACAAGAAGACGATCACCAATCAGGCGTTCATCCAGGCGCTCGAGTATGCGTTCCGGAGCCGCATCAGCCGCAACCAGCAGGACGCGCAGGAGTTTCTGCAGATCGTGGCGGAGCGGCTGTGCGATGAGTACCATGCCGGATTAAAGGCGCGGCAGCGTGCTCAGGGTCTCCTCGACGTCGAGGCGCCTGCTGTCTCGGGTAGTGAGGACTCGGTGCAGGAGAACCCGGCCGCGGAGGTCGAAGTGCGCATCGACGATGGATCGGAGAATGGCCTGCCGGCAATTATTGATACTAAGTTGAAGGAACTGGACAATGAACCCGGCTTTCCCTTTGAAGGCCAGCTGGAGTCGCAAATCGAATGCCAGTTCTGTCATTACCAGTACAGACCGAATCAGACGTCCTTTGTGAACCTGACGCTGCAAGTCCCCCAGAAGAGTTCGACCACGCTCAGCTCCTGCTTTGACGGCCTGCTGAAGACGGAGTACATTGATGATTTCCGATGCGACCGATGCCGCCTGCAACATGCCTTGGAGGTCAAGATGGTGGACCTGAGCAAGTCTCGCTCGACTCAGGAGCGCGGGCGCTTGGAGAAAGAAATCCAGCAGATTCAGCATGCCATTGCTACGGACCCTGAAATCCTGCCCGAAGGAGTTGAGCTACCTCCGGCCGAGCTCGCACCCAAGCGGAAGATTGCACGCCACATGCGCATCACGGTTTTTCCCAAACTCATCGCGATCCATCTCTCGCGGTCAATCTTCGATCGCAGCAGCTCTACGAAAAACGCCGCCAAGGTGTCCTTTCCTGAGCGCCTTCCCCTGGGTGGTATCCTGAACCAGCAGTGGTTCAAGCTGCTGGCCATTGTGTGTCATAAGGGTAGCCACAACAGCGGCCACTACGAGTCGTTCCGGCGCAATCACCTCTACCCACCGTTCGCCACGCCGGATGTTTTCAGCTCCTACGCACAGAGTAGGGTGACCAGTGTCAATCCCTCGACCGCGCCGAGTCCGCGGCTTACTGCCCGCGGCACGTCCGAGACCGAACTATCGCCGATCAGTATCTCGACCTCGACCTCCTCCCCATCCCTCTCGGGCACGTCGATCTCCTCCCCCGTACTTTCTCGATCGCCCTCCACCAAGGATTCATCGCAACAACTAAACCCGCCTTCTCCCCCCTCTGCTCGACCGGGCACATCCAGCTCGCGTCGTTCCTTCCAGAGTCTTCGCAGCAAATCGTCCAGCTCGAAGCAGACCCTGTCCCCGCCGGGGTCTGAATCCCAGAGCCCGGCCAGCGACAGCGGGAACTGGAGCAAGTCGGCGCCGCGACCCTCCTTCGTGAGTGAGCGAAGCACCCTAAAGACCTCGATGGAAGCGTCTACGCTGTCGAGCTCGCGGCTCCGTCGCCGCAAGAAGACGAATGATCGCTGGTGGCGCATCTCGGACGAGAAGATCAAGGAATGCAAAACTTCGGACGTGCTGGGCATGCAGAAGGAAGTGTATCTCCTGTTCTATGAGATGGAAAAATAAAGATCAGTGGGATCTTGGGCACTTGACCTATAGAGTTGTTTGTTGAGATGTTGGATGCAATGCACATAGAGCAGTCGTGCCATCTTGGGCCGCCATACATACAGCCAGGGGTTGGACATATGCGCTGAGATAGAGGGACCGAGTATCCCTGTACAGATGTTTTTTTCAGTTGCACCAGAGAGTCAGTTGAGCACGCGAACAGAGTCCCTGAGAGCAATCTTGGCACAGACACCCCCCTCAAACGATAAGACGATCTAGACTAGATATTTCAATCGCAACGAATCATACCAAGCCTGATTCTGTATTATATGTGTCACTGCAACGGTTTCCTCTCCCCCTCTCCCCCTCTCCCCGCGTATCGCTGAAGCCGATCTAGAAACAGAACCAAACTCTACCTAGGCTCCATGAGCAACAGAAAGCGAAGGAAAGGACTGGAACGGTAAACAGCGGCAATGGGAGAAGTTTCCCCGCTACATTGCCCGATGGTTGTCGATAGTCACGAAAGAAACACGGAGAGATGGATCAATCTTTTAGCAAGAGCCGAGAGAGATGAACCGCAGCTAACTAGTTAGCACCAGCCGTGAGTTTCTTGAGATCCGACATCAGTAATGGATATGAAATGAAATGATCTGATCTGTCCTTTCTCCTGGATCTCCCCACCGCATGATTGACCACACCACGTAGATAGCTTCCAATGCGGCAGAATGGTGTGAGCTCGACTACCCGGTAGTTAGCTGGTGGCAGCACCCCGAGAGAGCTCTCTCTTCGGGCCCATGGAAACACAACTGGTGACGCCGGCGATGATGTCATGTGATAGACGCGGGGATTTTCGGGACCAGCCAAGTCAGCCTGAGGCCAAACCGCGTCATAAATTCCAGGCCACAATTAGTTAGGCATTTACCCCACCAGTCACGAAGATAGAGTAGAGAGAGAGAGAGAGACTGAGAAAAGAGAGAGAGGGAGAGAGAGAGAGGGACAGAATAGCTCCATCCACCAAGTTGGTCCAACAACTGAAAAAAAAAAAACTAAAAAAAAAACTGTACGTTATATCATCCCTCTTCCTCCCCTCTCCCTCTCTTTCTGATCAGCTTCTTCTCCCTGAATCGGTTCAGTGAAATCATACTGACTACATCAGTTCCCCACCACCCGGTGAGTTCTTCAAGCCATCCCACCTCCTACACTGCTGCCCCTCCATTAGTGTGGCTCGATGCCCCTCCCCTGCTGCTCGACTGTTATTTAAGTCTTCAATTCCGGCCTCCGTATTCGTCGTCCGGTAAAGCAAAAGGAACTACTACTAGAAAAGTTTCTGTCGTTTCGGGTGAGACTTAATTACTTATCTCCTCCCCGTCTTCCACAGGTCTACTCTTTCTCTTTCCACATACCTCTCAGTCAAAACCAGCTCGTCAGCTCCAACACATATCACAACAGTCACAATGGGTGTCCTCGAGAAGCTCTCCCGCAAGACCGGTGTCATCGTCGGTGATGACGTCCTCCACCTCTTCCAGTACGCTAAGGAGAAGGGCTTTGCCATTCCTGCCATCGTAAGTGAACCGATGGAGATGAGATGAGAAGATACTAATCAGGCTATAGAACGTCACCTCTTCTTCCGTCGTCGTCGCCTGTCTCGAGGCTGCTCGCGACCAGAACTGCCCCATCATTCTCCAGCTGTCCCAGGGTGGTGCTGCCTACTTCGCCGGAAAGGTATGAACGCCCATAGGCTCTGCAACTGTCGAGAAGAAACCCCGAGTTAACTTTGGAAATGACAGGGCGTCAGCAACGACGGCCAGAATGCTTCCATCGCCGGTGGTATCGCCGCTGCTCACTACATCCGTAGCATTGCCCCCGCCTACGGCATCCCCGTCGTCCTCCACACCGACCACTGCGCCAAGAAGCTCCTTCCTTGGCTCGATGGTCTGCTCGATGAGGACGAGCGCTACTTCAAGGCCCACGGCGAGCCTCTCTTCTCCAGCCACATGATCGATCTGTCTGAGGAGCCCGTCGACTACAACATTGAGACCACCGCCAAGTACCTGAAGCGTGCTGCCCCCATGAAGCAGTGGCTCGAGATGGTGCGCCCCGTGCCCCTCCCAAGTGAATGAGTATCGTTTGCTAACGGATTGAGTGTAGGAAATCGGTATCACCGGTGGTGAGGAGGACGGTGTCAACAACGAGGATGTTGACAACAACTCCCTGTACACCCAGCCCGAGGACATCCTGGCCATCGAGCGGGCCCTTTCCCCCATCAGCCCCTACTTCTCCATTGCCGCTGGTTTCGGTAATGTGCACGGTGTCTACAAGCCCGGCAACGTCCGTCTGCACCCCGAGCTCCTCAAGAAGCACCAGGCCTACGTCAAGGAGCAGACCAGCTCCAAGGAGGACAAGCCCGTCTTCTTCGTCTTCCACGGTGGCTCCGGTTCCACCAAGGAGGAATACAAGGAGGCCATCAGCTACGGTGTCGTCAAGGTCAACCTCGATACCGACATGCAGTTCGCCTACATGACCGGTATCCGTGACTACATGCTCAACAAGAAGGACTACCTGATGACCCCTGTCGGCAACCCCGACGGTGAGGACAAGCCCAACAAGAAGTACTTCGACCCCCGCGTGTGGGTTCGTGAGGGTGAGAAGACCATGAGCAAGCGTGTGCAGGTTGCTCTGGAGGACTTCAACACTGCTGGTCAGCTGTAAGGGTCTTGACTTTGGATTGTTGTTCTATTAACCTCTTTAATTTCTCCGGACATCGGAGATGTCTTTATCTATCATCAAGATATCATGAGTCAGATACCAGTACATAAAATGAGAATATGAATGATTCAGCGTGATAGTATGTTCTTCCTGGATAGCTTGACCAGTTTGTTGTGGTGGTATTCATAGGAGTTTCCTGGTAGTCTCCTTATCCCCGCCTCAATCATGGTTTGTTTGGTCTCTCTGTCTGCAAGCTTATCTCAATAATCTCCAATATTCATGCGTGCGTGCTTATCAATGTGGCTTTCAGCTGCGATGTACTCCGTAGATAGACTGTCAAGTCAGTAGACAGAATCAACTTACACCCTGAGCGAACTCAGCAGCAACCACTATCTTACCAGCAAAGATCGACATTTCCACTAATCTCGGAGTCGACCGAGCGAATGCAAGACAGGACAATGACATAGGCCCTGCCACTGCCAGTGCCATGGCACGGACAAGCCGACTCTAGGACCGACTAACTACTACACAGTACATAGTTTGGCGATAGTTGATGATTGCCGTTGATAGTGCGACTAGGGCGGTGCTATTTTTATCCTTTAGATCTGATCCGTCATCCGAGATCATCAGTGGTAAGGTGTGGTTATTATTTAGGAGTCTGGAATATCCATGTATTGTATGTCTGCTCGGAGAAAACTGTGGTCTATGCTTCTTTGATGGTTACAGAGTGGATGTTAGGTAGCTGGCTCGTGCTATGAGAGTAGACACTAGACAGATTAACCGTGTCCATTGTCCATATCTCTCAGTTGCCTCAGGTGTCCGATCAATCCAGCTGCAATGAAATCTGCATTACCTACGTCCTATCTCCGACTATGTAAGCCTGAGAGTGGAGCTTCTGTCTCAAACCCCGCCCTACGAGTGGCCACACACCTGACTAAGCTGCAAAATGTTCCAGATTCAAACCCAGTGGCAAACGGTGATTCGCGGGCGAAAATAGATTTCTTTAGCAATGTCCCAATCAGAATCAGATGAAGACTTAACCGGTGGGGCTGCCTGTGTTTTAATTCAGCTTTTGTTTTGCTAGGTTGCATTTTCATTTCAATGACAGTATTGTGGAAATTGGGAGACGTTGACAGATGGTAGAAAAGAACCTACGGAGTATGGTAGAGATGGATGAGTTCCAGTGGTAGACTGAGCGTTTTTAATAGACTGTACCTGTTACCGAGAGCAGTTTACCAAGGAACAACGAGATTCACGCACAGTCAATATTTGGGGTCATCAGGGGACCGTAAGTAGGTCAGTTGATGATCGCCACGCTTGTACTTAGAGGGCACTTACTGTGTAGAGAGAGGTAGGCCGTAGACGAGAGGACCGAGTATACAAGGTGTATTGTATCAGCAGACATGCTGTTTTCCAATGGTTCATCCGCCATATCCCATTAGTCTAGTGCTCTAGTTGCTCCAAATCAAAGTGATAGAAATAAATCTCAGACGCAGACTGTCAGAACAGCCTAACAGAACAAGAGAAGAGGATTTCCCTGTCTAGACTCTAGACCCGCCTCCACCGAAACTCGCTTCGTGGAGTCTGCTTGTTGCTGTCTTGCGTTCTATCCCTCCGCCTTCATTCCATCGTCATATTCTTCCTGTCCTTCACGTTTCCCATTTTTTCTCATCTCTTTTTCATGCTATGCATCTCTAAGTTCCTACCCCCATTGTCATTTGTGATCGCCTATCTATACTCTCGCTGCTGAGTGCTTCCACTTGAGGGATCCCAAACCCTCATTCATCCATGCCGCAGTAATTCCCGGATACCATGGACTATGCCGCTCTGCGACAGCGTGACGATCCGTCGTCCGCTGAGAAATTCCTTCAGCTCATTCAGAACCCGTTCAAGTCGGCTGTATGTCTTTTCAGCTAGTATTATTTTCCTTCGTCTTCAGCTACTGATCCTTGTCCAAAATAGTTCCAAATCAACGCCGTGTGGGCTTCCCTAGGCGCCTCCGCCGGTATCTCCGTCCTCCTCGCCCTCCTCTTCTCCCTCTTCCGTCCTCATCACTCTCTCGTCTACGCGCCCAAAGTCAAACATGCGGATCGCAGACATACCCCGCCGCCGGTGGGGAAGGGCTTCTTCGCCTGGATTCGCCCCGTCCTGCGCACGAGGGAGCCCCAGCTCGTGGAATGCATAGGTCTCGATGCGACGATTTTTCTGCGCTTCACCAAGATGTGTCGCAATATCTTTATTATCCTCAGTATCATTGGCTGCGGCGTCATGATTCCCGTCAATATCACCCAGAGCAACGCTACATTCCGCTCGTCGTTGTCGGCGTTCGCGACGATGACCCCGCTTTATGTCACGACGGAGGCGATCTGGAGTCAAGTCATCTGTGCCTGGCTCTTCAACGGCATCATTGCGTTTTTTCTCTGGAGGAATTATAAGGCGGTCACGGCTTTGCGGAGGAAATATTTCCAGAGCCGTGACTATCAGCACAGTCTACATTCGCGGACATTGATGGTATGTTTGATCGCAGGGTGAACTTTGACTTTTTTTTTGTTTTTTTTTTTTTGTTTTGTTTTGGCAATGCTAACGGTTTTTAGATTACAGATATCCCCAATGAGGCACGCTCGGATGAAGCGCTCCTACGCCTCGTGGATGGGATCAACCCATCCGCTGCTATTCCTCGAGCCTCCATCGGGCGAAACGTCAAGGACCTGCCCATCTTAATCAAGGAGCATGAGGAAACCGTCCGCCAGCTGGAGTCCGTACTGGCGAAATACCTCAAGCGACCAAATCAACTGCCTGCTCAGCGGCCATTGATGCGCCCTTCAAAAAAGCAACGGGGTGACCACCCAGACTGCAAAGTCGATGCTATCGATTTCCTCGCGGATCGTATCCAACGGCTTGAGGAAGAGATTCGGCACGTCCGTGCGTCGATTGACAAGCGAAACGCCATGCCGTTTGGTTTCGTCAGCTGGGAAATGATTGAGCATGCACATGCGGCGGCATATACAGCGCGGAAGAAGCACCCCAAGGGCACAACGATCAGGCTGTCGCCGCGACCGAACGATCTCATCTGGGAGAATCTGCCGTTGTCGAAGCAGACCCGTAAATGGAGACGATTCATGAACTTCATCTGGGTTTCGCTGTTGACTGTGGTGTGGATTGCTCCCAACGCCTTGATCGCCATTTTCCTGTCTAATTTGAACAACCTTGGTCTGGTCTGGCCGGCTTTTCAGACCTCGCTCAGTGCGAATCCGGGCGTATGGGCAGCAGTTCAGGGTATTCTCTCCCCTGCGCTCACTTCGCTTGTCTACTTGGTCCTGCCCATCATCTTCCGTCGCCTGTCGATCAAGGCAGGTGATGTGTCCAAGACATCGCGCGAGCGCCACGTCCTGAGCAATTTGTACTCGTTCTTCGTGTTCAACAATTTGATTGTTTTCTCCCTCTTCTCTGCTGCATGGACCTTCGTTGCCGCCGTCGTGGACGCGCGGAATAGTGACGAGAATGCTTGGAAAGCACTGCAGGATGGTGCTTTCTACGAAAAGGTCATGAGCGCGCTGTGTCAGGTGTCTCCGTTCTGGGTTACGTGGCTGTTGCAGCGCAACCTGGGAGCGGCGATCGACCTGGTGCAGCTGGTCACACTCTTCTGGGTCTGGTTCTCTAAGACCTTCCTCGCGCCGACGCCCCGGCAGGCCATCGAATGGACCGCGCCCCCGTCATTTGAATACGCTAGCTACTACAATTATTTCTTGTTCTACGCAACCGTGGCTCTGTGTTTCGCCACGCTGCAGCCCATTGTGCTCCCGGTTACTGCGTTGTATTTCGGTCTGGATGCGATGCTTAAGAAGTACTTGCTCCTTTACGTCTTCGTGACCAAGAACGAGTCCGGGGGCCAGTTCTGGCGGGTCCTGTTCAACCGTCTGATTTTCGCGACCATTCTGTCTGATGTAGTGATTGCACTGGTGGCCAAGACCAAGGGTACCTGGAACATGGTCTACTGCGTGGTTCCACTGCCGTTCCTGATGCTGGGCTTCAAGTTCTACTGCATGAGGAAATTCGACGATGACATCAAATACTACAACCGGGCCAACCTGACCGATGCCGAAGCGTTTGCGGTTGGCAAGTCGAGCAAGAAGCCGTCCTCGGACCGACTCAACTCCAAATTTGGCCATCCGGCCCTGTACAAGCCTCTGATCACCCCGATGGTACACGAAAAAGCCGCCGAGGTACTCAAGCAAATCTATCGCGGACGACTGAACGCCACAGACGCGCAGGGCGAGTACTCGGACATTGCGATGGACCCCATGTCCGCCGCGCAACCGGGCAAGGCAATGGACGCCTCTGCCCCGGCGCCCTTCGAAGTCGTCCCCGAGAGTCAATTAGACTTTTCATTTTACAAGGACCGTCCCGACTTCCGCGACGAGTTTGGCGGTGGCATCTACGGCCGACCTGAGGATCTGATGACCGAACGGTCCCATACACCCAAGAGCCACCTGGCCGAATGGTCTCCGACCACGTCGCGAGCCTCGTCTCCAACGCCATCGGTCCCCTCACTATCCGGACTTAGGACGCACGATAGCTACGAGATGGCAACGAGCGATGTCCACCCTGCCTTCCGCCCGCCGCTCTCGCACGAAGAAAGCACCGCGATGGGAGGGGCCTTGTATCGGCATCCGAGCGAGAGCGAATCGCAGCAGCTTCTGAGTCAGGCGCAGGGACCAGGCACGAGCGACACCTCCGCTGCCTCGCTGGGTCGGTGGCGGCAGGGGGGTTATGGGCCTGTTGCTCAGGACGATCCCCCGATCACCTCGTATGAACTCTATCGCATGCCGCAATAGTGATTCTTGAGGCGGGATTTGTATATGACTGAGGTGTTTATAGACCATTTGGCTCGCTTTTTTTTTTTTTTTTTGCATAGATCTGTGACGGGGATTTGTACAGTTGGACACGGAGTTAACGACTTGACGCCTGCATACGGCTTGACGATTTACATTATGAGTCTGAATATATTGGATATGTGTAGAGATCATGTATTCGCGAATAGAGAGAGGATTGTATTAAATTGTCTCTCAACAAAGATCGATCTTATCAGTAAACGATTTCCAGGTAGTCAGGACCCACGTCACACTATTGATGCGATGCATTACGGAGTACAATTTTCCCGATTGGGCCAGGCGGAAGCGGCATTCGGATGGACTATGAACAACTTAACAGCAGCATCTCTTCTTCCTATCTCTTCACATCTCCTTGCAGCACTGCTCTTCTCTCTTTTATTCCACAACGCAGTTCTCTGCACCAAGGCATGCCGTCTCAATCCCAGTCTTCCCAAAGACTCGTCGTCCATCCTCAATCCTCGACCCGATAAGACCAGCACCGCCGCACCTCCGCATTCAAAACAACCCTGCAGCCTGACCAAACAAACCACCACGCCTCGGCCCTCCAATCAACCCCAATTCTCCATTTCCAACTTCCATTGCCGATGCTTCTCGAATAACCACATCCTCGCGGGATCTCCTCTACCCCAGTTATCCTGCAGACCTAAGCTTTCCCCCCCACCCCTGGGACACCCAGCAACCAAACCAAACCAAACACACCTCCACATCCTCTACGCTATAGATCTATAATGGCGTGGTACTCCATCCTCCCACCCAACCTCATCTACGTCGAGAGCTGGGCTGCTCGGATCTTCGTACGTTCCTTCCCCTTCCGCCCTTGGACGCCAGATGAGCTTGGTTCGGGACAAGGCAATGCACTGCAATGCTAATAGGGGGATGTCTACACGCAGGTCTTCCTCGGCATCGTCACCATTTTCCCCTGGGCGGCGCTCATAATCTTCGACGTGCTTCTGTATATCTGGCGGATGGTCGCGCACGAGGTCCCGGTTATCGGCGGCCGGGCGCGAGGCAGGCAGAGACCGCGCGCGCCGACGCTGAATGAGACGGCGGAGGTGCAGAGGCGGGTGTTTGGGCTTGCGGGGGCAGTGGGGGAGGGTGAGCTGGTGGAGAGGAAGAAGGGGGAGGAGGGTGATGGATGAGATTGATGGGATATTCAGATAGGGCGAGTGTGTGTGTGTGTGTCTATGTGTGTGTATGTGTGGGATGGATTGGCTTTGTGGACTGTTCAACTGCGTTTGAGACTTGTTGTTTTGATTGATTCCTGTGTGCGTCTTGTATTGATACCCATGGTGTGTTTGTGTTTGTGTCTGTGTTGATTTTATAGTTTGATTTGTCTAAGGTGAGGTGCTTTGGTGGTTCTATATGTAGGATGTAAAGTAAGGCCCTGTGAATTCCCTCTTGTGGTTAGTTTTGCCGTTTTGGGTATGGTCTCCCGATACGTTGTCTTGTAAACACCGCCCGCATCGTGACCTCTAGTATATAAGAACCGTCCCCTCGCTGTTCTAACCATCCCCTCTCCCAACTTCTTCTTCCCCCCCGAAATCCATTGGGTCGACCGAAACCTTGGTTGGGACCACTGTTCGCAATTGGTTGAATATTGAACAGGGAGGCATGCAACAACAATGTCAAGGCGCTACATGGCGTGGTTGGACCGCTGGATCTGCAATTCCACGGTTAAGGCGGTTTGGACTACATGGAAATGGCAAATCCATGCTACTATGTTCTGCTGTCGAAGCGCGAAAAGTTTGTCCTTTGGTTCTGCCCAAAATGTAAAGCTATAGGCGCCGGAAGGACAAGATAGGAAGACGAAGTATAGCTATTGTTTCAGATTTCTTGTAGATATTGTCACGAGTGGACGACAACGGCGAGCTGGACAGAGGTATGCACCACAGATCACACGCCTCGCTTCATATTTAGAGCGCAAATAGAGTCAAGAGTCGGTCGAAGCGAATAAAAGCTGGACGAACATGGTTGTGTCGCCACGCCAGTCAAGCACTTCGATGCGACTGCAGCTTTTCCCCTAACCTGAGGGAGAGAATAAAGTAAAGATAGAATCCCGGCGACACACAACCAATTTGATGGAGGTCCGCGCGCCCTGTCGTGTAATCTCAGAGCACCGCCGGCTCAAAAGTCCGATCCTGAATACCTTGGTATAATTGGATTTGCCTCTTAGGCCTGTTGGTGAGAGCTCTTCCACTTCGATCAAGAAACCAAGAGCAAAGAAGAAAAGACGATAAAGCTCGGATCCATGCAAGTCGCCATGACGTCTTCCCTCCGAATAGGCCAATTCCTTCGGGGTGAGAATGGAATATACACCGTTGGCAAACAACTACAAGAGACAGTTTGGCTTGCAAGGTGCGAAGCTACTCCAAACGCACGAGACCTTAAAGGTCGGTTTATAATGGACTGTTTAGCAGGTGCGAAAGCAATGAACCCGTGATTGTGAAAAGCGTCCATCATTTTCGCCTCCAGAATGAGCGCGACGTGTTGAACCGCTTTCGATCTCGTACTCCCTTCATACGTCCTTTAATCGATGAAATAGTCGAGCCGGTTGACCCACCTGCCATAGTCTTGAGATATTTAGACGATCATCTTCTGAATGCGTCTGTCTCTCAACGACTTACAAATCTGGAGATCAGATATGTTGCAAGAAGGATTTTAGAAGCCCTAAAGGTTCTCCATGAGGATAATTTTGTACACACAGGTAAGTGCAATTATCATCTGGGCTATATTCACTATCTTATCTTTCTTGAAGACATCAAGCCCGACAACATTCTTGTAAACTATGGCCAAGGGGATGTGCGATTTACAGATGTTCAAGTAGCAGACTGTGGGAGTACGGTTCCTTCAGATTCTGCATAAGCTAAGGATGGTGGCTTGATTGGAGCACCTATCTGGAGGAGCCCTGAAGCGCAGCTCCGAATCGGCTGGGGTACACCAACAGACATATGGTCCTTTGGAGCATTAGTATGTTCGTTCCAACCTCTTTGACTTGTCGAGCAACGTTGACTCTCCACCAGCTTATAACCTTGCTATATGGAGGCAATTTCTTCATATTCAAACCAGACGTTCCCGCAGATCATGATGATTATGAACTGAAGATTCTTCAGAGGCAGTGTGAGTTCTTTGGGCCATTCCCTTTGACATATCGCGAAATCTGCCCTCAGGAGGAGTTGAATGCCCTTGCATATATCATGCAAAGAATTCCGCCCGAAAGGAGAAAGCTTTTCTTCCGGATTTCAGAACAGGAAATATCCAAGGAGTACAAGGACTTTGTTTTAAAAGTAATGAAGCTTGATCCAAGAGACAGACCTTCCGCAGCAGAGCTTTTGCAAGACAAGTGGTTCGCGGCATAATGGAATTAGTTTTGCAGAGCACGACCAGAAGATGAACATTCCATAGCAAGTTGTAAAGATCCATGTGTGACAAAACATTAAGGACCTTGTCTCCCTGCCAACCCACCAAAAAAAGAAGATACAGAATCATCTGGATGACGAACCCCAGGTTCAGCCTTGTCGTTTTGTTGGTGCGGCAGGGTGGCTCGTAATGGTAGAGAAGCAGGGAAGATCTGTGGTGTATACGGTCATACGTCGATAGCTGCGAAGACCGAACAAGAAATATTGGAACTTTGGCAGGACAACAGCTCTTAATAACCCTCTGACAAAGGCGGGTTTCTGTGTGCTTAGGCCACCCTCAACAGCTTGCTAGTTTGCGAACCAACCCCCAACCCCAAAATCGAATCCCAGGATCGGGTGAATCTTGGCCCTGCCACCCCCGTCGACCTTCGAGGGATGATCGATCAGCGTCGCTTCGATCCCCTCGCTGCTACTACGTTTGCAAAACAAAGACTATATTCATCCAAAGAGAATGCACTCCTGGTACGGCTGAAGTGTCTCCAAGTCCACTATTCAGCCAAGTTAAGGCACAAGGCCACAATGTACGGGGAACTTTAAAGACACCAACAGCCTGAAGAGGGATTCCATCGGACCCTATTGCTAATTAAATCCTTCCTGCTTGCCCTCGATAGTCTTCCTGTTTGTTTTATAACTCGCGTTGTTATGGTTGTTTATACCTTTCTTCTCCAAGTCATCAAGAAGCTCGAGAATGTAGTCTTGGCAGTTATAGCTTGGATACTCATTCTCACATCACCCTGGGTGATCAGGTGATCGGTGATCAGCGGGAGGTACATACCCAGACTGCCCAGTTTCATGTCCGTTGAATGGGGAAATCCTATGCAAATTAGACAGTGCAAGGATGGACTAATATTCCTTGGGCAAACTGCTCATCTCCTTTGTACATATTGGTCTGATGCGCTCCTAGGCACTGCCTAGCACATGATGAGTTTTGGTAGTCAATACGAAGCATCCTCAGAAATTTCCAACGACCATTGGTCAGGCATAGAGCTTACAGCCATATATTTATGCAACCATAATTAGAAGAAAAGCATAAAAGCCAATGAGTCTTGCGTATGTGCGTAAAGCTCCCAGCGGAAGGGTGAATAGTCGAAGTCCTGGAGTTCATCGAAACCACTGGTTGTCAAATTAACCGCTGAGGTATGTTAATGCGAATTGGCGCAAAAGACGTCATATCTTATCTTGTGCATAGAGCATTTGCTGCAACCAATTAATCGAATCCTGCACTAGTGGCACGCTTCGAAGACCAAAGTTTGTACGTATGCGTATCTGATAGCATGCTTCTCAAAATAGCGAGACGAAGTAATCACCAGGCTGTCAGTTAGGATATAGCTTCAAAGATCAATATGCAACCACGAGGCTCTATGGTTTCAACTTCAATAGTTATGCCAGCCCTGACTTCGGATAGCGGGCCAATGAAGTCCCATTATTCACCACGGCTGCGGCGCTAAGCTTACGTCACTTCCGCAGCCTTGTCGAACTCAAGCGCTAAGATCTACCTGTGCCTTGACCACATTTCCGCAAGCCTACGATATTTTTAACATCAACTCCAAGGCGCCATTTTTGGCATTGCTAGGTGATATTGGCTACGCTAAGGATAACGGTTTCTTTGTCTTTCTACGCAAAGCAACTTACAATCTTCCGGATCGTCTTCCTGGTTATAGGCAACCATGAAGCCTATCACAGCAGTCGGGCAGAGACAAAATCTAGCGTGAAATGTTTCAAAGACGACATAGACGAATCCATTCGAGGGGGCGAGACGCTTGGAAAGCTCGTTCTACTTGATCAGACCCGCTACGACATCTCACCCACGCTCACCATTCTTGGATGCACGCTGTTCTCACATGTCAGCCGCGCACAGACAGACAGCGTCAGTTTTGGGCTCAACGATTTCTACAACACTCGCGATTGGTCGATAGAAGCCCATCAAGAAGCACATTTTGCAGATCTGAACTGGCTGAACGAGGAGATTGAGTCGATTTCGCGCCTGGAGCCTGACCGGAAAGTAATTGTTCTGACGCATTATTGTCCTTCGACACACGAGAAAGTAGTCGACCCCAAACATGGCAGCAGCAAAATTTCCTCCGGCTTCATGACTGATCTGTCGAATGAGCCATGCTGGCAGTGGTGTTCCAGTAAAAGAAAATTTCGTTTGGAGAGGCGACTAACGTCAACAATCGTGGGGACTCCGTAGACGGTCAATAGATAGTTGCCCCACAGAAGATTTGGAACATTAGCCGCATCAAGCAGATAAGAAATTGATACAACCAGGTCGTTATCTAGCTGTTGGCCACTGAAGCGAAATTTAGTAATCATGGTTCTCGTGTGGGGGGACACTGCCAGCTTTAAGTGTTTTTGATTTGTTTGTCGGCGTGAAAGGGGCATCAGTTTACGTGATGACCAGGAAGGGCAATGGATGTGGACACTATTGGACTATTCTTCTGCCTCACGTGACACATATTGTCTATAATATATGCTTAAGTGCTAAAGTAATAGCTTACTAAAGGAAATTATAGGTAGAAATATAGCTATTTATAGCCTTAGTAGTAGTTATTTTCAGCATTAATTACATAGGTCCTCATATTCTAGTTGTAATATTGTATGTATATTTATACTTATCTACCTGTTGGATGGTGATTATCACTAATGCCACTGCTTCAACTTAGCTTCAGGCTATCAGCTGCAGGTGAATCATGACAACCTTTAGAATATGCTCGGTGATATAACTATTGACTCGGCGTTGTCTACGGTTGACTCCACCAATCATAATCGCAACTCACGATGTCTGCTACAGATATCGAGTCGGTGTACACACGATGATCCATCTTGGTTCGGTCCAAACTTATATAGCCTGCCCATGGATGGATGGATCATAGATACTATCACATCACAAGCATGTCTCTCGCGAAGCTCCAAGACCATGTCCAGTCATGGCAGATCTATATCGAGCGCAACCCACTCATCATCCTGCTCCTCGTCCTGAGCATCTGGCTATTCGGCTACTGGAACCGAAACGTCCGTCCTTCTCCACTCACAATGCATGGACATACAACACCTTCTGACACAGAAACCAGACTCCAAACCCATCCAAACATGCCCCAGATCCATACCGGGGGTATCCCCCCATCGACCCCCTCCCTGACTTCGACTGGCAGACGACCGAACCACTGGTCTTCCGGCCATTCAAACCAAAATACCACTTAACAATGGGTCTGTCTACCCCTCCCGACCACTCCGCCGGCGCAGGCGCAGGCGCAGCTACAATTACAGACCTCACAGCTAACTAACCCACCCCCCAGCCCTCTCAACCCTGGACCCATCAGCCCTCATCCCCATGGACAAGACATACAAGCAACGAATGGCACACCGCGCCACCCTCCTCCAAGCCCACCGAGACGTCATCCTCGGCGTCAACGACCCCTCCTGCCCCCGCACCCGCGCCGCAGTCAGCGAGCTCTACACCTTCCTGCTATCCACCTATCTCCCCACGCGGTATCCACGCATGTTCCGCCTCTCCACGCCCGCAGGAGGCAAGCCCCTCCTCGAGAACCGGGTCACGGGCCGCGTCGTCCCCGCGATATTCGACGCAGACGCAGATGCCAGTGGTAGTGGCAGTGGCAGTGAACCAACCATCGAGGCGCTGGAGACGCTCGGCCAGATCGTCGACGAGGACTTTCTCATCCTGCTACCGGAGGTAGAGGCGGAGGTCAAAGTGGATGGCGATGACAAGCGCGCGGATTCGCACGCACCCGAGCGCTACATCCTCGAGGCATACACGGCCTACTTCCCCTCTGGGTTTGACACGCGCACGAAGCTGGGCCGCCGGCTGGCGGAGATCCACGAGCCGGTGCCGGGGTACGCGGCGACGCTGGAGCGGAGCATGGACCGGTTCTTTGCGCGGCTGGAGGTGGGGAGGTTTGTGCAGCGGGTGAACTGGAGTGTGACAACGGGGACGGGACTTTTTGCTGCGTTTGGGGGCGTTCACGGATCCGGGGCTGAGGGGAACGGGGACGGGATTCAGCCGGGGGAGTTGGATGTCGATGCGGTGAGTTTTGGTTCTACGCTTCTACCCCGTGTGGAGAAAGAATTGTGAGCGAGGTAAGGGGCGGTGCTGATGGTGTCCTACAGACTGTTCTGCGGTGTGAGCGGCAGACGCTGCATCGGCTTCCACAGAGTAGGGCGCTGGTTTTTGCGTTCCATACGTATACGTATCCGATTCGCGCGGTGAAGGAGGAAGGGCTGGGTGATGAGCTGGCGACGGCTATTGATGGGATGAAGGAAGGGAATGTGCCCGAAATCCATTGGTATAAGCGGGCGTCTGTCTGGGGAGAGGCGGTCAAGCATTATCTGCGGAGTTGAAGTGCATTTATTATCGTTATTGCTTGCTATCTAGAGCACAGCTGGCCCAATCGTGGCACAGAAAATCTACTCCAGACGCTGAATGACCTTGATGAGATCCGCCGTCACGCCCATGGCGGTCACATCGCCGCCGGCACCGGCTCCCTGCACAATGAGTGGGTTGCTGCCGTACCGCTTCGTGTAGAAGCTGATGATGTTGTCGCTACCCTTGAGTCCCGCAATAGCGCTGTCCTTGTTGAACTGCTGCAGTCCAACGCGCACCTCCTTCTTGCCCACATCGATGCTGCCGACATACCGCACAACCTTACCCTGCTTCTCGGCTCCCTCCTTGATGGCAGCCATCTGCGCATCGAACTCAGGCAGCCGCGTCATGAACTGCGCGATGCCGTCGGCCGTCGAGGGCAACGAGGCCAGCTCGGCGGGGATGAGCGACTCAATGGGGAACGAGTCCGGGCCCTGGACGTCGAGGCCAGCAATGCGCGCCAGGATGGTCAGCTTGCGCGCGACGTCCATGCCGTTGAGGTCGTCGCGCGGGTCGGGCTCCGTGTAGCCCAGCTCCTTGGCCTGGGCAACGACCTCGCTCCACTTGGCGGACGAGGCGCCGCCGACGGGCGCGAAGGTGTTGAACAGGAACGACAGCGTGCCGGAGAACACGCCTTCGATGCGGGTGACCTCGTCGCCCGTGGCAACGAGATCGCGCAGCGTCGAGATGACGGGCAGGCCGGCGCCGACGGTGCTCTCGTGGTACACCAGCGCCTTACCCTGCGCGGCGGAGGCGAAGATATCTTTCCATAGCGCCAGGTCTGAGGAGAAACCCTTCTTGTTCGGGGTGACGATGGAGATGCCCTTGCGGAGGAAGATGGGGTAGGAGCTGGCCAGGGTCGGGTCGCTGGTGTTGTCGACCAGGATGGAGCGGCCGGGGGCGGACGCGAGGTACGAGGCGATCTCCTCTGGGGACAGAGGGCCCGACTTGGTCAGCGAGGAGTTCTCGGTGGCCGCCTTCCAGTCACCAGCGGGGATGGCGGGGGAGTAGGCCGGTGTCGGGGCCAGGAAAGTCTGCGTCGAACGGGCCAGGAAGATCAGCTTGGGGGCATTGGGGAGATGGGCGAGTTGGCTAAGGAAGGCGGTTCCAACACCACCGACGCCTACCAGCAATATTAGCAATGGGGATGAGGCGAGCTTGTAGGTTGATGCGTGACGCATCACTCACCGATGACACCGAGATAGATGTTAGACATGGTCAATTGTGAGGGTATAGTCGAGAGATGCTACAAGCAGCAGTATAGACAATCAAGAATCGAATCCAATTACTTTTTGGGAAAGGAATGGAAAACAGACAACGAAAGAAAGATACTTTAAGCAGTCAATCAATATGGACGAAGATGAATTAGAAAAAGGAAGCAAAAGTGATCCATCGATCGTGGGGTCGCGGGGCAGCGATTATCGGCCTGAGGCATAGCCCGCAGCACGACAACGGCGCCTTATCTAATCGCCAATTCTTCAGCAGCTTCACTCTCTATATCTATCTACTCCAACTCTCCCCCTTCCCCATCAAACACTCCCCATCCCATCCAACCTCCAACAACAAGCGCAATCCTACCACAAATGTCAGATCCCTCTCTCTACGGCGCCCCGCGTCATAAAAAACCAACATCCCAATCCACCGCCCCCTCCGCCTCCACCCTCGCCTTCACAAGCCAACTCTCCTCCCTACTCTCCAAGACCGCCGACTCAACCTCCACCCGCGGCCGCCCACGACCCTCCAAATCCACCAAATCCGACATCTTCAGCGTACACAACAAAGGGGCCCAGAAGCGCGCGGCCGCGGACCTCCGCGACGATGACGACGACGACAGCGGCACGGCCATGGCGCAGGTGCACAAGCGCACGCAGGACATCGGCGCCGTCGACGCGGCGGCGTTGCACCGCTCGAAGCGGCGTCTGCAGGAGAAAGCGCGGGTCTACGAGGATCTGAAGAGTGGGTTGTATCTGGCTGGGGATAGTGATGAGGACACACCAGGGACGCGGGAGGAAGATTATCTGGCTCGGCTGCGGAGGAAGGAGAGGGAGGGGTTGATTGATTTTGACCGGAAGTGGGCCGATGCGCAGCGGGCGAAGGGGTCTGATGATGGATCTGAAGATGGAGGTGAAGAGGAAGGGGAGGATGATGATGACAATGCGTCGATTGTGTCGTATGAAGATGAGCTGGGGCGGACGCGGCGCGGGACTCGGGCGGAAGCCGCACGCGCTGCGGTCGCCAGGGCGCAGGAGGCCGGCGAGGCTCGTGGCCCGGAGCGCTGGCGTCCCGCGCGGCCGGAGAATTTGATCTACGGGGCTGCGGTGCAGGCGGAGGCGTTTAGTTTGTCGTCCACTGCGGCGGCGGAGATGGCCTCGCTGGCTGCGCGGCGGGACCGCTCGCCTACGCCACCGGAGGAGACGCATTACGATGCGGAGGCGGAGGTGCGGAACCGCGGGACGGGATTCTACGCTTTTGCTAGAGATGAGGAGACAAGGAGGAAGCAGATGGAGGAGCTGATGAGTGCGAGAGAGGAGACGCAGAGGGAGCGTGAGGCGAGGCAGGCGAGACGGGCCCAGCGCGAGCGCGTGAAGGATGAGCGGAGGAGGCAGATCGAGGAGCTTCGGACGAGGAGATGGGCAGAGACGTTTTTGGCTGGACTAGGGGATCTGGGAGCGTTGAGGGCGGATGCTCAATGATAGTTGACTTTTACGCACTGTACTCTGCTTTTCTATATGATACCCCCTTACAGATATCGAATTTTGTGATTGTGATTATAGGCCTCGGCCTGTATAGATGCTTCATCAGGATAGCAAGGTATCCTCCCACATAGCCATCGCTAGAGTAAGCCGCTCAGTCATCAACATTTCTCATCAGTCATGGCGCATAAATCATGAGTATTTCCTATTATTCAAACTCGAACCAACACTCTCCTCACAACCTGCTCAAGGTCGTCTTCCGCGCGTCTCGGCAAGCTCCGTGATGGTCTCCACGAAGGCTTGCGCGTCTGCCAAACACATTAGTACTATGATTACAGACAGAACTGTGAAACCTACCAGCGCGGTTTGTGAACTGCAGGATGTGCTCTCCCCTCGACGTTTTTCTCGGCGAGTAATCTGTCGAGAACATGAAGATGTGCTGTTGGATCTCACGTAGCAGGACTATCTTGGAGCCAGGCCGATACTGGATCCAGTTGCGGGCGCCAATGTGCTCGGTGATGAAGGCAGTCCAGACGGGTGCACTATGCGCAGGAAAAAAAAAAAAAAAAGGATCAGGCTGAAGTCTAGGGATATCAGGGGGGTGTTTCGCTACATACCGTTTCATCTCGCCTTTGTGGACCGAGGCCTGCAGTCGCACGGCTTTGGAGACTCTGTCGCGGTACACGCGCAAGGCGTGCAGATAATCGTCGTCGAGAATTTGTCTGCCAGTCCGTGTTGGTAAATATCAGCAGTCAGACACTTTTTTTTAATGGAGGGGGGGAGCTTACCCGCCAAAGAGTTCCTCTTCTTTATCCAGCTCGTAGTCGCGAATGCCCTCTACCGGCCGACCTCCGTCCTGCGAGCGCAGGGCGAGAAATGTGCAGAAGAACAACACCATTTCTATCTCAACGTATCAGTTATCTTCCTGTAATTGACATAAGGTGAAGACATACGTTCAATGGCGCTGAACTTGAGGTTCGCCCACAGTTCGAGTTCGCTCCCCCCATGCCGTCGCCGACACAGGTTGAGACAGGAGCCAACCCGGACGATCTCCAAGAGGTTCAAAGGTAAGCAGAAATATTCGCTTGGTCGTGAGGTGTGGGGAGCCTTGCACACGATCCGTACTCGATTATCGTCCTCCCGAAGGTAGAAGTAGACTCGCAGGTCCGAGTCGCCGGTGAACGCCCTGCTATGATTAACGGCTTGTTGTATGACTCGCTTAGCGTATAATAGGACTCACAGTTGGAAGAGTTCCTCAAACTCCATTTCACTCAGCCATCGCTTGAGCCCAGGCTGATGGTCTCCGAGACATTCCGACCTGGGAGGCAAAGATCAGTACCTGAACAGTAAGAAATCATTAACTCTCCTCACCTGTCGCCTCGATTGGGGATCGGCGTCATTGTGATTTCCTCCAGGAACACCCGCTTAGCCCAATGATCGCTCGTCATCGCATTAGAGTCGGATTGGCTGGTTGTGGTTGTGGAACCAGTCAGAGGCGACCCCGGCGCATCTGGCGCCGAGGGTGGGATATCTGAAAATGTCGCTGACGAAGGCGACAGAGGCGAATGCGGCGAATGCGGCGAATGCGGCGAGCGATGAGAGGGTCTCGCCCGTTCATAAGACCTGCGATTGCGAGGTCGCCGATCACTCACTGGGCTTCCTGGATCGGCGCTGGTACTGCTCGAAGAAGGGCTACTCATCGAAAGCCTGCTGAAGCGTGTCGTCAGACGGTCCTCTTGCTGTATGAGGAGTCCTTTCAAGAAGTTGCGTAAGCTATTCAAGCGCGAGATATCCGAAAGGTTGCTACCGTTGAAAAAAGAAAAAAAATCAGTTTTAGCGGACGAGATAGCGGTCAATGGGGTTACAAACACACCCCTTGATCAGATCTTCCAGGTGTCCCAGGAACGCCTTGTACTTGACCAGCCGCGAGGGCAGAGGTTCATGCGACTCCTTGCGAAAAAACGAGCTGAGTTCGAGCCATGTGCGTTTGTAATTGTCGCGATTCGATCCTGTTCGCGCTTCAATGTCACCGAAGAAATCGACAATGTCTTCCAGCGTATATTTCAAGCTGGTCTGCACGAGTTCCAGATCGGGCTCGGCTGCTTTCACGGTGCGTCGATAAAGGCGATTCTTGGTGAGGTCGTCCAGGCTCTTTAGCGACGTACTGATGTTATAGAGATCAGCAATGAGAGCAGTGATCTCTGTCGCATGTTCATCCAGAGGATCGCGGAGCATACGAAAACCGGCTGCCACATCCTCTGCGTTGTCGGCTGATGTTCGCAAAGCCATTTTGAGTTCTCACATCACCGAGCGGCGGTCATGTAGCGGGGTTTTTTTCTTTTCTTTTTTCCTTTCCAGAAAAGTTGATTGGTTTTATATACGGCTGTCAACTTGTCAAGGACAGAAGGGATTGTCGAGATTGAGAAACAAGTAGTCGAGGTGGGAAAGCATATACACAGGGATTGCAGGAAAGTGTGTAGTTGCTATCGGACTGGATTTACATGGAAGAGGATACAAATTGTGTTCTGCTCACCGTTGGAGAGAGAGAGGGAAAGAGTTAGAATCGGAGGGGCACGCAACGACCAGCTCAGACGAAGATCGGACTATTACTGTTTGAAAAATAATGGTGTTGTGTTATCGGTGGGATCAGCCCTCGGATGCATGTCGACTTAGAGGCTCCAGTAGTTAGTAGTAGATCGTAGTGGTGGAAGGGAGAAGAAGCGACAAAAAGAAGCTTCTGTCCAAACAACAACCCCGGACACAAAGGAAGCAAACAGGTGAACAAACAAACGCTATGTCTTGGACTAGAGGCTTGAAGAATAGAAGGAAGAATAAAAGATAGAAGAAGAACGATATGAAGCGGACAGTAAAAAAATACTCTGGAGAGTCAAGAATCCTCAAGTGGGGCACAAGATCTGAGTCAAAAGAGTGTCAACGGTCTATTCCAGCGATATATCTAGAAGGTAAATAGATAGTTAGACAGTTGGAGACCCTGAGTTGTCTCGTCTCAAAGATCCTCAGACCCCAATTCCTCTGCGGCTCTGGAGCGAAACCCCCCAGCAAAAGATAGATTCCTCCCTCGGGCCGTCTAATCAAAGTGGTCGACGTGGTCGTGCAGAGGACAGGCTTTGAGGACCAATAATGGAGGAGGTTGTTGATGTCGGCCACTCCGCGACCTTAGGAGGATCCAGGTAACAGTTAGGCTCTCTGTCGAGGGTATACTCCGTAGCCTAGACAGTCCGTAGAGATTAGAACAAGCCATGACGATCGATAAGATGAAGAGTTTCAAAGCCTTCTGTCAGTCACTGTCAGCGTATAAAGTTGACACTGACAAGCAACTCTAAACGATTCTACCTCGCATTCCTTGCAGATCCCGAGACAGACACTATCGGTTTCTCAATTCTCATCATCAATGATCAATCAGCCTGAGTTCTTGGCGGGGCTAATCCGAGTTCGATGGACAGAATATCCTTTGAAAGAGAAGCATTGTAGTAGGTAGATATAGATCGACCATGAGGCTACATGAGCCCAAGGCATCAAGGCAGCCGTCGGAGATATCGGAGCTGCGACGCGTCCACTTGCAAATCGCCACACGTAAACAAATGGGCCCCGCGTCATTCTGCGGGAGCTTGGGCCACATCGCTGAGCTGCAAGATTCGACTCTTTGTAAGTCTCAACTCTCCTCTCAGCTGTCCATCATCCCCAAATAAAATAAACAACATGGTGGAAAGGATGCGGTTGATTAAGCTAGTATACAGCATCTTGCTTGCTTCATTCAAATCGCTTTCTGCATCCCCAGTCATTATCCCTCCGCCCCGGGCTCAAACCAGGGGTTAACCTCTTCCCTGGTTCAAGTCCAGTGTAATCCAGTCCGTACAGTAAACAACATTTCCCATTGAGAATCCTTCATGAACAGAAAAGCAAGTCGAGAAACCACCGTCATCCCATCCCAGAAGCCGTTGGAGACAAAACAAAGAGAGAGAAAAAAAAAGAAAGGAGTATAGAGAGAAAACCGACGAATACAAGTTAGACAAGCAGTGAAACACGACTCAACAACGCCATTCGGTCCAGACACTCAAGACCTATGAACGAAAGGAGACAATTTAAGAGGATTCCTCTTCGTCTTCTTCCTGCGCAGCCTGTTTCAAGATTGTTGTCAGAGAGTGAATCCATTTCGAAGTCAGATGGTAATAGGATAACTCACGTTGTAGCTCGCCTTCTCATCCTCGTAACGCTTCTTATCGGTGGCGGCCTTCTCCTCGTAGGGCCGGCGCTCGCTGTCGCTCAGGGCCTTCCATCTCTCTCCCAGCATCTTGCCGACCTGGCCTGTAGCGAACATGAGCATCCACTGAAGAAAGCCTGCAAATGTTGAAAGATGAGAACTTACCGAAAGAGATACCGGGGTTCTCCTCGCGAACCTTGTCACGGTTGTCGTTGGCGAAGAACATGTAGGCGGAAAGACCACGCTTGGGGGCATTGGGGTCTGCGACGGCTGTTAGTCAAGCGACGGTGCGCCCAGCAGGACACACAAAACATACCCTTCTTCTTTCTCTCGACACGCTTGGTCTTGGTGCGGGTGGAGGTCTTTTCCTTAGGCATTGTGAAGGGGACTGTAGAGGAGAGGTGTTAGAGAGCTGTCAATTGAAAGAGGAATTTCGAACAGGAAAGACTGAAGAAGTCGACAAGTATCCAAGGGGGGATCAAAGAGACGAGACCAAAGCCAGAGGATGGGGGTTGAGGGGAGATTGCTCGAGTGCGCGCAGAAGCTGGGTGGTGCGCGCGCCCACAAACAGCGCTCGCGGTCGCAAGTCCGGCAATGACACGAGAAGGAAAAATCGCGCATCGAAAAACTCACCTGAGATTTGACTCGGAGAAGAATTAGAGGATTCAAAAATTAGAATCGACAATTTTGGCCTGGAGAGGAAGAATATCAGTTTGGTGCTGTCTTTCGCCTTGGGAACTATATGATTGCGGTCGCAGATGCGCGACAGGGAGATCTCGCAGCCATGAAGGAAAAATCGAGCAAATGACGCTTGCAAAAAGACATTCAAGATGAAGACAAGCAGATGCGATGAGAAATAATAATTGGGTTGTGTGGTTGAGAAAGTGTCTTAATATGAGAATGTTTATAAGGGAACTCACCGATTCGGATATGTAGTACTTTTTTGTATGGGGAGAGGATTTGTATGGTGAGAGGTAGTAGAGAGTGAGGGAGTGAGGGAATAGAGAGAGAGAGAGAGAGGAGGGAGAGTAGTAGTAGTAGGAGAGAGAGAGGGAGAGGAGGGCGCGAGGGAGACGGACGGGGACTGCGGGCCACCACCACCACCACCACCACCTTTCAATAATAATAACAACAATATAACCTAATACACTAGATACTACCTACTCCATACGTACCTCACTCAGTCTGGCGTGGGTTGGTTTGACTGGGAGGGAGGGGGGCAGCACAGGTAAGGGAATGGAATAGGAATAATACGAATCTTACCACCTACTACTGGCTCGACGGCCTACTGGGGAATGACTGGTATGGTACCATACCTGTCTCATACACTGCTTCTTTGGTTCGCTTCGACGCTTTCCCTGCGACTATTAGCAGCGGCCTTGGATTGCCCAGTCATTTCATGCAGAGCACATGGATCAAAATGTGATTACACACCCCTTTTGCTCCAATATACAGAGTATACCCGCCTGCTAAATGCTACTATCTTGTCTGACCCAATGATATAGGTTGCTCTCATCAAACAGACAGCAGTCCCAGATAGTATTCTGTAGAGAGCCCATTGCTTTGATGCAGCTCCACCATCATGGATGGGTATGGGAGATACCATACGGTCATAGTACGACTCACCACATCCACTCTCTCTGTCTCCCTACTAGCTGGTACCACAATACTAGCAGTACCTTTTCCATCACCGGAGAGAGCATGGTACCATATTCGTCCTCTAGGTAGGTTCTCCCTTCAGAGCACAGTGAGTAAACCGGGCACCTACCTACCTACCTACCATACGGAGTACGCATACGGAGTACATAACCTCAAACCCCCCCCCCTCCCCCCAGTAGGTAGTGAGAATAATATGGACGTTCTCTGTAGTACTGTTACTATTACACAAGAGAATGTATGTGCTACAGTCTCTACGGGGCTTGATACTACCGCAATACTGATTCAGCAGGTCCTGCATTCTTCGTTTACATATTGACCGACTCATCGAGTCTACTCATCCACTGATCTTAAAAGTCAAAAGAGGATACGTCTCACCCTTGAAGCAAACTAGGTTTCTTTGTCATGATACCATTGAGACTTGAAGTATCTACGGAGTATGACTAGGAATAAGCACTGTGGGTTCTTCAGTAATTCCCACTGCCTCTTGCTTTTATGTACACACCCAGGGCCGGGTGCCTTGGCGTAACCCGACTAGTGCTCATTATTGCTCTGCTGTTCTGCATTTCTCCTTTAAGAGAGTCCAATGGTATTCATCTAACTATGTTACTTTTGATTGTTTAATAATGTTTCCAGAATGGAAGAGAGAGTAGGATAAGGACTAAGGACAGTAGTAGTTTTACCTATCAATTGCCCTGGAGAGGAATGATATGCTCCGACTCTCTCTCATGCTTTCCCCCATATTATCATTCTTTTCTTTGTATCAGCTTCTCCTCTGAGCTCCTATCACTGCTTGCAGGCTGTCGTGAAGTACCGTTCACTGTCCAGTCTCAGATCCGTCAAGTAGTTAGGGATGAGCTCGCTTCATCGAGGCTCCGTCTGTTGTGCCCTTGAGTCTTCCAAAGGGTTGTTCGACAACGGCCAGGACCGTCGTTTGCATGTGTGGAATTATTTCACTTCAGTCCAATTTTAGCACAATATTGATTGATCAACGATCAAACCGCCGCCCTTGCTAGCGACCATAAATACCTTGATTTACCCGGTTTTACGTACGAATGGCGCAAGCAAGTATTGCAAAAGGTACTCAGGCCGCCGGCGCTGCAACAACCTCGAAGAATCTTGTGATTGAGCCTTGTCCTTGATTGAGAATGGAAATGCCCCAGCCCGTCGAACAGATGCTGCCAAAGTACTAGAGTCTGGACCGGTGGACGAGTCAGCTACTATGGGAGGTAGCGCCTCAGTACTATCAAGGATCACATCCACTGTCGATACAAAGGGCGTTCTTGTGTACTATGAAGATGGACCAAATGATAATACCTAATAATAAAAATAATAATAGTAATTAATAATCATTATTTCAACCAAAAGTCAATAACGTTCCGTCTCTACTCCGTATAATCGCAACCATTCTAGTTTATCTAGATCTCATCTCAAAGATTGATAGTGCCTCGCAGCATAAGAAGACCTTGAAATGGTAGATGGAAGCCAATACAGAGTGGATAAATAGAGAGCGCGGGCAGTCAGTGTACTCAGAGTAGTGTGCACATGGGTTGGAATGCAAGCCATGAGCCAAATACCACCACCGCCTGCTGATTTTTCAATACACTACTCGAAGCTCCAAGAAATAACTAACAGCTGGAGGTACTCCGTCGGTATCTACCTCGGTTGGGTATCCTACCTAGGAACGGAGCTCATACATACATGACTGTACCACGAAGAAAGGGGACCTGTAATAATAATGGAAACCAAGTAGAAACATACCTGTAAGTTGACTGTCAGCAGACAATGATACGAACTATCGTCTCTCAGGCTAATGAGGCGAGTCGTCATAGAGTGTGTCAGTTTTATTTGGTTCAGGTGGAAACACTGCCCGGTTCCCTCTGGGCTGATTATTTCCTTCATCAGCAGTGCGGTCGTTACTCCGTGCTCCGGAGTCTGTACAGCTTGTACAGCATCTTGTATGGTGTATTGTGCCTGTGCACCAGACAGCCCGGTCAGAGGCATCAGAGAGTTGGATCAAAATAAGACGCTGGTTTTAATGAATATACCTGCTGAGTTGTTTACTGCAATGCCGAAGGTTCTTATCTTTAGTTTCACTGCAAATCACTCGGACCAGGCATCTCCGGGCCCGTAGCATGAGGCAAATATTCCGTAGTTGTGGTGATTGACGAAGGATTCTTGTCGAGGACGGACCATGATGTCACGTGGGTCACTGAAGAGTGGGCGCGCGTCCGAAGCAGCTTCTTGAGAGCTCTCACACTGCGGCACTGTGCTCTATGAGTGTGGAGACATTTGAGTCTCTCCTTGCCTTTGTAATCATTGTATCCTACTCTGTAGATAGATCTACAAAAGATATTTTGTGGAGTTTTCTTTCAAAGATTAAGCGGGAGTATCATTGTGTCATAAGCGCTGCGTAGTCCAGTGTGGTCTATCCCAGTCTGAACCCCCAGAAGTTGGCGATATTCAAAATCATCGAAGGTCGGGTAGTGATAGCCTGATAGGATTCAAAGAGACAGAAATCTCCAAATATAACCACATTAGTCGTCATGTTCGTCCAGCACAAGTGCTGTAAGTGAATCATCTTCGGCCCAATTCACTCCGCTCCCCACAACAATAGCACTTGCGATGCTCTTCATCGTCTCCCATCTGGCTCTGCTCTTTCTTCGTTCAGATTCCAGCTCTTCCAGTTGCGCCCGAAGGTCCTCGTCCTGAAGATCTTCCCTCCACGACATATCGTCCTTCGTCATGTCCAGAAGCTGACCGACAAGTTCTTGGTTCCTCTGATTGAGCTGCAGATTCTGTACCTCTACATTGGATAACTCTCTCAATGTAGCATTGTCCGCAGTAGTCAGATTCTCATACGCCAAGGAAAGCACATCACGGCGATTGATCAGGGGTAAAAGAGCCCTGCAAACGATCAGCATCGAGTCGATTACCTTCCAAAGATACGCGTGGACTTGAGAGGGAAACAAATCGCGTTAGAAAGAGAGGAAGAGAAACAACCTTTCAGCAGGCGATGTGGCTCTCAGATGAACCGCTTTTAATGTAGGGTCGGTCATCAGAACAGTACCGACTGCTTTTTTCTTGACCGTATAAGTGGCCCTTGCCTCAAGCAGCTCACGTTCTGCCACTGCAAGTTGCTCATCTGGATTGTCGCCAGAGGATGATTCCAAATCTGAAAAATTAGCATGATAGATCTTTAAAGAAAGCGCTTTTAGATATCCCCAAAGTAAATATGTGAAGCTTACCCTCTTTGAGGAGTGCTGTTTCCAGCTCTTGTTCCTGGATTTGATCATAGAGGCGCAGAATTAATGCCTCCTTCTTGGACAACGAGATCACATCGCGAGGGTCATCAGCCGCAAGCTCCAGCAAGGAAACCTCACCAGGACTCAGGTGAGGCAGGGGTTGGATCTTTGCAGATGCCATCAAGCCGGACCTCGTGGCAGGTCGGGAATAGCATCTTGTGATATCTTTAGCCAAGCTAGCTCGCCTTTATTTTTTTTTTTTTTTCTCTTTTACCAACGGTCGGGGGGAAGCGGTGGAGAATCCCGGTTGTTGTCGCTGGCTGGTTCCGGGGGTGTGACACACTCTAAACATAGCCTGGGCTGGAGCTTCTCTGGGGCCTAGAAGGCTTGCGTTTAAATGACTCTCACCTTTATCACCTCCCCACCCTCCTTCTACATTCCTTTACATCTTGCACTCCCTGGGCATCTTGGCTCAGTCGGTGAGGAGGGGATGTCTTTGAATATTTATATAGCTCACACGGGTGAGCATCTCCTCGCTGACCCGGTGTCGTTTGCCTCGTATGTACTCTGTCGTCCACTGTCTAGAGCGCTGATTGCGTCCTTGTAGCCCAAGCTATCTTTGGGCCCCCATTTGCGACAACATACTGATCCCGTTGATATTTTGATCCAGACCAGATGCACTTCGATCATGGATTGCTCGTAATACCTCCATACCTGCACAAAGGCAGATCTTGATGACTGCTCGTGGGAAGAATGTCAGGATACAGACGCTTGCTACTGAGGTACGATAAGATAGCCATGGTTGATGTCTTGCACCTTCATGCTTATATCTCTAATCGTTCTCCCAACAGGATGAAATCTTCGTCTACGACCGTCGATATGTTAGCGAACCGGATAACGTCGAGCTCGTGGAGCTTCCTTCTCCCGAATCCTTCACCCCAGACAATCCTCCCGATACCCTTGCGAATCAGAACGATTTACAATCATGGCGGAATCTCTATATGGCCAGAAGGTCATGGGCTCTGACCCTATCGGAGCAATGTGAGGAAATGGACAAGAAAATCCATGAACACAATGAGCGAACGGATATCATCAACCGCGCAGCTGGCGTAGCTCTCGAGAATCTCAAGACACATGTGGGTAATTTGGAGCATCGGCTTCAGGAAGCCCAGGCATGGGCAAATGATCTCTTGAAAGAACAAAAAGCCGCCTTGGATGGATGGCAGCGCGCGCTCTCAACCTTGGAAAGCATCCCGGTACTCACGGATTTTCCCTTCCTTGGCCGCCCATCAACGCCAACCAAGCACAAAGATCGATCATCGGGGACATTGCGGGATTTCGTGGATATAGAGGAGGTGCACAAGGCTGGAGCTGGGGCGTCGACCGAGTCGTCGCGCTTTGCCCGTCAGATTGAGGATGTTTCGGAAGCCGTCGGTGGGATTGCCGCAGATACTCAACAGCTGATCGAAAATGCCATCCCCTCAAGTCCGGCGGTCATCGACGGATTACAAGAAGTGATCACCATTGCTAAGAAAATAAGTTCCGACTACGAGCACGTGCTGGCCCTACCAAACAATCAAAAAACACTAGCAAATATTTCTAGGCTTGCACTTACGCATACTCAAGACCTATTACCATCTATATTGGATATAAGCGCTGAGATCCATGCGGGACTTGAAGAAGCTATCCGGCGATATAATGGTGCAATGAAAGAAGCGCTCGAGCATATGCGAACCATCTCTGCGATTGAATTGCGCCTGGCCGATGTCCAATCTCAAATCATCAACCTCAATGTGCAGAGCGATGCATTTGATATTGTTTTCTCCGTCTACCACATGCCTATGGTCTACGGCTCCGTCTTGGTGGAATCTGTTCGACGCCGCGAATTTAATGAGAAGATGAAAGCCGACTCCCTAACTCTAGCAGAAGAGATGGCTGTTTTTCGGGACGAGGAGCAACGTCGAAGGAAGAGATGGTTGAAGAGCATGGGGGATTTCATCTCTATCACGGATGCCACCACGCCAGGCGTCGAGATAAATCTTCAGGGCATGGATTATCAGTGGCCCGAGGTCACTCGGAAAGACATTGAATCCTATATAAACGAGCTCAAAGCTCGACCTAACTTGGCTGGCTTGGCCGATGAGCTTACTCAACAGTATAAGGAGCTCGATGCACCAACTCGTCACCAACGTCGCAGAGCAAAGGCTTTCAAACAAGGCAGCATATTTGACCTGAGCAGGAGCTCTCTACTTCTCCGCAGTGACGATATGCTTCGGAGTCTGAGAGACGAGAAGTCTAAGATTGAGGAGAAGTTGAAGGGGTCTGAAAGTCGGATCCGAAAACTCGAAGACCTCTTGCATCGGCAGAGCCAGATGAGCCGCCCAGTCAGCGGAAATTTCAGTTTAGAATTTCCAAGCTCGCCAGCTTCACCACATCCCGATCCGCTCTCTAGGCGCTCTTCAGTGTCTTCCCGGCGGATGTCTGCAAATCAATCTTCTGAGGAAAGGGCCCAAGCTCAACGCATCGTCACCCTTGAGGCGGAGTTGGCTGCGGAACGGGAAACCGTCCAAAGACTCCAAAAGGACGCGCATGCCGAGAGGCTGTCTAACACGGACAAGATACAGGAGGCGCAATCCACCAAAAAAGACCTCATTGGAAACCTCGAAGCTCGCCAACGCGAATTCGACGAGGAACGGCGGTATCTTGAGGGTGAATTGAAGAAGTATCGACTTCGCACAGAGGAGCTTGAGGAGGAACTCGATAGAATGACCGGCAGCCGCGACCATGAAAAGCAGGACGCCGATGAACGAATCAATCAATTAGAGAACGAGCTTCAAAACATTCACGCTCATGCCGAAGAAGAGATGCACCGAGCCAACAGCTTGTTCGAGGAGGTGCAGAGACAAAAGAAGGCGGAGGAGGATTTCCAGCTGCGCATCAACGAGCTTGAGAAGCAGCAATCAGAGAGTCGGGCAAAAGAGCAGGAGAACCTTCTGTCTTTGCAAGCCGCTTTCATGAGCCTGTCTCCGGGAGGCGCGGTGCCTGCAGAAATTCCCAGCATCATCAAAGCTATTGAGGTGCTTTCCGAAGGGCTGTCGATCCATGCCAAGAATGCCGAAGAGAACATGGCGGAAGCTGTAGCGGAGAATAGGACCCTCGAGGAGCGTGTCAATCAGATAGAGAGCGAGCTTGACCAGACCAAGAAGATCTTAAATGAGCGCACGTCAGAACTGTCTCGCATGCGGGAAGACTTGGCCCAAGAAAAGGAGAAGTTGTCTGCAGTACAGTCCGAGCTACAAGAAGAGCGAACACAACTCAGCACCTTGCAGTCACAGCATACAACTGGCGACGCAGGTGCGGATGCCCTGCGGGAACGTGTTGTTGAGGAAGAGCAAAAGCTGGCCAGATTATCTCAACGATTGAATGAGGTTGAGGCCCAGGCTCGGCAATCTGAACACGAAGTATCTGCATGGAAGGACAAGGTCGATGCCATTTCGGAAGCGGAGCAACATGCGACGGCTCGTATTGAGATTCGGGGCGCGAGATCCAAGGAGCTGTCGCGGCAGCTCTTTGGGCAGGTTGAGAAGATGGAGCATATGCTTGAGCAATTGGGCTTCACCGTGATCCGGCAGGATGGCGAGATCGTGGTTCAGAGGGCTTCGAAGGTCAACGCCGCATCGGGTATTGGAGACACTCTCAGCCAATCTGCAGTGGTTTCTGTCAAGCCCGACCCCAGCCTTCTCGACTGGATGGAAGCTGACAGTGCCGAAGAGGAGACGGACCGGTATATGGCATTCCTGGAGTCTCTATACCAGTTTGATGTAGAGGTCTTCGGGGACACGGTAGTTAAGCGCGTCAAAGATATTGAGCTTCTTGCTCGGAAATGGCAGAAGGAAGCAAGAGGATATCGAGACAAGTATCACCGCACTCAGAGCGAGGCCCACGAAAAGATCGCCTATCGAACCTTCAAAGAAGGTGACCTTGCCTTGTTTCTCCCAACCCGCAACCAGGCCATTCGGTCCTGGGCAGCTTTCAACGTCGGAGCTCCACACTACTTTTTGCGCGAGCAGGATGCACACAAACTGCAGACACGCGACTGGCTGCTGGCTCGTATCACAAAGATCGAGGAACGTGTGGTGGATCTCTCCAAATCCCTGAATGGAGCTAATCCCGATCGCCAATCCCTTGGTGGCACGAGCGATGCCACCTCGTTCGATGATGAAAATCCTTTCGAACTGTCCGATGGTCTTCGCTGGTATCTCTTGGACGCAGCTGAGGAGAAACCCGGCGCTCCAGCAACCCCAGGCCTTGGGAAGAGCACAGTTGCGCCGGCGCACGTAGATGCGCGGGGTAGCATCCGATTAAAACGTTCGACAAACGGAGGGAATGTGGCCAAAACCTTGACGAGAAGCTTGGACAGCCGGCGCAATAGCTCCAGCTCCAAGAAAGGGCCCTTGGGAACTCCCCAACGCGCCAACGAGTCGACAACCGAACTCACTCGACCACCCGAATCTGGCACCCCGGGCTCTCAGCAAGCACGGGAGGCCGCTTCTACACCCGAAGAGGTTCGCCGTGACCAGCTCCAGGGGCCGTGAGACATCACTCACGGATCCCGAACTTTTTCATTCTTTTTCTTTTCTTCAGCATTGTGTGACTCTCCGCACAGGGGCTGACGGAACCGTCATAGGGTGCGGAACGAACGCGCGGAGCTCCAGCCGGCGGACGACAGCCGTCTTCGAGCCTGCGGTCTTCAATCTCGCGGCCTCTAGAAGAGAGCGAGGCGTCCTCGCCGTCGCGGTCCCCGTCGAATCGGCGTTCGGTTAACAGATATCGGCCCTGGGAGAAGCTCTGGTACGTCGACTATCGACTGGAAAGTGGGAGTAAATGAGAGAGACCAACTTTGCTATTCTAATGGTTTACGGAGTCGCACTGAGATCTGTCACGTCACGATTTGAAGCATGCCACGTTTTGAGTGATACCCATCCACTTTCCTATGACTGCCTACTTTTATTTGATTTTGACTATGTGTTGTTGCAATGGGAATAGAGGAGAGAGAATTGAACCCGCAAATGATTGATCTATATGCTCCGAACCATCCATGCCCAAATCCCGACTGTGGAAACTCCATTATATGTAAATATGCCCGATAATGCTGCAGAGAGGGAAAAAAAAACGCGCTAGAAAGATTGGCTACTGCGGATCAATCTAGTTGGTCCACAAATCCCTCCATACCCCCAACCTCCTGCCAGAAGCGCGCAAAATCGACGTTTTCCTTCTCGAACAGCTCCTTAGCCTGCACCATGGCGGACCGCTGTCTCTCCGGCGTGAAGCCACCAGGTTGCGTACTCTCGTACTGAATCAGCTCGACCCACCGGAAGAAGAGGTCCTCCTTGCCCATGGCGGTCAGCTTGTCCTTGAACGCGAGGATCTGGTCACGCTGCGCGGACCGCGTCTGGCCCGCCGCGGTATCCTTATCCTCGTCCTCGACGCGCCAGATCAGCCACCCGTCCGCGTCGGTGTTGACTAGCACTGCGGTCCGGAACTCGGTCAGGGCTACGTCGTCGCCCTTGCGCGTGCGGTCGAGCATCTCGTGCGCCCGGATCATGGCGGCGTAGTCCAGGTCCCAGTCCGCGTCGACGAGGAGGTATCCCGTCTTCTGGATCCGGTCTGGCGTGACGGCTGCGACGATCTTGTCGCGTGCTTCGTCGTTGTCGCGGATCCAGCGGTTGCGTTCAAGCGTCTGGGTAAGGGCGGGCTGGCTGCGGCGGACGATGACCTCGCGGTCGTGGAAGCCGACTGTGCGGCGCCATTTGGCGGGTCCGCGGATGAAGCGGATCGGCCAGGGTAGGAAAGTGGTGAAGAGAAAGTAGTCGATGGCTAGAGTGCCTGTGCGGCGGAGGATGATGCTCGCCATCTCATCCCAGGGCATTCTGGAGGTGTCAACGTCCATGGAGCTGGTGAATCCAACTACGGTTGCGAGCATGGCGGGGTATGTGTGGCGGACCATATAGACGCGCAGCGCGAGGATCGCGATAATCACGACATTGATCAAGACCGGTACGATGAAGGTTTGACGCTTGAGGTCTGGTGGAGTTGTGTCTACGTGGATCAGGTAGACTTCTTCTGGGGAGAGGAGCTCGAGGAGAGGTTGGAGGGTGCTCGGTGCTTTCGAGAATGGTGGGAGAGGACCTGCTCCCGAGCTGGGGGTTGAGGAACCGGAAGATGAGGCAGAGGGCGTCACTGATGCTTTGCCCTTGGCCGCTCGTCTTGCAGACTTGGTCATTTTGTTGTGTTGTGTTGATGAAGAGAGGTAAAGATGCGCGTGGGATGGGCGACTTATAGGGCGTGGATCGCTGATTATGTCTCGAGACGCAGATTCTTCTTCCTATGTACTCTCGAATATCAGGAAGCTGTGCGCATGGCACACGATCACCGTGATGATCAAAAGGTCTGAGTCGGTCACATGTCAGTCAGGATGAGCTCTAGAGGGGTGATTGGGAAGATGGAAGTCGCACCATGTAGGCTAGAACAGGGGACCAAGATTCTGATCGAGAAAGCCAGCAGTTCTCAGCAGTAGGCTAGCTATGGAGCGAGCATTGCAGTTGTGTGCAACTGTGTATATCTTCATTCCCTCCTCATCGGATTGAAATGACGCTGTCATTCCTTCTCCGCAGCGCTAAGCCTTTTTGAGCCGGCGAGACGAAACTCGGGGAGTGGAAAGCGTGAAGTGATTCTTGTTGTTGACTTGCGCATTATTTGCAGTTATTCTCCATTGCATTCTTGAATTTACACGCGTCATTGTCCCCGAGGTATTGAATGAAGGGACCTCTAGACATTCACTCGAGGGTCTCCCCTGTTCGTCGTCATGCCCACCCCCGAGCGCAACACCGGCCGACTGTCGCCGTCGCGTCGCAACTACAACTACCAGCAGCAACAACAACAACCACAAGGGTCACCATTCCGTCAAGCTCGTAACGATTCCCACTCAGTGAGAGATTCTGGCGTGTCCTATATTCCGAGTCCGACGTCGAAATATGGTGCTCAAACTCGGAGGACTTTCACTCGGACAAATACTTTGACTGGAGCGTTCAACACAGTATCGGGCTACACAACCATGGCAGATGATGAGGATATTGCGACATCCACTCCATATACGACAGGGACTCCAAGTCCTCACAGACGGCGACAAAGATTTGATCCACTCTCTCCCGAGTCGAACCCGCCGAATGAGCTTGCAGAGTCGTATCGGCGCATCGATGAAGCTGATAGCTTAATCGGTCGGGATACAGATGACGAGTATCATATTCACAAGAATTGGAACAAGTTCTCGCCAGCATATCCCGCGCGAGATTATGGTGTTTTCGACCAGGCAACAGACGAGTCTCCACGCCGCAGATTGTCCGACCATGTGCAGGATGAGGAGCGCTTGAGACGAGCCAAAACTAGTCGTTCCCCCGTGCTATCACCACGCGTCAAGACGAGCACGGCAGAGAAACTCCAGCGGCACGAAAATATGGACGACCCCATATCTAGCGACGAGGTATTCAAGCCTAAGCTCAATGTCCCTTCTGGCTGGGGCAGCAAAGCGAAACACATTAGCAATTGGCTTCAAAGATCGGCCCCATTTAATGAGCCCGAGTCAGAAGTCGAGAACCCCATCTCACCGCAACGGTCAACTACCACCTATGATTTCGACTTCCACACGAGCCCCGCGCGAGCCAAAGAACCAGCAAGAGCGACCAGAGACAACAGGGCGCCGCTATCTGATGCTGAAAACAAGCTGCCGGCACAAAGGGACTATAAAGGGATCCAGGGGGATCCAGAACACATTGCCAACACGCCGATTACGGTCTACAAAAACTCCTCTTTTAACATGCCGACTCCTTCGAAGCGAGACTCCCATGGCCTACTACAGAAGCTTGCAAGGCGAGCCAGTCCAGAACAACGCCGGGACCAAGCGGAGCTAAGAACTCCTGAAGCACCAAAAGGTGGTCAACACCGGATATATGACAAAACCCCTGTGGTCACAGGCGCCTGGATAGATACCCCAATGACTGAGCGCGTTTCTGATAGAGTGGTTGAGCGACCAGAGGACTCAACAAAGAATGATATGCCATTCGCAGCCGCGCAGGATGTCGAGTTCTCAATGGCCCAAATATACGGAGAATCGAATACCGTATCCGAGCAGAACAAAGCGGCCCGAGAGAGAGAACGTGCGAGAGAAAGGTTGCGACAACAGGAACAGGAAAGGGAACTACAAAGGGCGCAAGGGCGGCAAAGAGATCGAGAGAAAGCGAGACTGGAGGAACAAGAGAAAGAACGAATAGAAAGAGAAGAGAAGGAGAAAAATGAGAGGGAGAGGGAGGAACAGGAGAAGAGCACGGAAAGAGAAAAGCCGAAAGTGCCTCTCGTCAAACCCGATCTCCCAAAAAGCGCCCTTGAAGCAGTCATGCAGGAACACAAGGCGGACAAAGGATCACTAGATGTGGGCGACGACACGCTCGAAAGCCTGCAGGAAATGCTGAAGGAGGAGTCCGTTGAACCAAAGGCTGGCACAGATGACGATGCTGCATATGAGAAGTCAGTGATTCAGAAACTAGAACGCGGCCAAGGCGAGAAGGACTCGGGTGACTCCAAGGTCAACAAGCAGCTGCGATCGCTAGAACAGGACCAGGAAAACGTGCAGAAGGAGATCAAAAGCGTGGAAGATCAGATGACTCAGAAGATTTCCAAAGAATTTTTGCGTCCCAAGCCCCCTCAGGCTCAGCCGAAGTCGAAGCGCGTCCGCACAGGCAAGAAATGTGATTCTTGCGGTGCGGCAGCTGACGGCCGCATCTATGTCTCCATTCCTCTGCCTCTTTTATGGAGACGCAACCCAGTTTCTCGACGCATCCATCCCACACGCCTCGGTTGGTTTCTCCTACTGTCCCTTCTTTGGTTCATCACCGAATCGAAGATGTGTGACTACTACTGCCATCCGACTGTGGCTCCCGTCTGTGAGGGCAACTGCCTGCGTCGCGATGCACCACGGTACCCCTTTGTGATACCGACAATGCTATGGCGATGGTCCCATCTCTCTGCTGTCCTGGCCCCAGTGGCAACCGTTGGCATTGCGTTCCTCCGACTTCTTGCGCAGCTCCTAGGCATGTGGGATGGTTATGTAGATGAACCGCCTCGGACTCTCAACTTGTCTGGCGAAGTTCGCATTTACGGCACCCGCATGGCACAGCCGCCTGTGATTGCAACATCTACCCCAGGCTTCTTTGCGAGACAATGGCCGGCAAAGGAGCCCAAGTACACGCCCGAAGCTGTTTACACGCCCGAAACGGTCCCTCTGTCAAAGGTGGTTGAGGAGGAAGTGCCTCGAGGGACTTGGGACGATGACTCGATGGATGATGACGAATTATTATAAGCAATGCATGTAATGGCGTTGGGATTTGCCGTTTCCCTTTCCCAGTTGCAATTTCCCCAGGTGTCAATTTTTACTCTGGCACAGCGGCTGGTGCATGGCGTTCGTCTTCTTTGATTTTTTTTATGAGGCTGTTGATGTACTGGGAATAATTTAAAGATACCATCTTCTTTAACAGTCGTCCTACAGTGTAGTTAGGCTTTTGGAGGAGCGTTGCCGAGGGCAAGATATCAATCACCTCATGTTGCCCCAATACCCCTTGCTCAGTATAGAACAAGCCTTCATAGTCAATCGAACAACTTCATACAAAAAGACACGACTTGGCTTCGATCGAATGAAATCATAGCACAGAATTTACCAAATGCCAGGTCCACTGTAGACGAATTCTTTATGGACCGAGGTATTCTGGCGGCCCCGCAGGCACGCTTAAGATGGACCGTGTCCTGGTGCATAAAAAAGGGGACCATCATTGTCCCTAATGAACTATCTCTCTTCTGTCAATCGCTCGTTGATTGCTTTTGATTTCGTCTGCTTGTCTTGTAGATAAGTTCCTCTCATTCATTTGTCGGTGTTGTTCGTCGCGTTCGCTTGTGCCCTCTATCAATATCGCACTGCCAGGGAGTTTGCAGATTCGCCACCATGAGTGTCCTCGATGGCAACCCCGTCGCTCTACTGAAGGCGATGCTGGTAAGGCTCCCGCTGATTCTGAAGACGGTTCTACTGCATGGCGTCCAGATGTCTCCTGTCTCTGGGAAACAGGATCTGCGCACGGAATTGACGGTCGCCATCATTCGCTCTTTTATCAACCTCAAGGTTCCCGTGGGCAAGCAGCAAAAAAGCAGCATGCGCGATCCGGGCATTAAAGGTCCTATGTGGGTATCCAAGGTCACCCTGCCCCAGCCTGAGGATGACGTCCAGGATGCGGTGATTAAGGCGATTGAGGACCTGAAGGATGGGGATGAAACATACGACATCCCCGGTGTTGGCCCTGTTGAGGCCGTGTGGACTGCATATCGCCGTGGCGTCGATAAGAAGGCGCCGCAGCCTGATGTCTCAGAAGAGGAGAAGTACAGGTTGTTGCGCCAGGAGACGCAATCTGATATGGCTGTTCTGTATTTCCATGGTGGCGCATACTTGTAAGTCGGCCACCGAGGCTCTCAAGGTCACAGGCGTATCCTGATTGTCATCACAGTCTCATGGACCCCTGCACACACAGGGTGACTGTCTCGCAGCTGTCCAAGCATACAGGAGCCCCAGTACTCTCTGTGCGATACCGCCTGGCACCTCAGCACCCATTCCCTGCTGCGCTCGTCGACGCCCTAGTTGCGTACCTATCTCTCCTCGCCCCACCCCCGGGGTCCCTCCACGAACCCGTCCCAGCCAACAAGATCATCCTGGCCGGTGATTCCGCCGGAGGCAATCTCTCACTGGCCCTACTGCAGACTCTTCTGACTCTGCGCCGTATCTCCCCAACCGTCCGCTTCCACGGCCAGGACGTACGTATCGAACTTCCCGCAGGCGCCACGACGACCTCTCCCTGGTGTGACCTCACGCGGTCCATGCCATCCGTCTTCGAGAACGCGCGCTACGACTTCCTCGACCCGCCCATCCAGACCCCAGAAACGACTTTCGTCCCGCTTCCCATCCCCGAGGACGATATCTGGCCGTGCAGCCCGCCCCGCGGCGATTTCTTCGCCAACGCGACTGCCATCCTGCACCCGCTTGTCTCGCCGCTCGCGTCCCGCAAGGAGATCTGGAAAGACTCCCCGCCTGTGTTTATGTCTATCGGCGAAGAGGGCCTGACAGACGAGGGTCTGCTGCTGGCGCGCAAGATGCACCAGGTCGGCGTGCCGGTCGTCGTGGAGCAGTTCGAGGGCATGCCGCACTGTTTCGGGATGGTCATGGACGGAACACCTGCATCACAGCGGTCTTTCAAGGGCATGGCTGATTTCTGTCGCGATGCGGTGGCGGGCCGTGTAAAGGCGACGGGTAATCTGACATATATCGGGTTCAAGCTACGCTCGACGCGGGAGATCCCGCTGGAGAGAGCGAGTACGTTGAGTGATGAGGAGGTCGATCGACTGCTGCGCAGGACTGCGGAGTGGCGGTTGAGAGGCGAGGAGGAGCTGCAGCGGCAGTGGTCTGAAAAAGCGAAGCTGTAGTCCAGTGTTGGATGGGGATGAGTGGATGGCGTTTTGTTTATATCCTTGCCTTATACCCTGTATATTTGGACGCTCTTCTCGTGTTGCTGGTTGTTTGGACAATATATCGTTTGTAGTGATTTGTTTGTTGCATTTACTATGGTGGCCCATTGTTAGCTGCTTATATTCAAGCTAATCAGTGTCCATCGAAGATTCACCGTTCTTGTCTCCTCGCTTTGAACAGCAGTTATCTGGCTGTAGGCAAGGGAACGAACCTCTTGGCTGTTATTTTGCACGAATGCGGTGGATCAAGTTGCATCGGGGATATAAGAGCTGAAGTTGGTAGTCGTGGTGGTAGTGGTGGTGGTGGTGGTGGTGCAGAGGACTGATCTGATATAAACTCTTTTTGCTTGAAGAACAAAGCGTTTGAACTTCTGAATGCGATCTCAGAGTGATGATGGCTACATGGATATTTCCGAGACCCGTATCATCACAGTGTGGACTGAGGATTACAATATATATCTATGTCTCTTGAGTGTCAATCTACATTTCTAAAGGGAGGTGCCATTTGTCAAAGCATTTCGAGACGCTACCACTAGCCTTGAACCTACACTCTATCAAAACTGACGCACCAGATTCCGGTACGGATTCGTCTCATCCTTCTCCTCCTCCTCTGCAGAAGGAATCGTCCTCTTAACCCGACAGGGACTCCCCATCGCCACAGAAAATGGCGGGATATCCTTGGTGACAATGGACCCAGCGCCGATGGTCGAGCCCTGCCCGATCCTAACGCCCGGCAGAATCACCACATTCGCACCAATCCAGCAGTCATCCTCAATGAAGATGGGATGACCGAATTCCACAAACTTCCGTCGCGACAGGATACTCGTGTCATGGCCGGCGGTGATGATGCTGACGTTGGTTCCAATCTGGACCCGGTCGCCGATGACAACGAGGCTGGTATCCAGGACGGTGACGCTTGTTTCTTGTCAGTCACGTTTGTTCCAAAAGCGAGGGATACCAGGGTTACGGGATACACACCCCCAGTTCATGAAACAATCCTTGCCGATGATGATGTTGCAGCCGTAATCAGGCCGGAACGGGGGCTCGATGAAGGTTCCGTCGCCCACCTTGCCGACCAAGCGACGCAGCAGCTCGAGTCGCTTCTCGGAGATCTCGTCGGAGGACACGGTCTTGGTGTCGAGATCGTTGTAGTCGGCAGTCAGCCCGCGGCACCGATGCCGCGCCTCGAGCAGCTTGGGCACAAGCGGGTTGTACATCATACCGGAGATCATGAGCTCGTATTCCTCGCACATGGGGACATCTTTGAGTCCCCGTGCGAGCTCGATGATCTCGGGGCGCTTCTCGGTTGCTGCCATTGTGATGGTGTCGCTGTATAGTTTGGCGGAGAGAAGTGAGTTGAGATGAGCTTGGAGTTACATATAATGATAGGCTGGATAGAGTTAGGATTGAATGTCGGTCGTTGCGTTTCTCTTATTATCTATTATTATTATTAGTCCAAGAGATCAAGATCGCTGGTTCAACAAGACCATAAATAGATCCGGCGCTACTCCGTAGAGTATTGGGAATGGGTCTGAGGGTATACCCGATGATTTCCCGGTGCGTGCTTTTGTAGTAATACAGAGTAAAGAATAATGAACTTCGAGATGTCCAAGAGCCAGGTGGGGGAAGTGTGCTGGTTGATTTACCTTTTTGGGTAATTCTATCAACTACCTAAACGAAAGTACTTCGTATCCCACTCATCCTTGGATTGAACCGGATAGAATGAAGGACATTTAAAGGGATCGGGCTCATGGCGCGTCGACCAGCATAGTTTCTGGATTCCCCTCATTGCTCTCGGCATGCATGGCCTTGAGTAGTCGTTACTTTGACTAGGAGGACCCATCATGTGTTGGGAGCATTCCGAGAAGAGTGATGTAGAGTGAGTGGCTTGAGTTGACACCATTCAGTATCTCAGTATTAGATGGCGGATTGGTGTAAGCATGAGTACATTCAGCCAGTGTATGTGAAGCGTTTATCAAGTTTTAAAATGCGTGCTTGGGTTAAGATGGTGAGCTCTCTTCCATCCAGGCGGTGCGGTGCCCATCAACACCACAATCCATAAACTTTTTGACCATGGCTCTCATGTTGGCAATCGTCATCACACTCAGTGATAATCGATTAGACAAAATCTCAACAAGCTGAGACGGTGCTCTCCTAATGAAATAGAGGAAGTGGATTATCTATGAAGCTCTTCCACCCTACACGAAGATCTCCCCCTACGGCCATGCGAAACACTCATATTGCTACGATGATCGAGACAATTCAATCCCAACCATAGTCCGTACCTTGTCGATAGATGAGCCATTTTAGCAAGGTTGGCTGCTGGGGGGTTATGCTATAGAGTGCTGTTACCTCAGTGCCAGTTGCTTGGCTTCATGGCCTACCCCCAAAAGCAGCAGAGGGCATAGCCTTCAATGAGAGTGGAATAGTTCATTAAATACAAATCTTGCTTGTATGTACGCAAAAAATTCTGTCAATTGAGAAACACCAACCAGCTTTTTAGATCCCAACGTAGGTGAAGAACGGATACGAAGATCAGATGAGAGCAAAGTATGTATCAAGAGTCATTGACAGGTCTCACCGCAGCATCGACAGAAGGGCTGCTCGATTTAGCCGGGCCCTCGATCTGCAAAAGCGGACTGGACTGCTGGTTGCGAGACTGAAGCACCTCCTGGTACACGGGCTGCTCCTCCCCTTTCAAGCCAAAGCCGGACGGATCTCTGCGGATCAAGAAATGCTCGACAGAAGCCTTCTGAGACCCCATCTGCTTCGCGGTAGCCTCTCTTCGCCCCGCAAGGAGCCGCACCGATTCCTCGTTGACCTCCCGGAGTCTGTCCTCGTATCCCGTGCTCAGCTGCCCAATCCACGAGGCCTGGACGGCGCTTCCGAAAAGCACAAGAAGGAAGATAAAGGTAACAAAGGTCCGGTGGTCTACAATCTGCTGCTGCTTCCCCTGATGCCGTTTGTGCCACCTCTCCCAATCTTCCCATGTGGCATTGTTGAAGATGGAGCCGTGAGGGCCCGGTCCAGTCGCAGCCCAGGAGGGATGTGCGTGGGGACCACGCGACGGGTGAAGATTCCATCCGGTGCCGAACTGATCGTACGCTGCGCGCTTGGCCGGGTCGGAGAGGATCTCGTGCGCCGCGACCACTAGATGATACCGCTGGAGGCGCACCTCGGGCGTGAGATTCCTGCACAGCGGGTGCCCATTGCACGGTCGATCGGGGTGGTAGGCCTTTACCAGGTCGTAGAAACGGCTCTTCGAATACGGAGCTCCTCGGTCCTGTCTGAAGATATCATAGGGGGTAAAAGATGATGAGCTCGGCCACGAGAAGTTCCTGTCATGGGCATCGTGAGCTGTTGCATACAGCCTGCACCATGGTCGACGAGAGACGGGTGGCGGGGAGGCGGATGGAATCAGTGATGGGAGACCACCATAGCATAGGAGATTGGATTTCTTGGGCATGGCCGCATGTTTCAAAGGAGAGAACACACCATGTTCTCCCGTAGAAATAAATAAAGATGTAATACAATAATCTCAATTTGATACTAGTTAGTCACTGCCATGGGCATTGTCTGATCCAAGATGGTTCCCCAACCTGCTCTTCCCTCGCCTCCGACCTCATCAGATCACGTGCCCGGCCCATGGTTCCCTCCGTCATTCTCGCCGATACCTTCTCCAATGTTTGGTCAAATGACCATTCAGCTCCGGCAGCACGACTGACCATGGCCGGCTCACAAGACAGCTACCGCAAGGAACGACGGCGCCGGTCGCCTTCTGACCCTGGACACTCAGATAGAGACGGCGATCGAAGACGACGCGTGCGTGACGAAGGACACCGAGGCGAACGCAAGAGCTCTCGCAGAGACAGCTCAAGACGACGGTCCTCGCGCAGTCCAACCGGACGTGAGAGCCGCCGACGAGAAGATGGATCTGATGACCGAAGGCGACGGAGACATCCATCGGAGGAGCGCCGACACCGACGACATCGTGATCGAGACTATGCCGATCGAGAGAAATCTTCGCGGAAACATCGAAGCCGATCCCGGTCTCGTTCTCCGGCTCGACACTCACGCAGCCCACGACCAGGTGCCGTCGCGCGCTCGAAAGGCCCTCTCCCATCTCAAAACGACGCCTACGCATCCGAAATCGCCCAGGGAGGGGAGGGGTCGGCTCCGCCGCCGGAGAAGGAGAAACCCAACTATGAAAACACGGGCCGCTTGGCTGCTGAGACGAACACTGTGAATGTCAACGGAGGGACAGTCGTGCTCAAGTACCACGAACCTCCCGAGGCGCGCAAGCCTCCGGCCAAGGAGCCCTGGCGGCTCTATGTGTTTAAGGGACAAGATCTATTGGAGGTGGTGGAGCTCGGGGAACGCAGCTGCTGGCTCATCGGAAGGGAGCGTCTGGTTGTGGACTTTCCATTGGATCATCCCAGCTGCTCCAAGCAGCACGCGGTCATCCAATTCCGATTCGTCGACAAGCGGAATGAATTTGGTGATCGCGTTGGGCGCGTGAAGCCGTATCTCATTGACCTGGAGAGCGCCAACGGTTCCCTCGTGAACGGGGATCCGGTTCCCGCTGGACGCTACGTCGAATTGAGAGACAAGGATGTCCTCAAGTTCGGATCAAGCTCGAGGGAATACGTGCTCATGCTCCCGCAGCCGGATTGATCGAACGTCCACGATGGCGCGAATGTACTATTACTCAAAATGAAGAAAAAACAATGCCACACTACGGATATCCGGAATCAAGTCTCAAAAGAGGAAAACATTGAATCATAGCAAGTGTGATTATTATACAATTGATGGAACACGCCGTTAGACAAATCCTGACTAGGAAAAGCATAAGGAAACCCGTCCCATGCGTTGCGCGGACGTCCATCATCGATCCGGGCCCCGGACCTTCTATTTCAGATCGGTTGTTGAATCCTTTTGGGCACCTCACATGTTACCCATCTCCTTGGCCTTGCCCTTGGCCTCCCCATATACCTCCTTGGCTGTTCCCTTGGCCGAGCCCAGAGCCTCCTCCGCCTTGCCCTTGCTCTTGCCGGCAACCTCCGCGGCGTCACCCTTCAGCTCCTCCACCGTTCCCTTCGCCTTACCCTCAGCCTCGGCAGTCGAGCTGCCTACGGTCTCTTTGAGCTTGTTCGTGGCTTCCTCTGCGAGTCATCAGCATCTGTCTCCATCTAACTACCCTTTTAAGAAGGGGACGAGAGAAGAAAAAAAAAAAAAAAAAAACACACGTACCACCCTTGTTGATTCCCTTGACGGCATAGTCGGACACAATCCGATCCGCCTTCTTCAGTGTATCCTTGGTGGTCTCCACAGGCCCCTTCTCACACTTGGGTGTCGACGAGAGGAAGCGAGCGCCGACGGTGACAGCGGGGACGGTGCGGACGGCAGCAGCCCGGGCAGTAAGGGGAGCGAAGCGTGCAAGAGCAGACATGGTGATGGTGATGGGATTGTTTGTTGAGGCTTTCTTTTTTTGAAAACGTTGGGAAGATGATAGCACGAAGTAGTACAGCAGAGGTTGTTCGAGTAGTTCAGAAAATTGATTGATTCTAGAGATCTATCTCCTTGGATCCAAGCTCCATTCGCCCCCCCCTACAAGAGCTTATATATCTATATATATATGCACCTGCTGCGAACCTCCCATAACCTGCGTGCTGGACGACGTCATGCTCGTCTCTTTCGATTACGTCGATGCGCCATCAGCTTGTCTGCCGGATCCGGTTTAGCGGGGTTGGGATCAAGGCATCATGTTTTTTTTATTTCCACTGTATTTGTTTTCTTGGTTACATACAGAGTCACAGAGTGTGCAGTGTTTGAGATATCCGGGTAGATCGATGAATTGATAGGACTATCTATGCTGTGTCTCATGGATAGATCTAAGTACTCTAACCAAGGCTCTATGATTTCTCTTAATTACTATTACTATGTACTATTATGATGATTATCGTGGTGATGCAGATGCTTATCCTAGTAGCCCACCCCCCCATCTATAACCCCATGAAACAATGCAAGGTAAACGAACTATCCGTAGAAGAAACAAAATAACCTCATCCAGGAACACCAGCTTGTGATTTTCCCCAGCCTCCCCGTATCCAGATGCAAACCCTGATGTCACAGTCTGAATATCAAAGTGAATCATCAATGAAAGAAACCACACAGACTCCAACCTGACTAATGCAAATCCATAGCGGCTTTTTGTTGTTTTTCTTCCCTTCCTTCTTCTCCCTTGTACCTATCCACTGATGCCCCAAAAAAAAGAGAAAAAAAAAAGAGAAAAAAAAAAACACAGGAGAATCGAAATCATCATAGGTTCGAGCCTAGATGATGAAAATCAGGGTTCAGAGGAGAACTGCCGCTCCGTGCTCGCCGGTCGTAGGCTCCCTGAGCGGGTCCTGGGATCGCCATTTCCTGAGTCTGGCGCATCAGAGGCCCCGATCGATTGGAATGATACAAGTGGTATGCAGGAGCACTCGGCCCCTGGACCGGGTACCGGCTGCTCAGTTCGAATCGCTGCCGCGCGTCTCGCACATCCACTTGATGAGCTCCAAAGTGCAGTGTTGTCGCTGACGGCGGGAACGCGATATTTGGCACAGGCTCTCCTTCCCAGCCAAACTCTCTGCCATGCAGCGAGCTGTCGAGTGAGCTGGCAGGTCGCGTCTGAGTCCGGGCCGCAAACGCAATGTCCGCCGGCATGCCTGCCCCAAAGCCACCCGGCTGTTGGCCGTCACCGATCCAGCTTCCAGCGCCGGAGAGTGTCTGCTGTTGCGGCAAGAAAGGTCCCATGGTGGCGGCAGTGGCAGGCATGGGAGGGAACCGCGGTGGAAAGCGAACCGGCTCTGTGTACCAAGACTGCTGAGACTGTCCAGATGGTCCTCGTGACATTGGCTCCAGCACCGGAGGTGGGTCGGATATGTACCCACCATATCCAACCGCTTCGGCCATGAGCGATGACGGAGGCGAGGCCCCCGGCATGATGGCGGAGGGATGTAATATCGGGTTGAGATTCGTCGCCGTCTGACTGATAGGTACAGGTGCCGGTGCTGGTACCTGTTGGGCAGTCGCGTTCAGCCGCCGCGCAACTGCAATCTCGATCTGGTTTTCGTACGGAATCGGGGGCGGATAGTATGGGAGAAGGGACGGAGAACTGGCTGACATATCCCGCAATGGTGCCGCTGCCATTGGTGCGACCGCAGAGAGTTGGCGAGCATGATAGCGGCTCTCCGGAGCAGCTCTCAGATCCAGTGCGTTCAAATGCTGTGCAAGATAGTCCTGGCTTGGCTCACTGTACGTCGATCGACTCATTCGCTCTATCTGGGTCTCACGGGGAGGGGATGGCCCTTGACCAGTGCTAGGTCGGGTATCCAACGATTTGACTGAAGACTTGCCTTGCAATGGCTGCGTTCCGAGCAAACTTGGACCAACCTCTGCGCCGAGCGATGACGATGAAGCTCGCTTTGTGGGGGAAGAAACATCCACAGCGCGCTTGGCTTTCGCTGCCACAGCAGCCCATGTGCGCGAATTTTCTTTGTTGCCGGACCCATGCTCAGTGCCCGCCCAGTGAATATCTTCCTCCGAGGTGCGAGGTGAGCTAGCGTTATGCACGGCCGTGAGTGCCTCTGTGGCTGAAACAGAAGAACTGCTTCGGCCGTTGTTTAAGCTACTGTTCGATATACTCCGTCCTTCCACAGGGAATATCTCGAGAACGGGAGCGGCCAGTCTTGCGCCTTGAATATGTCGGGGAAACTTGGGGCGCTGCTTCGGTTGTCTTTCCTTGCCTGGTCGCGGTTTTTGTGGCTTCTCCACAACCTGCCACCCTTGATCATCCCGTGGCGGGCTCGGGGGCTGAGATGGGCTGGGCTTCTCCGTGCTTTGGCTGATGTGTGAGTGTGCCGGAGAGATCCGCGTCTCGCCTGGGCGGTATTCATTGTCGGACTCATACCCCTCCCTTCCGCTACTGGACTCTCTGAAAATATGAGGAATAAAGGGGCTCAAGTTGAACTGATGGGCCGCCGGCGGCATCTCCTTGGGCGATTCAACTTTAACCGCAACCATATCATTTAGGTCCCAAGTCAATTGACGCGAAGGGCCGTCGTCAAAAGAAGAATCCGGCATGGATGAAGACGAGCTGCTAGACCGATCAAAGACAGATCGATGCTTACGAACGGAATCCTGCGACGAACTAGGAGACAGTTGGTGGATCGCGTCGGAGATACTCTTCATCATCTGCCTTAGGTCGATACGGGCCTCCCGCACAATTTCTGGCTCACTTGAACGCCTCCTGGGAAAATTCTCGACCAACCGTGACGCCTGCGTCTCGTATTCTCGGTAGTCTTTGACCAGACCATAGTCGTCGACATGGTCCATCCTCTTTTTCGCATTCTCATAGGACCTGCACAGAACTCGTGTGGCAACAACAAGCCATGAGGGATAGTAATCTTCGGCATATTTGGGAGTATCCGGCCTGTCGGGCTGTTTTCTCATCTCTTCGTCCATGATCTTTAATTCGTCACGACAGAATCCTTGAACAACGCTGTGGATCTTGATGACGTCGATGGAACCTGCGCTTTGATAGACCGAGAAGAATGCTTCCTGGCTACTCTCCGTTTGGGATTCGGATAGGTCAGGGATGACATCTCCGGCCTCCAAGATGTTATCCTTCTCAGATTGGGGTGAGAGATTGCGAGGATGCAGTGCGTACGCATCGGAAGTCCTCTCGATCAGTCCGTATTTAATCAGGATTCCAAGAGTCGTGTCGATATCAGGCCGTTCCCCCGGCCTGCTGCTTGTCAAAATCTGGACATTCAAAACCTCCAGGGCGGGCCTGCCGAGATTAATGAGGCCAACCGGAACATGATGACCAAGGAAAGACAGAATATTGATCAGACTCAGGGCTTCAAGATGGTTCATGCGAAAGAGGTCGCGCATGATACTCAGAAAGGGCTCCGCAAGCTTTTCATCGGTCAGATGGGAGTCGATATGGTACTTTTCAATAGGTTTGGACATTGCACTGAGACGGTGACTGATGGCGTGGATTGCGAGCGGAAGACATTCATAATGATTGACCAGCTCAGTTCCCTTGCGGATTTGCTCCTTGGATGGTCTTTTGATTCCGAGGTCCTTGAACAACAGCTTGCAAGCATCTTCAACTGTGAGCGGGGGAACTTGGAGACAATATGGCTCATATAGTCGCTGTTTCTTCCGTAGTGTTCGATCAACGGAGGTATAGATGATGCTGCACCGTTTGTTGAAGGGCAAGAACTGCTTGAAGTGATTCAGATCATCTTCATGGTCGAAATTGAGCCCATCGAACACGAGAAGCCATTCTTCCCGAGTCTGAAACCAGTTGCGAACCACTTCCACGTATCTCTGAGGGGTTTTGGAGTCGGGACTCTCAAACTCCAGCTCGTCCGTCAGCATTGCCGCTTGTGCGATATCCCAGAAACATTTGCTTGTAGACTCGCGTGATTTTGCATCCACCCAAAAGATACCTCCAGCATAGCAGTCCCGATGAGTAAAGATATACTGCCGCGCAAGATGAGACTTCCCGAAGCCGGGTCCGCCACATATCAGAACGGCCACTAGGCGTTCAGCTCGTTTCTTGGCTCGGAACAAGCGACTGTGTAGTATATCCAATTCTCGTGTCATTCCAAAGAAGGTCGCGTTGGGATGAAAGCCGGTCGGTGCCACAAACAGGGGTCCTTTCAACGACGAACGCGACAGGGCGAGAGTGGCTGTACTAACAGATGGACCGGGCTCAGGAGACTCCCTTCCCTTCAAGGCAAGACGATCCGGGGGATTTTCTAAGAGCAAACGAGTCAGCATGATCTGACTAAGAAAACTATGTTGGCTGGTACAGCAATAACTATGATACAAGAAACGAGGCAGCCTCCAACTGCATGAAAAGTTCACAACAAAATGAAATCAGGAAAAACAAGATTTTTTTCAGTCTTTTTTCCCATGTGCCTTTCTGTCATCCTTGCGCAGTCTGATCAAGTCATTCAACGTCAAAGATATGAAGTCAGAGAAGACAGTCATAGTACTTCGAGATTCATAGACCAGGATCACCCGTGTCTGGCGTGCTGACACTTTAGCGAAGCAGGCTTGTCTCCAGACCACAAGAACGAAATTGAAACATAGCAAGAGCATAATCAGAACAAAGCAATGGGCAATTTCACATCATGGCAGCCTCGGTGTTGAACCAACCCCGGTCTAAGGCTACCTTCAAGCATCTGCGGGTTCCTCAATCTCATAATCACGCAAGGTAACCGATCCAGATTGCTGAGGTGAAAGGAGAAGGTGATGATTCCTACCGGTTGGATGAGCATTATGCACGCTTGGCGATGGACTCATATTCTCTGTTCTTGTCATGAGTAAGTGATCCACCAAATTGAGACCAGAAGAGGCATTACCGTTGTTGAAGATCTCCCTTGCTTTGGCTTGCCTGGCGATCAAACGCGTTTTCTCTTCCTCAACCCATCTGTCGAGAATGGCATGAGGTGCATCACGCGCGTACCGGAACAGAGCATCGGCAACACTCTCAAAGCCGGGAGCATTGTCATCTTCGAACTTGCACATGTGACTATGATCCGCATCAATCCCACTCCGTTCAACACCATCGATATACGGGGCTGCGGAGCTCTCGTCGACGATCATCTCCCGAGTCCCCTTGACATCAGTGGAGCGGGTCTCGTGGAAAAAGAAGATGTGGAAACGCCCAATGATATCAGCGAAGAGGCTGTTGATATTCTGGAGAGTCTCGTTGTTCGTTCTGAGCGCCTTGACAAGGTCCCCGGAAGTGTCCATGACCTTCTTGGGCAGCACAGCGCTACAGATATTCTGCAGCAAGAGGCCCCATTTGGCGATGTCCGAGCCGTTATGCGGTGTTCCTAGAAAGAGAATACCGTACGTCGAGACAAAGATCGACCGAAGGTGCTCAATCTTCTCGTTGGAGACGCTCCGGCAGTAGATCAAGGCCCGTTTGACCACGAGACCCCCCAATGAATGGCAAACAAAGATGATGGGCCGATCCGAACAGTTTCGGAGCTACAGAAATGGCCGACATATCAGCAAGGCTATCGGGAAATGGAGCATGGAGAGGCGTCAGTAACCTACGTTGCGGTTGGCGGCCAGCGCCGAGGCAAGCGTTTCGGCATGATTATGGACTCGGTCTCTGGAGACGCCGTCGGTAAATGCTACAACGCTTGCATTGTATCCATAGGTTAGGACGCGCACCCGATGCTGGTCTAGCATCGGAGGCAGTAGATCGGCGGGCCAGAACACATCGTTTGTCGACCAAGTCTTGTGTGGATGGCCGTTCAGTCCGTGCACAAAGACAATATCGACCAGCGGTTTCTCTGAGCAGTAGACTTGGGTGAGACCGAGGTCCTTGACCTTGACCTTGGCAGCTCGGTCGGACATAATGTGGCTCTGATTCATTCAGATCGATTCCGAGAGATAGGGTGGAAGGATGGAGCTTGAATTGCCGAGTCCAACGAGGAGGACAAATCATTCAATCGTTAAACCACCAGGGAGCAGGCCGAGAAAAAGGAAATAAAAGACGCTACTTGAAAAGAATTGAATGAGAAGACCAGGGGAGCATCATGCACCAGAAGGATGAATGGGAAGTGAGAGCGAGAGTAGTTGGGAAAAGGAAGAAGAAGAGAGATGCATAGGTAAGTCGGCAGGTATGGTTTAAATAAGATCACTGAGCAGATGATGATTTGTTACCCAGACGATGAGCAGGGACTCAGCTCTTGTGATAGGATGAAGATCCGGGAGGACCAGATGATACTAATTTTTTTTTTTTCTTCTCTTTCTCGCTAGACCCCGAAGAAGGCGATCATTGATTTTGATGCGTTGAAGGAAGAAACAACAGTGGATGATGACTTAGTGTATGATGGTGCCTGCGGGTGGCAGAGCTTCGTGGGTCACATTAACGAGGATGGAGGCAGTTCCCGTGGACAGGGCAACAGTAGGAGAGAGAGATCAGGCTGACGGGCAGAGAAAGGTCGGGGAGGTCATGGGAGAGCAGTAGTCCTTTTAGTTGCTCTATTATTATTATTATTATTCAGAATACGAGCCTTATCAATAAACAATATTGTGGTTGAAAGCTATCCATCCATTGTTCCAATTATCTATTCCAACACTGGCATATATATATGGATGTGTATGGTGAATACTTAGAGAGGATGATAGACGATAGATACTTGCTATTAGTTATTCTGTTCCATTCCATCAACAATCCTTGACGATTTAGATCAAGAGTTCTTCAGGCCTGTAAGGATCCCTGACTGATTGTTAGCCTTATGTGGCTATGTCTGGGGCTCTTGGGTGTTGGAGATGATAGTAAACAGAAGTACTGACAGAGTACACTACCCATGGGTAGCTAACTAGCTATACAAGAGTTGAACCAGGGTATGATCGTGACTCATCAGAGAACTATCCTATTCCTGACTATACTATACTCTTAGTAGTAGACTAGTACTATAGTACTAAATACTTTTTCAGACCCTCGAGTGGGATCCCTAGTTTAACTTCTTGTCTTACCTGCATCACTTTCGGCTCAGCCGCAGTCATCGGGGCGTCTTACTTGCATCTCCTGTTCTTAATGAGCGACTGGCTTTCACTGGAGGAGAGGATTCCTTCCTCTACGCAGGTACCCTTAAGGAGTTTTCGGCAACGTGTCCATCCCCAATTCTTCAATCTCGAATTTATGTACCTGACATTAATCTGTACCACAATCTGTCATGCCTGAAATGTCCTTCTTATACTCTGAGATCTTAATATAGTTTTATATCATGTATTATTAGGCTTCTATCTCCATGCTTTGGTGGATCTACGGGCCGCCCGGGGTCCTCATAGTGCACTCTCCACAGTCCACAGTAGTGATAAAGTGCTAAAGTGATAATAAGCCGGTTAGCCTGAGGCAGTCCACTAGGCTCTCCCCGTCCCTGAGGTCGAACGACACTCAATATCCAAGGTTCATTGCCCAGTGCCCCAGGGCACAACACCTTCTCCTCCCAGGCAGCACTGTTTTCTTTCCTTCGTAGATGTCTTATTCCCTTGGATGGCTATGAGCAAGTACACGTTTCCTTCCTCAGATTGATGTGATGTAATTTTCTCATCGGAGCCTCATCTATAGTTCAACTAACATTCTAGATCATCCAGCCATCTTACGCATTCGAGTGGCGCTTGATACACTCCTCCGTCACAGGTCTATCCTCCATCATCATCTCGACTTGACTCAGCTGTGTACAAGGCTACAAGCTGGTCAGTCCAAGCCTCCGCTTGCGTTACTCGGGAAACACTCACCGGACCCACAAACGTCTTCCTCTTCCCGCCGTACCAGACCATGAGAATCACCATCACAATTCCCACCACAACCGGACTCAGATAGTTCATATTCGTCATCGTGGGCGGCATATACGTCGGAAAGCAGTAGATGACCGTATACAGGCACACCCACAGGCATGAAAAAGCATTCACAAACACCCCGTACCGCCCCAGGTTGAAACGCCGATCGACGAGAACTGTGTCCCTGCCTCGAAACAGCACAATCCCCTGAGGAATCACATATGTCACATTTAATGAGAGAATGCTCATGGAGACGATGCTGTTGAATGCTGTGCTGGAGGCAATATAGATGAGGCCGTACATCGCCATGACCAACGCACAACTCACTGTCGCCGCGACGGGCACCTGGAGACCAGGGTGCACGGTGGCTAACGTCCTGGAGAACAGCAGTCCATTGTCCCGGGCAAACGCCCAGGTCAGACGACCAGACGTCGCAATGCAGCTGAGAGTACCACCAAAGTAGTTCAGAAGGAGCCAGATAGTCAGGAACACGGCGATGCCTCTGCTACCCGTCGCTTGGTAATACAAGGTCAAGATCGGCAGTTCAGAGTGGACAATCTCGTTGAGGTCGAATGTTGAGAAAAGGGTGGCGAGGACAAACGGCAGGGTTGTTGCGATCCCAATGGCCGGAGTGAGCCACATCACGCGCGGGATGTTTCTGCCAGGGTCAGGTACTTCCTACAACCATGTGAGCCCGTCTCAGTAGCTACACTATCCATTGATTTCCAGGGAACCATACCTCGGCAATGTGGGTCGCCGCGTCTGTTCCTCCGAAAATATACATACATGAACCTACTCCTATCAGGAATGAAAATCCGTCGTTCCATCCCGTTCGATTGTCATACTGGGTGAATATCACGCTGGGGGGTTGCTTGCTGGGACTCATCCCGATAACAGTGACAAGGCACACCACAAAGGCCAACATACTGCTCCAGAAGAAGCATGCTTCTAACCGGGGCAACCACGGACTCAGAAGGCAGACAATGGCCGTGCCAAGTATCAGGATGGCAAGGAAGACGAGATACGTCTGCCAAGGCTCTGATCGATAGCCTTCATTGAGGAACGAAGCCAGGGCGACGATGGCTTGTGCTGGACTCCCCGTTAGGCTCGCTCACAGACTTCCAGGCCGTAGACATACCACAGAATATACCACCGGATACTGTGGACAGGCACCAGGCAAGGCAACTCAGCCACCCGCTGACAAACGCACAAGGCGCCCGTGTCCCCGGGGAGGACACCATGTAGGTGAAATGATACTGCCCTCCACTCGACGGAAACGCGGACGCCAGCTCGGCAAGGCCTAACGCTGAGGAGCAGCCATTCAGCTCAGCACTCTTACACTCACTGAGCAGCAGTACTCACTGATGATACTGGAGACGTTGGCAGCAGCAATGACGCCGAAGAATAAAGCTGGGCCCCCGCCAGCAAGCAGCGCCATCGTAAACGTCCCGGAATATCCTACCCAGGAGTTGGTGACGACATAGGCAAATGACAGAGCCGAGAGTGCAGAGAAGCGTTCAGGAAGCTCTTTTGGAAGATCGTGCTCTTGCAACGGGGCATCGTCGACTGGATAGCCCGCCGGACTGGCCTTCTCGGCGTCCGAATGGGCCATATTGGCAAATGTGATTTTTCGTTCATACTTGACGTCCTCGGTGCGAGCGAGGGCCTTTACTATAGCCAGAGCGGACGTCTCGGAGGAATGCTGCTATCAAGTAACATTGACGAAAGGGTCCATGATATCGATATCTGAAGTAAGGGGTAGTGTTTTAGAGCCCACAATCAGATTCCTGCTTGTTGATTATCCATTTCTTGCCTAGTGGCGTGTCATATTTCCATTTCAAGAAGCGGACACTCTGATATCTTGCTCTCCGAGCATCCATTGTATCTCAAATGGTGTTGTTTGAGCATCAGTTGTCTATTGCAGGGAGCGAGGGTGCATTACATAGATACCAGGCTTCTCGGCAATAGAGCAACAAACCTCCCCCCCCCCCACCTACAGCGGTAGATAGTATTACACACGCAGGGAGCACTTCACCTCCCCCGAAAAGCCGGCATCCTCTTCTCCGCAAACGCCCTGAGCGCCTCATACCGATCCTCCGTCTCAATTACCCCATTATATGCCTCATTCTCCGCGACCTCGCCGCGCTGGTACCCCGCAACCGCCTGGATCGCCTGCTTGATCGCAATCGGCCCGCCCTCACAGATATCCAGCGCCAGCTTGATACTCTCGCGCAGCACCTTCTCCCTCGCGGCACCCGCCTCCCCTTCCTCCTCCGGCAGCACCTCGACCAGCCGATCACAGAGACCGAGGAAGTACGCCTCGGGCCCGGACACCCGGCGGCCCGTCAGGATCATGTCGCGCGCGCGGTTGGGCCCGATCAGCGCAGGGAGGCGGTAGGTGCCGCCTGCGCCGGGGATGATGGCGAGGCGGGTCTCGGGGAGGCCGACGATGGCGGAGGAGGCGAAGACGCGCAGGTGGGTGCAAAGGGCGAGCTCGAGGCCGCCGCCGAGCGCCATGGAGGAGATGGCGGAGATGGTGGGGATTTGCAGCGCGGCGAGGTCGTGGAATGTGCCGCGGAGTTTGGTGAGGAATGCGTTCGTCCTGTTTTGATGTAGCGCTCAGTATGGGGTTGCGATGCGTGGTTACGGGGGATTTGTTGGGGGGGGGGGAGGGGGCTGAACATACTCCTCCTTGGTCATCTTGGCTCGCTCCTTCAGGTCTGCGCCTGCGCAGAACGCCGCGTCTGCGTTGCTGGCGATGATCAGCGCCCGTGTTGGGCCAGTGCCGTTCTCCGCGGCGATGGAGTGCACCTGCTTCGCGAGGTTGTCGAGGAGATTCCGCGACAGGGCATTGCGGGCTTTGGGTCTGTTAAGGAGTAGCACGCGAATGCTGCCGGATCCGGGGGCGGGTACTTGCTCGGTCTGGATGACGGCGTCGTCGCTGGCGGTGCTGTAGCTATATCTGGAGACGGTGACGCGGATGGAGATGGGGCGATAGAGAGATTGTCCCGCGAGGGTGACTGGGAGGCGTGGGAGTCGGGGAGGCATTTCAAGTAACTTCAGTAGTTATTCAAGTGGAAACAGAGAAGAATTGAAGTTTGAAGCAAAAGTGGGAAATATATTCGGAGGCATTCAGATGAAGCCGACGACGCGGGGAAAGCTGCTGTGGAGAACCGAAACTCTTGCCGCGGATAAGCGACGCGACGTCACGTTGCTGTTGCTGATAACAGTGGCTGGGCAGGTCAAGGGTATCAATAGTGTTGTATTGAGCAGCATACGAACTATCGCTAAAGGAAGAGAAAAAAAAAAGATCTATATATACACGGAAGCTAATGTACAAGCACGCCACGCCAGTTGCAGAAACCACCTAGTGTTCCCAGTGTAAATACTTCCAGAGCTCATCATCACTCGGCCAGGAACCCCACGACGAAGTGGCTGTGATAAGTTCATATGCTTCTTGCAGGTATGGATCAGAAAATGAGATCGTCTCTGCAGCTTGCGAGCCAGATTCGAGTGATGGAGCATACTCATCGCCTTCATGAGACGATCCATGTGAAAACTCGCCAGAGAGCCCCGATAACAACTTCTCTCCGTGTCCTTCGAGGAACACACGTAGCGCAATCAACGTACGCCGCATCATACGATCTCCATTCAGATGTTCATCGGATGTCTCTTTGAGAGTTTCTGCATTGTGGCTCATCCATCGGACAAGATTTAACAGACCATCACGGTCCCCAGCCAGTCCAAGCGCTCTGACGAATGCGTGCAAGACAGCTGGGGTTGGAACATGCATCATGGGCGGGACTTTCACTTGTGAGCTGGTAGCGCTCTCGAGGGTGGCCACGGTGCGTTCCAAGAGAGGAGAAGTCATCGAGTCGGACAGGACAAGCTGATCAAAGTGTTCCTTAATGATGCCAAGTCCACTCCGAACCATATCTTCATATCGGGGATGCGGATCGTCAAGCTGTGCGATATTTCCCCATCGCGCTGCTTCCTGAACAAGCGCTAGGCCATCTTCCACGGCATCTGGGTGCTTGAGACCTGCCACCACCGCTCTAGTGAAACTGTTACAGAGGATCAGGAATCCTTGAAGACCAGGCTCAACCGCACGTTCTTTCATCCAGCCGGTGACTTCTAAAATCTCATACCAAGCCAATATCCGTTGCGTACTTCGACTCATTCTGCGATAAGGAGCGGTGATGCGATCTCTGCCAAGAGCGGCCAGGACATGAATCCAAGCAGGGGGAGAGCGAGGCTGTCGGAGTCTCAGCAGTTGGATCGCATGCGACAAGGCTCGAGGGTGTTGCAAAGCGCCGCTATCCCCAGAATCACTGGCATAGGAGAACAACGTTGAGGTCTTCAGTCGGTTTATAGCATCACCCATCAGAATGGGAAAGAGATGGGCTGTGCGAATCTCATGCCGAGCCAGATGCAACGAGTCGAGATTTGAAAAGTTGCATAAGAAGCATATAAAAGACGAGAAGACATAATCAGGAAGTTTCTCCATGGCATCTTGATCCACCATTTGGTAATCAGATTTACGTCCCCATACAGTGCACAAAACCTCAATCTGTTCGTCTGTTAGGTCACTGCAACTAAGGTAATCCAGTCCCGAGCTGAAAGTTTGTGCGGACCGCAAAAGCAGGGCCAGAAATCTCCTCGAGGGACGAATTCCTTGCGACAGCATCTGTTTGAGAAGCTCCTCCAGCGTGGCAGGCTCCGTATGTACGTAAATCAGATCGCGGGCAGAAGATGGCTCCGGGAACACCTCAAGTCCATCTCCCGGCAGAGCATGGCTGATTTGATCAAAATGGTTCTCGATCGCTTGACGCCGAAAGATGAGTTTCTCAGCCATGGCCACGTAGACACTTGCCCGCGGGGGTAGGCCTTGATCTTGATATGATAAGAAGCAGGCCCAGGCTTCCCGCACTGTGCGTGTAGCGCGGATTCGGGCAACCCAGACAGCATGATGATTTGGCTTGCTCCCTGCAGGTCCACGTAACAACTGGGGCCGGCGCATCAAGGACCTCGTTTGCACCGTTGGACTTTTGTCTGTATCCCAGCCGGCCAAGATGGCAGAGATCTCTTCCCAGCGCGTATGAGAGTAGCCTGCCTCTTTCATCTGGGCCATCACACGCATGGCGCGACTTCTCATGCCTTCATTACCTCGATGAGAATCGATTCCAAGCTTCTCTTCCTTCCACGGTGGCCAGGATGGTGCTTTCAGATCCGCCGACTGCCGTTCATCAGACGTCTTTTTGTGGGCCAGCTGGACAGCAATAATGCCTTGATATCCTTGCCGGGTGACCGGCAGAACTGGTTTATGTCCTGCCATGGCTCTGAGGAGTTCAAACTGAGCTTGTTGCTGAATAGAAACAGACTTAAATGGGCCGGACTTGCACGGCAACGAAAGCAGCCAGAGACACGCATTGAATTTGTCGGCCATGAATTGGTTCCTTCGTTGCCTGGTCGCTTCTGAACTGCATTTGTCTGCTTGGAGAAGATTCAGATAGAATGAAAAAGAGCGTGCAATAGTAAGCTGAGCCTGTGGCCATACTTCACGAGCATGACGAAGTAGACGAATTATAAACGCAAAACAAGTGGTAGGCTCGACAAGGAGCTCTGTCTGGGGTGATTCCTGCCTCGTCGCCACTTCCGAGTCAATCCATTGTTCACTCCTGGCGAGATCAAATGGCGGGACTGGTTGGCCGGTAATGACATGCAGGGAATATATCAAAAGCAAGCGGAAGGTCTTGACGTCGAGATTTTGCCTGCGCAAAAGGAGAAGTGGGATGAAGGGAGGAATTATTCGAGCTTTGGAGCCGACTCTTGTGTCCTGGGCTGACTCCAGCATTAAGATCCGGAGCATGGCCTCATAAGGGGTGGTGCTTCTTAGGATCCATGACCAAACTTGTACATCCGCAGGGTTGTAATGCCGTGTCTCCAGATACTGGACGGTTTTATCACCAAAAACATTTCTCAAGGCCTCATCAAGTTCTATTGTCGCTGGAATGTCGGAGTATGTTCCACCTGCACTATTCAACAGTGGGTCCACAGCTCGTATATAATCCGCAAGAATAGTCTGCAATGACAGTCTGGGAGGCTTCTTGTTACTTTTCTTCTGCCGTAAGAGATCTGATCTTTGTTCTGATGTTTCGATCGTCGCGTCAACAATGTGTTTTGATGCCCTAATCTGGTCATCTGCATCAATGACACTGCACCGAAAATCTTGAAGTGTATCAAGTAGGTACTGAGTAGGAGTCGGAACCACAACTTGTGTACTCTTCAACTTCGTGATATGCTGAGAGGGCTTAGCCTTGGTTTCTGAAAACTGGACCTCGCTTGTCTCATTCTGATGCAGTTGTGCACTGGTAGAAAGCTCCGAATCGCCCGTTTTATCGCAGCTTCGCGGGTGTTCTTGTTGATCTGTCGGGTCTGAGGGCATAAATGATTGGCTGAGTTGTGACTGATTTCGAATTCTGCTCCAGAAATCGGGCCAACGATGCTCTTCACGAGGTAAGACTTCACTCCGCGAATCTGGTGGCCCATCGGATTCTACGGGGGCAAGACTGCCGAGCGAACGAAATAGAACTGTAGGACCTGGAGAAGCATTGCCCGGCCATAGCCGCTGCGTTGTTCGAAGGGTACGCGAGGAAAGATTGAAGTAGCGGTCCTAGAATGCAAAAAAAGCTAGCTGTCAGCATTTTATCTCAAGATGCAAAGCCCCTGTGCCATTTCCAACGTAAGAAACAGTACCTTCGACCATGGACGACTGTTAAAAAGATGCGCCGCTCTCAGAGAGGCCCCCGAGCGGCTCGGAACATGATTGAAGACCGATGACATCCATGAAGAGAATCATGAGGAGGCTGCTGAGGAGCCAAAATCGGAACCAAAGAAGCCTCCCTGCCCAGGTAGGAACATCAACTGAGCAGTTAGGCGTGAGGACAATGGATGAAGCGCAATCATCGGCTTCTCCACCAAAGACACTGTGTACTGGGACTCGGGAGAAAAAGTTCTGTCACGTGAGCGGCTGTCACGTTTTGGCGCGCATCACCCGGATCTCCCTCTTTTGCCTTAGTGAATTGCATTGATTCTCCTCCCGCCTTTGCAATCCGAGACGGAGCGAAACGTTGTTGGGGTTCATTTTTTCCCCCTGCCATTACTTATTCACCCTCTTCACAGACGTGCAGACAGTCGAGGATCCCTCTCCACTCTATTGTTGCGCTTTTATGGTCTAACGTGGGATACCGTCGCGGTTTTCCGTCCCTAGTTGCGACCCTCTGTCCTTCGCTCGGCCCTGTCACGATTGGCGCATCCGCATCGGAGATCGAGAAACCCTCAAAACACCGATATTCTGTCAGGTACCCAGAAATTTCTGGTCTTAGCTTGCGTCTCAGCATTTTTTGAGTGTTCCTGGCCTTTTCGCGTCGCTATCAGGACGTGATCTCCATTGTCTTGTAAAACATCCCACGGCAGCTTAGGACGAAATTACCTTTGGTTCTCGCGTCCCAGAACTCAACTCCTTGCGACTACGGCGCAAGTCCAGATCGAGGAACCATGAGCGCAGACGACGGCGGAGAAACGCTCTCTATTCCGGCCGCCAACGGCGAACTCCAACCTCCTACCCCCGATCCGCCTGTTTTGTCAACACCTGGCAAGCGAAAGCGTGGGTCCAGTCACGATGTCCAAGCTGCTCAAGATGCGTCTACCTCTGAGTCACAGTCGCAAGAAAGAATAAAGCTCCACGAGACATTGCGTAATATTGTGGAGATCCTTAGCAAGTGCGGAACATCCAATCTGCTCTGTTTTGTATTGACTGCTCATCTCTGACCAACTGACGTGTTTCAGGAATGATACGGAACTCCAGCTACTCTCCTGTCCATTATCGTCATCCCCCGCGAAGCCGCGGTCAAAACGCGCAAAGGTATCTGGGGAAAAGGATGAAAGTGCAAGTATACAAGCACGCGTCGCTACGGATCGCTACAATACTGTCTCTGAGTTCCTGAGCGACATCGATCGAGCTTCTGCAGCCGTCATTGAGAAGAGTAAATCCCAGAACAGTGGGGTCGAGGCGGCCGACGGTACACGTTTGACAGAGACGGTCAATCGTATAGCAGCATTCAAAAAGCTTCTGAACAGTCTTGTGCGCCAGGCATCTGTTGGCCAGCCTAGTGTCAAGAGAGAGAGTACGGAAGACGATGCAGAAGCACCAGAAAGACTGACACCATCCACCACAGAACCACGAAGTGACAATGTGGTTCTGACCATCCTCGGTAATCCATCCAACCCAAAACAGCTGTTCTCGAGCTTGCAGAAGTCAGTTAAGGTCTCTTTGCCCTCCGGTGAGGCAGCTGCCGAGAAATACGTGGAAGTTCAAGCACCTTTGCGCGAGATCGGGCTACCTAGCGGCGTCACTACCACCAAAGTCGCACCTTACAATCTTGAGAACAAACCGAAGGAGGCCAAGCGCACTTTTGGTGAGGTTTTTGCTCCTCGTCCAACTCTGCCGCAACTAGAACCGCCTCGCAGAGCTAGATCGTCTTCTCGCGCTGCTCCTGGAGGCTGGATTGACCCGTTCGAAGCAATCACCAACTACAAGACTTTCCCCGGGGAACGTAATAACTATTGCCTTGCACCTCTGCCGTCCGGCCAGTGGCTTCAGTATGGCGGGGTTACTTCTTCGCCATCTTACTGGGATCGGAGGCAGAAGCAGCACTCTGTTCAGCAGCATGGAGACGAGAGGTATCATGAGGACCCGGCACTGTGGACGGATGATGACGCGTCCGTGTTACAGGGCGTGTACTCTTCTTTCGCTCCTTCGTTTGACAGCTCTGGAGCCATTGTCCAGGCCGATTCGAAGGATATGCTCTGGTGGGGGAAAAAGGGGACCAAACGCTTGTATACTCTTCTTACCATGGCATACTCTGCAGAGGCTGAAGAAACACCAAAGGCGGTAGCAGATCAACCAGCCAACATTGGCGAACTGGATGAAAGCACTTTGGAGGAAATGGTCAATGCATTCAACCCTGATGATTTCGCCGATCACGTTTCCCACACCGGTGCTCCTCAAAAGGAAATGGAAGACATTGAGTCTAAGGACATGGAAGGTCTCCTTGGCGATGTCTCTGAGTTGCTGGAAACACTCAGCTCGTATCAGAAGATTCGCAACCTCGAATTACCACTTCCTGCTGGTCAGGGTGCTGAACCTAAAGATAAAGCGTCAGATCAGGGCACCCCGTCCCAAGCGTCAGCAGCGGAGCAGACTATCTACGAGACTCTCAAAGCTAGTCTTTCTGCACTTGTTTCTAACTTGCCGCCGTATGCCGTTGCTAAATTGGATGGCGATCAACTAGCCGAATTGAGTATCAGTGCAAAGGTCCTAGTTGACAATCCAGATTACCATGGCACTATGGAGAAGGACGATTTTACCCTCCAACAGGAACGGGCAGCTGCAATTGCCCCCATGTCTGCGGCCCCTAACAGAACCTCTACACCAAACGCCCGCTCAGCAAACTATCAAGCTGGGTATAATCAACGTGCCTACGCTGCTAATACCCGCGTACAGGCGCCGCCTGTTAATTTCCAAGCGCCCCAGCCATACTACGGCGCGAGACAGCCATCTACGCCCGGACCATACACTCCAGGCCATCCACAACATTACGCGGGTGCTCGTCCGCCAGCCACACCCTCACAGCGACCAGGCTTTGTCCCCGGTTACGCACAACCCACACCACAGTACAATCAGGTCAATATGCAACAGTTCCAGCGTCCAGGGCAGAACGGTTACAACCCCTATGTCGCACCACAAGCCCCGACGCCTGCCCAGGCCTCTCCGCAGCCCTATACTCCCCGCCCTCCGCAGCCTGGGACATACAACGCGCAATATGCTGCAGGACGCAGTGGCTCGCCGCAGAAGCAACCAACCTATGCCACACCTCGGTCACGGACGCCGTATATGGCACCGGGCCCGGCTCCGGCAACCCCTCAGCAGCGGTATGTCCCGCAACAGCAGCAACCAGCACCACCCCATTACAACTTCCCTTCTAACCAAGCCCCCCCTGCGCCCAACACGTACTCCAATTCTGCCGCTGCAATGACTTATGCTCGAAGCGCTGCCGAACAGGCTGCATTGATGGACCGCAACAAAGCTCAATTAGCAGCGCAACAGACCCGGCAAAGCGCAACCCCTCAGCCGGCTACTGATGCCAGCTCGCAAGACCGCAGCGTCACCCCAGCGATCAAACAGAACGGTACCCCTGTGCCTTCATGAGCAACGGATCTGACTAAATCGACGGCTTTAATTTTCTCTGGTCACTGGGGCCCTCAAAAGAATGAGGCTTGGGTAATGGCGAAATGTGATGATTTGGTTTGGCCTTGGGCATGTCTTATTGTACCTTTCTTTGGTTGTTCCTCTTTTTCTCATTTTTTTTCCCTGTTAGATTTGGCGTTGGGAAACCAGGCTCAAACCCGTTTCCGTGTCTCTTTATCAATTATGCTACTTTATTACCGTGCTCTTTTCCATTGAAGTGAAATGTGTAACTCGCTAGAATGACTGGTTCTCTTCTTCGCTTCTCTTTTCTTTTTTTTTTCACCTTGGTCTTTATCTTCCATTCCAATTCATCTCAACAACTGTTGCCGTCTGCTTATGGGAAGGGCTTTCTCAGCAATTGGCGCGGACTTTATTCATCCGAAATCTGTGGATGATATGGCCAGGAGTTTCTCCCAACGTGTACGTGTACCATATATGTCTTCTATGTTCTACCTTGATTAGAAGTTCCTACTTTATCAATTTGAATTGATGTTCTCTTGTATGACCAACAGCCCAAACCCAGCGTGTAAGATAGTATACAATTTCTCTGATATCAATACAAGACTCGGATTCGTTCCAGAAGCCAAAGACGATATTCCAGCGGTGCGGCGTTTCTAGCGTCATTTTTCTTATTACTAGTCTCTTCTTTGGGTGTGGCACATGGGTGTTGGGATACCCTGGGGCGGATTCGTCAAAAGTCGTTATAACGATTGATCTCAATCGAGGTTCGAGTGGTTGATGGCTCAGGGGATGAACAGGGCTGCGACGGTCATGAAGCCGAAGTATCTATTTTGGTAGAAGGGTTAGGCCTTGAAGGAAAGGAAATGATCTTGGGAGAAGTCGAAACAACGGTAGTGAAAAACCACCAAAGACAGAGGGCAGGACATACAGCATAGCAGATCTCCATCCGTCCCGTGATTCGACCAAGTGCTCTGCGCCGGCGGAGTAACTTGTCGCGATGATGGACGCTGCGCCGCCAACGAGGGCAACCACGAGCAGCCGGCCGGAGAACTCGGCGATCATGCTGAATGTGAGTAAGGGGAGGAGGATGGCGGCAGAGGCGATGATGATGGCGGAGTAGACCGGGGTCGAATGGGCGGCACGACCGGGCGTCAGAGAGACGAGGTCCTCCCCGTGGTCCAGGAACCGGCTCTCCGCGATGACGATGGGCGAATTTTCTTTCATCCAGGTGCGATAGGTGTCGATGTCCTTGTCGGAGGCACGTGGTAGGGTTTGGACGACTTTGCTATATGCGGCGAGTGCGTTGTCTAAGGGCAGTATTCGTATTAGCACGAACTGCTCTATAACGGGTTTCTCCTGTAAACATACTATATTGCTCCGTTTTCTGGATCAAAGCACCCATAACCTCAATCCGTCTGTAGTGCAAGGATGAGTAGACCTGAGCTTGGGCATCCATCCGTCTCGAGGCGGGCATCTTTTTCGTTCCTTCTTGTTCAGCGGTGGCAATTCGATGCATTTCCTCGTATTCATCGAGAACTCGGAGATCTTCTTCCATCTGTGCGATCTCATCTTGGAGATACAGAAGCACACGGTGATTGAGATCTTCGAATCGGCGGTACAGCGGAGGGAGATGAGGTTCCTTGCTGTCCGAAGACGAGCTCAGCTGGTTGGAGAGAATTCCATAGCCAAGCGGTATGTGCGAAGATTTGGTATTTCGCCGAGATCTCTTTGAGTTCGGGGTCCGGTGAAGATCCACCCTGGGGCTTCGCGGAGGTGATGGAGGAAGAGGAGGTCTATGTGTTGTGGGATTTCGAGAAGGGTGGTAAGTCTCTGGTAGGGTCGTAAGATCCAGGTTAAGATCGCCAGGAGCTACGCTATCCGCGAGTGTACCCGGCATCCTGTACGCTTCTTCCAATGAGACTTTCTTGTGTGTTGCATTGCTGCGCAACAGCTGTGGTGACACTGTCCTTGGAGAGGCATCAGCCTGGTACAATTGCCGGGCGTTGACGGGTGTCTTGGATTTCGATGAAGTTTGACTTCGAATGCTTGCTCGTCTGTCTTCCTGGGGCTGGAACATGGTATTGATATGAGCATTGACATTTGAACCAGTGTTTGTGGGTCTCGAATACATCCTGAGACGTTTAGAGGCTTGAGCAGAAGGCGCACTCACATCTTCCCTTTCTGACGAGCTCTCATCCTCTGAGGAAGTATCCTCGTCGAGATATTCGAACACGTTTGGAGATGGTTTCTGCCCTTTTTCTGCATTGAGCTTAGGATCCAGAGCGTCTTGCGGTCTCTGGGAGGAGCCAATGTTCGCTTCGTCCTTCTTCTGTGCGCCAGGTGACAAGTGGATATCTTCTTTCAGGGCCTTCTTCTCTACGGAGGACTTGGATCCTTTAGATGTTGTCTTTGAAGCCATGGAGAGGACGGACCCCGCGGAGGACCTGTTCGACTTCTTGGAACGGCTGGAACTAGAATAAAATGGCATTGTGACTGATGCAAAACTAATTTCGAGTCACTCGCTGGGGATAATTTGCAAGCTCGATGTTTCGGGACATTCCCGTGTATATGGCCGAGGAGGTCAAGACACGACGACGATGTCTTGGAGAGGACAAAGCTTGGTGTGTGTTGAGTGAGAAGAGCAACATACGAGGCATATCAAGAAGACAGAGAGCCGTCCTGAGCAGCCTAAGTCTCTCCAAGAGGGAACGAACACGAGGTATGTAGCACAGAATGTGGGAGGGGATGATTCTTGCTTGAACTGCAATAGAGTTGGAATGTATATGTTTTATGACTGCCGACCAGGATTGTACCCTGTGCACACAGGTTCCAAGGAAAGGTAAACGACGGCGTCTTGCGTATGAGTATAATGCTGATATGGTCAGCGGGGGGATTTGAAGTAGACCAGGCGCAGTGTTTCGCCCCCAGCACTGATAATCAAAATGAGACGAGAAGGATGGCGCAGCTGTTACTGTTTGAGGTGTTGGGATGAAGTCGGATCTATATTTAATAATTACTCGATGAGTAGAAGCGCTTGGCCTTATCGCAACTATGGGATGGATGAGTCCAATTCGTTCCAGGAAGACCCTAGCAGGCACCGAAGGCTGAAGGAAATAGATGAAGTCTGATCGCCGGATGATGAGGAAGGAGACCCTTTCGAGAGATAAACCTGGTAGGATTTTGTTGCTCTTTTTCTCTTCCTTTCTGTCTGTGTTTCTGTTTCCGTATACCCTCGGTAATCTCATCTGATCCTCCCGGACATGTCAACAGTCAACAAGGACAATCGGTGGGGCCTCCTTCATCGTTCGAGTTCAGACCCTGGATACGATGGCACCATGCTTGATAGAGAGATCGTTGCATGGTGAGACAAGGGCTCTCATTCATCAGAACAAAAAAGACGCGATGTGTTGGCTGGCGGTGACTCGCTGCGGATCATGCCTTGCAGCCAGACAAGCCTAAGGTGGGGAATCGGGATGCACAACAGATTTTCTCTGTGATTCGGCGCGACCTGCTGATTCATTCTGGAATGGTTGGTGTAGAGAGATGATAGATAATAGTTAGATATAGTATGGCCAGTGAAACAAGGCTGTTTGGGGAGGTGTCGAGGATGACCCCATCAGCAGACGAGGGAATGAAACAAACCTGGGGAGTCTACGATGTTGTACTCCCATGTAGCTCGATGACTGATGAAGGAGATCGTTTCTACACTGTGAGAGAGGATGACATGGCTTGCATATACATCATTCCAACATACTGTTCTCGTGTAACTAATGATGTTTATCAGTGTCCATAGAGACTTAGAGAGTCTTCAAATCAAAAGATATCGCATTCGTACTCCTTGAAGAACTTGTCTCTGCTCGACTAAAGCTTCACTAAAATGATCGACGGAACCCAGTGGTAAAGAGTACTGGACCGGTATTTACCGGTAGTTGACGGATTATATCGATGTCATGGCCCAGAATCGAAGGTACAGCTTGTATTTTGATTACCGCATATCACGCAAATTCCGCTCCATCATCATCAACACTATCCCAACTATCCACTAAGGAAACAGCATTTGCTCTACCCGATTTCGACCTTTACAACTATACTTATCGCTCCAAATCAGCCTCTGCATTGCTCCGCCTCACACATGCTCCAACAATGGCTTCGCCAGAGCCCCGCTGCAGCCGGTCTTCTTAGATGCTCACGCTATCGCGGCCCCCAAGCGGCCCTTCTCCAACTTAGCCCCCAGCGCGCTCCCACGTATCATGCAATCCGATCGCTTCAGACGTCAGCGGCCGAGTCGCAGGAGCGCATACCTCTGCGGAAACAGCTGAAGCAAGGTGCGAAGGGGCTCAAGGCGCAGAAAAGACAACGGAGGGAAAGCGAGGAGGCGTCGCGGCAGACATGGGAGCTGACGGTTGGCATTGAGATCCATGCGCAACTGAACACGGAAACAAAGTTATTCTCAAGTGCGTGGGACTGTCGTTCTTTGGCTTTTGGCTTCTTTGAACTATGGAGAACTAACTGAATCTTGTTCTGGAGAGTAGGAGCCTCCACGTCGAGCACCGACACCCCGAATTCGAATGTCGCTCTCTTTGACCTGGCCTTTCCGGGTAGCCAGCCGGTTCGTCGCACTCTGATGTTACGTGATCCATTCGCAGGAAGACTGAGGGAGGTCTAGGAATTTCAAGCTGCGACGCTGCTGCCCGCCCTGCGCGCCGCGATTGCGTTGAACTGCGACATTCAACCGATCAGTCGGTTCGATCGAAAACACTATTTCTACCAGGATCAACCCGCGGGATACCAGATCACACAGTACTACGGTGAGTGCTCTCTTTGCTTCGAAGAGACGGAACGGAATTAACGGGCAGTCGCTGGTCTCTAGAGCCCTTTGCGAGAAACGGCTACATCGATCTGTTTAAACATGACGGCATTGCACCCGAAGACGGCGATCACGTCCGCATCGGTATCAAACAAGTCCAGCTTGAGCAGGACACGGCCAAGTCCCAGGAGTATCCCCCTTCCACTCAGCTCCTGGATTTTAACCGAGTATCCCATCCGCTCATCGAGATCATCACGATGCCACAGATCCACACTCCCGCCACGGCCGCCGCCTGTGTTCGGAAAATCCAGTCTGTTTTACAATCCTGCAGTGCAGTGACCACTGGCATGGAACTAGGAGGCCTGCGGGCGGATGTGAATGTTTCGATTCGCCGCCGGGATGAAGCACCTGGCACCCACCAGTACGGTGGAATCGGCGGGCTTGGCCAACGGACGGAAATCAAGAATCTTAGCAGTTTCAAGGCTGTTGAAGACGCTATCATTGCAGAGAAAAACCGGCAGATTGCTGTTCTTGAAAGCGGAGGCGTGATCGAAGGCGAGACGCGCGGTTGGACCATCGGCAGCACCGAGACTCGGAAGCTGCGAGGCAAGGAAGGCGAGGTAGATTATCGCTACATGCCGGACCCAGATCTGCCCCCATTGTATATTGGCGAAGATCTGGTGTCCGGTCTGCGACAGGCGCTCCCCACTCCTCCGGATGAATTGATTGAGCTGCTGGCTGGCTCGGACTATGGTCTTCCCATTGAGGACGCGAAGCCATTAATTGAGTTGGACGACGGAGCGCGACTGGAATACTACCAAGATGTGGTGGAGATCCTACGCAGTCTGCAGCAGGATCAAGATGCCAAGTCCCGCACCATCCTTGCCCGGGTCGCTGGCAACTGGGTTCTTCACGAGTTCGGGGGTCTCTGGACCAAGGCGGACCTGGCCTGGGATGCGCACCGGGTGCCTCCCCAGACGCTTGCACAGATCATTGATCAGCTGCAGCGGAAACGTATCACGGGAGCTACGGCGAAGCAGGTCCTCGTCATGATATTTGACGGGGATCGACGCTCTCTCCCCCAGCTGTTGGAGGAAGAAAATCTGCTTCTCCGTCCATTGTCGCGGGAGGAATACATTGCTCTGGCAGAGACCGCGATGAGCCAAAATCCGCAGATGGTCGAGCAAATCCGCAGCAAGAATCAGCTTGGTAAGCTAGGATGGTTTGTCGGACAGATGATGCGCATGGGTGAGAAAGGCCGGGTAGAGGCTCAGAAGGCGGACGAGATCTTGCGAGAGCTAATTCTCGGCCAGTCGGGAAGCCAGCCGTAGAAACGATATCTATACCAGGGGCTAGTATACCTTGGGATTGAATTATCGAATGAATGATACCCCCTGTCTTGAGAGATATTAATGTGCATGGTAGTTCGCATTCTTAGTATGAGGGATTAGATATGGATGGCGGGAGAGAAACCTGCTTGCTTACTGGAGAGCAATAATAGATAATGCCACACTCACATCTACTCCAGAGTAGTCCATCGTCCATAGTCCATCTGCTGGTGATCGCAGCCAGAGATAGATAGATGAATGATAATCATTGATTGATAAAAGCTCCATTCCCAGGACTCTAGCTGTATTGGTCATAGCAACATGAGGGTGGAGAGGCGTCTCTCCTGGACCTGTACTTAGGGGAAATCACTGATCCCTAAAAGCAGTTTTTAGCGATCGCTGGGAGTAGTCTGTCTGCTTGTGCCGTCTTCGTCCTTCGTTTCTCACGGCCCCACGGCTGTCGTCGGACAGGGAAACACATAAATTCACCGGATGTCTGCTGCTGCTTCTTCTTCTTCTCATCTCTTCGGTTGTACATCTTTCCCAATTTCACAGAGGAGAACCAGCGCAGTAACAGTTCTAACAGTTCTTGTTATTCGGATCTGTTCTCCACCGCGCCTCCCGATCTTATCGCACTAGTTCTTCTTCTAGAACTTTTCCCTTATCGGTCCTGTATCATCTGAAAAACGGATTGAGAAGCACTGGAACAGACAGTCCCTCACTTTTTCTATTTTTAACTGTACCCTTTTTCACATCACATCTCTTCAAAATGACGTCTCCATCGACCATCAAGCAACGGTTTCTCTCCAAGTCGAATGAGCTCGGCGTGGTGGCAGTCGGATTCAACGGTGGTCAGGTATGACGCCCCCTCCATATACTTCCCAACTTGCCTTGGCGCTTGAAGACCAAGCCTCCACATAGCAGCTACGAAGTAACATACCTTCTAACCACTCTTTTCCTAATAGTGCAAACTCGGTGTCGAAGCTGCTCCCCTCGCCTTGATCGAAGCCGGTCTTCTGAATCAAGTCCGCGATGACCTGGGCTACGACGTTCACTATGACGACACCGTACATTTCTACGAGAACCTCACTCCCATGAACGATCCCGACCACCGGGGCATGAAGAAGCCGCGCGGGGTGAGCATCGCAACCGAGACGATCAGCAAGCAGGTGTACGAGCACGCCAAGGACGGCAAGTTCGTGCTGACCCTCGGCGGCGATCACTCGATCGCCATCGGGACCATTTCCGGCACGGCCAAGGCCATCCGCGAGCGCCTGGGGCGCGAGATCGCGGTGATCTGGGTCGATGCGCACGCCGACATCAACACGCCGGAGATGAGCCCCAGCGGTAACATTCACGGGATGCCCATGGCTTTCTTGACGAGGCTGGCCCGCGAGGACAAGAAAGATATCTTTGGGTGGTTGGAGGATGATCACATTGTCAACAAGAACAAGCTGGTATACATCGGTTTGCGCGATGTCGATCGTGGCGAGAAGCAGTTGCTCCGGGAGCACGGTATCAAGGCGTTCAGCATGCATGATATTGACCGGTAAGCCTTTTTTTTTTCTATTTCCCTTTGTTTCCGCACATGAATGATCGGGTTCTAATGCGACGATACAGATATGGAATCGGCCGGGTTGTCGAAATGGCTCTAGCCCACATTGGCAACGACACTCCCATCCACCTCTCGTTCGATGTTGATGCCCTGGACCCCCAGTGGGCCCCCAGCACAGGTACCCCCGTCCGCGGTGGGTTGACTCTGCGAGAAGGTGACTTCATCTGCGAGTGTGTCCACGAGACAGGTAATCTGGTTGCCATGGATCTGGTTGAGGTCAACCCCAGTCTGGAAATCGTTGGCGCGTCAGAAACCATCCGGGCCGGCTGCTCACTGGTACGGTGTGCATTGGGAGATACACTTTTGTGAGGATCGTTCTGCTGTTTTGTATTCTGTTTATGGTATATGATGACCAGGTGAGACCAATGTATTATGAGTTAGATTAGACATGGCCAAGTGCCGCCAGGCATACAATGAATCAGTGAAATGCAAGATTCAATAGTAGCACTTACGCATTTATACCTTTATCCTTCTCATCGTTATTTTTAAAAAATGATGCACGGTAGCGCGGGTGATCCCTCCAATGACGCCGTCGATCCGCGCCGTTTTCCTGCCACCACGATTTTCTCGTTCTACAGACACATGGGGAGTTAAAGATCCTCCAGCCACCCCAATTCATCATTCCAAAATGTCTCCTCCTCACCATTCAGCCGACCACAGACACAATGGAATAAACATCGAGAATCCAGTTCCCTACCACAGTCCCATCTCCTATCCCCCTCCTCCTACATCATCGCAACACATGAGTCTCCTTGTGTCTGGCCCGCTTACATAACCGCCCGACCAACGCATCCACCACCACCAACAACAAACAACAGCTTCACTTTCGATCTCCAACTCGGCCCAATCCAGATCCAATCCAATCGCGCACAAGCGGGCGTCAACCTGGGATATCACGGCGCGGATGCGCTGTCCGTCTCTACGCCCTACGGGTCCGCTTGCCAGTTGACACCCAACCTGCCGGACGGAGTATAAATCCAAGATTCTGGGCTGGGGAGGGGAGAGAACACGATCTATAGCCCCGCAAAAGACATCGATCTATACGGGTACGAAAAACGTTATATGCATTATATGCATACAAAACCCTTCCACGACCGCCTCGCCTCGCCTCGCCCGTAACCGCCAAAAAGTAAAAACAGAGGGGGAAAAAGAAGGAGCAGAATGGCCGTCCGCGTCTACCGCCGTCGCCGCTACCGCTGGCCCGAACTCCAACTCAACATCTGGATCATCGTCGTCCTGGCCGCCTCCGCCATCTGTCTCGGGATCTTCGCCTGGTTCATGGCCGTGCAGTCACAGCTGCGGCTAGGCACGCCTTGGTAACTTCCCCCTTCCCACACCAAGAATGTAAAGAAAGAAAGAAAGCCCAACTAAACCACAACACCTTCCCCCAGGCTCTTCCCCTACATGGTCGTCAGCGGCAGCCTCAGCGTCTTCTTCATCCTACTCATCCTCATCCTCGCAGCCCAGCGCTTCCTCCTCCCCGGCATCATCATCATCGGCAGCTTTATCCTCTTCGTGCTCTGGTTGACGGGCCTGATCGAGACCTCGCTGCAGCTGTATGGGGTTGTGGGGAATGTGAACGATAATTGCCAGAACTATGTAGTTGAGAACCCGTCCACGGGGAATAATATCGACACGATGGCGTGGCTGGCGCAGAATACGATATGTATGTTGTTGATTGCCCTTTTTTTCCCCCTGATTTGGTTTGCGGCGCTGCAGGCACGGGTGCAGGTGCAGGTACAGATGCTAATGTTGGTGATAGGTAATTGCTGGAAGACCGCGTTTGCGTTCGAACTCGTCAATACCATCTTCTTTCTGTGGATGATGGTCATGTCCTGGCAGGTGAATCGGGATGTATATGGGTGATGGCTGACGCGACATGATATGACACGATATGAATTATGTTCTTGGTTTTGTGTGATACACTTGGTTTCTGCATGTGCATGGAAAAGGCGTTATTTTGGATCTCGATTGCTTGGTCCCTGGTAGATCTCGATTTGTATTCCTATAATGGCCAAGGCAATGATCTTCCAATACACTTATATGACTTCTTTTCAAATCAACACGGAGGAACAAATTCCCTGAAACAGATGTCAAAAGAGCATCAAGCAGCCCCAAAACGCCGTCGCTATGCCAGATCGCATCGCAACTGCAAACGGAAACAATTCAGACAAGCATCGAAGAGAAAGTGTGGCAATGTACAGATAGCCAAAATGAGTCCCGGTCAAGAGGGCCATTCTATCCATTCTCGGCGGCAATCCCCTCCTCGGCTTTGGCGTCATAGCCCCCATCTTCCAGAGCAGCGAGCATCTCCCGTTCCAGTTCGTCGTCGTCGTCCACCGGGTCTTCAGGGTAGCTGACATCTTGTCCTCGCGCTGCGGGCTCCTCGGGCTCATCCAACGCCTCTGGGTCACCGCCATTGCGCTCCGTCGGTAAACTGGTGTGAGATAGCTCTGCCATGCTTGTGCTATCCGCACTCGCGACCTCTTTAAGACTGGTGGTGCGCTCATAGGATCGCTTGATCCGCTGCGCCAGGCGCGAGCGAGATTTTTCTCCCTCTTCTTCTTTGCTGCTGTCCGCTTCTCCTTCGCTGGTGCCTTCAGAGTCCTCATCGCGCTTGCGCTTCTTGCCTGACGTTCCCGCCTCATCCGCCAGAGTCGACACTTCACTGTCACTCTCACTCTCATTGTCACTTCCTAGGAACTCCTTAAGCTCATCATGAACTGCGGCTTGCTCTTCGGCGTCATAGCCAATGGGGGACATCTCATCGAGGCCGCTGGACTTCAAGAGGTCTTGCGTAGAGTCCTCATCATCTGTCCAGTACCCTCCGGTGCCTTCCTCGGATGATGAAAGCCACCCACTCTCCAGCTCCTTGGAGCCAGGCGAAATAGGCTCGCCTCGATCATCAGGGTGTACCGGCAGCAGATATGGCTCCTCATCCAGCCGTTTCCATTGAGTCAGCGTATCCAGAAGCCATTGAGTCGTCACGATCTTGATGTTGGGATATCGCGTGGCTTCCCGGACCTTGGCCGTGCGATTCCTGCCAGCCACAAGATGCGTGGTCTTCCGGTTGATTTTCGTGGAGATGACCGCCCCGAAGCTTTTGGTCCATAGGGAGATATCGGCGTTCTGCGTGTCGGTCCCAAGCGGTAGCACTCCAGAGAAAACAAGAACCACGCCACCAAGCACGCGATGCTTGATCCGCGGCATGATATCCTTGACGTCTGGTACTAACTTGAGGTCAATATCCTTCTCTTTCAGCGGAGTCTTCTCTCCTCTCAGCGCTGCCACTCTTCCCCCAAGCGCCCGCGATCGTTTCCGATCATAATCTTCGAAGAACTGCTTATGAATTTGCTCAAGCCGTTCCTCCAATGCAAATAACTCGCGGTCATTATCCTCCAGGAGGTGATGACGGTGCTTGCTCATATCTTGAGACTCATCTACGCTTGAAGCGGAATCGCTACTCTCGGCGGCTTCTTCTTCCGCGTCGAGTTCTTTCTGCTTCTGCAACAGAGGGCGGTCTTCGACCTGATGCATGATTGTCTCTTCTTGTGCCACACTCTGTTCCTGGAGTAGCCTTGGATCGTCTCCGCCGCCCATCGTTACAAGCTGCTCTAACGTCGAAACCTCAGCTGCATCCTTCTCAGTTGCACCATTACCGTTTTGTGGTGCCGGTAGCTCCTTCAGCTCCTTAGGGGCCTTTTCCGTAGGCTTATTAGCCCCCCCTAATTCCTGCTTCTTCGGAAGGAAACTAGAGTTGATATCTCCAATTCCAACGAAGAAATCATAAGGAGAAACCTTGATGAGATTAGGGCTCCAGCGCCACACGTCCCCGCGGTCGTCAATAATAACCACCATCTTTGTGTCCACCGGGAATAGTCGTTGGAGATTCTTAGCCGTTAGACTCCCACTCTCGTCACGGCTGAGGATGCGGTCACCAAATAGTTTCCGGTCTGGGTCGATGATCGCAGCGATATGTTGCGCGTAGGCTCTAGTGCCCATGGTGTAAATGTGCAGTTCGAAGAGCTCCGCGACATTCTGCAAGAAGGATTCTAAACCAGGTCGGAGCTTAACATAATACCAGCAACCGCGCATTCCCGGCCCGTCATCCACCAGTTGGAAGGCCCGAACATCACTCAAAGCTTCATGGTTCGGGTTATCCTTGTCTTCCATCCATTCCCTGACTGTGGGGTCGACGGTGGCATGAATGATGGTCTGATCCAGATCGACAACGAGAGAAAGCTTCTTATTCGCCAACAGGCGACGTTTCGCATCTTCTTCCACACGCGTGGCTTCCCTTTCACTCACGGTGAGTGAGGTATTATCATGGACCATCTGAATTGGAGCGCGCATCGAGTCCATGATCTCCGTGTTGTATGTTGCCCTATTGCAATGGTAGCACAAGTCAGTCTTCTGCCATCTCGACATGTGTAGGCGCTAGAGAACGAGGCAGCACTTACTCAGTCATGTCTTTGCCGCACTCGGCGCAGAGCCCTCCAAACTGAACCTCGTGAGCGCATGGCTCGTCGATCTCGACTACATCAATACTATAGCAAAGTCAGCATCACACACAGTACACGTCAATCCACAACTTGCTGGACGCAAGCTCAAATGAAAGAATGAAACATACGGTCTTTGAATGACATCCCCCTTTGCTATCTTCCACTGAACGATTTCCCCATCAACAGCCGACTCGAACTTGGTGGGAAACTTGCGCTGAACCTCGATCTTGTTGCCCAGCCCATCACCCTCGGTGACAGTCGTCTGGTACACGTACCAGAACAAAGCCTCATCCCTCTCCACCGTATCACCCGGCTGTTTCAGCAGGGACGTCACGGTGATCGGGTAATGGAGGCTGGGCGGTAAACGAAGAAGCATGCTCCTGTAGTCGGCTTGCCGAGAACTCCCGTCTGCGATTTCTCTTTATCCAGCCCCCGGCCAATCCTCGCCCCTCTTAACGATATAGGGGAAGGGAGGATGAGGGGGGGGTGGGGGGTTTGATTGCAGTCGCGAGCGAAACAAGAGTGCCTGGCCGCTAGGGATCCATGCCCGAAGCGCCCCGGTGTAGGTGTGACTTGCGAGCAGACGAACGCAATATTCCGAACGTTGAAGCTTGGTAGTATTGATTCACAAACTATCAAAATCTAGCTGCAACACGGAGAATCCTCATCCGACAGGGTGTGGACGAGGAAAGCAGAGGTAGCGTAGGCGATTGCCACGAGATGACGCGACGCAGAAGCAATAAAGAAAACAGGATTCGTCCAACACCAAACCTCGCAATGAGTACTGTAGGTGTTGTAGGACTCGTATGCTGAACAAGCAAGCTGAATCTCAGTCAAGTTAAGGATATATGAGTAGAATTGCGATGAAAGACAAAGGCGATAGGTGGTGGTGGTGGTGGTGGTGGTGGTGGTGGTGGTGGTTGAAAGAAAGGCAGTTGATGTTGTTGGAGTACGCCGTAGAAGTAGAAGAGAGAAGAGCAGTCAAAGAGTCGTGTGGCCGAGCGGGGGCGGCGAATCACGGAAGAGGTTTAGCTTACATAGCTTCTACGGCCTAGTACTATCTGAGACTAGCTTGGCTGCCTCACCAAGCTGGCGTCGCTTTGTTGCTCGGGTCCAGACCATCATGCCAGAGATAGGCAAGAGAAGACATCTGTTGGACTCGAAGAATAATAATGGAGGATGATGAGTTACTCCGACTGTCTCCGATTAAATAAACCAGAGGAACACAGCATGACTCTCACACCCAGAATATAGATACACAGAATTCCTCCGGTACTTTCTGTTCCCTGGAACCGAGACTATTCGCATACAGTACCCTCAATTAAATTTCTGTAACAAAGAGATGCAATTGGCAAATAAGCATGGATAAAGCAATTTCATTCATCAACAAGTACACGTAAAAATTCCATTAAGCACATCAAAGACCTGCACGAGCTTGCAGGATAGTGTCAACCATGGTCCATCTTCCTGCAGAGGCTCTCAGGTATCAACTCCAAAATCAACAGGCTGAGCTACCGCGATAGAGCTATATACGTCACGTCATTCTTGCACAATTAGTATAGACGCGGTGGCTGGGCAATGTATGAGCAATTAATCATTTACTTGGCCTTGGCCAGACCAACGGCGTGGTTGCCAAGGTCATAGACGCTGTAGTACTTCCGCAGGAAAGCGTCTCCGAGAATGGCAAGGGGACCAACCGGCTCGGGGAAGTCCATGCCCATGAAGGAGCTGATGCAGGAGCCCTGGACCTCAAGCGTGTAGTCATAAGGACCAATGGTGAAGTTGTGGCCGCTCAGGGTGAAGGTAAGGTCGGGGAGGGAATCACGCTTGTCACACTCGACGGAGTACTGGCCGGTGAAGCCCTTCTTGGCACCAATCTCCTTGTTGCTATCAGAATGAGTCAGTAAAAGCAAACTTCTGGGAGCGAAAAGATCTCAACTTACAGCAGATCGGCAAGAGTGGAGGGCAGAGCAATGAGAGAAGTGCCGGTGTCCAGAATGACACCAGTGTTGTCGAGCTCAGCGACGTTGTCACCAAGAGCAATAGCATCGAGATCGACCTCCCAGTAAGCCTTGCGGCGAAGAGGGATCTTGGTCAGCTCGCCAGTGAAGTGATCCTTATCAATACCACCGAAGGTGGCAACGGAACTGTCGCCTTCCTTGTTGGCATCGCCCAGGTAGAAGGCAAAGACCGGCTCGTCCAGGAGTCCCTGGTTCAGCATGTTGTAGAAAGGAGGAACGATCTTGTTGACGGAGATGGTGTCGTAGCCCAATCCGAGAATACCATCAAAGCGACCAAAGGCAAAGGCAAGACCGGGCTCGTTGGTAGCCTCGGCAAAGTCCTGCTTCTCAATCTTCAGATCACCGATCTTAAGGTTGTCCTGGGAGACAAATCCGCTGAGCTCGCCAGATCCATATCGGATGGCGAACTCGGTGCCGTTCTTCTTGTAAGTGGACGACGCGGACGAGTCGTACTTGGTGTGCAAGTAGCAAGCGATGGAGCCACACTCAGAAGATGGAACCCACAAGTTCGAGCTACCGGTGTCGAGGACGACCTTGAACTTCTGTGGGGGTGTACCAAGCTCGATCTCAGAGAAGTCTAGACAAACATGGCGGTTAGTACGACTCCCAAGCAGGATTGGTAACCGAGCCGCGACATACACTGGGCATTCAAGAAGTTATCCACCAACACATCGTGGCGGCTCATATCATTGAACGAGTTCTCCTCCAGGAGCTCCTTGTGGATGTTGGGACGGATACCCATGTACTTCTGACCCAGAGCGCGAACATGGGCGTCAATGTTGTGAGTATACTATCAGGCCATTAGCAACCCCATCACATTTCAAACAGTTTCCATCGAGAAAGTTGTGCAAACTCCATCATGAATCTCGCCTTCTACTTACCAGCTGTTCTTCGAGAGGGACCTTGTTCAGCTTCAGCTTGTGAACCTCGGCGGAGGCGCAGCCCAACAGCGCAGACGCTGTGAGCAGGGAGACCGTCTTCATGATGGGCGATAGCAGTTGAAAAGAAAGAATAATTCAGCGGAAAAAGAACGAAAAGAACAATATCACAAGGAACGTATGGATCTTGATGATGAAGTTGATAGTACCACCGACAAAAGGTAGGAGAGTTGATGGGTTAAGAGAGGAAGAGTGAGGAGGTACCTCAGGAAGGCAGGAGGTAAGTTGACGGGAGCTGGAACAAGGCGATGGAGCGTGATACCTACTAGTGCGGGTGACTGGTTGCCCGCGGGAGCGACTCCCCCTGCTTCGGATCCACGAATCAGCGTGACCCAGCTGCGTCACTGGGGCTTGGGTGTCGGTCTATCGGATCGCTTTGATAAGCAGTTCCGGCTTGGTTGCGACGTACGTACTACAGCTGTACAGCGTAAGGAGGTGCTGACAGTGCCTGGCAACAAGTATCTGCAGCAATCACGGTTGATCATCCCTATCTACAGAGTAGGTTATACTAGTTTTCCATGTTCTATCTCTAGACGGTTGAAACGATCTGTGTACCTATGGAGTACAATCACGCTGTTTGCGCTGATGATGTAACTGCAGGTTCTCTCAGCCGATAGACTAGTGCTGGCGCTGTTGCCTATCTACCCGATCAAGTAAGCCGGACTTGGCGTCGGCTGCTGCAGTATTGCAGTCAAGGACTCAAGTGAGTATCTACCTAGTCGACTAGGGCAAGCCAAGTGGCGATGTCAGAAATTATATCTACTTGTTGGCGACAACAGATATGATATGTGCTACAGTCGTGGCAAGATAGGCAATGCTCTGGGGAGAATCTCCACTATGTATCAATCGTTGTACTACAAATAGATTGCCTAGATGTTGATGATACAACCCACAACTGCCCCTTCGCCATGCACAGGATCCATTTCCGACTCGTAAATAATGGAGTATGTGATCTACCGGTAGAATTCGAGCCTGTGACAGTTTGTTAGAGCCAGAGACAATTGTAGAACAAATCCGATCTGGGGAGGGATATACATACCGGTCCGCTTCCTGCCCAGTCTTGACCTGGGCAGCATAGGCATCTTCAAGGTCAGACTGAATGATATTGTAGCGATTCTTGCGAACCGCCCGTAATCCGGCCTCCTGCATGATGGCGGCAATAACCGCACCGGACAGGGGCTCATTTCGTACAATGAGTGAGTCCAGATCGACTTCTGGGGACAAGGACATCTTGGACGCGATGGTAGTAAAGATCAGTCGACGCTCCCGTCGGTCACGCAGCGACGGGAACTCAATCTTGCGATCTAGACGACCTGGACGGAGAAGGGCTGGATCCAGTGTGTCCGCTCGGTTGGTGGCCATGATCACCTTTACATTGCTCGTCTGCTCGAAGCCATCCATCTGATTCAGAAGTTCGAGCAGGATACGCTGCACTTCACGATCGGCACCGGTTTGGGCATCGAAACGCTTGGTAGCAATGGCATCGATTTCATCAATGAAGATGATAGCAGGGGAGTTCTCACGGGCCATTCTGAACACATCACGGACCATGCGTGGACCTTCTCCGAGGTATTTCTGGACGAACTCGGAGCCGTTCACACGAATAAAGCTGGCAGTTGTGCTGTTTGCGACCGCCTTGACCAACATCGTCTTGCCAGTACCCGGGGGGCCGTACAGCAGGACACCACGAGGAGGATCGATACCTGTAAAGCGTCAGCACAACGGCGCGACCTAGTTATTTCATTCCTCTCCGACTCACCAATCTGTTTGTAAAGGTCAAAGTGCGTAAGCGGTAGCTCGACGGCCTCCCTGATCTCTTGTTTCTGCATGTCCAAGCCACCCACGTCGGCGTATGTAACATCTGGCTTCTCGCTTTCACCGAGCATAGCGATGGAGGAATCTGCTTCCGGGGGCAGAATATCGACAAGGGCGTTGGAATGACGGTGCAGGGCGACCGAGGATGATGGCTTGAGCTTCTCGCGATCGAGTGTGGAAAGGATACGGACGACATAGTTCGAGCCGGTTGACGACTGCACAATACCCGTACTGATGGGGTCTCATTAGCGTTGTTCCCTTTGCAACAGCTTCTTGAAACATACTTTTGATCAATAGCTTCCATAAATTGTCCGATCACCAGGGGCACACTCTGTATCCGCTTGATCTCTTCTTGCGCACGAACGAGCTCTCGTTTCAAGCTCCTATAATCAGATAAGCGTTAGCTATTGTACAGGCTGTCAACGTATTTGAGTTTAGATGACGCCTCACCTTTGCTCATCTTTGATGTATTCCTCTTGCAGCTGGATATACCTAGTTTCAGTCAATATCAGACGAAGACAGTTGCGCGAGTTCTGAGATAGCAAAGTTCATACTCTAGATGCCTTTGAAGCCTTTTCAAAGTAGCATACTCGTCGCCTCCATCAGCGTCTGTGCCTTCGAGGGAGTCGATGTTGGGAATGGTGTCGAATGGAGCTGGCTTGATAGGCGTGACGTTGTTCGCCGAAGTCTCCACGGCTACGTCGGCCATGGCGAAAGGAAGTTCAAGTTCGTAGGATAGACGGAGGTAGCTGCTGAAGCTGTCAGGATGGATGATCTTTCGAGAACAACAAAAATAGCGGGTGAAAAGGATGTTCTGCGTGTTGAGTTTGCTTTCTCGGCTAGAGCTTTTGCTTGGATGAGGACAGGCTCACGTACCTACCTGAAGCTTACACCCGTTTAGTCACGTGATTATGTACCTTGGCGCAGCCAGATGGATATCGAACATCTCCGAATGTCACTCGGCGCCATGGTCTAGAGAGAGTAGTCGATTCATCGAGAACGGAGTTCTGGCTTTCTTGTCTGAAGTGGGAATACTTGATATGTATATCAATTATAAGGAAATTCTAGAATCAGTCGGTGGACTTGTCAATCTTGAGCAATGATCACTACTGTCATAGCACTGGACTCTCGAGTGCCAAACAACATCCAAGCCCGGTGTAACTCGGGCAGTATCTCAAGCAACTTATGCAGTGCAGTGTTGAGCTATACATCTGTGAGCGATCTTCATGTGTGTACACTTTCTTGTGTTGAGTATTTATGGGTTAGTTATTGAGTCAGCTAAGTAGTCCAAGCTCCCACCATCGACAACCCCAAATATATATCGTGCCGTTTGGTGTTGCTACAGGTAGGCATTCAATAATAATTCGACTCTTACACGACCACATAATACAGATACTCCAATGATCACTGGTCAAGTGTTGCCAATCATTTACATAGCTCAAGAGAAAGAGGCTCACACTTAACCTCCATCCGTAGGCTGCCATACAACCTCCAACTATCATCCAAGTAATCAAGGACGAAAAATAAGTGACCGGTATTATACTCAATACTCCGAAGAGTGCTATAATGGTGATACTATAAGTAGTCCATGTAGTATTAGCGCGCATGAGATTGAGGGATTTCATCATCAATGGAGGCTTTTCCTGCAGGGGCGGGGATCATGAGGATGATCGAGGTATGGATGTACCGTGAACCGTCAGGCTGGCGGATTTCCAGCTAATAGCGAACTATGGAAGCGCATTCGTTAGGTAGTCTAGGTAGTTTCCTCACCTTACCTGGCTCGGAATTGGGCAAGCAAATATGGGCATGAGGGCCGTGATTATTCGGCACCATATCTCTGTTGTCATCCGTCTACCGAGTAGTAGAGTATAAGAAGCAGCCTCCCCCTACTTGCTCATCACTAAATTCCTCCCATCTCGCGGCACCCCGTTTGAAAGTTCTCGTTGTTTCGGCCGTCTTGTTCAAACTCGTTGTCACCTCTCGAGTCTTTCATTCATTCGCCCGAGTTCCCATGGTTAGGTTGACAACAGGTCACAGTCACACCAACCGTGGGATTTATGCCCAGAATGGAGAATCACGTCTCGATGATCAACAGTTTGACAGTAAACGATGAAGAGGTCCATCAGAGGAGGGATCGAGAGCCAAAATGCTTACCGCAAATCATGTGTGATGGCTCTTATCTCGATCATTTTGACTCCTACTTCAAAAGTACCCCCGACTCTCAAACAGAGAGAGGGAGACCAAGACCAGCAATGATGCACTCATCCAGAAGCAGCTAACTAATCCGTCCTAGTCGTTCGTTACTCATGCCACCCGACTACCCGAGATAGTTACCGCAGTTGCCAACCTCAACTAATCCCAATTCAGCCTAGCAGCGATCCAGAGGCAGTCAAAGTTAGCATGATGTTCAGATCAACAGACGTTGGGAATTCAGGCATCTAATACATTCCCCTTCGGGTCTCTATCTACAGCACGATATCAGACAGAATGATCATGACTGTTTTTTTTCCTGATCATACTGACCGGCCAGTGTTGAGCAACAAAATGGACCTAACGAAAGCTACTAAGCCACCTGGACGGCCCAAACAGGAACAGCGGGCATTCCACATGACCCGCTTACATAACCACCGGGCTGCTAGACTGACTCCCTGGACTCTTTCTGCTGTCAACTTGTTGCTGCTGGTAAAATAACTTACTGGAAAAGCTACCCAGAACTTCTCCCCCCTTCTTCCCCCCCAGTTAGATACTCCGTACTGTATCTTGTTCGTATGTACCTGGTTCATCATCCTTTTCTATCTTCTTTGATCGTGAACAGCCTCTTCCTGCGCTCGTCCCATTCCTGTTTATCTTCCCACACAATCACAACCACCATCCCCGGGGCCATCCACTCTGTCTTCCTTTGCAAAGCCCCCCCCCCCCCCCCCTCCCTTCCCCTCAATCTCCAAATTATCGACTGGAGAGAATTCCTGTTAAAATAAAAATAAAATTACGGCTCTCTTCAAGCTCTGAGCTGTCTGTCTTGGTATGTTGGATCCTGATACATCCACCCTTTCTGTTTCATGCCATTGGCGTCTGTCTGCTTTAACCCAGACCAACGCTTGACACAATCTGTCGCCACGCACTACGGGGGATCCAATCCGGCCATTCTTCGGGACCATCACACACGTTGCAGTTCCTATCATCTACTACTATTATTATTTTCTGCAGTGTTGATAAGTTTCAGCACCGGTCTGGCTTATATTCTTTTTAGTTCCTGATCGATGCTGTCATTATTATTATGATTATTACCTTTCTGATCATGATTCTTGTGCACTCGTTGTCTCTACACCTTACTCGCGTTGCTTCACCCTTTGCTGATGACTGAGCCTCCTTCATATAGTCACGTTTTCTGCCTTTACGCTCCGGCATCTCTGGTCCCGTGACCTCCTGTTCTCCTTGCAATCTTCCTCAAGCCTCTCAGGCTGCTATTTCGGGACCGGTGTAATCGTCCGCTTGTGAGTCGGCATCTAAGTTATCCAGCCTTGTCGGTATGTACCCAAGTTCTCTCCTCTTATCTGTATACCCTTTCTTTATTCCTTCGACTTCGTTCCCCCGTTCGAATCACTGGTCTAGACTCCCACACCGGACCGTTGGGATGGCTTGTTCTGCTTGTGGTCGTTGCCTTGGAAGTGCCCGTGTCGCAGACCCAAAGCGCGACTCACCACAAGACCTCCCCGACGCGTCTTATAGCCCTCAACCTGGCTTGATCTTCTGACGACCCTGTTGAGAGTTGCTTGTCTAAACTACATCTCATTTTGATGGCGATATTGTCGCAAAGTTGACGGTCGCTTATTCATGATGACGATGACAAAGCCTGTTTTGTGCGTGTGTCACATTCGCTGACCATCCTCCTTACCTCGCAGATGGGTTGGTAAAACCACACGACATGAATGCCTGGCTAGCCGACGCCTCGAATCTTCAGAACCATGACAATGGTGCCTTCCATCAAACGACCATTGACCCTGCTACCGCATTCCTGCATGCATCTCCCACTCCCCCAGATCCCAATCAGTTCCAGCGCATGTTCAATAATGGAGTCCCGCGAAATGCCTCCCCTGGATTTCACAACCCCAACCAGGTGATCCCCTCTAAGCGGTCGCGGCCGGAGGATGGTATGTCCATGTCGCCGCGACAGGCGCCTGGTGGACTTTCCGCATCGCGGTCGCAGACGCCTCATCAGGTGCCCTTTCCAGGCTATCAAGGGCCTGCGAATGGCGCCCAACAATTCCCTTCCCACGCCGCCCCGTATCAGCACCTCCAGCAAGGAACGCCGACCAATGTCACGCAATCTCCAATCATGCAAGATTTCGACCAGCATGGTGTGCAGCGAATGGGGACAGCGTCTCCTAGTCCTTTTTCACCTGCAGGCCATCATGTTGGCGGTCCTCACATGTCCCCTTCGCAGTCAGACCACCCTAGTAGAGTCAATACACCCCAAAATAACACTTTCATTCCAGGCCAGCCCTTTCCTCAGGGAATGGGGCCGCAGTTCTCACCGGCTCCCACAATGACGACTGGCGCGGTACAGGCGCCGATGCAGGCACATTTTAGCAACATGCCTCAGTATCAGCAAGCGATGGCCGCTCAGCAGCAGCGACTGCATGCATTGCAGATGCAGAACCAAGGCCGTCCGATCAACATGAATCCCGCAATGGCGGGGCGTCCTGTGGCGGCAGGCATGAACGCCATGGCAAATCCTCAGCAAATGGCGGCAATCCGGCAGATGCAGCAGAATATGGCAAAGCCTCCAAACCCAGAAGGGTTTATGAGATCGCTTCAAAAGTTTATGATGTCTCGGAACATGCACTTGGACCCGAATCCCATCGTTTGTGGTCGTCCGATCAACTTGGTGCAGCTTTATGCCACCGTCATGAAACTGGGCGGGTCAAAGAAGATCACCGCTGCAAATATGTGGCCAGTCATAGCCCAGCAGCTGCAGTTCCCCCCGATGCAGTTCCCAATGGCTGTTCAGGAAATCCGAGAACATTACCAACGAAACCTCGCTGCATACGAGCAAGCTTTCCTCAGCACTCAACAGAAGCAGTTTACGGATCAGATGCAGCAGAATGCGCTGCCGCGGCAAGCTAGCGACCCCTCTGCCATGCAGTTTCAATCACCAACTGTCAAGCAGAGTCAGGGGTTTGAAACGCCCCAACAAGCAGGACATGGGTCACCGAGCGGCGCGCCGATGGCGAATAATGTACCGCATGGTGTTCCAAATGGGTTTCCCGCTCCAACACAAGCCAAAGCGCCTAGCAAACAGCAGCAGCAGCAGCAGCAGCATCGATTAAGCGTCTCTCGTCAGTCTCAGCCCCCCGCGACGCCGCAGGATTCTACCGGTCAATTAGCGAGCCAATCTCCTGCACAGCCCGCAAAACCCCTTGGGAGTGTCCCTGGCAAGACCACGGAATCGTTCGAACAGCCCCCTAACGAACCGCTGAAACATCCCATCGAAGACCCTTTCAAGCCAATGGTCTTACCGGAGAGCAATCTCCATGGCCCGATTGTCGTGGATGAAATGTATCAGCTCGGAGAAGAAATCTCCAGACTGAAGCCAGACGTGCCTTCGTTTCTTGAGCTTGGCGTCATTGACATCCACGCCCTCACAATGGGTATCAAATCTGGAATTCATGCAGAGATGCGCCTGGCGCTGGATACCCTTGTAACCATTTCCTGTGAGCCAGGAATTCCGATCTCGTTGGATAATTGCGAAGATCTGGTCGATAGTCTGGTTGAATGCGCTGAGGATCAAGCCGACCTTCTTGCAGAACATGCCGTTGAGGTCTCAGATGTGATGTTGCTACCACCATATGAGGAGATAACTCGTGGATGTCAAGCCGAGTGGACATCGCTAGCCGATGTGCCTGAATTCGGCAGCCTCGAATATGAGCTTGATCGAGCGGTTGACCGACTCATCTGTATCACGACTATCTTGCGGAATTTCTCCTTCACCGAATCAAACTTTGCCATACTTTCGACTCCCTCCGTTGTCCAGTTCATGTCCACCATCATCCGCTATCTAGGAACCCGAAATATGCTCCTTCGAACGCACCAGAATACATTGGATTTCATGAAAGATGCCGTCACATATCTCAGCAATTTGGCGCATCTGATCCAATTGCCAAGCATAGAGGAGGCGCACTGTCTATTGCACTTCCTTCTGTCATTCGCTCCATTCCCGGCCCCAACCATAGGACCGGACGGGGTCATGTTCACACCTTACAATGCGTCGATACACAAATATACACCAGCCGCAGTGGATAGCTTAGCCAAGCTTTTGGCTCGGGACGATCCCAACCGGACATTTTTCAAGGCTATCTTCTCAAGCGATGCGGGCTCCACTGCCCAATATGAGTTGCTTACCCGTGCCTTTGGTTTAGCTATCTGTCCTGTTCCTGATCAATTACGGAAACATCTGGCGATAGCAGACGCCCGAAAAGTATTCCTCATGCAAGGTTTATTGGCAGCCGACATTCTATCTTCATTTGCTGATGGTACCTTGGCCCAACAATGGCTTGAATCAACGGATGGATTTGCCATTCATCTCCTGCGACTATCCTGCCTTCTTAGTACGGAGCGCGTCCCCCCACCTCCAACTAACACTCGCCAGTCTCACGCTGCCAGAGGGCAGGCCGAGGAAGCCGCAGCATATGGTTCGATCATCAACCGAGGGCTGACGATTCTCTGTCGGTTGGCGGAGAGGTCAAAACTCGCTGATAGTAATTCAACGCGGCAGTTCCCGTCTGGAATTATTCCCAAAAAGGAGAGTTTATTAGGAGCATTGTTGATGCCCAACGTGGACCCAGGCGTTGTTCGGCAGCTGATATCCTATGCTCGCTTAGCCGAGTAATATGATATAGGTTGGATCTACTTCCAATACTCCACCATCTCTTGTCTCTCTTCTATATCATTTTCGTTAATCTGGATATTTTCAGCGAACGCAGCGGCCCAGGCATCTGAATGTGCCAATTCAATGTTCAATTCTGTCATGTCTTCTTTTGATTATTACCATCTCGAATGAGGAATCATTCACACAATTTTACACGACCTTTTTGTGTTTGTTTGGCGCCGGTGGGAAGAATACTGTGGGCGTGACTGTGTATTTTTTTTTTCTTTTCTCGATCTATCATTGTACAATGCTCAAATACCCTCGGGGAGAGAAAGCCATGCATGATGTCTATATGGGTAAACTTGTCATCGTTGGTATAATCGGACTCTTCTCTTCCTGGCTTGTGTCAACGATCTTCCTGTTCGAATATTCCCAATGACCTTATCCTCTGCCATTCGATCACGACCTCTCTATGCAGCATAGATTGTGGGTGGCTCGCTCCTCTGCTGGATTTCAACACTGTAGATAATAACATCCCTCTCAAATCAGGAGTGCGAATAGGACCAAGTGTGATCGTCATCGGATCGGAATTGATTAATTTCATCAGTGCACATGTCACTTAGACTACTTGGATTACCAGGGGACATGTACAGGGAGTAAATGATACAAGGGTAGCCAAAATGAATGGCAGAGGTGAGAGTAGACGTAGGAAACTTTGAAAGGGGCAAAAGAAAAAGAAAAAGGGAAAACACCAAGAAAATACTGAACTGATAACATCCCAGAAGACCAGAACGACCTGAATCAAAACCATTGACGAGAATAATGAACAGCATGCAACACAAACACCCGCACGAAAGCATAGTACAATGCAGAGAGGAACGACAGATGCGAGATATTGATCGAAGAAGAAGAGGGATTCAAGGCGATAAGAAATAGGAAATATAAGAGAAACTGAGAATAATGAAATCATTCCGGATAGTGATAGGGTCTCAGTCTGATCACCGTTCACTTTTTTGGTGCCTTTTTTTGTTTTCTTCCTAGTTGCTATCTCTCAGCCATTCTGCTTTCCCCCTTTTGCATGACTTCAACTTCTTGCTCTGTATTCATTCTGTTCGAGTGTGCTTTTGGAATTCCGGGCTTGTTTTGCTACTTTTCGTGGAGAAGGTGGGTAGGTGGTTGATTATTGGGTAGAGGATGGAGACAGATGCAGTATGTGAAGGAGAGCAACGGCCATGCGAGGAGGGTCGTAGGTTCTTCCCTTAGAAGTTACGCTCTAGGAGGAACTTGGTGATTTCGGGTTTCCGCCAGCCCTGTATGGGAATTAGCGATCACTTCATCTGACAGAAATGAGGCTGGGACAAGCATGACATCCAGAATGCCCTCGATAACATACCTTAACGACAATATGGCCATTGAGGCGGTTGATCGTAACGTCGGGGCTTTTGGGTGCGCGAGGATCGCTGCTTTCGAGTCCGAGATACCGAGCGAGATCGCTTCTCAAGGCGTCAAGATCACCTTCCGTCTTCTGGATCTTCGTTTGCTGCTTGGTACCACCGGCTTTTGTGACAAGGTATACAGGGAGCTGGTTCGAGGCTGTACGACGGATAAAATAGGGGAGATTTGTGAGCTGGAGTTTGGCACCCGGGGGAGGGACGGCCCCTGTCGATGTAGGAGTCTCTTTCAGAGTCTGGGATTGCCGCTTGAGCTGAACCAGGAATGTCCGGCGCTGCTGGGTAGGAAACCGTGAGTTGGAGGAGTGGGCAGATTTCAATGCGCGATCTGGAGGATCATCAATCAGTAAGACGTGCTTCTTCTCAACTGGTCTCCACGACTCAGAAATTTTCCTCTCTTCCCTGCCACCATCTTTCCGGTCTCGAGGTCTATGGATACAGAGAGATATGGAACAGGCGGAGACAGTCGAGACTTACGAGACTGGACCAATCTAGATTGCGAGGATAATGTGGAGAAAGAGCTACATGTCCTTGACGAAGCGATGAACTGTGAAGCATTGAGATAGAGAGGAGCTGCTGTCGACTGCTTGCGAACAGCCGAGCAGACCGGCAGAGACTGCAGGAAAGAAGCCATCGGATTAAAGGAGGATGAACAGTGGCCAGCGACGGATGAAAACCGGACAGTCGTAATGGTAGAATGAGATAAAAGCCCCAACCACGAACGGGTTTCACCACGGGGAGACAGACGTCAAGACGATGGGATGGAGGACGAGGGACTACAGAAAGTGTCAAGCAATCACCATCCAACATGCGATTTCTTGCTTTCTGCGCGGAGACCTTCCGCTAACCCGGATACGGACTAGCGCGACCACCAGCCCTCCCGCCCACATTTTCGCCAGCGCAAAAGAACCGCCGCACACTCATCTTTGTTGGCACGGGACGAGCAGACGAAGAGAGAGAGAGAGATCCTCATCATATACCCACCCCTTGTCCATCTCTCCTGTTCCTGTCATTCTACATCATCATGGCAGACAACGCCCCCCCTACTGCTGAGACCCTCCTCAGCGGTGCCGCCGCTCACCCCCAGACCGCTGAAGAAATCGCCAACCAGTACAACCTGCTGCCCAAGCTGATCCCTTATCTCGACCGTCACCTGGTTTTCCCTCTTCTCGAATTCAGCTCGGGCCAAGATGACGAGAAGGAGGTTGTCCGTGCGAAATATGAACTTCTTAAGCATACAAACATGACCGATTATGTCGCCAACCTGTGGAAGGAAATCCACAATTCCGATACCATCCCCGACGAATTCGTAAAGAAGAGGGAGGAGGTTCTGTCTAAGCTGCAAGAATACGAGGAGGAAAGCGCCAAGATCACCCAGCTGCTGCAGGACGAGAGCGTCGTCGCCAACCTGCGTAGCGACAAGGCCGCCAACTTGAAGTTCCTCGAGGAGCAGCACGGAGTCACCGTTGAGATGGTCAACAGCCTCTACGAGTATGGTCGATTCCAGTACAGCTGCGGCAGCTACGGTAACGCCGCCGAACTTCTGTACCAGTTCCGTGTCCTTTCGACAGATAACGACAAGGTTGCATCGGCTACATGGGGTAAGCTGGCCTCGGAGATTCTCACCACCAGCTGGGACGCTGCGATGGAGGAGGTCCTGAAGGTCAAGGATTCGATTGAGACCCGCCTATTCAACAACCCTCTGGGTCAGCTGCAGAACCGCTCGTGGCTGATTCACTGGGCCCTTTTCCCCTTCTTCAACCACGATCCCGCCCGCGATGCCCTGACCGAACTTTTCTTCTCCCCCGCCTACATCAACACCATCCAGACCAACTGCCCCTGGATTCTCCGATACCTCGCCGCGGCAGTCATCACCAACCGTAACCGGGCACACAAGAGCAGCGGCTCGTACCAGAAGCAGCTGAAGGATCTGATCCGTGTCGTGCGCCAGGAGGGTTATGAGTACTCGGACCCCATCACCGACTTTGTCAAGGCTCTTTACATCGATTTCGACTTCGAAGAGGCTCAGAAGAAGCTGGGGGAGGCCGAGGATGTTCTCCGAAGTGACTTCTTCCTCGTTTCCGCCGCGGATGCCTTTGTGGAGGCCGCCCGGCACCTCATTTCCGAGAGCTACTGCAAGATTCACCAGCGGATCGATATCAAGTATGTTACTCCCGGATAGAATGATTCAACGAACAACATGTGATTTCGGGAAACGGAAACGGAAACTAATATCTGAGCTTTAGGGACCTGTCTACCCGTCTTGGCTTGAACCAGGATGAGGGTGAGAAGTGGATCGTCAACCTGATCCGTGACACCCGCGTGGATGCCAAGATCGACTACAAGGAGGGCACCGTGATCATGAACCACCCTCCCCAGTCGGTGTACCAGCAGGTCATTGAGAAGACCAAGGGTGCATTCTTCCGGACACAAGTGCTGAGGTTCGTCTTCCCGATATAATGTCCCCATTGTGTGGAATCCGAACTAACATCCAACCTTCTTTCAGCGCGGCCGTTGCGAAATAAAGGCAAGAAACGTCAAATTAACGCCCCTCGAAAAAAAGAAAGAAAGAAAACATCAAAATTCGTCCTTTTTCCTTCCTCCTAATGGTTCTGTTCATGTTGGTTATACCCGCGGACTGTGGGCTTCTTGTGTGATGGGACCAAGCAGAGTGGCATCAGGCTGGCGTTCAGGTGGTCCCACTTTTCATGTTCTCCTTTAATTTTCTTCCTTCTTCGGATTTCATGTTGTCGTTCTCAGATATCTCTCTCACCTGGGCCTCCTGCTGAACTCTTTTGTATCTTTTCCCCCTCTGCAGTGACGAAAAAGAAAAAAGAAAGAATAGAGAGGCTGCTGCTCGAATATCTGACAAACTTTGTGCTTGAAAAAAAGCGAGGAAATGAAGAACGAAAAAGAGGAACGCGAGCTCACCCTCCCTCCATCCGAGAGGTGAGCGGGCTTCGATCGAACTGGACGAGTGATGAAAGCCATCTTGTATCACATGGGCTTAGAGCTTTCTTTTCATGTTTGATCGATCTTTTTTGATGTATGCTGTTACGAATTGTCTATAGAGAGATGAGTGAATTTCAGTATCAACCTTCCGGCTGCTTCATAACGAGTCCTTGTGTCAGGCCATTGTATGTTATTTTTTTTTTCTCTGTGGGTTCTGGCTGCCTGCTGGAAGGGATCAAGATTGGGCGCATTGCAGATGACAACTCGTGTCCCTGCAAAAGGTATGGCGCATTCTCTGCCCCTGATGCGACGCGAAAGGTTGGTCATTAACTCCACCCAAGCTAAAGCAAGCGGAAGCATCTCATGTTGGAAGGGCGGCCAACGTATCCCTGACGGTCTCACAACGCCATCATCTTCCCTATATACTGAAGGCGACGCAGCACCTGTTTCGAACTCGCTGAACTCAATGAAATAACAACAACAGTAACCAGGGACATGTGAAACGACAGACGAAGAATCCGGTCAGCCGATGGCGGGGTATATGACGCAAAACTCGGAAGCGCTTTGGGGGATATCACTGGCTCTAAATCGCAGAAAGATCTATTTCTCGTGAATGGCGGGATATGGGGAGTCATCGTCCTCGTCGTGCCCCGTGTTCGGTGGGTTGCCTGCGAGAACCCGAAGCGCGCACAGGCACGATCTCGTTGATGTAGGGCTCTGACTGCCGGCATGTATTGCTTGCGAGGACGTCGCCTGTCATTCGGAGAGACTCCTGCCGCTCGTATTCCTTGGACATGACGGCCAGATCGTCTATTTGTTCCTGTTCAGAAGGTTAGCCGGCGGACTCAACCGCGAGGAGCTGTGTGAGCATGGAGCAGAGACCCGAGTGAGAGGTACGCCAACTATAAGATAGCCTTCGCGGCCCTGTTTGCCTCGATTTGACATGTTAGGCAGACTGTTCTCATGATGCGGCTGTGCCAGCTATGTCTTCGTTTACCTGGTATGTATAGGGTCTGACAGTTGCTGATGGTCCTAGGAAGTACTGGATATGCCCCAGCACAATATGCCTTGATAGTCCATAGCCTGGGAGCCAGTATTGCTGGACTTGAGACATCTTCATTGAGATTGAATGTCGTAGAGTCGAAATTTCGGAAGTATATGGGTGTGAGGGAACTATCCAAATAGGGTGTTGATCGCTCCAGATTGTCTCGTAGACTAGACGGACATTGATTGTATGCTGAATATATATCTCGACCAAACCTCACTCACGTAAGGGAGAATGATGAGATAAATACGAATATTGCCCGCGTATAGTTTGAATCAACCCTAGCAGACACCACGATGCCCAGCTGCAGCATAATCCTTTCCCACTAGAGGAGCCGATCTGCATCCCCGAAGACCACCGGGGTAGAATCTTCGAGACGAGATTGCCCTCCCAGTAGATAGATAGATAGTCCAGAACCTCGAAAGAGGACCAGTCTGTCACGAGCAGGAGTGACCTGATGGCTGAGAACTGAGAAGGCAATTCGGCTTGCTGTTCATGTCCGGATCCCGGAAGAACCGCCTCACTCTTTGAGAGGACGAGATCCAACCCACCCCCCTTTTTTCCGCACCAAAAAAATACAAAAAGTGAGGCTTGACTTCGACAAAGGCTAATGACCTTCCGCAAATCGAAACCGGCTGCACCCATGCCATGCGCTCCTGGGCTGCTCCGCCCAGGATCTTTAATCATGCCTCTGTCATTCTAAGACCCTTGGACTATTTTGCGGTGAACATGCGGCGCCAAATTGGTCCGCTGGGATGGACTGTCGTGGCTCCCAGGGTTTGGTCACTTGCTGAAGCGTTCTAGGTCGGAGAAATAAATATCGTAACTTCGTAAGCCCCCCTCTGGAGACTATACTAGCTATCCTCAGCTAGAGAGGGCGCTTATTCCAGGATTGATCGCATCCTGAGATCAACGTTTGCAGAGAGACGAGGCCGAGAAGCCCAATGAGGGCTGCTGTCAGACATCGGAGTGATTGTGTGCAGTAGATTTGTTGTTCGCAGATCCTGGAAATCCAGGTTCGATCTAGACTTGTGTATCTGGAAGACAGCCAGTGGACGTTAGAAAAAGAAACAAAAATAAAATGACAAAGAGAAAAGAAAAGCCGAAGCAGCAAGCCGGGCCCAGGATGCAACTTCACTCTTGATTCCCACCGACAGAAGGAATGGTCTCGATTGACGACGACCTGTGGATTCCTAGAAATGCATGGACCGGTTGACAACAGTTGATGATCCAGATGTCGAAGATAAAAACCACTGCGATGTATGCACGCGGCCGGTTCAGGAAGCGAAGCTGTGTGTCTTCCATGCACTATTCCCCGCAACTCATATTTATCGAGTGCTGTGTCTCGGAAGGATGGTCCTGCATCCTCTTCCTCCTCAACGAGAAAACCCGCGGAAACCACAATGGAAAGTCTCCAGCGTCGAGCATCAATGGCTTCGACGAATGCTGCTGCGGATGTGTGTTCCTCTTCGATTGGGCCCTCCAGCACCGATTTCGCAGAGATGATGGGAGGAAGTTGGGGAAGAGAACCAACCAGGGGTCTTGCGGGCTCGTTGAAACCGGTCTGTGGCAGAACAGACTTAAAGAGGTCACAAATCACCACCTGGTACAGACAATTCTCCACTCAAACAGGTATCTAGAGTTGATGATTTGTTTGGCGGATTGTTTGACAGATGCATCTATGAACTATGAACCAATTAACCCTTCCAGACAAGGTTCCAGACAACTTTCTTGGACAGCGACCAGCAAGACCGCGTACGCCTGTGGTCCATGAGATCCTCGATTATTCTGAATTCTCGAGCCGATTCCGGCCTGCCACACCTTGTTACCTGCCTGGCCCCCTGAACTGTTTGCTTGGGACGAAACCTGAAACATCATCGGCGTGAGAAGGCTTAACATTCTTTGCCGTGCAATCACTGGTTCTAATGGTACCCTCTCATACCCTCTCGCCTTGGATGTGGGACGTGAGGCTGGCGATGCTTAATCGAAGAAGATACGCCCGAAAGCGGGACCAACAGGCTGCCCAACAGCCTGAAAGAGCTACGGCAAGCCGTTACAATAACATTTCTCGGCGCAATTGGGACAAAGAAGATATTCTTGACCCTCAGCTATATAGACACCACTTTTGGTCTATCACAAGCCCAACCGGCGCACCAGAGAACCATGGCCGGGTAATAATGTTTAGAAGGGACGCCCTTAGCTACACGAACTGAATCTCGCCGACTTGCGTGACATCCTGAGTTTGGATGAGATCCATTGCTCAGAGCATCTAAAGCTTGTGGGTAAATCTTGTGGTCTGTAGAGCGATTGGAAGTGAATATGTCGACAAAACGTCTTAACTTGCTACACGTAGTCTTCCAACATCAAAACCAATAGCCGAGGGCGACTAAAAAATAGCATAGAAAGCATCAAGGCACTGAATGCATTATTGTCTATTCAATCATTACTCATCCAAAACTATATTTCGCCCGAATCTCATATAGAAACAAAACGGTAGGAGTACATTGATTTATTGCGGAGGAACGTAGGGGTGTACGAGCATCTCGCTGAATCTGTAGAAGTTGTTAGCCACATCGTTTCTGACTGCTTTGGTATCTGACTGACTTTTCAAGCTTCTCCTTTCCTCTGACTTCTTCAACCAGCAACGGCATCCGAACGACGTTGAAGTCTTCGTAGAGCTCCTCGATCTGCTCGAGGTACTTCTGCTGCATCTTTCTGCGAGCATTGCATTGCTCGCATTCGCTTCCTTTCTTGGGGAACAACAGCTGGTTGACGACGATGGCGTGCGTATCGATACTGTAGCTGGTAAGCTCCTGGATCATACGTTCGGTTTCGTACAGCGACAAGAATTCAGCAATGCAGACACACACAAAGGTGGTCATGTCGGGGTTCTTGAATTGCGTGTTGACCTCGCTGATGGTTTCCCGCAGGGACTCCATCTTCTGGAGAAGCTCGTCGATGTTCTGTCCACCAGGCAGGCCACCACGAGCACCAAGGATCGAGTTCAGCATCGGGCCGAACTGAGAGGACAGTTGGGACAGCTTCGCAAGAGCCTTCTCAAGCACAGTCGGGAACTGGAGGAAACGGAGGGTGTGACCGGTTGGCGCAGTGTCAAAGACGATGACCTCGTACGACAGGGACTTGACCTGCTTCAAGACTTCGGCAAAGGACATGGCTTCGTCGACACCGGGGATCTGCGGCACCGGGTTGTCAGCATCGACGGACATGCAGCTCCCTGCACATAAGGGAGTATACATACGCTGAAGGCAAGATCCTGCATCATGTTACCCATTCCCAGCCCCGCCATGGGGTCCTCACCCTGCGCCTCTCCGCTGGCAAGGAGATCCTGAATGCTGCCATTGGGATCGATTTCCATCGCACTGAGATTGGAGTATCCGTCGACCAGTCGCGCCTCCTTTCCAAACTTCTGCCCGAACGCATCGCTCAGGTTGTGTGCGGGATCGGTCGAGATGAGCAGGACGGACTTGCGAGCTTTGGCGAGCTGGATGGCGAGCGAGCATGATGTGGTCGTCTTTCCGACACCTCCTTTACCGCCAACGAAGATCCACCGGAGAGTCTTTTGGTTGATGATGGACTGGAGCGTGGGCTCCATGAGATCGTCATGGTGCACAACGGCGGCTGAAGACATGTTGACGGGGATTGAGGATGGGCCGATTTTAGGATTCAAATCTGCAATTGTTTTGCTGAGGTGAGCAGAAGTTCGGAAAATTTCAAGATATGGGCTGGTTACCTGTCTAGTGAGCTGTAACGAGGTTGGAAGTAATGTATTGGCTTCCCCGCAAAGGCCTAACGTTTGATTGTGGTCAGTCGAAGCTTCCGGAAGATCGACGCGACACAGTTGCGCAGTGACTCACCAGAAGACTTGGTTCGTATAATGGAGCGGGAGAGATATACAAGGCACAAAGAGCCGTTTACAAAGAACTGGTCACGGTTCAAGGAGAAGAGATGTACAACGTTAAAATCATCGTGGTGGCTTCAGCCATGGCTGGCGGGGCACGTGCGGAAACCCTCTGCCTGAGGCATCAACACTCCTCTCATGATTGGAGACATGGCTCTGAAAGCTTCCAATGGCAACGGAGAGGAGACGGCTATTCTAGTAGTAGAAACGGCTACGAATGCTTGCTACAAGCCATCTACATGCTACAATATGTAGCAAACCCGGGTGTGAAGCCGACTAGAGGTTCAATTGCAGAACTGCCCCACTGAAGGTATACTCCGTACAGCTGTCGGTGCTCTCCGATAGATGGAAAGCGGAGATAGAAAAGAGCTCCGTTGCCAGCACAAGGGCGAAGTTTTGGCTCTTGCAACAAATATTTTCTTTCCTTGTATCCCCCTTAAAAGAATTTCATCATTCCTCCTCGAGACCTTTTTCTCCTGCTCAATGGACCTTGGACACAGCCAACCCCAGTCCACCGACCACTTGGGTAAAATCACGGACCGCCTCGCTCTCTATCAGAAGCAGCTTCTCCAGACATCCAACTCTTCGCCACAACCCATATCCTCCAGTCACCCCACATCCACCATCTCAAAAGCAACCGCCTCGATGTCTCGCGACCCCATCACCTGCCACGTCCTCAATACCCTGACGGGGACCCCCGCTGCAAACCTCCCAGTGACACTGACCTTCCTGGGAAACAGCGGCAGCGGCAGTAACAAGACCCAAGATCCCATCACCTTCAGCGCAACCACCGACGCCGATGGCCGGGTGAAGAACTGGATCCCCGCGGCGGCCGCATCTGCAACGGTCTCCGGGCTGCTCTCCTCGCTGCCGACCGCCGAGAGCAAGACGAACTGGGCTGTGCGCTTCGAGGTCGGGCCGTGGTATGAGGCGCAGGGAATCGAGAGTTTCTGGCCCGAGGTGGAGGTGAAGTTTACGGTTAAGGGACGGGGTCGCGAAGGGGAGGAGGGTTGGCGGCATTATCATGTGCCGGTGCTGCTGGGTCCTTGGAATTATTCTACTTATCGGGGCTCGTAATATGGCCATTGATTCAAGCGCACACAATGTACTCATTCTGGCTCATGATGAGATCAAAGTGTCCATACTCCATAATACCGCGGATACTTCATGGGAAACTAAGAATATTGATACTTTAGATGCTGTTCTTTGCTCTGTACGCTCTGGAAGGGCATTGGGTTTAGATACTTTCACTAATGCCATATCAGAATAGTGCCTTGGCCAATCATGTTCCAGCAATGAAACATAGTTCAACTTATCAAAAAAAAAAGAATGCCTCTCATGTTTTCACGCCTGATCTCTCGGATGCCACGCCCGACACGGAAATCACTGCTATTGCCATGAAGTTCTGCTAATACCAACAACCACTTGCTATTATTTAAGAGAGCTACACGAGTAATGGCTGGTAATCGGGCAACTAGCGGGACTTCCTGAAAGGAGGCCCCCTACGAGCCTGTCTAAGACTCCCCCAACCTCCCTAACAGGCTCACCTACGGGCTTACCTAAGCAGACATGCAAGCCTTCTAGATACTTATCAGCATAAAATACAACTATAATCTTGTTCTATGTGGATTCTCTGCTGTGATAGTCCAAAGATCTCCTATATGGTGGTGTCGCGGGCTGCAATATAGAGTGAAAACACATATATCTTACAAGGTTGATTTTGTGGCAGGGTCGAGTTCTGGATATTTTTGCGTGGCATCTGAGAGATCAGGAGTTTTTACGATGTGTCGTAGGACTATCAATGCTTCACTTCAATGGGGCATTGGTTTAGGAAGTTTCGCAAAACTGTAGTACTCTTTCTCTTAAGTGAGAATGAAGAAGGAATAGCGAAGCGAAGAACAGGGAAGCTACTTTGGAGGAGAGAATTCTTCTGATGAAGACCAGAAAGCATATTGGAGGACAGGGTATCGATCTCTTCAAACATGACAATAATTACCTAGACCTGTTTATATCACCTGACCATAGATGAAATGGAGGGCATCGTGGTAATATCGACGTATACAGATCGTCTTCCATGTCTGACAAATGATTCCTGAAACTGTAGCCATCAAATCTCCTGCCCCATCCTGCTTCGAATACATTATTCGCGATGCCACCAACAAGATCAAAGTCCCCTAATACCCCGCACGAGGGCCTCGTCCGTTACGCAAGCTACCAAGTCCCCTAACGCCAAGGATAATGATATGGAGAAGAGTCATCTTTTCCATCCCTGCCTGCTCCTGGCCTCTTCAGAGTCAATGCCAAGGCCTTTCCGGCACGTGTTACAGGAGATATCTACCATATGAAGAGCTTCTGGCTCAAGTCAGAAACTATGACCAGTCCTATGACTGTATAGACCTACCCGAGAGGCCTTTCTTCATTGGAGCTGGCTCACTAATTCATTTACTGGGTAAAATAACTGGTGCATATAGTGCTGACTGGCCTCATGAGGAGATTGCTGCAGAGTATGAAAGAACTGGGCACTATTAAAGTAGAGATCTGCTAAGTACAATAATCAATTCGTTTCCCATTTTAATGCAGGCTTTTGAACAACTTCCTAGACCAGTTTGTCCTGCTTTTTGCTAATCACGCTTCATGTGTACTCTGTCCGGAAAGCCAAGACATGGTTCATGTCCGCTTGGTCGGGTAACTACTAACTAGTCTATAACCTACCTGGGCTTATGGATTATCTACTATGGAGTAGGGAGAAATACCTACAGAGGCTACAGTCACTAGACTAACAACAGGGGCCTGAGTAATTCATTGATAAGCAGCCAACAGGAACCCAAGCTTGCATAGGGGCATGTACTGTGCAGTGTCGTTGGAAGAAGCCTTCGATTCCGTTCCCTCGCTAGGCGCTGCCGGTAACCACTAACCAATGCAGGCAATCCGTCTTTACTCCCGTCCTGAGTCCTGACTCCTGGCAACTAGTGGCATATGTCATATGTAGCTCAGGTATTATTTTCAGTTTGTGTACGTACTGTGGGTTGTCACTAGATTCTATTCTAGATAGCTGATTGTAATTCAATAGGTTGGATTTCTTCACACTTCAGTTGTATGTACATACTATTAGATAGTTGGTTCGTGTCTGCTATTGTGCAATGCGAAGGATAGTCCTACTATCCACTGAAGACCGTGGAGATGGACATGGAGGCTGGAAGGATTGATTGTTGGGAGAATAGGTGGCAACTGGCAAACCGGCACACAACTTGATACCTCCAACTTTCGCTGGGTTGTCCAACCAGAAGCGGAGATCAATGTGTCACGTGAGCAATACCCCCAGAATAACCGGGCTCGATCATTGCGTCATTGCTGAAATCCAATCAGCAGTCCAGAGGATCGACGTGATGGGATCCTTTGGGGGGGAATCCAGAACGGCAGGCGAGGAGAAGTCCCAACCTGAGACTCCAGACCCGAGGATTAGGCTGTGTCGTGACTCCTCATACGCTCGTTGAATGGGGCATCAAGGGTGGATTTTTAAGCGATTCATTGCAGTTTCAGCTGTATGTAGTATGTACACCTCTGTTAAGTTCCAAGTTGGCTTCTTTGATTCTTCTCTCTACTACTAACTACTCCGTAGCCTGTCTACTTGGAAAGGTCACAAACCACAGAAATATAGATATCTATCTACTTAAGTTAGTTAGGTACTGTCGAGGATTTAACCAGCTAGCGAACTCCCTACCTCCTCATTAGAAATTGAGTCTCTGTCCGGTGCTGCACAAATGCAAGCGGGGCACAAAGAAAAACCCGTGAATGGCTGACAGGAGCAAGCAAGTGGGCCCACCGGCCGCCCAGTGGCCACCCGGCTGGTCTGACTCCGACCGTGCCCCCCAATGGAAATTCCTGTCGTCGTCACCATGATCTCATCCATGTTTCCCTCCTGGAGTCGATGTTTTTCTCTCGCTGCTTCTGCTAACCATCTAGATACACTCTACAGTACTGTTCTGGCTTCCCAGCTTGAGTTTGGAGATAGTTCGTTAGTAACTAACAACCAGCATTCTTAACCTCCCTAACCTATGCCTGAAAAAAAAAGAGTGGGAGGCAGTTGCTTATCAATAAGATACCTTAGTACTCCAACAAATCCAAACCTCCTCCAACCACCGCGTCTGGCGTGGTTCCCACGGGGGATTTCGTCATTCATATTGGTCGAAATATCTTGCCGGAGAGTCCACAGCACCAGTCTTTCTCAGGTTTTCTTCCACCAAGAAAGCAAGGGCCATATCATTGTTAACTGTGATTCGATTCGCTTCTGATGATTTTCTTGTTATCTCCTATTTGACCTTTTTTTTTCTTTTTTTTTTTTTTTGTAAAAAAAAAATTCATCTCTCTCTCACTATTTCATTTTCAATAGTTGGTGAGAGCATGGGGAAAAAAAAGAAAAAAGAGAGAGAGAGAGAGAGAGAGAGAGAGATCAGAAATCAAGCCAAGGCCGAAGTAGGAAAAAAAAAAAAAAAAAAGAAGAGAGAGAGAGAGAGGAAAAAGACGACGATTCAGGAAGAGAAGAAGGCAAAGAACACAGACAGAGTAGATTCCCGGGAGCAACTCTCTCTTCGAGGTTGCAACCTGGCAGGACAACCACGGGTTTTTGTACGCATCCAGGGTTGCATGGTTCGATTGAATACAGGTAGAAACTATTTTATAGGCTCTCTTACCTAGAATCATAATCTACAGACTGCCAGTCAGCACCCGCTTAGCTCACCACCGCCCCCGTCCCCTCTTCGCCATTTCCCCCCCTTCCCTAAAATACTAAAAGGAACTCGCTGTCAGACTCAGATCTCCCCCGACTACGTCACAATCTCTCTCTCCTTCCCTCTCTCTCTCTCTCTCTTCCTCCCCCTTGACGCTTGACCATCACGCGAAACAAAAAGAAAGTTACTCTGCCTGTCCGCGTACGGTATCTATCTATCAAGTATAGTATACTACACGTACAGCGCCAGCAGATAGAGTGAAAAATTCCGAACAACAGGAAAAAGAAAGAAAGAAGGACAAAAGAAAGAGAAGAATACTGTTAATAATTTATTACTACTCTCTCTCTTCTCTTGCAGAACTCCTTCTCATTATTCTCTGCCTCTTTTTTTTTTTTTTTTTTTTTTTTTTTTTTTTTTTTCCTGAATTCGGTCGCCTCAATTCTTACTGGTTCATTACCATTTCGTTCTGGTGTCCCTTGCCACTCAGTCCACTCGCTTGTTTCCCGTCTTTTTCCCTTCTGACTCTCTACCTTATCCTTGGTCAACTCAAAAAACTACCTACCTTGACTGGGCGGTCCTAACTATTCATCACTGCTACTGCCTCCCCTCTCCCCCTTTTGTCTCGCCTAATAAGTATATTGTTCTTTCCTCCCAGAGATCATCGATGATGTCTGCGGCCGTTGCTTCAAATATGCCTCCCAGTTTACCGCATAACCCAAATCATCGTAATCCATCGCCAATGGACTCGAAAAAGCACGCGTTGAACGAAGGTGAGTCGCATCATTCTGTGTCATGATGTGATGATGTTGGTACCTTTTTTCTTCACCACAAACCTTCTCTCTTCTGTCTCTGCATCTGGTGTTCCCTTCCCCCCCCTACTTGTCTTCAGCCTTGACCTGTTGTGGTCGGGAAGTGCGCCACTCCTTCTTCCCCAGATACTTTTGATCGCTCTCTTGCCGTCGGGATGACCTCACACTTGGCGTCATCGATTGGGGAACATCGTCCCTTATCTGATACCGATCGGTCCCCTGTCAACCACACGACAAAATATGAACCACCTCGTCGTATATCATCATCATCATCATCATCATCATTATCATCATCATCATCACACCTCGCCGTCGCCTTTCGCTATTATCATACTTTGTTGTTGTTGTTAGTCGTTCAGCTTGCTGACTCAAGGTGTCGCGTCGCGCTCCTATAGACTCGAAGGCGCCTTCCTCGGATACCAAAGATCAGAAGCCTGATGTCGACTCGCAAACCTCGTTGGCGCCTCCTCCGCGACCTGCTGTAACAACGGCCACAGATACTCCAGACTACTTCAACTCCGTACATAATCCCTTCTCCCTGGAGCCCAACCCTTTTGAACAATCCTTTGGCGGTGGTGGTGGTAACCCAAGCGAAACCCCTGGGAAGTCGTTACTTCCTCCCGTCGCATCTCTTACATCTCCCGCCTTGCCCGGTGCTAGCTCTGCCGGCGGTTATAACTGGTCGAACTCGTTGCGCTCTGGGCCTCTGAGCCCTGCCATGCTTGCTGGACCAACAGGACCCAATGATTATTTCGATAGTATCGGCAGAGGGTTCCCAACACCTAATGAATCTTCGCTTCGCACCGGGTTGACGCCAGGTGGTGGCGGTTCTATGTTCCCTGCCCCGAGCCCCAACTCGCAGGCGATTCTCCAGCAACTGCAGAGTGGAGGCGCGACCCCCTCAACGATTGAATTCCATCGCACTGCCCTGAACGCCGCGAAGAAGAACGGCTTGGGCGGTCCCACCTCCAATCCCACGACTGACCCGGAGGCAGTTCACGGTGTGAGCATGGACATCAAAGGCAGCCAGCCTGCTGCCGTCGATCCTTTCACACATCACGACGCAGCAGATGCGGCCAATGGCCTCTTCATGTTGGCCAAAGGCGGACAGGCAAATCAGTTTGTTTCCAACCCTTCATCTGTTCCCTCCCACGCTGTTCAGGGTGCCGATCAATCGCATGATATGGATCGGCGGGGTTCCCACAATGTCAACGGCGCGCTCAGCAGCGGCAGAGAGATGAGTGGTGATGCATCTGATATGCAGGAGCAGGCTAAGCCCACCGCGAAGGGCAAAGCCAAGAGAAATTCTGCCACCAAAGTAGGAACCGCCCCGAACAACAGACGTAAGGCCGACGATACTCCTGCCAAGGGTGCGAACAAGAAGGCCAAGACCAACAACAGCGCTGGTAGCGTTGAGCCTCCTTCCGATCCCGGTGATTCGGAAGAAGAGGAAGAACTAAAGAGAAAGATCCAGAACGACTCGAAGAAGATGACTGATGAAGAGAAGAGAAGAAACTTTCTGGAAAGGAATCGGTAGGTCAAACTACTCATTGGTCTTGGAGGTTTCCTTCATCAGTACTGACTCGAAATTCCTCTAGGGTCGCGGCGCTCAAATGCCGTCAACGGAAGAAACAATGGCTTGCCAATCTTCAGGCGAAGGTCGAGCTGTTCACCACAGAAAACGATGCTCTCACCGCTACTGTCACCCAGCTCCGTGAGGAGATTGTCAACCTCAAGACTCTATTGCTTGCGCATAAAGACTGTCCTGTCTCTCAAGCTCAAGGATTGGGTCCCCTCATGATGAATGGAATGTCAGCAGGCTTCGACCCCCACCCGTACAACATCCCGAGCAACATGGGTATGCAGCCCGGGGCACCTATCCCTACCCAGGGAATGCGACGATGATGTGTGATTCACCCAAAGCCATGATCTTAATTGATGCCTGATCATGATGATGATATCTAAAAATGCGATCTTTTCTTCCACGGTGCGCAAGGGCCGCTTTGGTCTAGACGGCGGCACGGTGTTTTCCACTTCCATCTTTTCCCCCTGCGCGGAATTGTTACATTTCGAACTTTCTCTCTCGGCTGCGACTCTCCCGCGAAATCTCTATGGCATGGGCTGGTGTTAATGATGTGTACGAACTTTCAAAACTGGACGGGTTGAACCAGCTGGTGCGATGGATCTTTATTGCACTACCGGAAGGTGCAAATTGGGCGCATGAACCTTTTCCTCTTCTTTTTCTTTTGGCTACTTGAGTTTCCCCTTTCTCTTTCTTTCTCGTGTCTTCCTATCCCGAATCCTTTTCTCTCAAGACTCAAGCTGCGGGGGCTGTATAGTCTCTCTGTACTCTGGCCGTTCCTTTTCTTCTTCATCCAGGATTTTTCTTCGTTTGTCCCATACTTCTGGGGAGGGGGTGCCCAGGTGTTATTTTCCTATTTTCTTTTTTTTTTTTTTTTCACGTCTTAATCGGGCGGCGTATAGGTGGCTCAGCTTTGCTTTTGCGTTCAATCTTTTTTTCTTTTCCATGTACGATGTTTAGGCATCTAGGAATGGAACACACAAAGTTCAAATTTTTACTCATTTGTCTTCCCATACCACTTGTAGAAACGACAGAAACGGGTCAGTTCTATACATATAAGATCGTTTCTTACTAGTAGATCCCCCGTTGGACATAAGAGTAGTAAGAACTAGGAAGTCTGCAACCACTGACATATGCGGGTCTTGGCAGGGCCCAAAATGCAACCACTTCTGCTGGGTCAACACAAAAACACTCCAAGCTCACATGGGAGGAGCTCTTCTGCCACAGATTGTGAGCCTCTTAGGTCAAGCAGAGAGAGAAAATTTACACGGTATTACTTACGACTGGCTTCAGGATGCAACGCGTCAATTCGAAACCTGCTATTGACTGTGAACGTTTGACCAACCAAATCCCCGCCGATTCGCGTTTTGCCTTATCCGCGTCACCTTGAAACCTCGATTGCTAGCAACAGTCTCGCAACACCTACACACACTTTAAAAACAGACTCGAGGATAGATTGGTACGAAAAGCAACAGGCGGTTACAGAGAGGCGCCAAACCCGCACCCAGCGGCAGTCGGCTTAAGACTTCGACAATGGCTTCGCGTCACCCCGCGCGCCCGCGTCGCATCGACGATGCCCTCTCCCAGCTCGTCGACTCCCTCACCCCTCCGCTCTCCCTCTCCGAGCTAGGCGACACCATCCCCGACGACGCGGAGGATCTCCTCGCCGAAGCAGAAGACCGACGCCACCAGGAGCTTCTCGAGCATGCATGGCGCATCATCGACACCCACCCAGCCTCCACGAACGACCCGGCCTCGCCCACCGCCGGCGGCGCGGGTCTGGGCATCGCCCGCCGCGGCAGCCTCGCTGGCGGCGAGAACATCAACAACGCGTCGGATCTGATCAAGCGGAAGCTGCTCCGCGAGAACGCGAGTCCCGATAAGGCAGTGCGGTTCTCGAATCTGTATTCGCGGCTCTTGACGCAGCCAGTGCTGTCGCAGAAGTGGGCTATTCTGTACCTGCTGTATCGGCTGTCTGGGTCGGAGGCTCCCGCTGAGACCGGGGATGAACATGGGCGGAGCCGGAGTCCGGTGCTGGAGGCGGGGAATCTGCAGAATGTGGTGTTGAAGGGGGGCCGGGGGAGGCATGCGGTGCCGACGAGACTGGCGGGGGACTCGGACGAGGATGGCCCGGCTGTAAGTTCTTCTGCGTCGCAGGTTGCGGCGAAGATGGAGAGGAAGGCGTCGCTCCGGCGGCCGGAGTGGGAGAGGGAGAGGGAGCGAGAGCGAGAGCGAGAGAGAGATGTCGAACCGGAACAGCATGGGCATGTCGCAAAGGAGGGTCGAGTCGCTGCGCCGAGGGACCATCATGTGGTGGAAGAGCAGAAGGGTTCATTCCAGGCCCCATCTTTCACCACGGATTCGGGGGAGAAGCGGCCGGCCGAACAGGGGCTGTTGCGCGACCTACCCTTCAACTTGCAGGGCTTGTCGTCCTCTAATCTGGAGTTTTCATCATCCTCTATCTTAAAACTACCTTCCGCCCTTCCTATACCTGTGCTATCGCTGCTAAACACACTGGCCGAGCCGTGTTTGTTATACAAAGGTCTATCGACATATGTGGAGGATTCCGGAGGCGGGCTGCTTACCCAAAGTTTACGTGCTGCTCTATCGAATGAGCTACGTTCCTACTTGGGTCTCGTTGCGACTTTGGAAGGAGAGATCCGGCGGGCGCTGGCCGCTACCGGGGACCCTCAACATCCCAAAGACTCGTCAAGAGGACTGGTGACGTTGAAACGTTGCGTGGTATGGACTCGAGATGCGACGATGGCCTTGCGATTGATGAGTTTGATCGTGGAGGAGGCTCGGAGTAAGTCTTCCTTCTCGCGGACCAGCTAGAATCCTTAAATTGGCTAACGGGCGCTGCAGATAAGAAGGGTGGTCAATTGGTATCCATGATCCACAGTTTCTCGACCTCCCACGGAGACCCGTTTGTCTATACATTTGCCGAAAAGCTGCTTGGGCACGTCACACGTCCGTTCTACGACATGCTGCGGCTGTGGATCTATGACGGCGAGCTTTCAGACCCTTATCAGGAATTCTTTGTCGTGGAGCCGGAATTCCGACCAAGTACCGATCCGCGACGTATCGCAACCAGCGTCTGGGAGGATAAATACAAACTGGACGATGAGATGGTGCCTTCCATCATCACACAGGACTTTGCGAAGAAGGTCTTCCTCATCGGCAAATCACTCAATTTCATCAGATATGGGTGCGGTGACTCTGGATGGGTCGAGGCCTACTCTAAGCAGGCTTCGAAGGAGTTGCATTACGGTGATACAGCAAGTCTCGAGACATCAATCGACGAGGCTTACAAAACCACCATGGCGCGGCTCATCCACCTCATGGATGACAAGTTCAAACTGTTTGATCATCTTCACGCACTAAAGAAATACCTGTTGCTGGGCCAGGGAGATTTTATTGCCCTGCTTATGGAGTCATTGGCGTCGAATCTGGATCGGCCGGCGAATTCACAGTACAGACATACACTGACTGCACAGCTGGAACATGCCATCCGTGCTTCGAATGCGCAATACGACCCACCTGATGTCCTTCGCCGCCTGGATGCCCGCATGCTGGAGCTTAGCCATGGAGAGATCGGATGGGACTGCTTTACCCTCGAGTACAAGATTGATGCGCCTGTCGACGTGATCATCACGCCTTGGGGCTCAACGCAGTACCTGAAGGTGTTCAACTTCCTTTGGCGTGTCAAACGGGTCGAGTTCGCCCTCGGCAGCACCTGGCGGCGCTGCATGACTGGTGCTCGCGGCGTTCTGGGGAGTGTCAGTGACAAAGTCGGGGCAGACTGGAAGCTCGCAAGATGTGTGATTGCAGAGATGATCCATTTTGTTTGCCAGCTGCAGTACTATATCCTCTTTGAGGTCATCGAGGCCAGCTGGGACCAGTTACAGGCAGCCATCTCCAAGCCCGGGTGTACGCTCGACGACCTGATTGAAGCGCACACCAAGTACCTCAACTCCATTACACACAAGGGCCTTTTAGGCTCGTCATCGTCGTCGAGGACTGCATCCGGCCACAAACAGGAAGAAGGCTTCTTGACCCAGCTTCATCAAATCCTGAAGATCATGTTGTCCTACAAAGACGCCGTCGATGGTCTCTATTCCTTTTCTGTCGCCGAATTCACCAGGAGGCAAGAGCTTAGCGCCAAAATCGAGACGCGCACTGCCCAAGGCCGCTGGGGTATCACCGAGCGCGATCTCCTATCGTCGCGGCGCCCAGGAACCCACAAGAATTCCATATCTTCACTGTCGCCGTCGCTGGCCCAGGCCCCCGGTCTCGGTAACCCCGGCGATGGCTTCGACACTCCCTCCTCCCTTCCCAACCATGATCTGTCTGCCGACGACCACATGCTCGCATCCCTTCGCACACGGCTGCGCGAGCTCTCCGCGGAGTTCCGCTCGCGGCTGAATGTGCTCCTCGGCGACCTGGCCTACCAACCCGATGTCGACATGCGCTTCCTCGGCGTCGTCATGAACTTCAACGATGTCTATGAACCAGTCCGCAGACGCAGGGCAGCGACAACAAGCTCCAGGGATAAAGAGCGGGCGCGACGTCGAGCGACGGCCCCCGGAGGAAACGGAGAGACTAACCCCCAGAAGGAAGTCAGGCGAGAGAGGAAAGATGCAGCTGGTGCGGACAGCAGTGGGAATGGAGCGTGATTGACAACACGCCCTTTTTCTTTGTTTTTCTTCTTTTTTCTTGAGATTATGGGTTTCATTTAGACTTACCGTCGGAGTCTGGGGAAATGGGGGTCAAGCAAACATGATAACGTCGAGATGAAATATCTACTTACGGTCTCCGCCGGTGTTATAGAAGATACCTACCTACCTACCTACCTGCCTATTCACTGAATACCAGTTTATCAAGACTTGTAAATACAAAGCCATACACGATAAATTCCAAAGTAGGTTCATAGCTAGCTTCCATGGCAAGTCCAAATTCCTTATCAGTAACCCCGACACCGATAAGCAAACGCTATTTTGCCCAGCTCCGCAACTCATGTTGGAGAAAAGGGAAAAAAAAAAAAAAATTAATTTTCCGCGAAAAGCAAAAGCAGCCTACGAGACCAACAACCACCACAAGATTATTTCACCCCCCCAGAAACACATATTTCTATGCTCGATTGAGTCGCACCTTTGCCTAATTGATCACCCTCCGAAACTTTATTAGCCTCGCATTCCTCCAGACCCGAAAAACCCACCGACACAATGTCGAGCGAGGAAGCAAAGAAGAAGACGAAGAAGAAGGAGAAGTCGGGCGTCAAAGCCAAGCACGCGAAGAACGCAGAGCAAAATGACAGTGAGCCGGTAGTCAGCGCCGAGGCGGGCGCGATGAAGCCAAAGGAGAAGAAGAGCAAGAGCAAGAGCAAGAAGAGGCGCCTGGAGGAGGAGGAGGAGGAGGATGGGGAGGGAAAGGCTGCTCCTGTCGGGGAAGCAAAGGGGGAGGGAAACGGGGCGGCTGAGCAGCAGGAGCGCTCACGGAAGAAGAAGCGCGTGTCGTTTTCTGCGGAGACGGTGGTGCGGGAGGTGGAGGATGTTCTGCCGGTTGTGGCTGAAGAGGAGGAGGAAGGGGATGCGGATGGGGAGGCGGATGATAATGAGAAGAAGAAGAAGAGGAAGAAGGAGAAGAAGGAGAAGAGGAAAGAGAAGAAGGCGGCGACGACGGAGACGGCCGGGGAGGGAACTGGCTCTGATGCGGCAAAGGTCCATGAGTCTCCTCTCCTCTCGTATCTCAATCTGTACCACAAGCACCGCGCCGCGTGGAAGTTCCAGAAGAACCGCGAGACGCATCTTTTCAAGCACATCCTGTCGCTGGACCAGGTCCCCGCGGAGTACAACGCTGCGCTGCTTGCCTATCTCCGGGGCCTCAAGAGCGAGGGCGCGAAGGAGCGGCTGCGCCAGATGGCGGAGGAGGTTGTGAAGGCCGAGGCGGAAGAGAGCGCGGCTGAGGGACAGGACGAGGAGACGGAGGAGAAGGCCTCGCCGGATATGACGGGCTACAACCAGGTGGTGGAGGAGCTTCGGAAGCGTTTGTCCCAGGGCAGGGAGGATATAGAGGGCCTTGAGATGCCGGAGCAGCTGGAGGGGGATAATCTGAAAAAGCTCCAGAGGCGGCTACGTGCGGAGCTCGTGTTTTTCGCAGTCACGGCCAAGCTGTTCTATCCTGAGAAGGCGAAGAAGCGTGGGCCTAGCACCCAGGCGCCGCCTGTTAAGAAGAAGAAGAAGAACCGGACGGCCTTCATCGAGATCTCGAGCAGCAGCGAGAGCGACAGTGATAGTGACGGCGACAGCAAGAAAGTCACTAAGAAACCCGCCAAGAAAGCTGTGAAGTCGAAGAAGGAGAGCTCTAGCTCTAGCGATTCCTCGACAGACACGAGCAGTGATAGCGATGGCGACAACAACAGCCGCAAGAAGAAAGCTACGAAGAAGAAGAACGAAAGCTCTAGTGAGAGTTCCAGCGATTCATCGACGGACTCTAGCAGCGACAGCGATTGAAAGGAGACTTGTCTACTAGGGCTTACAATTCGTTAATCTGTATTCTGCTTAGGTGCATGGGTCTGAGCCTGCCGTCTACGCCATTGAGATCACATTGATGCACGCGGGAGGATGTCGGAAGCTTCTTCTGAATAGCATTCTTTGCCTGTGGATTGTATATAAACAAAAGCTTGATACTTGGGTTGGGTATATACGGAGTTCCTGCTTAAATAATTATGTTGAAGACCAAGGGAGCGAATACTTCCGAGCATATTTTGATATCGGTAGATTGTTGCGGCCATGAACAAACCACTCCTGTCTCCTACAGAAGGATACTTGGTTGCGAGGATGTGTAGAGAAGGCGGTGACAGCGGAGCTTACTCAATTGGGCCCTGAAGCTTGGAGCTTCGGCCAGGCACCTCCAAGCACGCGTCAGTTGAAGACTCTCAGTCTATCATCCTTCAATCTTCCTCGCTTCTATCCTAAATTCTGCTTTACCCTCTGCACTTATCTCCTTTACGTCTGTTCTTTTGTTTCAGGGTTAATTTTGACAGCAGCAATCATGTCTGGTATGCTCCTTGGCTGATTATCCAACCGGACCCCATGACTTCATCAAGAAGCTGACATCCTCTTCTGAGCAGGGAGCGCGGGATACGATAGGCACATTACCATCTTCTCAGACCAGGGTCGTCTGTACCAAGTCGGTATGTACAGGTACCTCTACAAAATTCCTGCCATCGCCCGTGCTGGTCGCAGCACTTCATCCCAACTGTCGGGAATGCCGCACACATCATCAACGATGGACTAACATCTACATCGCTGAACCCAGAATATGCCTTCAAGGCCATCACAGCTGCTAACATCACCTCCATCGGCGTGAGAGGGAAGAACTGCGCCGTGGTATTGTCTCAGAAGAAAGTTGCCGTAAGTCCGCTCACCGTACTGGACAGGGATATGACAGCTGTCTGATTGATCGTTTTGAAGGATAAATTGATCGACCCATCCTCCGTTTCGCACATCTTCCGGCTTTCCCCCACCGTCGGTTGTGTCATGACCGGATCGATTGCCGATGCCAGAGCATCTGTCGACCGTGCCCGCGGCGAGGCGGCTGAATTCCGATACAAATATGGCTACGAGATGCCTTGTGACGTTCTTGCGAAGAGACTGGCCAATATCAACCAGGTCTACACACAGAGGGTGAGTTTATATTTGGATCCCTTTCGGTGATTGAGAGGGCAGTAGGCTAAGCGAGATCACTAAACCAGGCTTACATGCGTCCGCTCGGAGTTGCGATGACCTTGATCTCCGTCGACTCAGAGAATGGCCCACAGCTGTACAAATGCGACCCTGCTGGATACTATGTTGGATACAAGGCCACTGCCTCCGGTCCTAAACAGCAGGAGGCACTCAATTACTTGGAGAAGAAGTTGAAGAACAAGGATTACGCTGAGGGCAGCTGGGAGGAGGTTGTGGAGCTGGGCATCACGGCCCTGAGCAATGTGCTGAGCGTCGACTTCAAGAAGCACGAATTGGAGATTGGCATCGTCGGTGGTCCCCGAGCGGATGGCCAGGAAGGGACGGATATTGCATTCCGTGCCCTGACGGAGGAGGAGATCGACGAGCGGCTACAGGCCATCAGCGAGAAGGACTAATTTACTGGCGGGAAGGTATCCATGTTCTTAGATGCAGACGACATAGCAATGCCACTTCTTTGACGTTCAATGCGCTGATCTCACCCCATCCTGGTTGCGAGTTTTTTTTTTTTTTTTTTTTTTTTTTTTGGGAAGGTCTGAACCTCGGATGTTTCCGTGATCTAACCAAGGCAATTTCACCATTGTTTATCCGGTTGGTCCTCCACAACAGTGGCAATTCCTGGGGATGGAGACGTCGGCTCTGATATAAGACTTCCGTAATTTGAGAGGCTTGAGGGAAGCGAAAGAGGTGCAGATTGCTGCTGCAAGTACCAGGGGGTGGGGATAAACAGGCATACCCTTTGGGCTTCGGTTGACATAATGCGACGTCAGGGATTAGACCTGAGAGTAGAAAACCTTGACAAGAGGATCACTACGATCTAGGGTTCGTCGCAAGGGGGTCGGGTTTGGGACGTCGTCGACGACGTGGTGGAAATCCGAACGCCTCATGGGATTCCCAAGACGAATTCGCCACATGTGGATACGCAAGTTCAGGTCTTTCTCAGGCCTCAGGCACTAAGGGTTTCCCACTTTCAGCTGTGGTTTCGCTGCTGCAGCCCGGACTTGTGGCTGAGCTGTGTGGCTTTAGCGCCGACTGTTCGTTCTATCGTCTCTCGTCGATTAATTTAGACTTGGATTATTATTGATCGCTTTAACGTGTCGTGTCAGACTCAAGAACGAGACAATCAGGAACCAGACTCTCTTTGTTCTATTTTGCTCCATCCCTGCCTTGACGTGAAAATCATGTAGATATTATTATTATTATTCTCCTTCTTATTCTTATTGTTATTCTTACATTGATTCCTAATCAGTGGCGTGGCGGAGGAGACAGCAGCAGCAGCAGCAGCAGCATCCAGCTGGAATGGTCTGCGGGAGGTTGTTTGACAAGTGGTCTCGCGTCGACTCTATCGGATATAGCGCCATTAGTGATTGTTCTCGAGGGACACTGCTAAGTAGTAAGTCTGTTGTATAGTGTATACTCGACTGCTTGTCTCCACTCTCCACCCAAAATATGATGCATATTTGCATAGACCAAGTTGATACCGTTAACCGAGATCTATTGTGGATCACCATTCCGCTGACTCGGTTTTGTGGCACATGAAAAGATGCATCAATTCAACATCCGACCATTCAGTATCGGGCTTAGTGGCTGTCTTTTTTCTTTTTAGTTTTCCTTTTCTGTTCTTTTGCCCTGAAGCTTTGCTGTATGTTGAGTTCTTCGCCGAAGAGTCGCTGCTGCTTACCTTAGTCTCGCGCTTAGGTCTGGGGCACTCGTTTCCCAACTCTCGCTAGTAGTCGTTGATAGTGTACGGCAGAAGAGGGACGGACTTCTGCGTGGTATGGATACATGGCTATCCATGGATCCTTTGCTTGCTCTAGATCCACCATGATTGTCAGAACCCAGCTGTGCTTACGAGCTGTGATGTCTTGACTGTCCATCACCGGTAGCCATTGGTGCAGCCAGCCACGACTCAGGATTGAGTTCTCCTTGTGTAGAGCTTCTCCTCATGTCGTGTGTCCTATTTTATTTTATTTTATTTTATTTTCTTTTGTGTCCAGCTATACACTGACAGAGCTGGGATAGTCGAAGGACTTGCTCTATGGTGATTAAGCTTAAAAGGATAGCCCGCCCTCAACCATGGGATGGATCAGACAATGAAACCAACCTGATCACGAATCGTTGTTGTCTTCTGCTACCTGGGATCGGATCAGTCTATTGCTGTCTTCCTTTCGTCTCTCCGACGATTCTCTACGGTACTCGTCCGACAAAGTAGCAATGGCTGATGGACGTAAGTCGCACCGTCCCCGACACTGATCAGCAGCAAGCGATATGATGCTAACGGGCGTCCCATGGCATAGTCAACCAAGCCCGCGCCTTGAGGGTAGCGGAGATTATCAATGATTATCGTACACTTCTCATCCACATTCCTCAACAGAATGTCGATGCATCGCCGGACGATGTTTCGGAAGAGGGCTACGCGGTGCTGAGGGAGTGCATGGCTGCAGCGCAGTCTCTCCTGTCAGCCAACTACAACATGAACGCGGTACCAGCGCACTCGAGCAGTGCTGAGACGGAAAAGGCAGAGTTGCGACGGTATGTCTCCCACGCGTCCCCTTCCTCCCCCCCAGAAAGGTTGACACCCTCGTACTGACATATTGCTAGGGTCATCCTCGATGCTAGTGCCCGCCGATTTCAGGCGCATATGATTTACCTTCGTGCTGCTGCTGCCAAGCGCTGGGCGATCCATCGTCAGAATACGTTGCGTGGTCAGAGACCTGCATCGCAGCATGCGAGCCAACTAAAAGCGGTGAGCAACGCATTTCGACAGGTGAGACACTTGATAATCTCGCTACTTTTACTTTGCGTCATTCCACAAGACATGCACTGACGGATTGACTAGGAGCTCCAACAGGTGACTGATGCGCATGTCGTTGCTGACCTTCGGGCAGCCGATGTCCGGGCAGGCCACTGGCTCGACGACGACCCGTCGCTAAGCGCAATTCTTGCCTGTATCCGGTCACGCTCGTGAGGGTTCATGGTACTGCTCTCGGATTTTGGATTCTCTATGGATATGTTGGTGGCCGGGTTCCGGATGCACTTTTTTTCTTTTCTCTCTCTCTCTCTCTACTGTTTGAATAATATGGGGGCTAGTTGTGGCATGATGCGTTGCCCTCTACAGAACGGCGCGGGTCGCTTACTCTGTAGTGGGACACAAAAGAGCATATGGGGATTCTTCCATCTATCTGTTTTTCTTACTTGTCCATCTGGCTATGATATCCTGTGAGTGGTTGTTTTGTACGTGTATCTTTTCTTTTTTTTTTTTTTTTTTTTCGGGTTTAGATGCGGTTGAATCTGAGGGTTTCCTTATTTTGTTGTTTGGATACACCAGGGGGATTCCCTGTTTCAGTCTGAATGTCGCATTGACTTGGAGATGAAACGGTCTAGACTCTAGAGTATGTTCTCACATCAAGTAAGTCAGAGATTTGACTGTGATGGATGAACAGCTGCTTGACCTGGTTCTAGACGCTCCAAGCACTCACTATATTTCTATCTATACCCACCACTCAATTGATTGATTGATTGATGGAAAACCCCACGGACGTAATCACCTCATCAAGATCATCTTTACAGATCTTAGTAGTGCACTAGCCACAAGCATAAGATACATTATCAGCGTGGAATAGAGTTCTGACTTTAACATCGTCAGTAGTATCCTCTTCTGGGATCGTGAAGTAAGGTAGTGGAGAGGAATGTCCGTCGTCACTCGTCAGTAGTACTACTATGGAGTAGATATCCGACGAGTAGTACTCCGTAGGCAGTAGATAGATACAGTAGTCAGTAACACATCCCAGCTGAAATACTGTGGAGCTTTCATTTACCCACAGAGTACTACTTTGCATGCGATCTGATCTACTTCTAATTTATTATTAATACTTATTCCATGCACCAAGATCAAAAATTAAGCAGATACGCAATGTACGTTTGGTGCGTTTCGCCCCAAATCCGACCCTCCAAACTAGGCCGATGTGGCCGTGCAAAGGGTCCTGCAGTAGTTTGGCGCCATTGAGGCCAATCGGTGGTGATCGTCTGTGGGTTTGTGGTGGAAGTTCAGCTGGCGACGTTCGGGATGGAGATACCCACACGGATTCCTTCAGTTAACTATTATTATTGTTATTGTTTTATTATTATTATTCTCGTAGAAAGGGAACAGAATCTTTCGAATTCGATGGGTTGGAGCGAGGATGTCTTGCTTTTTTTTCCATGTGTGACCCTGGCTGAGCCAGCCCACGAGGCAATCCTGATCATAGGTATTATTGTCCTTGCTCCTTGGTATCCTGGAATGTGCATGGCCACGTTGTAGATGCAACATCCTTCCTTCTCTTCGTTTTTTTTTTTTTGAATTTTTTTGAATTTTGTCTTTCTGGAATCGACCATTTAGAGAAGAGGATCGAGTAAGGAATTTATGCTGGGCTGATGAATCAGATCATAGGATATGGGATGAAAAAGTCCGGGGTTTCGTCTCATCTTGTGGATACCTTCATTTTGTCTCTCATGTTGATTCTTCCTGCGTGTGATCTTCTTATTATGTTGGTGATTGTTCTCTATATACACTACGGAATGGTTGAGTATAGGTCGCCTCGAGTGATCGAGTCTTGGGTTTGCTCGATACTACCCGACAACCGTCCCGTGGATTTCCCAACTGCAACCCACGGCCTCATGATGGATCTTGAGATCTGGTCCGAGTGTATCTCGACCGTCTCTCCCAAGTCTTCAGATCCCGCTATTGAACAACACTGTATGTGAGAGCAGAGGGCACCCGACACCTCTGGCTGTTGCACAATACCCGTCTTCCCTCTGTTCTGTTCTCATGATAGTGACGGATCGACTGGGCTGAACCAAGTGGGGTACACGTGAGGCTATATTTTGTTGCTTCTCCAGACAACAAGCGAGAAAGGACTGAAATAGTTACTATTGAACAGGGATTTCTGCGGAACGGCATCGACTTTCCATTTCCAGAAAAGGTTTAGGTTACCGCCGCTTTTCGCTCTGGGATCAGCCGGGGATCGTGGCATGAGCACGCCCAGTGCGTGTGCTGATCTCACGGAGCAGTCCGGACGTAATCAGTAGCAAGTCCTGACCGCCCGGAGCAGGCGTACTCGGCCACAACTGCCCAGAAAATTCAGCCAAATAAAGCTACTTCCGCCAAGCCGGTCTGCGCCACCAAACAGAGTCAGTGGCCCTCGAAATAATTACGCTCATGGCAATGCAAACGCTGTAATTATCTACTATTTCTACTTGGACCAATTGCTAGGATGCTGTGAAGGCAGTGGAATAATGTCAGTTGCCACAGCCACTGATATAAATGGCCCCGTATGGTTGTGTTTAGTGTGCTAGGATACAATATCCCTAAACCGAGCCTTTTCAGTTCACTGACTTACATTGAAAGGTAGGAGTCCTTAATGAAGGCAGAAGCCACGGCAGTGGCCCTGCCTAGACCATGCATATCTTATAGTATTAAATCCCAACCACAGCAGCCTAACATGGAAATTACACTAGTAGAGGAGATGGCCCTGTAAGTAAACTTAATTAATTTTATATAGTCTCACATAAGGTTAACTACACAAGGTACTTTATATCATCAAGGTATGCATTCTAATAAATAGAAATAGGTTAGTATAAAACACTATGCTGCATTAACCCTATATATATTCTAGTATTATAATAATATAATCTAACTTTCAGAACTGTACATACCTATTCTGCAGTTATAGCAATAGTTAAGGAAGGATAGTCTTTTCACAGCTGAGTTTATTCTATTCTAACCATAAAGTTAGTGAGGGGCTAACTACTCTAGTGGGGTTAGTTAGGTACCCTACTACCTTACTAATTCTACTGCTTAATAAAGACACTAGTCTAGGAAGTAATGTGAGAGAGCAGCTATCTATATATAGAGTATAAGTCTAACTAATTCCTAACTCTATAATAGAAAATCATTATCACCTTAATATTTAGAGATAAATCTAAGCTGCTTATCCACCCTGAGGCTGAATTACTTAAAAGGTACCCAGAATAAAGAATAAGCCTAGATATTTTATGGACTGTAATACCTATGAATAAGGGAGAGTATATAAAAATAGACTATTACTACCTAATCATCCCCATGAGAATAAAGTTCCCTGATAATGTGCTTATTCTATAATAGCATCTAAAGGACAGGCTGCTAGCATGCCTATATTATTCTGTAAAATATCTAAAAGCACTATATCAGAGGGTGCTAAATGTTAATAACCATTATTAACTTTATAAAGAAGGATGTTAAATTTTAAATAGTAGCCACTATAGGAAAAATCCCCCTAAGTGAGAACCTTAAGGTTAGGAAGGCCATTAGTGCTAAATGCCTACTCTGCAAATCTGAGAATATTGCTAGATCCATACAGCAGGTCTGGCTAGTTAGATTCTATGATGCTATAATAATCAGTCTTCTATAAGATGAAGTAAGCTTATCATCACCATATTTAAAATTATAGATAGGGCCAGAAGACTAGCTAGACTAATTTATTAATCTATTCAGGACCACCCCACTCACCTAAATATATAAGAGTCTGTATGAGGGTCTGCACTATGCTTTATATAACTAGGTGATCTTATATCTCTAGTTAGCTATTATAGTATAAGATGCACGCACTAGCATGTACTAATTTATTAGGTGGTATAGATAATCTAAAGTAAGTTAATTATTTTACTTATAGTACATCTTCTAAGTAGCTGGGCTAAGGTATACCTCTATTAATCAGATATTAGCTGCCTCTATTAATGAGATGATGCATAACTAATAACTTTAAATAAGTATAAGTAGAGATTGCATATATAAGAGAATCCTAGTCAAAGGGCTCTAGGAGCATAAGATAGAGCACCTCTAAGTAGTATATATACTAAATAAATTTATAAATAATCTATATTAAGCACACATGTGCAGGCCTTTAAAGACTATTAATATCTAGGGAAAGTTTAAGCTCCCTTAACTTTAGTATTTTCCCAGAGGTGAGTACCTGTTATAATAATTTAAGTAACCCTGGGCAGTTCTGCAGTTCTAAAGACTTAATACATACTATATTAAAGGAATGTAGTATTTAGGCACTAGTATAGTAAAATAAGACACCTAATAAATAAAGGTGTTTAAGAGACTGGAAAAGAACCCCTTTATCTTTAGGTGTGATGTCCAGCACATTCTAGGTGAAAAAATTATTAGGTATACTCTGGGAGCTCTATTAGTAGAACCTATTAGCCTAGATCTTCATCACACAGTCCTAGTTTATAAGGTTAAGCATGAGTGAAGAGATCTGATGACTAAGGGTTCTGAAATAGTCCTTAACAGACTTAAAATTACTATATCTATTTAGCCCTCTCCATGCGAGTACTTTCAGATCTTTAAACTAAATAAGGTTAATATAATTACTTGAGCTGTACTTGCTATCAGTGATGAGGGTAATTAATTTTATTTTTTTCTGGCTCCTAAGAGGAGAAAGCTTATCACTAGATAGTAGAGCTTTAGGGATATATGTACTAAGTTCCTACCTAAGGTTAAGTAAGTAGTTAGCTAAAGAAAAGAAGCATAGCTCTAACCTAAAGCTTTATAGCTAGTTATTATATAATAGCAGTGAATTAAGAGACTTCATTAACCTAAGAAAAGAGTCTATATGGGCACTCTATACAGGTTATTATATAAGAGTATAGGTTAGATATAGGAAAGGAATTAACCCTTTACTCACCTTAGGCAACTCCTTATTAGGATGCTCATCATCTATATCTTTATGATCTATCTACTTATAGAATGTATCATCCTTATCTATAGGAACTTTAGTAATATCTTAGTCATCACTATAGAGGTGTATACAGCGCAAGACTACTTACTTATGGATTAGAATGCTTAAGCCTAGCTCTTATATATAGATGCTGTATTTCCTTGGTATTACTTCTAGTGTAGTAGCTAGTTTTTCTAATAATATTTCTATTACAGATAGGATAACCAACTAATAGAGATGAGGGATAGTGTAATTATAGAGATAAGAGCAAACTTTAGTTAGATATTTTAAGTCCCTATAGTTTCTAATCTTCAAGGATAAGCATGTGAGGCATAGTTTTGAGGTATAGTAACTTACTTAGCTAAATATTATATCTAAGATTTCTGCTGGAAGCTTATCCAGTATTTTAATGGTGATGCTTCACGCCTACCCTCTTAAAATCAGAACATTAGGTTTAGGAATAATAATAAATATATAGATACCAGGTAAGTACACTGAAGAATAGGGGTTATGATTTTATAAGTAAGAATTTAGAGAAGATGATATTAGTAGATTAAGCTGCTTCATCTGTGGATTATAGGTGTTATTAGGCTAGCTATTAGTTGGACCTAGCTGAGGTGAAACACTGTGGTTAGGTAAAAGTTTTAGTGTGAAAAAGCCACTATTAGTGAACTATACAGTATAATATTATTCTGCTTACCAAGGTGGAGAACATAACAATGCTACTCTATAGATACTTCTCTCACATTGTTATTTAAGTACCTATCTGAGGATATATTATTTTTTAACCAGTTGCCAGAGGATGTATAGGTCTTTTAAAAAGAAATTTAGCTTTCCTCTATGCTTATTACTAACTTAATTATACATTATCACATCAGAGTATAACCCATGTTAAAAGCATTACTACATTAAGGGAAGGGACACAAGGTCTCCATCTCTATAGGCTACTTCCTTCTCTGCACTGAAGTTAAGAAAACATATTATTATCCTATCTATTACACTAAATATTATTCCTTAGATAAAATCAGAATATGCTGATAACTCCTATATTACTATCACACCTACTTATTATTTATCTTGCCTTTCCCTTCTTTGGAGCAGTGCTTGACAATCCAGGGGTGATAGATGACTTTCTCTAAGGGAAGTCTCTGGTCTGTATTAAGGATAAGAAGCTTAAATATTCTTAGTAGTTATTTTAGCTATTAAAGAGAGCTTAGTAACTTACCTTTTTAATAAGGTCCCTTACCTTATAGCTAATAAATAAAGGAACCATTATGTCACCCTTTGCTATCCTCCTTTATATCATAACAAGCATATCCTTAAATAATGCTTTCCTAACCAGGAACTCATATAGCAGGACACCTAGAGACCATATATCCGCCTTTTAATCATAAGGTTTATCAGACTTCCGTGGGTTAACCATCTCCAGGGGTAGGTAGTCTAATATTCTGTATTGTGTATGCCTATAACCACTAGGCGTGTGGATACTCTAACCAAAGTCTGATATCTTTAGCTCTCCATGAATCCTAATAAGGATATTTTCAGGCTTAATATCCTAGTGAATAACATGCTTATAATGCAGATATAATAGAGTATTCACTATTTATATAATATACTGTGCAGATTTCCACTCAGGGAAATAATCCTCTCTCTATAAATATTTATATAATTCCTCTTTGCTGGCATACTCCAGTATTAAGATTATTTATTTACTATTATAAAAGTGACCAAAGAGCTAAAGGATATTTAGATGCTATAAGTTGCTCTAGATTTCAATCTTATATGCCACCTGTTTTTCAACCCTACCTTATTAGATTTTACTTTTATAGAGGATCTTTAATATGCACATGAAGCTAGTGCTTCACTCATAAGTAAGATATACTTATCTAAACTTTCCCTTACCTAACAGCTTACTAACTTTAAACATGCCTAAGTGGAATATCCTTAGCAAGGGTTATTTTATAAGCTTCTTAGGGTGCTATTCCCCTTTAACCATAGTGTTTAATACTTGTGATAGGACAGTAAGAGGTTACTATAATTATAATAGGGATTATCTGTTTTTTAGTTAGGCCACTTGGGAGTGAACTAGGCTTTAGATTATATATTTTACTTTAATAACAGGAGTAGCAAGCTACTTCTCTTTATTAGTGGTTGAATCTAGTTCTTGTAACACTGCAATAGAGAGGGGGTGCCAGGTTTATAAGGGAGACTATGTATCTCTAGCTAGAGATATTAGTAAAGGCTTTAGGGCGTGCTTATAATAAGCAGACTTAGACATCTTAGGTGGCTGAGTTTTATTTAATAGATGTGAACTAGAAGTAGCACCCTAGTTTCTCCTAATTACTATAATACTAATACTGGCCATAGGGGCATTTAATAAGTACTCACTTTAGCACTTTAGTATAGTTTATCACTATGTCACCCATTACTCTTATTAATAATAGCTAAGTGCCTAAAGCAAGCCTTAAGTGCTATAGTAATCATGGTGAATTTATTATATGCTGATATTAGGACTAAGGAAGATAGATAGTAGCTAATAATAATAAGGCTTAAGGTGTTGTGGGCACTTCATTAGGAAGAGTAGAAAATCTAGAAGAGACTAAAATATAAGGTGAAGGGAGTGATGAGTAAGATAAGTCTTTTTAATATACTAGTAAATATTATTAGCAGGAGAGCATTAATATTACTATGATAACTAACCACATACAGTAATATAGTAGGTTAGTATGCTACCCCATATATTTCACATTGTGGTTTAAACAAATAATTAAGGAGACTTGGAGGTAGTAGGGAATTAACTAATACAAAAGAAAGTAGTAATCATAACCCTTTTATAGACTAACCTATTAGCCACCCATTAGTTAGTAACCTACTTATCCTTTAGCTCATCCTGGCATTAATACCTTGTCACCTCTGTCAGCTGTTAGTTCAGGTTAGTTATAGTGGAGTGTTAGCTAACCAACTCTGGTTTAATATAAGTTAGCCTAGACATATAAATGTCATATATTTAAACCCAGCCAGTAATTATTAATCTTTTTTATTTTCACATTGTGGCCTGTTATGTAATAACCATATATCTAGATGCCAGCAATAAGTGGTTGCTTATGTGGCCCATTCTTTCATATATATTCATTAATATGTTTTGAGCCTTTTTATTACTAAATACCTTCTATTATATTTATTATATTTACTATCTAAGAGCACGCCAGCCATCACACCTTAGTCCAAGAATAAGAACTACTCTTTACCTATAAAGCTTAGGAATGATACTTCTTAATTAAGTAAGAGAAGAAGAGCATTAATAGTTTAGATACTTATTAGGCCTTCTAATCTACACAGTTACTATTAAGATTAGGCAACTACTCTGTAGGTTTCTAAGAGATAACTAAGCTAGGTCAGGGAAGTTAGAAGTAGATAGTAATAGAAGAGAAGTAAAAGAGGTAGAGTTATATACCCTAGTCTAAGAGTATAGTTATAGCATCACATATAATAAATCCTATTTTACCCCTGTGATCCTCTGTAATCTTATATTTAGTTCTATAAGCTAGCCATTATATAGGTAGGGTCATATAATACTTAGAGCTAATAGGCCCGCATCTAAACAGGGGTAAGTTAATGAACCTAGATTATCCTACTATAAGTTTCCCTAGTCTTGTTATACATAGTGCCTTTTAAGTTTTAACTATAGCAAAGATGCATAAATCATGCATATATATTTAATACCTAGGCAACTATAGCTAAAAGTCTATCTTTAGTGTGCTTTACTTTCTTATAGCTAATTAGGCTAATATAGTGTCAGAGCACAGATAGTCCCAGGGCACTTACTTTTAATGCTGTGATTAGCATATTATATATACTGTAGTCAGACTACATCTTAATTAAATAAAAGGCGGCAATCTTAGCTCCCATAGATCTTATGTTTCTTATTTTTTATTACTATCATTATATAACAGGCATTATCCCCAAGCTCACTAGCTGAGACCAGTAATGTGATGTAATGTAATGTAACATGATGTAATATAATATAATATAATATAATCTGAATAAGACTTTAGAGCTATTATAGAGGATAGCAAAGGTATAAAGATCCTTAAAAAGTCATATAGGTCTCTATCTATTAATATTTCTATCTTCTATACTCACAGACTTATTTACCTTAAAAAACCCTTCCCTAGTGGCAACAGAGCTCTACAACCCTTCTGTCTATAATAGAGTCCCCTTACTTTATAAGGCTAGACAAACTTTTAACTCTAAGAATAGGAAAAGCCTGATTAATACTAGATTCCATGAACTCTTTCTTTAATATAAGGTAGACAGGGTTTTCAGCCTCTCTCTCCTTTATTATTATTTTAACCTTAATCCTGGCAAACTATTAATTAAATACTGCAGCACTTCTGTTCCTTAGGAAGAGACTCTAGAAAAGACCTCCCTATATATATAGCTAAGTAACTAGGCTTTAGGGGAAGATGGCAATTTCCACCTATTTAAGTTCTATTACTTAATAGACAGTATAGACAACACTAACATGCCTATTAAACCCCAGCACCTTTCATTCATTAAGTCTTTTAAGAGGCTTCTCCATAAAGAGAATGCAGTCAGCCTATTTAGTCTCTACAAATATCTAGGTGATGACTATAAGAGCTATATTAAAATCACTAAAGATTATGCTAATATAAACTTAGATCTAGATGATGTATAACCTCTAAACCTCCTATAATATTAAAAGCTAATGGTATAAAGTATCTAAAGGATATAAATACTTACACTACTGCCTGGTTCTTCTCTCTATAGCTCTAGGGAAGATGCACCTATATATATGCCTAAGACACTACAGGCTACTCAGATTAGCATAAAGGTCACATTACAACTAGATAACATATTACAGGTAGTATGATTAGACAAGAAGGTCTTTATTATATATTATAGGTTTCAGTTAAAATAGAGAGTAGATCCATTCTGTCCATATTATATAGTAACTACTAAATATAATTTTGTTTCCTGCTTTGGCATTACCATAGGGTGTAAAGAAATATTATTATCTCTAGTAGTCTAGTTAGCTTAGCTTTTATTCAGATTACTTATGATTAACTATTAGTTATTATACTTAATAGAAGTATTATTCATGGCATCACAGATCCTAGTTACTAATAAGCATGTATTATAACTTTTAACCTCTGCTAAGCCACATGTAGAGCTGCCCCCCTAAGACTCCTTCTTACTATTAGAAAGATTAATAAATATTAGACCAGTTATAATATCTCATCCTACTCATGTATATATGACTCTTCCAACTTCTACTCATCTATTTTCCCTGCAAGATAGGGCAGGTCTTATTACCTTATATCTATTTATTAACTTAATTACTATACCTTAGAACAGGCCTATACTGTGAGGTATTCTGCATGTATCTCTCCTTTATACTATTCTGAGGCTCTCATGTACTCTATTTTATAAGAGGGTAAGATAGTATAAGTTATTAGTCTCTGTAACTATAGACTACTAATGTATTATTCTCAGCTGAACATATTAATCCCTAAGGGAGAGGATGGAAATAAGTTAAGACTGCAGCATAAAAGCAGGATGTTATGCTACTCCATATTATTAAGGTATACTAACATTCTCTAAGTAACTATAGCTGCTGTCTATATATATTAGATATACTGCTAAGAGCTCCCTAGAAGTAGAATACCATCTAGTATATCCAGGGAATATTATAAAAGATCCTTTAGTGCCTTAATAATCTTCACCTTAAATACTAAGTTATTCATACTGGTTCTTTTACTCTTCTTAGAGAAAATGATAGAACAGACCATCTTTAGGATATTAAACCAGATAACATGAGTGTTAGGGCAGCAGTTTATTTAATACTAAACCATGCTACTAGGGATGTGTGTAAAGACCCTTATCCATAGAATATTTACTTTAACACCACACTATACCCTTCTTTTAAAACAACCATGGACTGCCTCACAGGGTGATTAATATTATATATATTACTAACTTTTAAAAGTCCTTATATAGGCACAGGTCTTTATTTCAAGACATTATTATCTAAGGCCAAAGGTGACAATAAGTGAATAGTTATAAACTATATAAACTAAATTATAAAATAGTGCCCAGAGGAGCAGGCCATAGTAAATCAGCTGCTAGAAGACCCATGGCTTTTATTTAATAAAGAGAGAGATGACACACGCAGATAGGATGGATGACTATAGCTCAGCAATTAAGGGAGGGCTATTCCACACTTAACATCTATAGTATCATGGGGCTAATAATATTAATATCTGTGTATAGTAATTCTAAATAAGTAATAGGCTACTTATAACATTAAGAGAAAAGGAGTAAAGATAAAGATCTAGAGTTAAATACTATAACTAGGACACACCCTATTAGGTTAAAGGGTAACTTCACTAGCTCTTACAGGAGCACCTAGAGTCCTTAAGATATGTAGATAAACCATTATTAGCCTTAACATAGCTTCTATAAGCAACTGGTGTCTTTTTATTCTAAGCATGAATATATATATTAGGCAGGTTCATTTCAGAGTCCTAAAAGCAGGCGCTTTCAATATAGGCTATTTGCATACAGATCAGAAATGTCATATATTCTTATATCTATTGTATTATGAGGGTTTGTAGGGAGCGTCTAAGATTATGTATAGTTAGTTAGTTAGTTAGTTCATTCCATAGGCTGACCTCTTGCCCATCATGGCAATATACAGGTAGTTAATACCAGACAGAAGAGGGAAAGAGTAATCCCCCCCAGAGAGTAAAGGCTTAAATATTAGATAGCATAGCTTCCACTCCATAGTTAACATGGTGTGTAATCCCTAATAGAACTTATATTTAGTCTTAAAGAATAGCTAATGCACCCCTATAGTGTCATAGCTAGCATTACTATTTTAAGATTAGCCAGAGCCTAATCTTACTTATATATATATGGGTGCTATTATCTTAAGTATGTTTCTATATACTATTCTTAAGATCCTATACTTAAGCAGACTGCATCATACATCACTTAATTAGAAGTAGCACTCTTAGCACAGGTTCATCCCAGCATAATAGGTATCAACATGTTATAGGGCCTCATGGCCATCTTAGCTATATTAATAGAAGGGCTTCTGCTCAATGACTAAATAATAATTCTAACCTTATCTATTAATTTATATCCTAGATATATAAGGCTTTTAAAACCAGTACATCTCCTCATAATCACAACTGCAAGCAGGGCTAATAGAAATATAGATAACCTAGGTATACTTAACTTAGGCAGAAGATCTCCTCCCTAGTCTATACAGTAAGATATATCCCTTCTGTAGTTATTTTTGCCTATGCAGAGATTTTTATACATTATATATAGTAAGCACTTTTCTTTAATCCTCCCTGGTGATAGCATCTAGTGCTATATATTCCCATTACCTTCAGAGTATTACTACTACAGGCAGACTAGAAATTATAGTGCCTATGTGTGTCTATCATTCCCTTACATAGAAGTAACTATCTAACTCCCCTTAGATAGATTATAATCGATATACTATGATTATGGAGGCCCGAAACTGTGAAATGTGGTCAATGTGGTTGTCTCTGCGGAATGAGAGCAGCCGGCAGCGAATCTCTTGATACGGCAACACCTGGATAGGGAAACAATGAGACCGCAGAATGAAATGCTTTGTTTTTCTAGATTCTAATGTAGGGGAAATACCGCATGTAGTCTTCATACAGGTAGTGGATGCATGCTCATACTCGGTCAAAGTTCAAAGTCTAAGCACCGGATGACTTGTGGGCGGCGGGTATCACAATGCCATCAATGAAGTATGTATAAACTGCACTAAGACACGTGATTAGTAATAGGCACCAGCCAGTCGCATCGAAGAGATATTCCAATTCAATCTACAAGTTGCATAAAAAGACCGGTAGCCATAACGCGAGATCGTGTGGTGCTTTAGAGCGCGACAGACGGACTATATGACAACTACTCAAGCAAATGATTCAGAAGCACATTTCTCATGAAAGGATATGACGTTACTTTAATCTCAACCAAGCAGACATCAAACTCTATTTGGCGTTCATGGAAGCTAATATATGAACCCAAAATAAGCCATGCCTCCGATCAGTCAACATTCCATCTGGGCTGTCTGAGTTTTCCATGCCTCAATAAACGGTCTCTGGTTATCGCACATGGACTTTATACAGTAGCTTCCAAACACATATTGTACATGAAGACGCCCGAGTCTTAAGCTTATGCCCTAACTACCGCTATAAGAGCGACATCATTAGCCCGCAGGAAACGTACTTTCGATTCGTTCAACACAATCTCAAGCCCCAAAAGAAGCTGTTGTGTAAGAGATAGTGTATGGCCGAGGAAGCGGTGTATCCCATTCCTTCCCGCAGTTGACAATAGATACCATCAAATAAACACTTGAAAATCTGCGAGAGACGGTATAGGAAAGTCATGTTCGACATGAAACCCATCCCTCTCTTTGCCAGTCTCGACAAGAAACCTAAGGTGACATCAGCTTCGCATCTCTATTTACGAACTTCAAGGCTTCTCACTCTTCAAAAAGCCGTAGTGCGCGATCGTACCGATACTCTCGTCGTTCGTTTCTTCTCTCTAGATGGACGCAGCGGCTGCGCAATGCGGAGCTGGTTGAGTTAACCGGTGAATGCATTCCTGCTAGACGCTTTTGCGAAGGGCGTGTTTCGATAGAGGGTAGTGTAATAACAAAGAAAAGCTCAGAATCGACTCAATATTCATTGACATGTTTCAAGTAGGACATGCTCCGCTTTTTAACAAGTCGGCTGACGGCAAACCAGTGCACGGTTTCTTCCGCTGGATGTATTTATCCGAACCTGTGTGACGTGCCGAATATGGACGCTGCCGAAGCTGTATGGCTATTTGGGATTCAATCAATTGGCTGGTTATCCTAGGCCCTGCATGAAGTTGCCGCTCTTTGCTCAAATGCCAGACCTATCTCCTTTGGCTAGGGCTGCTGCATTAGACAAGATACTCCATACGAATTTCAGGGAAGAGCTGGGATTTTTCTGCCTCCTTTCTCTGGATTCAAGTTGGAAGTATACATTTCCTGTAGCAGTCTCTGTACTCCACTAAACGACACGTTAGTATGTATGCCAGGTTCCATTGCCTACTACTGAATTAAGCGCATGAAATTCCCAATGCATGATGCCGTCTGACCCCATAGAGAGGCTAGAGATATACGGAATGTAAGCACAGAGCTTCTGATGCTAAAATTATAGCCAAATTGACTATATACATTAACCAATGTCGCTTAGTCCTTAGCCTTAGCCCTTGCCACTGGGCCACCGATCCTGTGTGATCGTGCTGCACGTGTCGTCGCAACAAGTCTTGCGTACACCAGTCACAGGAGATCTCACCAAAAATCTTGTTTGCTGGGCAGGGGCTGATTCAGAGACTCAGCAAGGATGCGTATACGTACCGTCGCCAGCCCCCATGCAACTTGGCCCTTCGGAGGTCGAGCACATCTTATCCGAGATGCGACCGTTCATGCTAAGGTGGATAGTAGCGCTTGCATAGTTCAAGTCTGGCCTCTCTTTTAGGCTATACTGACAGACTCGCGGGAATCATTGCCCCTTCTGTCAATTGGTTCCGTCTCAGAGAAAAGACGCGGTTCGATCAAAAGGGGATCAAAAGCTTTAGCTGTCGAAACAAACTTGGTACCAATGCTTGGTCCCTGCATGAACACAGAAGTTACACAGATAGACTTAGCGTAGGGCATATCGCCGGGCTCTGGTGCGGCCAACTCTTCTCTCCGGCCTGGCTCATATCGGTTAGGGCTGAGCAAAAGCTCTCGATTGGGAAGATCTGGACTCGATTGTTGGGTGTGACGATACAGTTTACATTAAAAGAAGAACATGGCAGACGCTGGACGCGCAGCAGCTAGTAGGGAGGATGGATTCCTCATCTATTATCCAACAGTTTGCTGTTTTAGCCTCAAGGAAAAGATGTTCGGTAAGCCATGCAATGTCTACTGTACATAAGGTGAAAACTAATTGTTATTATATTATACAGTGCAATATGCGGTCACTTGTCTTGTCAATGTTGAGTGGTCAAAAAGGGTGCGCTATGTTTCCAACAGTAGAAGACCTGTCTTTGAAGATTCAGCAGCGCAAGATACATCATAACATGGAACTAGGCCATTCTGGATTATAGTTAACACACAACCTTGTAGAAACAATGGATTTGTTTGTCTTTTTTCTTTTCAAATCAGCCTTGACCTGGTCGAATGTCGAGGTGAGGGTCGTATGAGCAACCACTGCTTTCGAAGGGAAATGGCAGACTGGTTAGGGAACTGCTTTTGGAACATTGGCGCTACTGAATTGAGTGTACCCAATTTCTGCATGAGCGACTTCAGCAAGGTGTCCTCTTCCTGGCTGTAGGTTCTTGCTTTGGCAGATGAGGTGTGTAGGTCTGTTCCCCTATGATAGGACCTACTTAGAGCCCTGGTTCGGGCCCTTGTAATGGGCCCTGTAAAGTTCACAGCCTTCCTCTTGCTTTGGATGGTATGTATATTGGCAGCCTGCTGCACCATGTGGGAATAGTTAATTGCCGGTCTGGATTCGTAGGTTGTCGGGGCAGTATCTGACCGGCTGAGCCGCGTTGATGACGTTGTGTGATCAGTGAGAATATTATTGGCTTGTAAGTAAGCAATGTCTTGGCAATTAATTTCCCTCTGTGTAGGGTTTGCCAGGGGTGTTTGATGGGAAATATTGCTCTCTGCTAGTTCACCAACGCAGTGACTTTCTCCATACTTGCCAGGATCACAGGTACAGTGCACCTCATTTCATTGCACTGATTGGTACATGATGAAGGGGGTAGATTATAAGATCTGTGGGTTGATAGGGATTGCACTCAGAGTGGGACAGGCTGCTGAATGGCTTGAGCAAGTGCTTGTATCATCCATCAGTCCTGGGAGGTTAACTGAGGCTGATTGAGAAAGATTATCATCCTGGGATATAGCACGCATAATGATGCTTGGACATTGGTTGGCCACTTGTCCTGACAAGCTGTGTGTATTGATCATCCTGATCTTTCTTCTTAGTTACTGTAGGTGTCATAGCTCTTAGCTGTGTTAAAGGGGGTTCCTAAATTTTGAATGTTAACCCCTTATCACCTTGTAATGGCTTCAACGCGATTTTTTGATGTTTGTGGGGTCCTTTCAGCTCTATAGGCTGCTTTCTGTCTGAGGTTGATGTCTCATCTAGGGAAGAGGAGGATCATTTGTAATTCTTCCCGGGCTGCAGTCAGATATTTTTATGATAATGGTGTGCACCATGAAGATGCCGATGGTAGTCCATCTCATCAGTGGCGGTGTGGCTACATGACGGGTTAACACACTTTGATGGCCACATTTTCAGTTGAATGTGATCCTCTAGATGTTCTCTCAGTTTAGGGCTTTTATTGAAAGCCCTCATCCTGCAGGCTGCTGGCTTTGTGTCATCCCAGATATATTTAATATAATATCTAATGTGTATGATAGTATGGCGGTACACTATCACCTCATAGTGCTAACTTGTCATTGATGGAAGGTGACCTTGATAATGTTCCTTAAACTTATTGCTCCTCCTATCATGGAAGGTAAAGCACTCCCAGTAATACTTTACATGTTGAAGCGGAAATATGATTGCTCTGTCTGGGCCTTGGCAATCTGTCATGTATTAGTAAGGGAGCAATTCATGGGATTAGAAAGGGTTGCTTATATGTTTAAGTCTTTATTGCAACTTGTAACTGGACACTGGCCTTTTACAGGCTCTTCTCCTGGATGATATACTATGGAAAAGTCATGGAGACATTGGGTATAAAGATCCCTTACCACACTTGCTTTCTCATGAAAAGAAAGTGGCTCATTGGACGACATGATTGCCGCCAAGCGGCCTAACTTAGGCATAAGCTTGCATAGAGCCTGTTTTTCTGCCACCGGGTTAATATGATCAGGACGTTCTCGGCCTCAAGTTAGAATTTTCCAGTCACGTCGCCCCTGCACCCATAGAGTGTGATAATCCTGTAATGCTTTGGAATAGAGCTTTCGCCTAATGACACTACGGTCTTGCTGTAACTTTTTGATGTCATCAGGTGACCGCGCATTTTTGATCTCCCGGTCTTTGGTAACTAAATCTGGGTGCTTGTTGATCTTCTGTTCCTCTTCCATAGGCAGCTGATGAGGAAGGCCGTTCTCATGGTATTGTTTGTAGCCTTAGAAATATTCAAGGTGAGTATGATCTGTGGGCCTACGCCTTAATGTGTTGACCACATCTACACTGGAATAGTTGGCAAGGTAGTTGTCTCTATAGATCTTCTTAGAGCCATGTGTAAGTACCTGTGCTATAAGAGTGGAGGCATATTTAGCTGCACAGGTCTTTAGCTGGGCTCAGAAAGAGATGGGACAAAATGGAGGGGTCACCAACCTGCAACTGCCTTCCCTAGCTTGCGGCGCATAGCATGTACCGTGGCTGTAATGAAAAAGCTAATCCAGGTCAAAATTTTGCGGAGGTCTGATTGATACTTCTCCTTTACCAATGGATCTTCACTGACCCCTTTGGCTGTGACGCTTCTAACGATACATCGGTCTCTTGCCTCATCCTTCCATGAGAGCACTAGCTCATTCTCCCCTTCCGGGATTCTTTGCTCGAAAACTTCTTCCGGATAAGTGAATCCCCAGAGCGCGCCATCTGCAAGAGCCAGCGCTAGGATATACAGTGCCCCTGAGTAAATGGGCTCATCACAGTCCCAGATAGCGGTTCCGAACCTGTCATAGTAAGCATTTGGGCAGATTTAGAGGGCAGAAGCAGATGGGATGGGCCGTATACATCGTATTTTCCGGGTCTTTATTACCCTTGACAAACCGTTGGTCAAGTCGCCATCCAATTCTTCAAGGATCATCTGCGGTGACATCTGCGGTGCGGAACAATACAAGTTGAATATCCTGGCTACAGTCAGTATCCGAAGCTTAAGACATGGGTATAATATATTCCGCACTTTGTAACGAAGCCCCCGTTCGAATTTATCCTCTGATGCAGGAGTAAGAGCAGACACTCTGGCAGCCGAGCATAGAAACTGAAGAGTTATGAAGTGAAATTGAACACGATATCTCCCAGGCATAAAAAAGGCATCATCAGTGCCCCAAAAAGCAACAATAGCACGCTCAAAACTTTTAAGCTGGAAGTTATATCGTGGTTTCTTGATTGCTGAGATGTATCCATCGTCAACCAAGTCATTCCCAATGAACTGTTGTGGTCAGGACACTGTTTGGTTAAAGGGAGGGGGGCTTACGCTATAAAGCTCGGATGCATCATTGGAAGGTATCTCATTCCCAGTTGCGAGAAAGAAACCAGGAACGAAGTTATGAGCCCCATTCAAGATCGAGTCTCTAGTAGGTCTTCCATTCGGAGCAATTTTGCCCTTGGTAGATGAAATCCACCAGCGAATGAACTCTTTAAGCTCCTCCAACGTCGGCACTGGATGTCCCTCGCCAACCTTGTAGTCATTTGGCAAGCCCTTTTCCTCTTGAAGAAATCTAACAGATCACAATGAGAATGGCCCAAAGTCGAGGACGGTAAAACCTTACTCTTCGTATTTGCGAACATAGCCCTTGGATACCTCTCGTTGTTTTCTCGACGCTCTTTTCCTCGTGCGCTGGGAATCTTCCTGTCTATGGTCTTCGGGATTGTATCCACGTTGTTGACGACGCTCACGGCGATCTTGTCGTCTTTTCTCTTCTTGCTTGGCCTTCCATTCGGGAGAGCGTTTAGCCATTGTTTGCAGGGGAGAGGATATAACGAGATATGTATGAAGTACAGTACAATATATGATGTAAAAAGGGTGTAGGAGGGATTGAATGATGCGAACATCCTCCAAGCGAATAGCTAGTATTTATATTTACCCTGGGACGAGAAATGTTCTAGCTAAATTTCCATGACTAGCTTCGTGGAAGCACTCATCACATGGTGAACTAAAGGCAACGTTGAATAAGCAGGCGAAATCCGCCAGCCCTTGCCCTTAGGAGGCCCTCGGGAAATTGTTGATTTATACCTGATATGTACATCTAGATCAAAATGTCTTGGCCTCTCACGGTTTAAAGGCCATAGTTTGGTCACGTGATTATGGTCATCACAATGCGGAGATAGCTAGTCTGGGATTGCTCTGGGAGGCTCAGAGCAATCTGGGAGCATTCGGAGCGATCGGTGCGTGCGCAGGGATCAAGCAGTGAGTGGCACGGAACGTACCAAGAGCAAGCCGGGATCGATCACGCGCGGTCCTCATAAAAGCGGCGGTACCCGAATCGGGCAACCGGGAGAAAAGCGCAGAAATACAGTTCGATAATAGACTAATTCGAAGAGCATCCAACAGTCAGGAGGCAGAATACTATCTACATTCATCAATCAAGTGGTTTCTTTTTCTTTTCTTTTTCTTTTCTTTGGAAGTGAATTTAGTATATAAGATTGTTCTTGTGTCTTTGTTCCTATTCTCTCCTGTTTGATTCTCTCACAGTCTAGACCCTCTGCGTTCTTCACTGTCGACACCAAATCTCTCTTGTTAGGTGCCTTCTACTTCTTCTTAATACCTGCCACTCCCTGCTCAATACTGAAAATCGCTCAGATTCATTCACACTCATTCCAAGTAAGTTCTTCTGTATTCACTCTCCTCTCGCGTGTTTTAGTCCAGAATGCTTCAAACACTCCATTATAAGAATTCCCCTCTTTTGCTGCTGTTTCTCCTTCTCTTCGGTCTCTCCTCTACACTCCCATCCCGCCATTCGCTTGTACTACTACAGAGAGCTCAAGTTGCTGGTTGATCCTTCTCTCGTTCATTCAATTGAAGCCGCTTTTCCCTGGTGGAAAGGATGTCGTTTCTTCGTGGTGTTTTTGTCTGGCTGGTGGTCTTTTTTGGTCTTGCCATGCCTCTTGCACTCCCTCGAGTTCATGACAATGGAACTACTTGGATGGCCCCTGCTAACAACTTGGCAGTGGCAGACGGCACTGTTTGGCTTCAGGGTGCCGGTGGATTCAAGTCTGTCGTTTACTTCGTCAATTGGGTGAGTGCCCGCCTGGTTTTCAAATTGAGCACGGTGTTCTAACAACCATCAAAGGCCATCTATGGACGCAAGCATTTTCCTCAGGATCTGCCTGCCGATAAGTTGACCCATGTCCTTTATTCGTTTGCCAATGTCCGCCCCGACTCGGGAGAAGTGTGAGTACCAACGCAATGCCTGCTTTATACCTCCATCATGGATCTGCCAGACTGACTTTGGTGATAGGTACCTGACCGACGAATGGTCTGACCGGAACATACACTACCCCGGCGATTCCTGGCAGGAGGATCAAGCAAGAAACGTCTACGGCAATGTGAAGCAGCTATTTCTTCTCAAGAAGCAGAACCGGAAGCTCAAGATTCTCCTCTCTATTGGAGGTTGGACCTACTCTTCCAATTTTGCCCAGCCTGCCAGCACAGATGCTGGACGCACTTTGTTTGCACAGTCTGCTCTGAAGCTTGTTCTTGACTATGGTTTCGATGGCATTGATATCGATTGGGAATACCCTACTGGTCAGTCAAACAATCACTCTTTTATTTTCTCTTGTGAAGGGAACAATCGATCAATCAATCAATGAATGCTGAGACCTTGTGCAGATGAAACTCAAGCTCAGAACTTTGTGCTACTTCTGCAGAAGTGTCGTGAAGTGAGTTACTTCAATGGATGTATCTTCTCTGGAATCGCCATGCTAACTGACTATTCTAGACTTTGGACGGTGCTGGCAATGCGAACCGAAGATTTCTTTTGACTATTGCCTGCCCTGCTGGTATGTTGTCTGCACAGTCTCTGTTACAGGATGCTGCAGCTCCTTCACACATTTCACCATTCATGTTGAATAACAAATCCAAAACTCCAGGTCCGACCAATTACTCCAAGCTCAAGCTCCAAGAAATGACCCCACTTCTTGATTTCTACAATCTGATGGCATACGATTACGCTGGAAGCTGGGACAGCGCCGCGGGAAACCAGGCAAACCTCTACCCTTCGAACAACAATCCGGCCTCCACTCCGTTCTCCACCATTCGGGCTCTTGAATACTACACTCAAGTCGGAGGCGTGCCGTCGTCGAAGATCGTTCTGGGTATGCCTCTCTACGGTCGTGCTTTCATGAACACCGATGGTCCTGGCGCTCCGTACACCGGGGTTGGGGAGGGTAGCTGGGAACAAGGTGTTTGGGACTACAAAGCCCTCCCCAAGCCTGGAGCCACGGAGAACCTCGACCATGCAACTGGAGCTTCCTGGTCCTACGATCCCTCCAACAGGATGATGGTCTCGTATGACACCGTCCAGATGGCTGAGGTAAAGCTCGACTTCATCAAGCAGCACCAGCTTGGAGGTGCGATGTGGTGGGAGTCCTCCGGGGACAAGGGCGGCAAGGCGGCACAGAAAGCTGATGGCAGTCTGATTGGAACTTTCGTGGATGGTGTGGGCGGAATTGGTGCTTTGGATCAGTCTCCCAATGCGCTGGAGTACCCTGAGTCTCGGTTTGATAACCTGCGGGCTGGCTTCGCTTGAGAAATCTTCGATCCAGGAGCAGCTTTTTGGTATGTTCTTGGAGATCTTTGAGACGAATGTACTTAGCATGACATCCAGTTACTGGACCTTATGACTTGATAATGAACGACACTTGGAATGATTTTGATCTTGATATAGTCGTGCAAGACGAGTGGCCTCAAGTAACATGCATCAAACGCGACTGCTGGTAAGATTACTCTACGGATTATATAATTGACTACGGTAAGAGACTAAAAGGACGGAAAATCTTTTATGGTAGGTTTCCAATGTTTATTTGAATTTTCATTGTAAAGCTACTACCTCGACCGCCATTCCTCCTTATCAACCTAGCCCGACAATACCCGGCAATCACCACGCACTACCGAACCAAAGCCTCGAGACGGAATGACTCTCACGGCAAGTCCATTTACTTGGACTCGTCGAAGACGTAGGTGAGGTGGCACTTGCCGCAGTACTGGCGGTTGTGCATAGCAGCCATGAAGATACCAGCACCGCACTAAACATTCCGAATCAGTGTCTGTCGTCACCACATCTGCAAACAGACAAAATCACATACCTCGGGGGAGGGGCACTCGCGGCGGAGACGCTCGATCTTGCCATCGCCGTCAACCTTGTAGTACTTGAGGACGGCGAGCTTGGTCTTCTTGCGCTTGTGCTTGATCTTCTTGGGGGTGGTGTAGACCTTCTTCTTGCGCTTCTTGCCACCACCACGCAGGCGGAGCACGAGGTGCAGGGTCGACTCCTTCTGGATGTTGTAGTCAGAGAGAGTGCGGCCGTCCTCGAGCTGCTTGCCGGCGAAGATCAGGCGCTGCTGGTCTGGGGGAATTCCCTCCTTGTCTGTGCGGATTTGTAAGTAATGAGGTCACTTTTTTTTTTTTTTTTTTTCGTGGCTGCAGAGTTCTGAGCGAGTGATGGGCGAACGTACCCTGGATCTTGGACTTGACATTGTCAATGGTATCCGAAGACTCCACCTCGAGGGTGATAGTCTTACCCGTAAGGGTCTTGACGAAGATCTGCATCTTGAATGAAGGCCTGGAGAGATGAAGTTGTTAGATCGGTTGTTCAGGATATCGAGGCTTTTGGCGGATTCATCCCATCTCTCTTCCGGTGCAGATTTATACTTCGTACAAACGAAGCACCAGGAACGAGATGAGATAGCAGATTCATGTGTCCCATGGCGATGGAACAGGAAGCAGGGTATGGGATGCGAACTCACCTCGACAAGACTTGTCTTCCTCAACCTTCGTTGCGATCGTGAAAATATGTGAGGTGGGAGGACTTTGTGCGGTTAAAATGATTGTGCGATCACGTGAGATAAAGCCTGCCTGTTCCGGCGTAGCGTTGAAGTTGAGGATTAACTATCTTGCGGTATCCGAGGGGACTCGGGTCATGTGATACAGGCGGCTGAAGACTTGGCGATTACCTCACTTTCTCGTGGCCTGGAATCTAAGGCATCAACGCTCGGACAAGGATGACGCCAGACTTTCAAGGACGATGCAACACTCAACTTCTATCTAACTATCTTTAGAAAAACATGAACATCAACCAGGGCGTCTTGTCCTTGCTATCAAATAATTGACCACACCAAACCTATAATTGATGCTAACTATGCTGATGCCCTTGCAAAGGAAGGGAGAACCGTCAGAGTTAATGTTTCGAACCCTCACAGCGGCTTTCCATTGCCCCTCGGTATGGCTTCAAAACCGCGAGGGGGCCGCTGTCTGCACTCTGCTCCTTGCAGCATCATCCAAAGCCTTACGGAGATTCGCTCTAGATCCAATGATTAGATTTTTCCGCACTGGATCCAAGGCACAAGCCAACGCTGATCCACTAAAGGTTACAGACTTGTACAGTCTCCATGCCGAGGGTTGTTGGTTTCCCTGACGCCTGAACCGCCCGCGTTGCTGGGCCAACACCACCCATTGTTGATCGGAACCATGGGCTGCAGAGCAGATCGGGAGAGCCGCTGGAGCCAGCTTCGAGCTATCTATCCAGCTATCGATCCATCCCATCCCATCTTATCCCTCCATCCTTGGTTCCGACCTTGAATTAAAATACCCTTTGTTTCTCCCATTCTGCCTCTTCTTCTCTCAAAGACTCCACGTCGAGAGCTTTCCATTGACATCGCGCGGGGAAGCTATCTTGCCTTTCCTTCGGTCAACTCGGACTTGATTCTCGCGGGTCTTTACTAGAAAACTAGCGCACAAGGACTCTAAGACTTCTTACTACTACTGCTTTCGTTCCTTTCTTCGCTTTAAAAACTCCGGTTTGTGATCTTGCTTGAACAGGACACCGACTGACACTGTAACAGGGTGGTTTTTTCCCATCTGCTGGGCCCGGCCACGGCTAGCGCTACTCCGAGGTTCGTACAGCACGTTTTCTTATACATCTGCTGCGGTGTTCCTGCATGAGACTTACAGGTCAAAATGATAGATCCAGTCGCGAGATCGGTCATTTCTTCGCCACGAGTGAACTCCGAAGATCTTCGCCCACCATGTTTGCCAATCCGCACAGTAACCTTCACGAGCGGTATCGACAACATCGCCGGCAGATCTCAACCCCCAATGTCCTGGAAGCCGTCAAAGTACCTACTCTCCCGGCGCAGGCTTTGCAGCGCATCCAGGCGCATCGTCGGGGACAGAGTCTCGATCAGCGATCTGTGCATGCCCAACGATCTCGTCCCATGCAAGATGGTGGTCCTTCCATTACTAACCCAGCAGTGCCTCAGCAACCCCAGATGGTTGCCGGGGGAGCGCCTCATCAGCAATTCCCTCAATCGTCGCAATTCCCCCAGCAACTTACCCCCATGCCTATGATGCCCGAATGTCAGTCGTTTCCCTCCGACGAGTTGCAGGCGTTGTCCGGACAGAGCATCAACGTGAATCAACCGGACATGGCTTATATGATTCCAGACTTCGTCAACATCGGAAATCATTGCGTTGGGAACCGACCCATGGTCAGCAACCTCAATCTGATTCAACAGCAGCAACTGCACAATCCCCATATCATTGCAAACAGTGCGCTCGATGGCCAGATTCTCGACAACAGCGCTTTCAATATCTATCAGCATGGCCTTCGACCCCAGACAAACAATCTTTCAGTGGATACACGACGATTGTCAGTTCACTCGGATGTAAGCCCCTCGCATCAGCCACATACGCCCAAGCAGACGAATTCGCGTAAGTCCACTGTCTCTCCATGGCGAATCCTGAGTCCATCAACTCCCGACTCACGACTGGAATCAGAATATTTCCCGATTACCCCAGCAACAACTCCTTTCAAGAAAACAGCCGAACTTGCTCAGTATAGCACGGACGTCCAGACAACTCCCTCCAAGGAGCAACGCTTTTCGGCCGCTCAGGCGGCCTACATGCAGCGGGCCAAGTCCCTTCAGGGCGTGGCCGGAACTACCTTTTCTCAACCAAAGATCGAGATGCTTTCCCCCCATAACACAGGTTCGTTTGAAATTGAGAGTTTTAATACTTTTGGCAGTCAGCAGGGTTCCACTTTTGAATTTTCCGAGTCAGAGAATTTGTCGCAAGGCCAGTATGCCTCGTCGTCAGCAACGTCATCCTTCCAATCCTCCCCAGAGCTAGCGGCCATGCCAAGCCCCGAGGACCATAACGAAAAGGCGCACAAGATCCCCATCTTCCCAGCCGTATCCAGCCGTATCAGTCACAAGAAGACTTTGAGTCTTCCCGCTAGCACTTCGCCGGCGAAACCCAAGCTTTCTCCCAGAGTGGCGTCCATAGACAACCTGAACCTCGATGCCCGTGTGCACGCCTCAATCAAAGAGACCGGTGTCACCATTGACGAGATTGCTTCCTACATCTCCGGCCCGGATCCAGAGGATGGAAAGTGGGTTTGCATTCACCCTGGTTGCGAGCGGCGGTTTGGAAGAAAAGAAAACATCAAGTCACACGTCCAAACACATCTGGGAGATCGCCAGTATAAATGTGACCATTGCAACAAGTGTTTCGTCCGCGGACATGACCTGAAGCGTCATGCTAAGATCCACACTGGAGACAAACCGTACGAATGCCTTTGCGGGAACGTTTTCGCTAGACACGATGCTTTGACCCGCCACCGACAGCGAGGCATGTGCATCGGTGGTTACAAGGGAATTGTGCGCAAGACAACAAAACGCGGTCGTCCTAAGAAACACCGGCCGGAGATGGATGAAAGGCAGGACAAAGCCGCCAAAACACGCCAGCGAGTCGCTGATAAGACATCCTTTGACTCCTTGTCTGGGACAGATGTTGCGCCGAATTCACCACCATCCGAAGTTCTTGAGAACATGAGCCTACACGGGGATCCAAGCCCAAAAGAAGAGATGCCCGCGTTCAACCAGCCCGATTACTCGTTACCACCCTCTGTTTTCACCTTCACGCCTCCTGCATCGCCAGGGCACAACCTTGGAAACCGGCCATCACCGAATCAGAGTTACCGGTCTCTCACGCCCAGTAGTGAAGATGAAATGCTGCCTTCGTCGCCTATCAAGCGGCCTCTAGAGAGGATCGCCGAAGAGTCGGGGTTGCCTTATATCGAACATGCAGATCTCTATACTGAGATCGCCACTTCTGCTGCTGATCTGTCGTCTCCACACACCGCTCCTACCTTGGCCGATTCATGTCACGGCTCTGATCTCGATATCTTCATCAGCCCTGACAGCTCTGCGAACTTCAAACATGAATTCCCTGAGCTGAGTGACATGGCCGCTTTCCCTGACTATACGAATACCTCTACCTTCGACGCCGGACTGGACCTCTTCTCAAGCAAGAACTTCTCCACTGTTCCTTCAATGAATGACGATTTCTTCTCCTTCCAATTCCAGGCTGACGACCAACCCTTGGATGTCATGGCCAAGGAGTTCTTCGCCGACTGATTCGATCAGCCTCCATGCCTCAAGGGAGCCACTAGCCCAACGGAATTATGACGATGCAACGGCTATGGCTCACGACCAACGCGCAAATTTACTTTCTCATGACTATAAATTCAACGACTGGAACCATATATATGACAACGACCGCCTTTAGAATGCCACGACACAACGAGACTCATGTACAATTTCAATGACACATTCCACGACAAATTTTTTATCTTCCTTTGTGAATGACATCTGTGACAAAAATTTCGGGTTTTCATTCTTCACCCCCCCCATTTACATCTCGGTCTTTTTTTCTTCCTTTTTTTTTGTTCGCACATTTACTCTATCCCGGGATCTGCAAGAAACACATTGATCTTCAACAACGGAGTTCTGCAGGTCTGCCCTTCTCTTGCTTCTATTCATCCTTTAGCGTTGCTCCAGCCTAATTACGACGTTCATGTTCCTTCTTCCCGGAGACTGTACCAAATGGGATTTGTTTTCTTCCTGGCGCGCTGCATCCCCGTTAGATATTAATCCTTGGTTGTCTCCATGACCTGTACTTTACTTGAGCAATAGATTTCATGATTCATGCTGTGGGGAATCGAGATTAAATCAAATTGATCATTCTGTTTATTGTCACAAAGATACTCCTAATAACGATGGGCATCCCAAATGTTAAGCTAACCAATCATGAATAACAACAGTCTAGATTGCACGTCAATATCTGTCTATCACAGCCCAAAACCCATGTAATAAAGCAAAGCGGTTACTATCCAAAAATCACCGACGCTCTTTCCAAGTGATAGCCAGGCTGAGAGGATGATCATCCTGCGACGCGAAGACCTTACTCTGCGTCTGGCCCTTGGGCACCTTATCCGCAAAAAAGGTCGTGTTTCCACGATACGAGAGCTTTCCATCCTCGACCTGCATGCTGTGAGCAACTATTTTCCAACAGACTGCCAATAGCAGAGAAATATCTAGATGTGATCGTGGACATACCGAAAACTCCATCGGGGAAGTAATATGCGGGCCGCAGCTGAGCGCATCACGCTCAAACGCACAGATCCCCTTGCTGGATTGCAGCGTGAATCTACCATCTATGCTCGTCGTCAGTGCTCTGCCATCCGGACAGAAAAATCTGTTCTGGTTGCTCGAAACATACCCGTCACCCTCTTCGCCTTGAAAGTGGCACATGTCCCCGAGGCGAACCACTTCCCGCGGCTGATGATGCAGCCCCGCTGGCTACCCAAGTTCGAGACTAGGAGGTTGCCCATACCCTGGAAGGGGATGCCGGTGCTTGTTGGCTCGGATGGGCCGGTTGTGGTGCGGGAGGGTTCGCGTCTGGGTGTCTTAGGGATATAGTGGATTCCTGTGGCGGGACAATTGGACTTGAGCCCGTCTGTGGTCGCAATGTAAGTTTGCTTACTTTTTTAGGGGAGAAGAAGGGAAGAAAGGAAGTACAGACCTGGTTCTGATGGGACGAAGTCTCCCATCTGCAGGGAGCCGGCGACATTGAAGTGGTACCAGACTTCATTGAATGCGCGGTTGCGGCATCGGACGGTGACGGGGGCGCCATGTGCTTTTGCCAGGGTATCCTGGATCTTGTCAAGAGTGTATGTCTCCGTATGGGAGGGGAGAATGCCGGCATTGGCGAGGGTCTTTAGAAAAAGTTATTGTCAGTCCCCTGGTTTCTAATGCAGGCAGATATGTGAAAACTTACTTCGTAGGTGGGCAATCTCTGGAAGATTTCCACGGTCTTGTTGAAGTAGTCCACGACCTCCTGCTGGGGTAAGTAGTCGTTGTAGCAGGTGGTTTCCAACGTGCTAATACAGGTGCCGTGCTTGTTCCACTCGTGCTCCCAGAGGTCCTGGTCATCGCCTCGGAAGTCTTTCCAGTAATCGCCCATGTAATCGAGCAGGTCAGCCCGACCTGCATCGACCAGGATCAGAGATATGTTGCTGTATTTCCTCTTCGAGTCGCAGTATTGGTCAAAGCCGCCATCACAATAGTCCGGCCTGATTGGAAGTCAGAACATTCGTTTTGTGGCTGTGTCATAGCCTAGGCCATCCTGATAGCACCATGGGACAGCTCACCAAAGTCCATGAATAGTCCATGAGTCAACGGGCCCAATGGCCGGGTCTGCATCCCAAAACTGGGTCTGTAGCATCTGTCCGCCGGGGTGGTTGAAGCAGCAGGTGTTCTGGCCATGGAATTGAGTATGGCAGCTCAATTCTGGCTTGGGGCATTGTTGATATGAAGATTGTTCAACTTCGTTCTCTGTTCCTGAAAGGTTTGAAACGCTCAGGGAACCAGCCAGAGCCTTCAAGATTTGCTGTGGCCCTGGTATACTTTGTAGTATCAGGGACGGTATGGAGCCCCCGGTGGAGTCGATAGCACTAGGAGTAAACATGCTGTTGCTGGTGTCAGTTTCCATCCACGTCAACACACGATACTCAGCACGCTGTAAAGATTCTGTGTAGTAGCCCGGTAACACTGTGGGATTATAATTCTTGCAAAAGGATACTTTCGAGCTCAATGGCAAAGGCTACAGCTCCAGATGATGTTGGGACCACGTGAATCCCCCGTCATGAGCGCATGACTAATCTTATCGTCACATGTGACTACATCAGCTGATAAGCATCCAGTCAGGCAGCCTTATCAGGGCTGTGTAAAGTGTCTTTCAGTCCCGATCCAGATAGAGAGTGTGATTTCGACACGGGTTGTCCATTCAAGGCATAGCTTTTGTACAGATCCTGTCTTCGTGGAGCTTGATTCCGAAGAGTGGAGGGGGTATCATATTTGGACCTGGAACTAGCTATCTAGGCTCTAGACTCACATGCGACAACGGGGAGTTCAGATTTCACCATCCGGATATACCAGGGTTAGAAAGCGACTTTAAGAGATCAAGCTCCAGACTCCTGCTCAACACGTGCTTCATGTTCTTGGGCCCTTTCCTTCCAAAGCCGCAGAACTTCGAAGCCTACCTCCACGGCAATGAGCAGAATGATGATCCACTCCAATCGGAGCCCATGTGTTTCACTAAGTCGTTCTCGAAGAACACTTGCTATCTCCTGTGCGTAATCCATTTTCTCGTTCAAAAGTTTGATGCGAATGCCCACATCGAGTGCTCTCCCTACCTGTTCATAATAGCCCTCTAAACCAAGCTCATGTCGGCTGTCCCAGAAAAGATCGGGCAACGAGTCTGTGAGCTCGGAATAAAGATTTAGCTGAGCTCGTACACTCAGTAACTGGCCGGTCTTGCGGAGGATAAAATCTCTAGTATACGGCAAGCGGGAACCTTGCGACAGAAGTGTCGGAATCTTCCGAGTCGACTTGAAATAGTCGGCTAGCAACGATTCAAGCACCGCCAGTTTCGTACTCCGAGCCAGCCCTGACGAGAATGCCACCTTCGTGAGCACTGTATCTACAGACTGCCGGCCCCCTATGCCCGAATCAGAGCTATCATGACTGGACTTGGTGCCAAGTATGATGGTATCGCCTTTAATACTGCTGTTTTCCCGTTGCGGGTCTTCGACGTATTCCAGATCCTCCGTCTCCAATTTCTCTATGTGCGCACCTTCTGCTGCCGGGAGGAGCGTCCTCGTTGCCAAGAAAGAGGTGAACCCTTCGGGCAGTGCCCAGGCCACGACAGTGCCTGAAGGAAAAACGAATATGTCGCCGACTTCATCGGAGGACAGGTCGGTCGCACTTGGATTACTCACACGCCGAATCGAATCTATGGGAACCTGAATATGGACGACTTGGGGATATAGCCCTGTGTGGAACGGGTCTGGTTCGTAACCTTTCTCTTGGAGAATTTCTCGAACTCTGCGGATGTCGAATTGCTCCGCTACGGCATAAGCTGTTACTTCCTTTCAGTCAAGAGTTAGCGGCCAGTAATCGCTTAGATTCGCAACTGTTGCAACCTTAGTTTGATAAAGCCCTTGCTCTCTTATTTGAGCCTTGGATAAGAATCCGTCTTTCGACCGCTGGGCCTCCACTGCCACTCTTCGAAGCGATGTTGGTGCTGCGGGGGTTCTAGCCCCCCTTCGGCGCTGTTTTTGATTCTCCAACTGCGATTCTTGGGATGGGTCGCCGGGATTGATTTGCTTTTGAGTGAGGAAGGCATTGGAAGAAAAGAAATCCTTTCGCCGAGGAAGGCCCAAAGGATATGACGCATGTAGGTACTGACTCTGCGGTTGTTTCAAGAGCCTAGCTACTGCAGGCCTTTTGCAGATTGAACAAACGTACGGTCTGGCAAACATTGTCCCAGACTGGATAAGAAACGGTTCTCAAACAGACTCGGCCATTGAGTAAGAGCACAAAATTTACTCGATACCGTGCAGATTCGAGTGTAGCAAATCAAACGTAGTTGCATAACTAGTGTTTCCATCCGCGGCGTATCAGCCGTTGAGGACGCTTAGTCATCGGATCTCCCCAACTTACCCCAGGTCTATGAGCTACTCGCAATGACATGATTCCCCCCACCAGTGCTGATAGTCGAACAGCTTCAGGTACGGAAATAGGCTCTCGCCATGGACGCGCCTGGCGCGACTGAGCCAACAGAGGATGCCCATCAGGACAGCCCGGCACATTCGAACTCGGTGAAACGAACTACCAGTGACCAGAGCTCCGACCCTGACCAGTCGGCGCATGAGGATGAGGACAAGGATGATGATGGCAACGACGACTCAGGACGCGATGAGGACAATGAAGACGATGAAGATGATGAAGATGATCAAGATGATGAGGACGAGGAGGAGGAGGAACCACAACTCAAATACTTGTATCTCACAAAGCATTTGGGTGCGGTGTATCGCAACGGGGACGCGACCAGCTCGTTCTTGACCGCTGGTGATAAGATGGTAGGCACACGAATGATTTCCAAACTATGTATACTGGGCTAAGAATCCATTTAGATTATTGGAACGCATAATGGCAATATTGTAAGTCTACCTAACTAATAGTTTGACGGGCGTACTCGCTGACCGCTCGTAGCATGTGCTTTCCTTACCTCTATGCCATCCTCTCCGCGTTTACCACGCGCATTCGGCAAGCGTAACATCCATATCGGTCTCCCCGTTTCCTCCTCCTCTGCCGAATATCAGACCAGAGACCTTGGCCAGAACCTTTACGGATGATCAGACTCCACCTACCCGGCCGTCTTTCAGCACGGCTAGTCTTCGCGGCCAAAGCAAACCAGGTCATCACACAGCCGTTCCTGCTACCCCCTCCAATGCAATTCACATTGCGACTTCATCCATTGATGGGCATGTATGTGTCTCGTCCTTAGTGGACTCAAAAGACATCATGTTACGGAATTTCGGTCGACCTGTTCAGGCAGTCGCACTATCACCCGAATACAAAAGTGACCGGACGTTTCTGTCAGGCGGACGGGCAGGTGATTTGATCCTCACCACTGGAGGGCGGCTGGGCGCCAGTACCAATTCGACAACTATGGGAGGAGGCGCTGCCGCAGCAGCCTCGAGCTGGCTTGGCTCGATTGGTTTGGGAGGTAACGCAGGCAAGGACACCATATTACATAGCGGAGAGGGTGCTATTAGCATGATCAAGTGGTCACGGTCTGGGAAATATGTCGTTTGGGTCAACGAGGAAGGAATCAAAATCATGAGGTCGAACTTGCACCTGGATTCGGCGGATTCGGAGCTCGCTTGGAAACGAATCAGCCACATCGACCGTCCGAACGGCCCTGGATGGGAAGAAATGGCAAGTGTATGGAAGGCTCGAGCTGAATGGGTCGATGAAGATGCTCTGCGTTGGGAGGTTAATGTAAAGTTTTCCGACGATGAATCACATCTTACCACTCCTACCCCTCCGCAAGTGATATCAGCCAAGGAGAACATGGAGAAGCTGGTAGTCGGATGGGGAGGGACGGTCTGGATCATCAATGTTTATCCCGACCGGCCAAGTAAGAGCAACAAAGACCTGCGAATAGGATCCGTTGAAGTTTCCACGATGTGAGTTTGCTATGCTACATCAAGAGGCACTCGCTGACTAACTGATTACAGTTTACGAACCGATTGTGTTATATCTGGCATTTCATTATATACACCTAATCTCATAGCTGTTCTAGCATATATTGAGGCCGACGAGGATGCTTCGGATCAGCGGACCAAGCACGGAGTGCTTCATCCTGGACCACGTCGGCGTCCCAAAGGCCTTGAACCGGAACTTCGCATCATCGACATTGAAAGCAAGGAAGAGCTCAGCGCCGACACGCTCACCATTAGTCGCTATGAGAATCTTACTTCGTCCGACTATCACATGTGCGTTATACCACCTTGGAAAACATCAGTACCTGTTTCCCAGAGAGGCGCTTTGGAGACACTAGGTAATGGGCTGTGGGATGCAACTATGTATCCAGCAAGGTTGTTCAGCTCCGCTGCAAGTATCCGAAGCACAACGAGTAGTGGCGACAAAGGCTCTATCAGAGCATCGAGCATTCTCGCTGCGAAGCGCATTCCGAGTGAAGAACCTCTGTCGAAGGAGGTGCAGGATTTTGCGGGCAGTGCCGGACCCAAACTCTTCATCCATAGCCCATATGACTCCGTTGTTGCGGTGAAAAGGGATCTTTCAGATCGCCTAGCGTGGCTAGATGCGCATGACAAATATCAGGAAGCATGGACGCTTCTCGAGGAGCATCCGGAAGCCGCAGGGACCACGCAAGAGATCTTGGAGAATGCACCCGGTTCTTCAACAAAATCTCAGAGTAGCCTGGGCGACTTTTTCACTGACGACAGATCTTCTATCATGACAATTGGTCGAGCTGCTGTTTCACCGGCCGCTGATCAAGAGAAGCGCCGAATCGGGGAGCTATGGATCCAACAGTTACTTGACCAGGATAAATGGGACGAGGCTGCTACGGTTTGCGCGAAAGCTATCCGAACTGCGCCAAGATGGGAATATTGGGCAAGGACATTCATCAAGAATGATAAATTTGACGAGATTTCTCATGTCATTCCAGTTGACTTTCATCCACCTTTGTCCTCGAACATATACGAGGAAATTCTGGGCCACTATGTGTCTCGAGACCGGCGCAGGTTCAGTGAACTCTTAGCCACATGGGCCTTCACCCTGTTTGACGTCACAAGCGTGACAACCGCAATCGAGGCACAGTTGGATTCCAAATTGGTGGCACCTGAGACAGAAGACTGGCGCATACTGATGAATTGCCTTGCCAAGCTCTATTTGGTGGGAGGTCATTATAGCGAAGCGTTACATTGTTATATACGGCTTCAAGATGCCGACACGGCAATGACTTTGATCAAAGAACACCGTCTACTGGATGCTCTTTCTGATGATATTCCTGCGTTTATCTTGATTCGCGTGTCTAAAGAACAGATGAAAACGGCCCCCATCTCCGAGCTGGAAGAAATGACTGCTGAGCCCATCAAGCTTCTCGTAAGCGAAGCATACACTGGAATTGTACGGCCAGAGACCGTGGTCACGCAACTGCAAGAGGCGAATCGGCTTGTTTTCCTTTACTTCTACCTGCGTGCTCTCTGGCGAGGAGAATCGCTACCGCACAACGCTGCGAAACCTCGCAGGGGTCATGGAGCTCGCATTCGGGATGCGGCAAGCAAACTGGCGGCCGACGAAGGGAAGGCATTGGTGGACAATTTTGCCGATATAGCCGTGGAGCTATTTGCCGACTACGACCGTTCCCTGTTGATGGAGTTCTTGCAGGTCAGCACCGCGTACTCCTTCGACACAGCGGTGACCGTCTGCGAGAGTCGCCGCTTTACATCCGAGCTCATCTACCTGCTATCGAAGATGGGACAGACCAAAAAGGCGCTGAACCTGATACTCTCCGACCTCAAGGATGTCTCGCAGGCGATATCATTCGCCAAATCGCAGGACGATCCCGATCTCTGGGAAGATCTCCTCGACTACTCCATGGACAAACCCCGATTCATCCACGGCCTTCTCGTCGAAGCCGGAACATCCATCGATCCGATCAAACTCGTCAGACGCATACCCAGCGGACTGGAAATTGAGGGCCTGAGAGAAGGTCTCACCCGCATGATCCGAGAGCACGATCTCCAGGCGAGTATCAGCCAGGGGGCCGCCAAGGTCCTCCAGAGCGAGGTCGCCATCGGTATGGACACACTACGCAAGGGCCAACAGCGCGGCATCAAATTCAACATTGCCGAACCAAAGCGGCCACAGTCCTCGGTCTCCGTCACGACCGCCAAGGACGAAACGCAAAGCAATGCCGACACAGAGGTACCAGCAACGTCATCCAGTCCTTCCGCGGCCCAAGCAGGGAGGTGTGCCGGATGCCATCTCCCTTTCCAGCCCAACGGTAAATCTCTTTCTTCTGTTCCCTCTCCACCCGCGCACTGCGGCCCTTTTTCGCTCAACACTAACCCTCATCGGTCGCACACAGAAAAGGAAATTCTCGTCGGCTTCGCATGCGGACATGTCTTCCATCTATCTCATGTGCACCCCCCTGCATCCTCCGCGGACTCAGACGGCAGCCAGTCCGGAGTCCACACCCCCCGTCCATTCCCAGGATCCCGTGCACCGACACTCAACGATATCTCGTCGTCAGCCTCCCGTACCGTCGGCGCCAAGGTGACCACCGCGCGGCTGCTGAGAGATCGGATAGGCAATGGCTGTCGGATCTGTGTCCTCGCCAAAGAACTTGAATCGATTGGTGATTCGGAGGCCTAGTGTCGTCAGAGCCGGTGTCCCTGGCCTCTCGTCTTCATACTCGATTCTACTTCCCGATCGCAGGAGTTTGAGGCCCCAGGCGCCGTGTCCAGTCTCAGGGACTTCTGAGACCGCAGCGCCTCTGCTGGTGGAACAAACACTGGGCGCTAGAGACCTCGCATCGTTCAGTGCTATATAACCTTGGGCTATGGGTAAAGTGATGTGTTGCATGTTCACGATATGACTAGTTGGACAATATGTGTTTGCTTCTTAGACGATACCCGTGGTAATAACAATTTACAATGCTAATATTACTGAAGAGTTCACGTCTCGATCACTTAGAGCGGGAACTAGCCGCCTTGAATGCCATTGCATAGCGATCAATATTATGGAGTATTAGTGGGAGTAGGGGGCCAATCACCGCCACATTCCCCTCGGCCGTTAAAACAGAAAACATGTCCCAGGTGAGCTTCTTCAGATTAAAACAAAACATGACCAGTCATACCAGATGCTGCTAGGAGGGCTTCAACCTGACTTTCCATCGATAGAGCTTGACCCTTCTAGGCAACGGAATGAGAAGGGTGGAAAGAGCAACACCGCCTTAGACGTTCAGGATACCCGCCAAAACTAAGCCGCAAGCCAGCAAGACCATATGTGTCTTCTCTTGGCCAGCAGCGACATCAGACAGGGGAGGAGCAGTGGGAGACTGAGAACCACTAGACGCGGGGCTAGAGACAGTGCTACTACCAGTCGAGCTCGCACGGCGGGTGGTGGTCTGATCTGTGGAAGAAGCAGACGAAGTTGCATGAGACACCGTGGTGGGAACCGTATGAGTGGCAGACGGGACTGGGGTCCCCACAGTAGGCTGGGAGGTAGTGGTCTCAGTGGTGCTCGCGGCGGTGGAGGTCTCTGGAATGGAGAGAGTGATGGTCCCCTCGACAGAAGTAGTGGTTCCGAATTCGCAGACGGTCTCAGTGACGGTGACGGTAAGAGGCTCTAGAGGTATGTTAGCAAATGGACAGTTTATCTCAGGGGTCCTAATGGCAAAAAGAGAGGATTGAAGAACTCACCAGCACGAGGAATATACTTGAGGTCAAGCAAAGCAGGTGCTTCCATGTCTATGCTGGTATTAGCAACGTCGTCAACGCAATTGTGGGCAGGAACTCCACCATCGGTGAACTTCAGAATCGAACGCTTGTCAACAATATCGAGGCCATCTATGTCTATTAAAAGATATCAGACATGAATCTCGAGTCTGTACGACCAGCAGACCTCATGATGAAAAAGATACTTACCATGTGCGATGCCAAAGGCCGCGAAGGACCAGACAGCCAGCAAAAACATGACGTTGAGGGAAGTAATCAACAACATTTTGGTCAGATTCGAACTTGAAAGGACTTTGGATTCAGAGAGCGACGCTCAGACAGCAGTGTTTGAGAGGTAAGTGGAGAGTAAACGCCTGGTCAAAGAAAGGTTTGAGTGAAGTTCAAGATAGCAGGAGAGGATTATGAGGAGAGAAGAAGGGAAAAGAAGAGAAACACAGGAGAGGGAGAAATAAGAAGAAGACAGAAGCAGCAAAGGAAGGAAGGAGTGGCACTCAGTGTTGTTGCTCAGGCAGACAATTGCTTTGTTCATAGGGAAGGTGCAACCTCAGGCAGTCACACTTGTGAAAGGGAAGTAAGTGCCTTGTGGCCTAGGGATAACCTCGCCTGTACAAGTATCTACTGAGCATCATGACTGAACAGAGAAGGGGACCATGCCTCACCTATCCTTTTGACCTTCGCAACTGCTGTTGGTGATGGTAGATATATGATGAGACCACCTTGGATGACTGCGTACAGAGGGGAGCCGACCACTGTGAGATAACAACACCAATAATTCTACCCTTAGAGGACATGTATAACCATGTATAATGATAGTTTGAACAAGCGTCGTCAAACAAGAAGCCGTACCAGCTATGCTTATGCCGTTGAGAAAAGTTGCAGGTGATCAGATCACCGAGAAGGGTGGTGGCACCAAAAGGAATCCAGCCTACGACGACAATGCTAGAAGATACATGACTCAATCTACTATATTGTTAATCTGCAGCATAAATCAGGATAGGATAATCTGATTGCTACCGCTCCATGACCAGTAAAGTAAATCTCAATAAGCCTATCCAATCGCCAAACCGCCTAGTCGAAAGATGACAAAGAACCGCGCGGCGATGATCCGATTTTCTGCAGTCAGACCTTAGATTTAAGCATATTTGCCCTGCCTATCATTCCATACCAAGCTGTTTAAGAAAGACCGAGAGGCTTTGATTTTGAGATTCTTTGACGGGTTTTACCATAGCACAAACCTTGCACTAGTATTACCTAAGTAGGTGTGTACAGTGTACGTTGATGTTGTACAAAGGTGTCGTTTCGGACAGTGAGTCGATTTGACTGGGATATATCTCCGAACTGTGTGTAACCTGCGAAGAGCATATATTGAGGAGACGAGTAGGATTTACCATTAGATAGTCTATATGAGTATGTGAGCATGCAGCTCTAGAGAGAACGTGCCAGATAGGGAGAGCCCGACGATAGGGTCTCCCAGGTATACCAGTCTAGGTACTCTATTATCCTCCATACAATAACCTCATTTTTTACGCATACGGCAAATACCACCAAGCATGAGAAACAAGCGTTCTGTAAAACAGTCGTATGGTAATAAAGTAATTTACTTTTCCCAGCGGGGCTCCACCCCGGCACGACCCGCGTGGAGGAAACCATTCCTCCAGACTCCAGAGAATGAAAAAGAATGCAATGACATCATGACAAGGTACAGGATGCAGCGGGAGCCCAGACTAGTGGAATGGAGTGACGTCACGAGCAAGACACGGGCCAGGGCCAGGACCAGGGTCGGAGAGCTCCTCATTCGGAATTCTGTATATTGCATGGATCGCGCTGGAGGGGGGGGGGGAACTAGAAATCTCGCTTAGATAGTGAGAGTGCTGGTCTGGCCTGGGCCTTAATCTTAATCCTTCAGGATCGAAACGACAAGGATGATCGCTATTGACAACAGAGTCATAAAACTCAAAAGGGAGGAGAGAAAAAGAGATACAAAACAAATCGACATATCCCAACCAACTTCCCAGCCCATCATTGCTATCAAGCAGAAGCAAGTTCGATTTCAAATGCCCATCCCGCAAGATCGGTAGGGGAGGGAAACCCCCCTTCCAATGATCCCAGAGAGCGCGCACCGATTGGTTGAAGAAGCTTCCATCGAAAGAGAAGGTCATATCAGAGAGCACAACCACTAGCCCAGCCATGGGTTACGTACCATTGGAATCTGGATCATCCACCCCTTTTTCTTCGACTGCCAGGTAGAATTTGAAGACTGCATTTCCCACTAGTTCCCGATGTCTTGTGGAACAGTGGCTTTTATACATATCGTCAACGAAGCGAAGTGTGATACTGTATCTACGGACTAGCTATGTAATGTCCATACAGTGGACACTATCATAGAATAAAAAAAAAAAGAAAAAGAGGACCCAGCCAGACCATCAGATATACAAATTCATGAAGACTCTACCCGATTAAGCAAAGGTCCCGGGGGAGGAAAAAATGGAGCTCTTCCTCTGTGAGACTGTGATCAACAACAAGTCAACAACAAAAAGGGAAAAAAAGAAAAAGATAGCACTAAATGTTCGCTTATTTCGCCCAGAGAAGGACCTCCAGAGTACAGAGTACGGACAGTCAGACACAGTAGATACGAGATAGGCTTCTTTCCAACCCCTTCTTCTATTTAGCGAACAGCAATCCGGAAGGCTGGAATGCCGGCCAAATCCCGTAAGTGGTAAAAGCGGTGGAAAGTCGAGAACACATACTCCGTAGTGGATGGTCTCCACTTCCGGACACGGAAGATACGAGTCTCCTCTACACTCATTTCGGGTCGAACAATCTGTTCGAAGGGAGATGTCAACGAACTCAATCAGGAAGATCTGTTGAGAAGACGATTCAAGATCATAGAAAAAAAAAAAAAAAAAACCGATCGGATGATTCGTAGACTTCCCTTCTTAGATTTATCGGGGCTGTTTGGTCTGGAAGAGTAATATAATAGAAGCCTCATCATGTGCACTCTTGCAGAATCGTCCTCCGAGGTACTCCGTAATACGTAAACGGGGGGGGGAAAAAGGGGGAAAGGAAAAAAAAAAAAGGGGGATGGCTTGTTGTTGCCGAACTAATACCCACGGTACAGAGTATACATGCTGTATTATTACCAGCACCAGACCGTGTAATTTGAGATATTGAGCACTGTGAGAAGATGGGTAGGCGGCCCAGCCAGTCACAGACCATAGCCACTATAATGTGCTTGGGCGGGTCCTGCTAGCCCGCCCAGCCCCGAGTCAGGCGTCCTAAGTCCTAACTCCAACATACGTAGTACACTAAACATCTTTGTCTCTACTATGTGCTCTGCAGGCATGTAAATAATCAGAGTTACAATAAGCCGCCTGCATATTGATCATTTTGGACTCTGCTCACCGATACTCTCCCTCGTAGTTTTGAAAGGGCTCCTCCTACTGAGCTGATCTATCTCGACCTCGGCGGAGTGCTGCTCTAAGACCTAAGTAGTGTTCTGCTGACACTTCGAGAGATTGTGACGTCTCTACTGCCAGGTACTAATTCCGGCAAAAGTTTTCAGACTGTATTATCTCAGCCAGCAAAGGCAATCGTATTCTGTGCCTATGCCCATGTAACATAACAACGAAAAGACTCACCTCCATGATTCCGATCAAGGAGGATTTCACCAGCCCACCGTCGTTTAGATCCAGAGGAGCGAATCTCTCTTGGACATGCGGGACGATTGTCAAGTCCCATCGCAAACAAAGGAGTGCACCACCGACTTTGCCAACACAACAGCAAGTCGGCAATGGAGATGCTCCCCATTTAAAGCCCAGAAAAGCCCACATGGCGCTCTGACAGAATTAGAGATAACGAAACAACCGCGACAGAATGGCACAGGGTATCTATCTCGTGTGCGTCGTCCCTCAAGCAACATTCCTGAACTCACAATCCAGAGAAGGAAAAGGAAAATAGTAGTAAGGAACCTCAAAGAAGACAAATGGCGGAATTTTGAAGTAAGGAAAATGAGGCTCGCACGAAAGATATGGCACACGAAGGAAAATAAAGAGGAAAAATAACGACGTAACAATCAATCATATCGCGACAGGGTATCATTGCCCGGGAACTCGTTTATTATCCCCGCAACCAACGCCCTAAAATGAGATCAGAAGGCAAAAAAAAGAATCCGGCATCCCAAAGCCCACAAAGTACAAAGGAGATTAGAAATGAAAAAACCAAAAGCAAAGACATCGCAGAGCTGAGGAGACAGGACCCTGCAATTAGTATCATATCTTTGCTCACGCACCAGGCGCCAAGTATAAAAGAAAAGAAAAGAAAAGGCGGGGGATCAGACTCAACGCGGAGTCTGAATCGTTGACCGGCGATTTTTGTTGAAATTTCTGTAGTTTTTATCTTTGTTTCGGTTTGTTCCGCCATTTAAGAGGGTCATTGGCCGATCATATTCGAGGCCACATGGAGGGATAATCCGTAGGAATAGTATGAGACGCAGAAGGAAAAGGCCGGTGTCAGGATCAGTAGCTGAGTTTAACCTCAACCCCTGGCCTCAGGTTCTCGCTGCTGTTCGCCACAGCGTTGTCGAAGGCGGTGGCTTCTGAGATCTCAACAACCATGTCCTGGCCATCGGGCAGCTCACGGACGACATCGTCATCAACCATGATCTTGAGCCCGTTCTGCTTGACGTGTAAGACACGTACAATGCGCTGTGGGTCAATCTTCTGCTTCATGGAGATCTTTTCCATCAAATCGCGAACGGTTCGTTCGGTCAGATAGACAGCACGATAGTAATCGTCACTATTCTGGGTCTGTGCCGGGAAACGAATATAGAAGCATGCAACTAGTCTCCGTTAGTATTGTGTGGATCGTTATTGCTGTCTTTTGGGGTTTAACTTACTTGGCTTTGGGACACGCTCGGCAGGCGGCCTGTAGGTCGGATCGATGTCCACCGCTTCGATGTATCCCATGGGCATGGTCGAGTTCCCCGATAGTCTTTGTACTTTGATGGGATGCTTGAGGGTGGTCTTCTCTCCGGAAAATTCAGAGCCAGGACGTGAATTCTCCCTTGAGTTTCCAAGCGAGCCTTGGTAGCCTGAATCATAGAAGAGGCCTTGCTGCTGAAGCTTTGCGGGGTGGCAGGGCGAGTTAATCGAGACATTACTGCTCGTCGGAGAGAGGGTATATGCGGAGGCATCGATACTCAGCCGGGGATCACCGGGCTTCTGGGCGTTCTCCTTTTTGATCTGATCGGACGAGTCGCCAGGCAATACAACAGGATATAGGTCGGGATCATCTTGTTCATCACCCCGGAGTCCCAGAATGCTCACTGGCCGAGTAGATGTGAACATATCCTGCATCGTAGCCAGCTTTGTGTGGAGGTCGTCCTCTAGGGAGAGTTTCTCGCCATCTTGTGAGCTTACTGACCAGGTTCTCTTATGTTTCGAGATTTTGGAGGGTCGCTGGTCGGAGTTCTTGACGGAGGTGGAGTTGCCAGCCCGTTTGCGCTTTCCATAGTTGCCAGCGCCCATTTCGGCCTGTGCAATCTGGTGACGCAGCTTCTCGATCGTCTTTTTGACATGGGCTACGTCGTTAGATAGCTTCCGCTCAGCGCCATGGTCACGGAAAAGTTTGACTTTGCAGAAGCATACTTCCGCATCGTTGCCGTTTGCCATATCGGTGTATTCCGGAGAGACAATCTGTGTTTTGGTGCATAATCGAACAGGAATACCCTTCACACCTTTGGAATGACTGAAATCCGTGGACAGGAAATTGAACCTGACTGAGATTGAACACTCGGGCAATCCTGATGCGGGGTTTGCCGTCCATGTCACACAGAATCCGTCGAATGAAGCACTCTCAAGCTGGATCTGGCGCTGCTTCGGATCCTCAATGCCGCCCTGGATCGGATCGACATATTCGACAGCCTGAAGTTTACCGCCTCGCTGATATGCCTCACTCGAGCCACGTCCCTCCTTCCATAATTGCCAGCAGGCGCCAGGCTTCGATCTCTGCTCCTCTTCTTGGAATGAGACACGGATGAACGTGCGATATGTCACTGGCTGTCCATTCGCTGGTGGCGGGTTCGAGTCCATTACAGATACCGAATAGGCTTGTCCTTTGTTCAAATATGAAATGGGAATTTCGTTTTGATGCTTCACCATAGCAGTAGGAGCACGCAGTGTGACATGATAACGAAACCTGGTTACAATTGCATTAGCTTCTCTTGATTTCTTTTCCCTCTCTGAGTTCAACAAACTTACTGCTCACTGGGGCCTGGGGTAGCTGAGTGATCGGAAGTATGAGTAGTCGAGGCGGCAAACTGCGACGATTGATTTCCCTGCATATCGAGATCATTTAGAGACAATTCATCCACAGATTCATCCATCGCATCGTAGCCTGAATCACGATGTACAAATGCGCTGGGTGCAAATGACGCTTGCGGGGCGAACGATTGCGGGTTGTGAAAGTGTGAATGCATATACTGCTGATCAAAGTGATCGAGGCCAAAGGTCGGGCCACCGCTGTTCATGGCTGGGGCGACTTGGTGGGTAAGAGAGAGGGGTGTGATCATGCTCATGCCAGGTGTGTGCAGGTCGCCTGCTTGATTATGAAACAATGGCCCAAACCCACCCGAGTTCGGTGTATAATAGCCTGCTTGTTGGCCATGGAAATTCATGTATGATATCGAGTTCGGATCGACAAAAGAAGGCGTAAATCGCAAGTCTTGTGGGGCGCGCGGTGTTGTGTCATTGAGTTTCAACCCACCGTTATCCATAAGCCTGGGCAGCCAAACACGATTCAAGTTAGATATTGTCACAAGATACAGGTTCACCGATGACCAGAATGGCAGGAGAAAATCATAGCACAAAAGGGAATCACATACCTCGCTGGCGTGGTGGGTTGATTGGGCGGCATTTGTACAAAAGACGGGCCATTGCGTTGAGCGTCCAAGGGGACTACATCGGAGAATGTCTTCTGAAATCGCTGGATGAGCTCCTCATCGGGCTTCTGGGAGTTTTTTCTGCACTATGGTGAGTATCCATTTCCGAGTCAAGAAACCGCAATCGGCTGTTGCGTCGGCTGCGGATTAACGCCGACATACCTGTTACGGAACATTGTGGAGTGAAAATTTGATGTGAGAGGGGATCTGATCGTTCACACAGGGTCGTCGTTTGAGAGATCAAGGAGTCGTGAACGATGGAGCGCAAGTAGGGCTCACATTCGGATTAAGCGCGAGGTCCTAATATTTGGGAGAGAGAGTGGGTGGTTGTGATGCAGAGTTATGTGAGAAATCACACTCGGCCGGAGTCTGCTTGCACCGAGTTGCAATCAAACGGAGGACCGGCTTAAGTTGATGAAGATCCCTATCGATGCTTCTATCGTCGAAATCGCGTTTGGCGCCACTTGATAACGGAAACGTGACGAAGATGAGAGGGGGTGAGGAGAGTAGCCTAAGCTTAAGCGTCCATGAGGGAAAAAAGCGAGGGATCCAAGTGCGTGCTGTGTGTGGTGTGCGTGTGTCTGTAAATGCGGGATGTGGAAAGACGTTGGGTTGCAACAGAAACGTTCCTTGCTCGAAGGAGGAGACAGATGGTAGAGACCGCGGAGATATTACACCACGAGAACCATGAGTGATTTATATAAAGGGTGCAAATCGAGGAGAGAGGCGTTGAATGATGTGTGTTGAGCTGAGGTCGCGTCAATGGCGGGGAGATCCTTTTCCACAATCCACACAGAGCGATTATGAATAACGAGGGGCGAACAAAAGATGGATTTGATAATGGAATTATACCGGACGAATGCGCGAACAGTCTGAATCGTGGGTGGTAGCGAGAGCCCCCAATAACAGTGGAATATGAGATGGACGGGCGGGCAGGGCTGTGGAGTGACAGAAGAATGAGGACTGACTACTGAAGGAGAAAGCTCAGCAGCCTAGGGGGATTATTAAGAAAAGAGATTTTCTCTCTCTCTCTCTCTCTTCTTCTGGCCAGGAGAGTTGGAGGAGAAGAAGAATGTGATATTAGACAGAAAGGGGCCACATGGACAACGTGGTGATGTCGAGATGATAATGAATTGAAAGAGAGGGGAGGAAAAGAACAATTATTAGTAGTAATGAGTCGTCGTGGCCCTGTGCAGAGGGAGGAAAGCTTCTAGAGCCCATATATTTTTTTTGGTCCGTTTTAATAAATTCCTTCTTGCTTCTTTTCCTTCAATCCTTTCTTTTCTACTACCTAGGTAACTACTGTGTATGTGTATCCACTAAAAGAAAGCAACATTTAAAAAAAAATAAAAAAAAAATAATGTAAGAAAAAAAGGTTTCGACCGCTTAGATCACTTCTTGGGACGGAGTCAAACAGACATGACCCGGATCGGTGGGGAGAGGACAAGAGGGGTGGAGACTCGGTAATTTGTAAAATGATCTTCCGCTGTGTCTTTATGCAATGTGTACAGTACAGGTATTTCAGCCGTTGATTGGGTACATTACATGCATCCAGAACGTACCAGTAGATACTAGGCCTGGTATTGTCTGCATCAGTGTAATTTACAATTTTTATGTCACCTTGGCTCACCCATGGGAAACATCAAACAACCGCCATTGACAAGCAAAAATTACTGATGAACAATTTGGACTTCTGGACAGAACTGAAAAAAATTCTGTTTTCTGAACCACTTATGACATCACTGCTGAATTACCATGCTGACCGAATCCGTTGGTGGACCGTTAACTCTGGACGACCCGAGCTTCCATACTGATCTATATGGATTCCATATCACAAGTCACAACAACCCGAGACTCTGGGAAGATGTCAATCCACAACCATCCAATCTTTCAAGCCTCCGAATGCTGTCAGAGAACGAGGTAGAAGAAGAAATGGGGGACCTACCCGTAATTTATTGTGTACAACACAGAGAACGGTTCTCTTCCAGGCACCCTTCCCATGGGACTATTGGTAGGAGGAGCATCTTCGGATAAAGGTACATTTTGAACTAGACATGCGATGAGACCTAGGTATTTGAAAGGGGATTCCCTCTAAATGGACGCACTCGCTCAAGTACAGTGTGCATAGCAGGTTCATGTATGGGGGAGTCCGCTGGCTCGGTCGTATGTCTGCTGACTGTTTCTGTGTAGCCGTAGTACATATAAGAAGTGAGGATGTGGCCTTTTGCTGCTTCTGATGCCCTTTTTTTTCCCCCTTCACTGTCATTCCCAAGTACTACCAGTCGGATTCTCGAGGAGAATAGGGAATCCCCCGGAAACAAGAACGCCACCCGCTGCTTGAATCAGACCATGAATAGCTTGCGAGGTGAACTATGGAAGCACTGATGATGTGATAGAATGAGAGGGGCGATTCAGACAGGAGATTGGGTAATCTCTGGAAGTCCCCAATCAAAAAAAAAAAGAGTTCATCCTAACTGTTTCGGATATCATTATTCAGTAGCGACATGGTCTGCATCGGTTCAGCAAGAAGAATTAACGTCGGCCAACCTTATCTGGATCTGGCATGGCTGCCGTTGTGGCGATACGGCGATAGACAAGTGACAACAGTACTGATCTGTATTCTCTTCTACAAGACTTAGGTAGGCAGAAGCTGACTCGATTCACTCGAGAGGGTTGACAACAGGCACAGATACACCGAGTCGTACGTGCTTAAAGGTGGCACAGAGCGTCCATGGAACAAGGATATCTAGGCAATTGACAGCGAAGCCATCCAACATCAGATACTCGTCGATTGACTGGCAATTTGGCACGTTACCAGAGGAGAGGTCTATCTCTATTGGAGGCTTTTTTTTATCAGTTTTACGCCGGCGGGGAGTTGTAGGTCTTAGGCGCGGTCCATTGAATTGTCTAATCTCGCCTAACTGATTTGTCGGGGGTCTATGCTGCTTCTTCTATATATACCGCTATTTTAACCGTCCTGTCACTTCGGTGATGATGTGTCCCTACTCCATAGTGGATAGTATGTGGTTCTATCAAGAGCATACTTCGTAGGTAGGGAGTAGTACGTCGATAGGTACTGTACTGCGGCATGGGTAATTAAAAGTGGGGATGCTGTACGGTAAAGAACGAGGATCCTTAAATAGGTACTGTAATGGCTGTATGCCTAAGGCATGAAAGCTGTCAATGGCCGGTTAAAGTACCCGCCAATCAGCATTGAGCAGAGATCCCAAGTCCGCCAATGAGAGCTGTTCCCTTTGACTAGGCAAGCCCGCCAATCAGATGTGTCACAATCGACTGTCCTAGGTCAGTAATATAATCTCCATCAGTGTCCAAGAGTCTTCGCGCTCGCTCGCTCGCTTTCGCCTCTGTCGAGTGACTTCGGACATTCGGATGGTACTACACATTGAGTGATTGTTTGGTACCGAGTATCCTGTGATCCATGAATAAACAACCTAGTAATAGAAGTCGTAGGCAGAGGCTAGCAGTACTCAGTAGTCTGGGTGTAGAGGTGCTCGATAACTGTACTAACACAAAAGAAATCGATATCTTTTTTGATAGTGGGCCTTGATAGTCCAAGAAAGTGGTTCTTGGTGGTCTAAGTCACACTCTGTGGTCTTCATCTTATCTAGCGTGAGTCGTGGCCGATCGACATGCTGACATTCCGCATTGATTGGCTTGGGCCCAACGATATGGGACATTGGCCGAACATTAGGCCCAAGAAGGAGGAGGATCAACAACGACCAAAGAGAAGAGGATGGGCAATGAAGCTTACTCTGTAGGTCCCTGTGTTACGGTTTTACTGCATTTGGCAGGAGACAACTGATATGAATGATGCCTGATATGTACTTCTTGGATGGTTGTTCCATCGAATAAAGATATCAGTCGGTCATCAGCAGTCCAGTGGGTAGATAAATAGCTAATAGATACACCTTCTTACTTTCTGTTTTGCTTTGACCACACTGCATATAACTGGGTGGGGTGGGCCTAGTGGTTGTGGCAGTAAACAAATATGTAAAGTGGCATTCTGCGGGGAATTCGGAGATGCAAATGCAACCTCTTGAGTAAATGCCACAATTTTTTTTTTCCTATTACCTCTGAGACTTCGGTTACTTAGGTAGGTAGGTACCGAGTCTACAGCGTAGGTAGTCTAGCACATACCAGAATAACCTAGTTGATACTTACCAGTTTCTGACTGGTTACGGACCAAAAAGCTGTCATTTCTCCACAGCAAAACTTATGGCAATTAGGTAAAATGGTTAAAAAAAAAAAAAAAAAAAAAAGAAAAAAGTCAGCCCTACCGATGAGGATTACATCATAGCTCGCTCATGCATACAGGCGTACGCAATGGCCATCCGCTTTTGAAGCTTTGAACTGACCATAGCGTCTGATTGCTTCCCAACGGATCAAACATCTGATATGATATTCAAAACTCGAACAATGCAAGGGACACACATGATCGATAGAAAGCAGACATGAGGGGGGTAAATTATGTCTGCCACTATCTACGCCACAAAACAGCGATTATCATTGCTTGTACAACCCCAATGTTATTACATAATGAAGGCGGTGCAGGCCGATCCCATAGCCCAGGTGCCATCCCTTTCGACATAAGCAGTTTATTCCTACGGAAGAGTAAGATGCTGCCATACTGGTCAGTACTGTGTAGTCCCTGACACTCGCAGGCTCCCTTCCAGGTATTCCATATCTCCGAACACTTGCATAACCGATCTCCTCTCTCAGATCTTCCATCGTCAATGGTCTCGTCCCCGGTAGTAGCTCACTTGCAAGAATGCCGGGTCAATTTCCTTTGCGTTTCTGCTTTACTTGCCGACCAGTAGCACCGGAGCATGCGGACATACGGAGGATGGCGCATAGATAACTCTAGTCCATTGGGAATTTCTCCGACGTTTCTGAGCCAGTAGTGTACCAATTATAGCATTCCATAGTCTCCGTCCTACTCCCTAGGTCATTCCCAATGAATGCCTCCGGGTTGTGTGATGAGAAGACTCAAATGTCATTGGCGGGTTCTACGAAGTACGAACTATGGAGCTGACAGACGGGAAACCGAACAAAGCCCCAAGGGTATTATCAATACCATATCCAATATCAACTACCTAGGCTAGACTACTAGAGTACTGTCCCCTATTGTCATTTATTCATTATTGTTCCCTGGTTAGCGAGGGACAGGCGCTAGATGGAAAAAGCGATCAGCGAATCAGCAGCAAGGTCAAAATATTTCCGTGTGTGGATACTGGAAGATAGCGATGGTGTCTGAATCAATCTAGTGTTACGGAGTCTGGCTTACTATCGGGTTTACTCCATAGTCCCGTCCATACCTTCCAGTGATCCATGGTCCCGGGGAACTCAGACGTAATATACTTCATTTTTGACCATACATACATCGGACAAAATGACAATACAAGGGTACACACTAGTGACACTACACTGACTTTGGTACGGGAATAAGTTACTAACCGATCCTAGTGCAAACCTCATGGCGGCCCCATAACGCCACGGCGTCCGCGCCGACCGTTTGGCGTCAGCCACAATCCGCGCTTCTCAGGCTTGTCGGGACTCACCTATCCGCCCCGCATTTTTCCTCTCAATCCCTCAATGGAGGACTCGAGCGTCAAGACTCAAAAGCCTCGAGCCCCTCGGGGAGACACGCCAAGTGACCAATGACTAAAGAGGCAAAAAGGCTCAGGACTGACTACGGAGTACCGAAGGAACACTTTTCGGATCATGGGTCAAAGCGTGTCTGCTGTTGCGCGGACTCTTACTCTATCTAACAGTTTCCATTTATTATGACAGACTACTATCTACTATCTACTGCCTAGTGTCTAGCCCATAGTCCCTCAAAACGACGTCACCGCTCCAGCCGTCTCGGATCCCTCCAGTTTCCAATTCCCACTTCTTCTCTCCCCGATCGCGATCGATCCCGCTCAAATCACCACTCATCAGCCGCAGCGCAAAAACTGAGCATCGATGAGGAAGTTGAGGTGCCTCACCAGCACGCCATGTCTTAAAAATAAAACAAAATCTCAGTACCTGACTCCATCCTCGGGGGTTTATCAAAGCCCACTCGGACCCGATGGTGAGACCTGCAGTGAGTCTAGAAGCTCTGGTCTTGTGTATCTATTCTCCGGAGGTGTGAATCCTATCGGTCTCGAGGAGAGAAACAGTAAGACGTGACGGAAGGAAAGGGGAATGGATCGGATTGAGTAGATTGATTGATACTAGGTAGATAGTCTATATTCCGTAGTGCTCATATGTCCGTTTATCCAGCATTTTTTGCGGAATTCAAGTCTTCAGAAGTACCTTATTCTTCCGCAGTAGACTAAGGTATAAGTTTATATACAATTATACATACAACGAGAGCGATCAAGCCAACTAACTACCCAACCCACGCACTACCACTCACTTATCTAAACTAAAATCTAAACTACCCTCCCCATAGCCCTCCGCATCCGTACGTACTAAGGAGTAAGTACCAGAATCTAGATAAATGCATGTGTCCCATTGACGATCCCCATCACCTGCAGAATGGGGTCAACAGGGGCGACGACTCCCAAAGTACCTTACCTTTTACTTTTTCTTCTTTTACCTAGTGAGCTACATGTACTACTATGACCTATGTAGATGGACGACTTTGCGCTTTGCCGTGCGCGGGATGACCCAGTCTCATGGAGAGTATGCTGATTTCTGATTTGCTTGTGTATGCTATTACTTGATGAGAATTACTTCATTATGATGGTGCTTGGAGGTGATAGGTGATTCATACTTATCCTGAGGCGGTGCCTTTGGGACTGGGAGCGGTCGACCAGGGCAGTGTGGCTGTGCCGAGTATGTGCTCTGATTTGTCATCGGTCGCCGCCGCGCCGGATGGTGAATATTCAGTTGAGGGCAACTGGGTACTAGTAGGAGGGTAGAATTAGATATCTCAATCGGTTCGCAGTGAAATGGGTTCTACCCGGGAAAGCAATAATAGAGGGCTTCAAAATATAATGCTACAGCGGAGAATCATGAGGTTCTTCTCGGCTGTCTGATCAACAATCCATTATGTGACCATCGATATATATATTCCCGTCCTCTATCAACCCGAACCATTCTGTCCATGACACGCAACCAAAAGTGAACCTAGTGTCCCAGGTTACCCATAGCATAAACCGGACCTTCGATGCATCAAAGACCTGAACTCCTGAGCGCCCTTGGAATCAACGAAGAACGTGTACCGAAGTAAAATATGAACAAGTGGCCCCTGTGGCCGAATACAAAATGTGCTGTAATGATCGAACATGCAATGGTATCCCAGAATGACTGCCCGCAATCCCCGGACAAATGTCGCCGCAGTAGATCTTGACCGACGAATCAGAAGAAAAATAGGAAACGAATATTGAAAGGAAGGAGAAAGGAAAAGACAAGTGTGGCACTATCATGGCGTACACCGCTGAAAATGATGGCCCTGGTGTCAAATGACTGGCTGCACACTGATTCTAAACCGGCCTCGCAGCGCGCGAACGACAAGACAAGAGGGCTGCTGCATTTTGCGTGGCCCTCTTAAATTAGAACGGACTGCTCGATTCTGATGCAGGCTGTGCATGGGTGTACGTGCGAGTCCCATTCCAGCGACGCAATATTAGTGCATTATAATTAAGGAGAAGCCGTCCACCCAGGATCCGCTGGATCCTGATATACCGGCAATCTTATAACCTAAAGGCGGGATTAATGTATGCCTAGCAGACGGGTTAGCTTGACAATGTTATAATGAGTCACGGATGTCCACCGGCAATACGTACCCAGAGCCACCCTGGGCATTACCAAAGACTCCCGATTTCCGTCCAAGACTGGTCAGAATCTCAATTCCATCGATCCAGGCGCCAGCCCGGACGTAGAAACCTAGCAGAATCTCGCCTCGTCGGGTGTCTGAAAGAAGCTCAGTTAGCGGGAATCACAATAAAAGGGCCAGCGCGCTACTTACCCAGCACAAACTCATCACCACCGGGCTTGCCCCCTCGCTTGCCAAACAGCTGACTCGTGGAGTCCTCGTAGCAAAACTCCAATCCATCCACCGCAAGTCCATGGTAGACCTTAATGGACGTCAGGAGTTTCGTGGATACAAAGGCGCAGTCCAGCAGGAGCTGCTCCGGCTGACTACCGTCCATCTGGGACAAACCGAGCTTCCCGCCTTTGTAGCCAGATTGACCCTTGGGCAGTTTCACCAGGGACAATTTAGACTTCAAGGAGCTGATGGAATCGACGGTATAGCTGCCAAGAGCCCCCGAATAGACAGCCAGTCGGATGTTCTTCTTCTTTTCTTTCTCGCTCCCAAATAAGCGCTGCCGTAGCTCGGTCTCCGTCAAAGTGACCTGCTTAGGAAGTCCATTGCTGCTCGATTCGGTGTTGAGATACTCGATGGAATTGCGGCACACATCCTCACCCTCCGCATACAGTTCGATAAAGGCAATGCCTGAGGAAGCGGTGAAAAGGATCTTTCCGTTCTCAACCGGCCACACCTGCACACTATCGTCCGAGCTCACTGGGGCATCTGCAGGCAGGCGGAAGCACGGGTGGAATCGGAATCGCAAGGCATCCAGTCGATGCCAACCGCATTCATCTTGAGGAAGACAAAGTTTCTGGCCCTGGGTTTTGGTTCGTGTGGAAAAGGGTTCGCGAGTGGTGAACGACCGATTGAGCCGGACGTAGTCACGGAGCATGATGCCCGACTCCTGATGGGGGCATCCGAAGAGATGCCCGACTTCGTGGAGATGTGCACCGATGCCGATGTTCGCGGCCTCCCAGTTTGATCCAGCCTCGCCGCAATCGTTGGCAACATAATCGGTGTTGGTCCGCGTACAATCCGAGAAGGCATCTACCACTTCTTCCATGAACGATGGGTAGCTCTGGAGGCAGTGGGAGCCGAAGATTGCCATCTTGATGTTGTCCCCACTTGATCCCAGCGCGGCGTGGCCGGTGATAGTTTGAGAGCCTTTATCCCAATGCGAATCGAGAAGCAACACCGAAACGTATTGCTTCTGCCCCGGCTGGAGACGGAAGTAGTCCTTGACCGCATCCTTGGCAATGTTGAACAGCTCGTCTTTCTTGGTGGCAGGCCCATGCTGCTGAGCAAGATCGAGAGCTCGGAGTTCTGCGACTGTTTTTTCGGTACGGACAACGTGAACTTTGGCTTCATTTCGCATCATGCCAGTGGCGGCATCGCGGCGACTCAGGGTGCCCGTCTGCCACTCCTCTTCGAAGCGGAAACATCGGCGTCCTAAGTTATTGCGGAACATCTGCTCTCCGGTGAATGCCTGCCACAGATAGGCCGCCATTCGATATTTCCGGATGGCGGTTTCAAGGTTATTTCCTTCGCGCTGCTGCCTCTCGGGGACCGCATCGAAAGTCCCGTCCGAATCTTTGCCTAACAAGATCACGAGGTGTAAGGGAGGAGCATTGACCAAGGGAAGGTAGTTGATGTTAATCCAGGAGGAATGGATGGCGGGATGCGCGCTGCCCGATGACAGCTTGGTCGAGACAAAGTCGAACCGTAATCGATTGGGACCTGGCACTAGATGCACCAGGGCTTTGAAATGAGAAGAGGTGACCGGCCAGCCGATTGAGGGAAAGCCATCCTGATGATGGTATACCGTGACAGTTCCGTCCAGCGGATGCTGTCTTGGATCCCCAATCTGACCATAGACGAGTAATGCTTTTTGATGTACCTGTGAGAAGACGGCCGAGAGATGTCAGCCTCGGTCTCTTCTGACTATGCAACAGCCGATGCTCCAACTGAAGGTACGAGTGAGCGCACAAGCACATACCCACGAGTTTTCCGAGATGGAGATAATCCTGGGAGCGTATGGAGAAGAAGGCGAAGGTGATCGTGAGCCGCTGTGGACGGATACCGAGGAACCGGCCTGTGGAAGTCAGCATCACTGCGACCATTGTAGGCCGTGGTCGCGATAGACGCAACGGGTGAAGAGAGCAGTATCACATACGATCATGCTGTTTCGCTGCGAGGGGGGAACGAGACTGGGTCGCTGGGGAGGCACCGTAAGCGGGGTGCTGACGCCGTTGACATTGCTGTTGATCTCCGTCAACGAGGGAAGATTGGGCGAGGAGAGAGTGGGTTTGATGGAAGATGGCGGGGTGATGGAGCTATAAGAAGCTGTGTCGAGGGTCGAGGACGATTTCCCGGATGTTATTTCGCCATTGGACTGGGATTCGTTGGACTTGGAATCGGCTGACTTGCTTGTTTGGAAGCTGGCCTTGGAGCGGCGACGCAACGGTTTAAAGAACGGCATGTTTTGTAGGGACCTCCCAGAAACGACTTTTTTGTTCCTTTTTTCTTTCAAAAAAAAAAAAAAAAAAAGAGGAGAGGGGTTTGATGAGTTATCGAATAGCAGATAGAGTCGTCAGTGGAAGAATTATGACCGCAGCCTAGGGTTCAATTTGCAGAAGGAACGAAAGAGCGGTTCGTCCCCCAGAGAGATCGAGACAGATAGATACCTTAGTAGGTAGCTATCTATACAGTACTCAGCCGCGCAGTAGACCCTGATGTGGCCGCGCCCCCTTTTTTTTCTCTGGCCCCCCTTTTGACTCAAGTATCTTTTTAAGACCCTTCCCCCTTCTCTTCAACAAGGAAAAACGAGCGACCGCCGGAACACAAATCCGACGCGTAGATAGAAGAAGGCGAAGAAGGAGAGGATAGGGCTGGCCAGGAATTGCGAAGAGTGGCAGGTCCGTTTATCGGGGAGAACCTAAGCAAGGCCAAGCAGTACAAAGTAGATTGTCTGTCTTCCTACCACTTGGTACTACCACCAGATAGAAGAAGCGACCGTTTGCGGTTACAGATGACGAACGATTGGCAGTGGGCGATCAGCCACCCCGCATGAGTTCTGCGGAAAACCGACTTCTTATCTAAGATCAGCCTAGGAGACGAGGTTGTTGATGCTGGTGATGATGGCTCATGAAGAGAGCGAAAGGGAAAAGAGAGCGAGAGAGAGCTTAGAGATTAGAAGGAGAAGAGGATTGAAAAAGAGAGACAAGAATGAAATAAAGAGAGAGGAAGTATGAGAGGAAAAACCTGATAATGGGAACAAGACAAGATAACCAACCGAGTATGCATGAGAGAAAGCAGTGGGAGAAAAAAAAAAAAAAAAAACCGACGAAAAACAAGAAACAAGACAGATATTGCCTAGAAGTCAGTAAAATGATTAGCTCGTGGAAGTTACTATTCAGTCAGGTAGTCTAGTAGTGTTAGCTAGGGAGCTAGGGAGCTACTTTAGGTCTTTAACTAACTCTAAGTAAGTTGTTGGTCTTAATCTTGGTATCCATCATGCCTGTTGATTAACTAAGTGGGTGAGGCTTGGATACTGATAGAGACATCGATATGTCAGTCTAGCTCTGGATTCTGTCGAGACTTTCTGAAGATGAGTATGATAACGACTATCCATCTACAACTATCAAGGATCAAACCAAGTATGATTGAAGTCCCCAAACCAATACCTCAATCTACTCCTACCAAGTATCGAGGTAGTGTATCTACATATCTAGGTCATCATCGCTACAGCCCGAGTGGGTCAATTCCCACCACTTGCGCTTCGACTAAAGAAACGTTACGTAGGCTGAATACTGATGAGTTTCACCGTGAGTCTGATTGCTGAGTTTGCTTGCTACCATAGGGTACTCTACTCCTCTCGCTGCTCTTTCTACTCCGTCCTCCGTCCTACAATCCAAGTTTTCTCTCTTTCTCTCTCTCTCTCTCAAAATTGAGGCGACACAGTTGTACAGAGTACAAAGTGCTGACGGGTGTTAGTCGTATCTAGTTTATGTTTATGCTACGTAAGTTGTAATACCGACCAAACTGCTTGTATACGATGATAAAGAAGTGGGAACGCTGCGGGTGCAGCTGCGAATCGCCAATTCCACGTCACCCAAGTTCCCTTGGTCACATTGATAATAGCAACTACCTAGCCTACTACTACTCAACGTTAACTCAACTTTCCTCGTTTCAGCGTTGTCTTTGGATATCCGAAGAATCGATCATCAGGCCAAGTGCTTAGCGGAAGCTCTTGACGGTCTGGAAAGCACATACAGAATAAGCAAGACAGGAGGTGACGACAGACGCAGAGCGATCTATTATTCGCAAGGTTCTATCTCCTTGTCTGTACTCCTTATTATACAAAAGATATACAATATTCACAGCAACCGTCGAGTCCGATTTGATCTGCCTGGTTCCTCATCGATGCAAATCAATAGCCAAAACCAAGGGAACCAGCGCAATGAAGACAAATTGATCTTGAGACTCTGGCCCTGTAGTGGCTGCCAGATTGAACTTAGTTCTATCAATTCCGACCCGGGGGACATTCCAAATCGTTTCTCGACCCTCTTGAAGCCAAATCTCGACTCAAATCTGAAACTGCCCGCAATGCGATCGGGGCATCATTGGGCTGGGGTCTCTCAGTAAGAATTCGTGGCTTTGCCTAGGCTTGATGTCGATCCTCCTCTCGAAAATAGTAATCATGCAATCGATAATGGTTAGAAGAAGTAGATTCATTGGGCATGGTATGCTCTGTTCCATATCATTTGCCCTTTTCAAGGGTCGAGCCACCAAATCGACTCTTTGAGGGGTGGACCCGTCGTCGTGTTTCGCAGATAGTCAGGACTCAGGAGAGTAAGACGGAAAAGGTACAGCCAGCAGGAGTCAAGTATCTCTCGACTGGACATGCAGGTCAAGACCGATAAGCCGCCAGTAGTAGACGCCGAGTGAGGATGTGGAATGCATCGGAGGTTTTTTTTCTCCCCTCGCATGTTAGATCAATATTCGGTTGTCAGGTCGATATAAATGGAAGATTCTGCATGGAGCAGGATAATCTAGACTGGGGTTACGTATGTCATTGTCAATTCTGATCGAAGGAAGACTCGCTATGAGCAGAGGGTGTAAAGATAGCCGTCTCCTTCGACTAGGAAATTGCAGCTATCCTTTCAGCTTGCGAGGTTCAGAGCCATGATCCTTCTCTGGGCGCATAGCGACAAATTGTGCCACAGGTCCAAACAAGCCATTAATATTGTTTTCTGCGAGGGTGTCTAATTCGATCAAGAACGAGTCTTTGTCTCCATCTATGTACTAGAGAGATGATACTACTACTAGTAGTAGGGACTAAAATATGATGCTATTAGTCTCGTAGAACGACGGCACTCCAAGCCAATTCCTGATCACTATTCTGATATATTCAAAACCCTCAGAAATCACAATTCAAACCAGTCTAGATAGAGCTATCTATCTATCACCCGAAATCCCTTCTTGTCGACCGGTTGCCCTCCCCTGTTGGGTCGCCCAGCGAACCGCTGTTCATTCCAGACCGGCTCCATTCTTGATCCTGAGTGCTGAGTCCTGACCCGTCTGGTCTTCCTTTATTCCCCCCTCCGCTCACTGGGTTCAGCCGCCCTTGCTTCCTTCTCTTCCCCCCCAGGCCCTTTTGTCTCCTCAATTCTCACGCATTACGATCATTTCCCTTGGCTTATGTATGAGGAGGAGGGAGAAGAATAAAAAAAGAAAAAAGAAAGAAGAAAGAAAAAAACAAACGGAACATTCGATTTTCTGTCCTAGAAAGAATAGATTTTCTTCCCTCTCCATCAGCCTTCGCAATGGCTCGTCTGCACCCGACAAACTCGGAGAAGACCATCCGCAAAATTGACATAGCCCAGGTAAGTGCCAATTGCGAGGTCAACTCCATCCTCTCCCTCGCTTCTATCCACGCTCTCATTGATTCATTCCACGAGGGCTAATCTGAATGGTTCCCACCAGGTATCTCTCAGCCTCCAGGATCGGTTAGGCCTTGCCAAAGTGAAATATCAAAATGATCGTCTGCATGTCCTCGAGCAACCATATCAGAATGGAGGTCGACATATCTCCCTCGGAAGCGACAAACCGTCCGACTCCTCATCTGAGATATCTCACTGTCGTTGCGAGACCCCGATGACCTCCCCTCCCCTACGAACCGCAACCTATTCGAAGGAACTGCCCAGGTCGGCCCGGAACAGACATGCGGCAACCTTCAATTCCCGGGTCATGCAACCCATGCTGTCTGCCAGTCGAAAACGCGTACGGTCCGACTCCATCACAGATCTTCCCGCCAAGGCACCTCGGGTCTCATGGAAAAGCTCATACAACCTGCCTGCTTCTTCACCGGGGTTCCGCCATCCTACTCATCGGCACCGGCCTCTGCCGCTCGTGGCTGAGACAATCCCTGAGTTCTCGTCGCCGGCACACCATCCCCAGTCAGACGACGACAATGATCCAGATCTACCCGTGCACAGTTTCCAGAATACCAGCTCGATGGTTGGCTCCTCACCTCCCCGGACGCCGCCACCGAAACATGCTCGTCTGACGCGCAATGATCCTACCCTGCGCCATGAGGACGGTGCCGATTTGCTTCTGTACCTGGCAAACTCGCCCACCCCGGCCAGTATCGCCGGCAAGACTCAAAATCGAGAATTTCCACCCTCCACTCCACCGACTCAGCATGCTGTCTTGCCATCATTGACTCCGACGCCTGGGGCTGCTGGGGTCTTTCCCAATTTTGGCACTCCAAGCCAGCACTTCAATTTCGCCGACTTTGTGAACGTCACTCCTAGTCCAGCGCAACCTGCGCGAGGCGGCCGCACCCCGGGAAATCCTATGAGGACTCCTCTGGCCAACCGAGACGGGAGAAAACGGCCCAATTTCGATAACTTATTACCGCCAAGCGCAGAGAGTCCGAAAAACCGACCGAAAGAGCTTGGCCTTGCTCTTCAGTTGGGCGGAGAGTTGCGACCGTAGAGTATCGCCGCGTACCTGTTCTACCTTTTCCCTTTCTATTCCTTCCTCCCTTCTACGGATTTTGTTGTAACGACTCCTGATGACTATGCCATGTACATGACAACTCCATAACTCCTTCACCTTCTGATGCCCTTGCTTTGTCCTGTGATATTTGGCTTCATATTGTCTGTACATTGTTGGGAACCATTTTATCCCCACAGTACAAGACAGCTTGCATGACATCGAACTGTTCATACATACCCCTTTCCTATGTCAGTTCATTTTGATTAGTTCTTTCATTTCCTTTGTTTAATGCAATGAAGTGTGACTAATCTCTTCTCCTTGACTCTCTATGATTTTCTGTGCTACCGGCTCTTCTTCAGCTGTACAACTGAGTAGTAAAGCAAATGGAAATCATACCCATCTCCTTCGAATTATGTGCATAAACGTTGAATGTCTCGCTTAAGATTCTATCACACAGGATGATATATTCCGTGCCACCTGGAACCAATAATCGTCAAATTGACTTCTGACCATTGAATGTCAACATCCATCAATTCAAATCATTCTATGAAGTATCCACTCCGTAATACAGACCACCATATCTACAGTCATCACATACTAAAATGGATAAGAAGATGACGCAAACAACCAACAAGATCACGAAGGTTAAAGAGAGGGGAAAAATGTACAGAGTTTAAATAAAAATATTTTTTTAAAAAAAAAAGAAAAGAAAAAAACGGACGCGACGCGTGCTTTCCCCGCTTGGACGCGTTGATTTCGCGCTGGCCCTAAGCTGTATATGGTTAGACTGTTGCCAAGGTCCTGATTTCCGGGTCTAAACTAACCTGTTTGGGTTAGGTTCAACTATCTATTTAGATGATGATTGCTTCGGCTTGTTTGGGTTATTAGTGTGGTCACTGGCCTGAGGCATGGATTTGATACGGAGTACTCGATGTAGGATGGGCAGGCGGGTTGATGTTAGGATAGTATGGGTAAGTATATTCTTATCTGGTTTATATTTGGATAAGATTGCTTGGAAGACCTACGTTTTTGACAGTCGTCGTAGATACTTGGCTTTCACTCTTCCTGCCAGCCCAATCTCTCGGCCTTGTCGGGTTGCTGCTGCTCCTCCTCAATTTTCCGCTCTGCCTGTTTCCTCCACAGCAGAGCGAGGTAGTCTGACGTGGTCGCCTCGTCGATCGACTTATCGTCGCGGACCTTGAGGAACCGCGGGAACCGCAAACTCAGGCCGCGCTCGTCGCTGACCAGCCCGAGGGCCGCCGTGTACGTTGGGCTGAGCGTGATATCCGCAAACGCCATCTCCCAGACCTCCTGCGGCTCAAACCACACGTCCGGCTCGCCGTGGTACTCGACGTACGCGGGGCGCGAGATGACGTTCGGCGTGCCCTCGGCGTATTTGTCCTTGTTGGCCTGGTAGAATTTGTCCGTGAAGCCGGACATGCACTTCGTGACCGCTTCGAGGCTGCCGGATTCTGGGTTGCGGACGGCCATGAGGATCGGAGACCACCACTTGGCCTTGCGGCCTTGGCCGTGCCACCCAGCCACGGGGATTAGGTCCAGCGTCTCTGAGGAGGTGCTGTAGTCTTTCTTGACTTTGAGCCAGGACTCGAGCCGTTTGTCGGGCTCGTAGGTTGACAAGAGGGCTTTTCGCCGGGCGCCCTTGGAGGGTTTTTCGGGTGGTGCTTCTCCTGCCGCGTTTGCTATGCCATCGGTCATCGTGGAATCGCCTTGCGGTTGCTTGATGTTGGCTTTCGGCACGTTGTCGAGCACTTTGACCATGATCCCTTCGCACTTGGCGTCGAGGGCGCCCTTGAAGAATTCCAGAACGGTCTCGGAATCGGCCGATGTAGCGTCCAAGCTCTTGACCCAGGTAAACTGGTTGGGGATCTCGACAAACAAGCTGCGGAGCAGTTCCCTGCGTTCGCGGAAAGGCCGATCCAGCAACGGCTCGCCGTTCAGATACATCAAGTCGAACGCAAAAAGACAGACATTGATCCTGATGCCGCCGATATCCACATTCTTCTTTGCTCGATTGGTCAGGACTTGGAACGTTTGGAGTTCACCGGTTTCATTATCCACCGCAACGACCTCCCCTTCTAGAATGAAGCTCGACACGCTTTCCCCTCGGATTTGCGGGACAAGGGACACAAGATCCGGGTATTTCTCCGTCATGTTCTCCAGGTGGCGAGAGAATATTGATACCTTCCCCTTGTCGTCACAATGGACCTGCGCTCGCTGTCCGTCATACTTGTATTCACAGCTAAAACCCCGTCCTTGAAGCTTCGTAAGCATCTCCGACAAATCTCGTGTGATACTGCCCAGCATCGGTCTGAGCGGAATATGTAGCTGTAGTCCGCAGCGGAGAAGGAGTTCGTCGCTAACTCCGATCTCGAGAAGACATGTGACCAAATCATTGTAATTTGGATGTCGTGCATATGAGGCCTTCACAATCTCCTCTGCATTGTTGTAGACTTCGGTGAGCTCTTCCTTCTTCAGACGTGCCAAATTCTGCTGGGATCGGACTGGAAACTCCGCTCCCTCCGGTTTTGAGTATAGAAAGGCTCGCGCAAGCGCAATCAGCATAGTAGTTTTCACAGCCCCGATGCGTAGGTTTTGAACGAGCGTCCTCACAATATACCGGCTTTCCTCTGCACCCCGTGTGTCTTGTAGTAACTTCTCCACGATTCTTTGTTTCGATTCCTGGCTTCCACTGCCTTTACTCGTGGCAATCTTCCTCAAAGATTGATAGACACCCTTGATGGTCAATGGTTTCGGCTTCATTAATGTAAAGCTCTGCCTTTTCTTTGCCTCGAATGCCACATCGCCGGCATCCCCATACCGATCATATAGCGTTTTGAGACCCTGCGGATTCAGCCCATAGACCTTCTTCAAAGCCTTTGATATAGAAGAGCCACCCAAGCCAAGCTCGACTTCCTTATAAGGCGGAGAAATAGAGTTCGTAGCCAACCAGACGGCGGGTAAAACACTTGTCGGATCGCCTTCGATGAGCACGCGAAGGAGGTTGACAAGCGTATCAACAATCTTGATCCGGCTTGTAGTTGAATTCGCCAATACGAATGCTCGGGTCAACAGGGCGTATGAGGCGTTCCCCCCCTCGGCAACCCAATGGACCGTTAGCTCTGCTGCGCATTTGGTTGAGTCAAACGTCAACGGACTCTGGTCGAACAGTATCGCAGAGCAGATAGTGTCTTCTGTGCCAACAGAAGATTGTAGTGATAACGTATGCGTCTTCGGCACTTTTCTTGGTGGCTCCAGACCATTATCAGTCGAGCTTGAAGCTGGTAGGCTAGGCTCATTGTTAGGAATGCCTATCCCCCCAGCTGGCGCATCCTCTTTATCAAACTCAGCTTGAAGCTTGCGCGCAAGAGCTTCATCAGAAAGTCCATCTTCCACTACAGTTTCGGGAGCAGAATCAATACTCTGCAGCGTCTTTTCAGCTTGTTTGCTGGCTTGGCCCTGGAAGAATGACGCTATGCTCCGAAAAGGCTGGGGATTCGATTGCGGAACCTCTCTTTTGCGCTTTTTAGCCGGGCTGGACATTTTAGGTCTAGAAGAACAAGAGTGTGCTTAATTACAGATTATGCTGAGCTCAAATAGACTCACATGGTGTCTGGGTTGGAAGGATGAAGAGCATTGTGTCATCGGAAGCTTGACAGATCCTAAGGCGGAGTTGGTGTTCATGATCGATCGCAACACCTGGCGATAGACTAAATGACGATGAGCATCCCCCACACTCCCCGACTTGCAAGCCAAACGCCAACCATGGCGAAACCTACATTTCCCCTGTCGTCGCATGAGAAAACGAGGGTCGAGGATTATCTCAATGATAAAATACAAGTATCTGCCGACTTCGAAAGCCTTGATTCGCTGTTGACCAGTTTACGCGCTCAGCATGAGCTCCAACGGAAGCAGGTATGCTCATGGTCAAGCACGTAGTGCTCTTCCGATAATTTATTCTTATATGGTCGACCACTTACCTCTGTATACAGCTGGCAGAAGCACAACAAGCACTGTTGAACGCCACCAAAGCCTCCAACGACCATGCCGAAGCCACACGACAACGAGCCGAAGCCTTTGGGGAGCAACAAGAGGATATCGATAAGCGATTGAAAGCGGTTACGGGATCGGATGCGAGCGATGTGGCAGCAAAACGGTTCGAAGTGAGCATGGACAAACTTCGCAGACTGGAGATATCGAGGGGCTATGTGAACCTGCTGAGGGAAGCTGAAGAATTGAGGTATCTGCGACCCAGAATACTCCTTCGATTGCGCCACGATCGCTGAGACAGGCAATAAAAAACAGCAAGGAGGCTTTGGGCCACATACAGTCATCGCCTCGCCTGGCAATAGAACCCTACACGCGGCTGAGAAACGTTGTTCAGTCGTTGCAGGATGCCCAACCAGCAGCCGAAGGAGCGGCCTCTCATCTGGTGGACTACGTGGGGAAGCTGGCCACTGGGTTGAGAGAGCAAATGAAAGATAACTTCACTAAACGGCTCCAAGCGACGTTAGAACAAATGAAGTGGCCCTCCAAAGATTTTCATCTGCCGGATGAGTTGAAGGCACAATGGGCTGAGAACGTTGAGTTGCTGCTTGATCTGCAGACACCGTATGTACCCTCTCTTGATCGCCTCTTTCTTTACTAATCTTTCTTCCAGTGAGCTTAAGGGTCGTGATATCACTCTAAAGCGGCATGCTGTTGAACCGCAAATTCTGTTACCACTGGAAGTGATGGTCCACCCGCTAGAGCTTCGCTTCAAGTACCATTTCAGCGGTGACAAGCCAACAAATAGACTTGACAAGGTAATGCGCGCCCTCTCCACATCAAAGAGATGGACTGACTTTACAAACAGCCTGAGTACTTTCTCAGTCATGTCGTGGACTTGGTCAACAAGTTTGGTGGCTTCTTCGCTTCTTCATTACAACCAATCTTTGACCAAAAGGCTCAGGACGTGGGTCCCAATCTGGAGTGGAATTTCTACAATGCCTCTCACGCTTTTATCACTGCACTTCTGCCAATGCTAAGGCATAAGCTGGCTACATTCCTTCCTAGCATTTCCGCACAACCACAACTGCTCAGCCATCTTGTACATGAGCTGATGAACTTTGATAATGAGATCCGGGAGGCATGGAATTATCTTCCTGATCCTTATTCCATGGAAAATTGGAATGGAATGACGTGGGAAGTGCTCACCAAGGAAGGCTGGTTCGATCGCTGGCTCCAGGTTGAAAAGGAGTTCGCATTGGCTCGCTATGAAGAGATCATAGAGGCACCAGACAGTGGCCATATTGACTATGAAGGTTTCGAACTCTCCGCGTCTAAACCGACTAAAGCAGCTATCCGCGTAAACGATTTGCTTGAAACGATTACGGAACGATATCAGCCTTTGTCGTCATTTAGCCAGAAGCTGCGTTTCCTCATTGATATCCAGATTACGATCTTTGATCAGTTTCATGAGCGCTTGCATTCTGCACTCGAGGCCTATCTCGCAATGACCTCGACTATTGGCCGTACAGTACAGGGTGCTGACGGACAGGCTAGTGTGGAAGGCGTGGCGGGATTGGAACGGCTGTGCAGGATTTTTGGTAGTGCTGAGTACCTCGAAAAGAAGATGGAAGACTGGAGCAATGATGTGTTCTTCGTGGAACTGTGGTCTGAGCTGCAAGAACGAGTGAAACAGAACAAGGACAGCGGGGAGAATGTGGCAGGTCAGATGTCCCTGGCAGACGTCGCCTCGCGCACCTCGCAGGCGGTTGCTAGGGGCACCAGCTCCGCAGAACAAGGCACAACATCAGATGGCGCCCTTTTCGATGAAACAGCTTCCGCATATCGCCGCCTTAGATTGCGTTCAGAGACCATTCTGACCTCGAACTTGACCTCGAGTACCCAGACAGCTCTCAAGCCCTATGCTCGCACGTCCACTTGGGCTACCGTCTCGACCACCGCCGCCTCTGCGGGATCTTCGCTTCCACCATCCGCCGACCTTGCACCCACTTTGCGAACCTTGTCCACCAGCATTTCGTTCCTCTCGCGTGCACTGGGTATCGCCCCTTTGCGCCGCATCATTCGCCAGGTCCTTCTCTCCATTCAAACCAACCTGTGGAGTAACGTCCTCATGCGGCACCAGTTCTCAGCCGCGGGGGCATCTCAGTTCATTAGCGATATTGATCATCTCTGCAACGTCGTCGATGTTGCATTAGGACCCGCTGGCCAATCTGGTGGCTCTATCAGAGCCATGAAGAAACTCAGTGACGGTCTTCTCCTATTGGGCTTGAACGCTGCTACTCCGAGGGATGGTGCATCGCCATCGGAGGGCACCGATGCTGAGAAAGACAAACAGACTGGGCTCTGGGAGGTAGAAAAGAGGCTCTTCACGGACAATGAAAGTGCGCGCGAAGTCCTTGCTGAGCTGGATATCGAAACCTTGACTGAGGCAGAGGCCAGATCTGTGCTCGAGAGGCGAGTGGAAATTGGTTCTTGAGTAGTAGGGATTAAGAAGACAGATATTGCTCCAGTATATTATTTCCAAATCTCTAACGCATACGACAATTCTAATACCAATTGATCACGAGCAAATCTATAGAATTTTTTCTAATCTCCTATCTCTTTACATACGTGGTAACGTTACACTACGCCATGGATAACAAGTAGTCCCATCAAGGATGGTGAACAACCGGCCCATGGCCCCTCTCGCCAGGCCGCCGCTTGATCTTAGGTGCCGAAGACGCAGCCTCGGCCTTGAGTTTCTCAACAATAGCCGGGCCCACCTCCTCGATGGCACGCACGAGACCTTCGACCGTTTCACGCGTCGTCTGGACATTGACCACGCAGCGGAAGAACTTGCCGTTCCCGACAGCATTATCATCGCCGCTCGGAGGCGCAAAGTCAACCATGAAGCCCCTTTGCACTAAAGCGTGGGTCACTTGTTCCGTGACTTTGCTATTGGCCTTTGCACGCTCGGTCTCGTTTGACACAATGCCACGGGGATGGACGAGCTGTCCACCTGGAGCGTAGTAGAAGCATACCTGCAGACAGGGCGGCGGGTTCTCGCTGACCAGAATGAAGTTGGAATTTTTTGATACGATCGTGGCCAGGTGCGCGGCGAGATCGCAGGCCGTATCGATCTGCTGCTCATAGCCCTCCGTGCCGTAGTAAGTCCAGCCCAGGAAGAGCTTGAACGAATCCGCGCGTCGTCCGCACTGCAAAGTAAGGTCTGCCAGATCCCAGACCTCCGGGGAATCAACGCCAAGCTCGTTCTCCGCAGAAATAGAATCACTATCTGGCTGTGATTCGGTGTCTTCGTTGTGGAACAGGTAGCCCGCCGGGAGGGTGTTGGCTCGGTGGAATTGGCGGAGGTCTGCCGCCAGGAGGAAGGAGCATGTCACTGGGACGCCGAGCATTTTGTGGGGATTGATGGCGATGCTGTTTGCTTTTTCTGCACCGGCGAGCTTGTGCTTCTGGCGTTTGGAGAAAACGAATGAGCCACCCCATGAACCGTCCACGTGGAACCAGAGGTTGTATTTCTTGCAGATGGCGGCGATCTCGTCAAACGGGTCAAAGGAGCCCATTACCGTCGTGCCCGCAGTCCCGTTGACATAAAATGGAGTCCTCTTCTCCTGGAGCGCTTTCTCAACCAGTTTCTCTAGCTCCGCCGGAATCATGCGTCCTTGCTTGTCCACAGGGACCGGCCACACTGAGCTACTTCCTAAACCCAGCATTTGCGCCGCCTTCTCGATACTGTAGTGACCGTGATCACTAGTAAACAGCACAAATTTGTAATCGCCGTTGCCATTTTTCTTCGTATCCGGGTATAAATTGTTACGCGCAATCACAATCGACGTAGTGTTCGACGCTGAACCCCCTTGTACTGAGATTCCACCAGCCCGTGGTCCCGTCAGACCAAATAACGCAGCCAGTTGCTGTCCTGTGTACTTTTCGATCACGGTCAAAGCCGGTGAGACTTGGTACACATGCACATTCGTATTGAGAGCGGCCAAGATGAGCTCGGATGCTACACCGGGAGCGTTCGTTGACGCATATAATTTGTCAAGGAAGCCTTGATGCCATGTGTTGACGGAGTATTTCAGGACTTTGCGAAGAACCTCGATCAGGCCGTCTTGTCTGGCGCCCTTTTCCGGCAATGATAATTGCAAAATGTCCCGAAGCTCTTCCGGTTTCTTGTAGTCAACTAGAGATGTTCCGCTCTTGCTGTGTCCGTTCACGCCGTTTGTCCCATCGTCGCCGTTCTGCAGTTGCGCATGACCAAGAGTAATGTCATCCGCGGATTGAATGAAAGGTATGAGGAGATCTTCGACTGCGCCGAGAAGCTGTTATAAATCAGTTGGATTAGTGACATGCTGAAAGGAAGTATAACGTAGAAAAACTTGGCGAAGTGTTCGAAAGCCTCTAAAGGAACCATCAAATGCTCAAAGAAAATAGGCTATTGACTCACACTCCGCACTTCTTCCGCGCGACTCTGTGGTGACGTGACCGACATCTATGATGCTATTTTGAGGAGATTCTTCAGGAGGAAAATTCTATGCGTGGAACTATATGCGATAATCTCAGAAAATATTGAATCAATGGAGAATGAATATGGGTCTGCCGGCCAGTTCCTCTAGCAGAACGTTGAAGCTTGACTGAGCCATTTCCGGAACGGTTGGTGGATCCGCAGTGATGGCGACAAAGCCTGATTGTCTAACATCATGGACCGAGGCTGTTGTTGGTCTTCAGATCATGAAATATTCTGATCTTTGCAGCAGACGCCGAGACAGGTCAGACGATGAAAGGCTTTGCCCTTTCGACGGAGGATGGGAAGAGAAATGCTTCATGGTGAGGTTTGCCCCGCAGGCGCTGGAGGGGCAGAAAAGAAGGAAGGACTTATCTATGGCTTCGGGAGGGACGAAACCAACTAATTAAAAGAGAATTGCTTTTATTGGCATTAGAGGAAGAGAGCTCACTCATGTTATGGCAAGCCCTGCGTGAAGGAAACAATATTCTAACAGGATCGCTGAAGATATCGACGAGATGAATGACAAGTCACATGCACAAATGCTGTATCACCACAATTCCTACACACATAAAACACCACAGATAAGATTTTATCTATATCTTTGCAGCCACTGGCGCCTTGCTCTCTTCTGCAGCCTTTGCTGCAAACTTTGCACGGGCCAAGTCAATCCGGGATTTAGGCCGCTCACCCTGGCCTTCATTGTTACTGTCAATACCCTTGGCTTTCGCCTTCCATTCTCCTCGGCGTCTCTTGTAAAGATCCATTGACCAGTTTCTCCACACTGCTCGGCCGACAAAAGAGTCCCGAAGAGTTAATTCGTCCTGGAGCAGCTCCTGTGCCATCCTTTCCTTGATGAAGACTAGATCCTGAGTTGCTGGCCATAACGCATCCACGACATGCGATCCACTGTTGTCAAGAGCAAGTTCTGTGAGATGACCGGTGAAACGGGTCGTGAACTGTCGACGAAACTGCGAAGTTGAAGTTGAGACGGTGAGTGCCTGCTGAATGACACGGGAGGCAGTGGGGTCTTTAGCTATCCTGAGGAGCGAATCCGAACTTTGAGCTAGCAGGCTCGAGTAAACAAGGCCGCTCAAGGCACCAGGGGCCGTGAGCATTGTCTGTGCGAGGAGAGAGCTATGTAACTTCTCTGCAGCGGCTGTCTGATTACCACCCGACTGCTTCTGCTTCTCCTCCGACTCTTCTTCACTGGGCACAGGATCAAGCTTGAGTATCTGTTCCAGTCTCCGCACCGGATCCTTGTCGTATGCAGCCTCCAAAGCCTGCGCAAGCGATGAGGTATCCACCCCGCGCACGAGGCAGCGTTCAATTAGGACTTTAGGAACAACCAGCCGGGATCGCTCCAAAAGACCCGGAATCTCGGGAGTGATAGATTCCTTGGCATTTTGTAGATCGTCCTTTCCCAGTCTCTCGAGCGTCCGGAGAACCACATACCCAGCGGTCGTATTCCGCGCAAGCGAGCCGATGCGATCGCGAATGACGTTCTTGTAGAGACCCTTGAAAAGCTTACCAGGCATGGACCGGATGATGGTCTCAAGAAGACGAGAACCTACTGGGTCGTAGAGCAGACCTCTAACGAAAGTGGCACCTTCCGAGTTCTCATCGAACTCATCATCTGGAATCAGCCTCCTGATGATCGAATTGGGATCTTTGGCGCTGGACTTGCCGAAGTGCGACAGTTCTAAATAGACCAGCACTTGCAGAACCGGATTTCCAACAGGGTGGGTTGCCAGGGCTCTCAGATAGGTATTGTCGAGTCCAGAGACCATGTCCCTCATGATCTTCTTCAATGTAGCTTCAAAAGATTCTGGAATCGGCTGCCTCTCTGCGACGGGTTTCTCTTCCTTTGCGTCGGAAGTCACGATTCCCAACCTCTCCTTCTTGCGACTCGCGACGACCGAATCAGTTGATGAAAGATCAACCGGCTCCCCAGCAAGCACGAGTAGCAAGACTCTAATCGTATGCGATGCGAACCGCTCCGTCAATAGGTATCCCCAGTTCCCTTCTAGCTCCTCAACGACTTTCATGAACATTTCGGCCAATGACAATTCGGGCTCCGGCTCGTCATCCTCCCCCTCTTCCATGTTATGTTCCTTCGCTTTGGGAGTCTTCTGTGTCACTCCGGGCGCCGCATTCATAAATAATGTCTCGCAACAATGACTCGCAAACCGATGTTGTACAAGATGGAGGAAGTTCCCGATAAATTTGTTGAATAGTCTCCGGATCTGGCGCATGTCGGATAGCGAAATCAACTTCTCCATCAACCGCGAGCATGACTGACTGCAAGCAACCTTCAACTCTTTGCCATTCGCCTCCCGGTAGACACTGTCGATGAATATCCTCCGCTCCTCCGCATCCTGAAACTGATTCGATTCCAGCACCTCGTTGGCTCTTGAAAAGTATTCTTGTTCTTCGCTATCCAGAAGACCATAGAAGGGCATGTCGCTAGGAGGCCCATCTTCTCTATTCTCCTCGAAGGGAATATAATCCGCCCCTTCTGTGATTTCGTTGTTGGGGTCGACTTCAGCCTCCGTCGCAGGTTTCAGTCTCTTCGCCGTTAGATCTTCAGGATCTTCATCGCGTTTCCGTTTGGCCGCGTCCTTCTTGGACTTATCTTCTGCCCGGCGACCTCGCTTTTGCTTCTCGCGAGGCATGGCGAAGGTGAATAATGGATTGACTTTAGAAATGTGCAGTTGGTACTACTATCGAAGTTTTGTCTTCTTTTCTGTTCAGGAAATTTTACGATAAGGTGTTGGTCCGTGCGTCTTTTGATTATCGCGGAATTGTTTGCCTTGTTTGCATTCCCATATACAAATCTATACCCGGAATTAATGGAAGTATTGTACATTAGTGTAGCTTTTGTGCTTGTAGGCTTTGGAATTTTAAAATACATCGATTGAAGAGGACGATCACAAATGTACTCATACAGTTGAGTAGATACCAGAAATATGCCGGCCACACTCGATGCGCTGCTCCATGCTCACAGTGCGGCTACCCACTTTGGCCTTGTGGCGAGGCATGATTTGAAGCCGTGCCTCTTGCTTGTCATCCTTTGCACCCGGCTCCGGAGGTGCGTTGATATGTGTCGGCCTGGACATGTTGCTTCTCTTGCCTGTGCCAAGCTGAAAATTCTCGTTTCCACCCCAGAACAATGCATCATAGCCCCAGTCGTCACGCTTTTCCAGGGAACTTGTGGCGGATGCCTCAACGTGGGCTGTGTTGTCTAGGACTGCCGAGGCGTGCGTCGTGCCGACTGAAATCTCGCGTAAGCGAATAGGGGAGAGTGCCTTGGTACGTTCGTTGTACTCGAACAAACCACTCAAAGTCTTCACCTTGGTGGGCACGTCCTGCAGATGGGTCCACCTGCCGTTTCCAAGAGCACCCCAGATGCCTCTTCCACAAGTCCAGGTGTCAGCTGTGATTCGACCCAAATCACGTACAGCAAAACGGTCCTCGCCGGGACCCAGGATCCGCTGAGCATCTACGGTGAAGAAGCTATTGGCGCCGCCTGCTGCAATCGTAGTCACTTTGGGCAGCCATATATTGCCGGGATATAGGGTCTTCAGCGGAACAGGGGTTGGGGTGTCATTAAATGGAGAAGCAGGGTCGAATTCAGAGCCCAGTTGTCCAAAAGAGTTGTCACCAAACGCGTAAACGGTACCGTCCTTGCTGAGAGCCAGAGAATGGTAATCACCGGTGGCAATCTGAGTGATCTTAGAGTTGCCCAGCGCTTTTACCTCATGACAGGCATCAACCGAGCCTTGAGGTCGGGTCGACCAAGTCAATCCTGGTACACCCAGTTGACCAAACGAGGGGTAACTCTCGGTCGAAGAAGCGACAGAGAAAACTCGACCAGAGCTGGTAAGGAGAAGAGCATGTTGTAGTCCACCGCTAATTGCAGTGACCTTTTCACCAAGCTTTAAGGCGGGTTCGAGCAATCGGTAGCTTACACCAGCGGCGAAGGATTGGAAAGGTAGCCAAGAACTTTCCTTGGGCTTCCGACCAGATTCTTGATCATTTTTTGCGATAGGCAGAGAGTACACACTCCCGTTTGATGCCAATGCGAGTATGCGATCATTCGACATGCACACTGAGGTTAAGTCCTTGCCAATCAAAGTCCTAGTAGGTTTGAAATCGGTGTCCGAGTATCCTTTGCCCCATTGCACTAGATCACCCTTCTCGGTGATTGCCGCACCGGACTTCTCTCCAAGTTTAAGGTCTCGAAGCACCTCACCGTCGAAATAAGCAAAGCTTCGAGGGGCCTTGATCACTGTCTCTTTTGAATTGGGATCAACGACGCGATAAGCGTTTGTGCCCCATAGAAAGACACCGGGGCTTTTCAAACTTCTCCTTTCATGCACATATTGCGAGTCCAAGTCCCCAGGGATCTTTGTGGTCTTGGTCTTCGCTTCAATGGCACTTTCAAGATCCCCTCCGGCCGTTACATACGTATAGGCCAGAAAGGCGGCGGTGGCCGTACCACCCAAGCCTAGTGCGTTGCGGAGCCAGCTTGAAGAAGAACTGGATGGTCCTGACGCCTCGTTATTGCTACTAGCATAAGATCTTCTCCATGGTCTCACGACTAATCGGCTGGTCCTAGGAAGACGAGACGAAAGTGTGACGAAGTTCGCCACGGGCTGCCGCAGCCTGTTCATCGACATGGTGTTCCAAAAGCTATCAATAAGAACTCAGCATAGCCAAGTCCGGACCCTGCGAAGTTTGACTTCTTATTTGAAGCTGGAAGGTTCTGGACAATAATAATACAGCTCTAGAAGCTCCGTTGCGTCAATGACCGTAAGCGGTCTGACGCGGCAGAATACCGCATTGAAACGGCCACGGAGGATGGTCTTGTCTCTGAGAGCGACAAGCTCAATCATCCGGTTCTTTGTTTTCGGCTTCCTTGGCTCATGGATTGCCTTTGACCTCATTTCTTCTCCAGACGCAGACAATTTCAGTCTGCGTGCTTGATTGCAGGGCGCAGAGCTCAATCCCACAATGCCTCGTTCAGCTGCGGGACAGCGAGCACGACGGCAGACTGCGCCGTCAGGTCCACCCAAAGAATTCAAGGTTCAGAACATAGAGGTTGTTGAAGCAGTATCCGAGGGCATAGAGTCTATCACCGATATTAAAAATGAGCTTGATTTCATCCAATGGTATAATGAAGTGGAAGACGGTCTTCTCGAGAGCAGCTATGATGAGTATCAGTATGTGGAAAGGCAGCCCGAATCAGATCGCTTGGTGACCTCAATTTCGAGGTGCTAACACTCGCCTGTTACTAGATCCTGTCTTCAAGAGCTTCAAATGTCAAAATCGCACCTGGATTCGCTTTTATCGGATACATCCTCCACTCTCGACCTCCTAGCCAGCTTATCCGAATCCTTCAAGGCCGTGGAAGCTCAGACTTCTAACTTCCAGAAACAGTGTGAAGGGCTGCTGTCTGCTCAGAATCGCGATACGGAACTAGCTGCAGACATACAAGAGAACCTCGAATACTATGACTTCCTGGACCCTGCCTCCCGGAGGCTCAACGCCCCTGGCGCTGGGAATACTGTTCGGGGGCAGGATTTCTCAGACATGCTCAGGCGGCTTGACGAGTGCCTGGACTATATGGAGACTCATGTCAGTATTATTTCCTACTGGAACTCGCGCGATTGCTAATTTCCCTCTATAGCCCGAACAAAAAGAAGCTAGCGTATATCGATCTAGGTACAGGCTACTGATGACACGGGCTCTGACATTGATTCGAGGGCACTTTGTCTCTGCGCTTCGAGATACATACAATAGCGTCTCAAAAAAAGTTGCAGATCAACAACAGAATGACACGACCATGTCTGCTCTGTTATATGCTAAATTCCGGGTTGGTGCGCCTGAACTGAAACAAATCGGCCTCGAGATACAGAAAAGAGCTGTGCCACCACTAGATCCTGAGCAAGGCAATGAAGCCGAATATCAAAGCCTCCTGAACGAACTTCACGCGAACTTTTCAGCCACGCGAGGTAAATTGATTGTACCGCTAGTGCGCAAAAAGCTCTACGATATCGCACAGGCTCCCAGTACCTCGAAGGACTTGGTTGCTTTTGCTCGCGCGAGCATCAGCTACGTTCGCGGCGTGTGCTTGGATGAGTTTGAGCTATGGGGAGAATGGTTCCACGGCCAAGGAGGATTGTATGATTTCCTCGAGACGGTCTGTGAGCCCCTGTATGACCATTTGCAACCCCGAATCATCCATGAGGACAAGATCATCAACCTCTGTCAACTCTGCACGCTTTTGCAGACGCGTTATCTCCTTGATCAGGATGAGGAGGTTGAACAGCCTGACACTAACCAATTGGATTTCTCCTTACTGATACAGCCTGTTCTGGAAGATGTTCAAACTCGCTTGGTCTTCCGTGCGCAAGCATTTCTGCGCGACGAGATTGAACGTTTCAAGCCTCGACCGGAAGACCTTGATTACCCTGCACGCAACAAAGGGGTTTCGATCACGGTCACAGAGAACCAGATCTCAGGCAGAAAGGTCGCGCCAGTTGAAGCCTCATTGAGCTTGGCAAAGGCATCTAAGCAGCCGGAGGATGACTCTGAGTCCGGTTTAGAACACGATTCCAAGTGGGATTCCGAATCACAAGCCGCTCTGACTGGATGGTATCCCACACTCCGCAAAGCCATCTGGCTTCTTAGCAGGATATACCGGCTCGTGAATGTAGGACACCCCATCTCAGCTCGCTGATACCATGCCTAAGCTGACAATACCTCCTCCAGTCGACCGTGTTCGACGACCTAGCCCATCAAATCGTCCACCAAACGACCCTCTCCCTCCACCAAGCGAGCATGCAGATCACAACCACCAAGTCACCCGCAGATGGGAGCCTGTTCCTCATGAGCCACCTGCTCATCCTCAAGCAACAAATTGTCGCCTTCGACATCGAATACGTCGCACCGGAAGTCTCACTCGATTTCTCCGCCATGACCAATACCTTCTGGGAGCTCCGCGAGCGAGGCGGACTCTTCAACCCGCGCAACCTCATGCGCCTCGTCGGCCACGGCCTTATCCCGCGCGTCGTCGAGAACATGCTCGATGCCAAGGTCGAGCTCGACGGCCGCCTACGCACCGTCATCAACGACTTCATCAGCGAGTTCGCCGCCAAAATGACCGCCTCACTGCCCGCCAAGTTCGTCGACAAACGCAACCTGCAGCAGGGCGAACTCATCCACCCCACCTGCCGCACCATCGAGAAGGAGGTCCCCGACCTCCGGCGCATCCTCGGCGATTACCTCGACGATCCCCGCATGAAGGAGACGCTCGTCGGCGCGGTGCAGGATCGCGTCATCCAGATCTACGAGGACTTTTTCGAGCGGTATACGTCGTCGGAGAAGAGTAAGGGGCAGCCGGTCTCGAAGAGGGGCAAGGGACGCGAGGATGCGGTGTGGGACGTGGAGACGTTCGCGGAGTGGTGCGAGAATATCTTCCGGGTCGGTATTCCCGAGCACGAGGACGACGAGATGTCAAGCAGAAGTCCGAGTCGAAGCGGGAGTTTGTAAGGGGAGCGCTCGTTTTTCATCGCCTCAGAGCGCGCCGCAACCCATTGTATATAGGATAGAGCGTGGATTCCCGTACATATACCGGAATAATTTTAATTTTTGGCCAGCCCGCCAGAATTTCGAGATTACACTCATGTATCAATAAGCGGAAGGGACTGCATGATGTCCCGTGTTATATTGTCCACTTCTCAATAATCACCAGAGTACTCCAATGGCAGTCCGAGGATCTCTGGCGCATAAAAAAAAGCACACACAGAAAGATAGGCCAAACACAACTCGGAGAGGGGGTATGATGCAGCAGGAAATCAGAGCATCGCTGAAATACGAACAACTATGTACACACGTTCTGAAATTGGCAGGAAGAGAACAGTTTTGGGATATGTACGGCGGGTGTTGGTTTTGTCTAAAGGACATGGCGAATCTTGGCATAAAGTTCGGTGTCGAGAAAGTTGTACTTGGGGTCTTCTTCGCAGAAGGGATGGCGGGTCAAAAGAGTCTGAGCTGTCGGGCGTTCGGCGGAGTCCCTAGAACACTACTGTTAGTACTATCAGAGGCCAAGCGAGCAAACGAGGCTACTTACACTGTGAAGCAGTCATACATGAACGCCAGCGCTGCGGGACTGATGTTCAGCGAGACGTCGTCCGGGATAGGGGGTGCCTGGCTCAGGCTTCCGAGTTTGAAGATGGCACCGATCGCCTCCTCTTTGCTCCAGGGCCGGCGGCCGGCGAACATCTCGAGTACCACACAACCCAGTGACCAGATATCGACTTTGGCGCTGTAGCCCTGTCCTTGAGACTGGATGACTTCCGGCGCCATCCAGAACACCGACCCTTGCATGGAGTTCGACGAGTCATTTCCGTAAATGTTATCCGTTTTTTTAGAAATACCAAAGTCAGAGATCTTGCAGGTACCGTCAACATCAAGGAGGATGTTGTCCGCTTTTAAATCGCGGTGCAAGATGCCTTGGTCATGAAGGTATGACAATCCGCTCAGTGTTTGACGAGTCAAGGACTTGACGACACTCTCCTCGAACTTGCCATGTTTTCGCAGGCAGCTACCGATGGAACCTCCAGAGATGTACTCGAGGTAGATGGAAATGGAGAACTCGCCCCGCTCACATCCAAGATATTGCACGATATTCGGGTGTTCAAGGTGCTGCATCGTATCGATTTCCTGGTCCAATGCAGCGACCATTTCCTTAATCCGGTCCGTATCTGATCCTGCAAGTCGCGGATTGATCTCCACCTGCTTGACCGCTAAGACCTCACCGGTATCGGCATTCATTCCCAGGTAGACCCGACCATACGTTCCCTTGCCGATCAACTGACCGCGAATGATACGGAAAGTTGGCTGTCTCTGCGGAACGCCTGATGAAGTGTTGTTTTGAGGGATTGGGTCAAGTTGGCTGAGACGACTGCCAGGCTTTGGCCTGATCTGCATAATCTTCGCACCGAACATTTTGGTACTCGTGCGGCGAAGCACACCAGACTTTTGGTTCCCAGTATGGATACTGCGAGTCCTGCTCGCTTGGTTGGCACCCCTGGCGACCTCTCGGATTGACTTCCCTCGAGTGAGTCCTCCGGATCGGTTAATGTTGCGACGAGCCACGATATCACCGCCTTGTGCCTTCAATGTTGGCTCGCCAGAGCCCAGAATATTTCCGGCGTCGGTAACCTTTCCTCCCGAATAAGACAAGTTAGGTTGGCTTTCCTTTCGATTCAATTCATTGTCGGCTGCAATCTTATTTGCCGGGGATGCAGGTGGAGAAGCGCCTTGTCCATCAAGATAGGGCGCGTCAAGGTCGATATCGGGGAAGAAGTCGTCCAGATTATCGATAACTCCTTCGACCGGAGGTCTGCTTGCCCAAACATCGCCTCGGGCAAAAGAATCTCTTCGCGGGGGCCTCTCATCTTCAGGTGACATGGCCATGGCGAAGGAAGGTTCATTCCGGTTACTCAAGTCGACACCGGCGTCGGCAAAAGTTTCCCGAGTGGCACTCGGTGACCTGAAACTCACGGAAAGCCCCTTTTGATGCCTTGTTTCGGTATTGAGGGTGAGAGCTGGCTTCTCATACTTTTTCTGTATCCCTGGAGGCACCGTGTCGGGCGCCTTGACCTTGGCAGTAGGATTCTTATTTGCCAGTGGTATAGCAAAAAGACCGTCGTCTGAATCTTCGTCAGATTCAGCTTGGAGCACGGGTGATCGTTGGAAAGAGACTTCCGTCTCTTCAAAATCGAATTCAGGCCCGTAGGATTTGCGGGATTGTAGCGCTGGCCTGGGAGTTTCGGAGGCACTGCTCTTCGCCGAGAATTGCTCGGTAGGGACAACAGGAGTGCCATGGCTTTCCTTTTCTGGGGAAGATTGAGGTGCGCCCTTCGAGTCACCTGGTATGTTTGGTCAGCCAAATGGATCAAAGTATGTATCGTGCGTAGGGAAAAAAAGCTAAAAATGAAATACCTTGTGGGGTTTGACTGAAACCTCCAAAGCCAGGGGGTTTATTGACCGCGCTGGTTGGCGTTGGCACTGAAGGTGCTGGTGTACCTATTGCACTCGTCATTCTGCCAACGCTAGCCAACATTGCTCCAAGACCATGAGTTTGCACAGCTGGCGGGGCCCTTGGCCTTTCGTCTTTCTTTCTCAACGAGTTGATCCTGGTAAGTGTGTAAGACTCCTGTGGTGCCGAAGGAGGTTTACGAAGAGGAACCAGTGTGTCTGGCTTCTTGTCTTCGTAAGGAGAAATTCGGCGTTCGTCAAAATCAATGACGCCGGCACGTCTATAGCCAGTTTCTCCATAGGTGTCATTTCTCGGTTGCGGGGGTCCTTTGGAGCTGAGATAGGCCTTCTGCTTCCGTTCGACTTCGCGTTTGTGTTCCTCATGGCGAGCCAAAAGGTCGGCTTTATCCAAATCAGGTGTGATTCCGACATTCGAATCACCCTCAATGGGAGATGTTCCCGTAGTTTGCGAGAGATCACGGGTTGACAGGTTCGCCACAGAAGGCTTGAGCTGCGGTTGACGAGTGACTAATTGCGGCGAGGCAGGTATGTTCTGTGCATTAGGTGAAATCCTACTTAGTGCTTCGTCATCCAGGGGTTTACGGTGTACATGGTGAGTGGGCGATGCGGCATGCTTTTCCGGAAGGGACACCCCCAAGCCTGCGAAGGTGGCAGAGCTGTTTGGGGCTGGCTGGAAGTGTGTCCCCCGCACGAACAGTTTCAAGGTACCGATAGAGTCGGATTTGGTGCGTCGACAAAGAGCAAGCATGGTATCGCTCAGCGGCTCCTCATGTTCAGTTTGGCCTGGCTCAGTTAGGAAAATCTGCGCTCCAGTCCAGTCGGAGATTCCGAGATAATTGCAGATAGCCGCACGCAGTGTTTCCACAGAATCCATGTCAGTGATATCGACTAAACGATAATTCCACCCGTCCAGAGTCACGAATATCCATTTCTTCCCTTTCTGTACTGGCTTGCCTCGTGTAGCGAGCCGTTCCTGGTCTGACATTGAGGCGGACGATGGACGCTCACCCAGGGACATATCACTGGCATTGAAATTCGGTTTGGCGTATGGAAGATGTGGACCGTTCTGGCGTTGGTGCACCGGACTTGTCGGGGACTCTAGGTACTGTTCTTCAGGTGACGGATGGTTGGAGTCCCCGGCTTTTGTTCGCTTTTTCAAGAAGTTGAAGAGTCCCTTATGCTCCTTCGAATATGACGAAGAATTCTCGCCTGACCATTGACGGTTATATGTCTCTTGTGGCGATGGACGGACAGTCTCCTGCGCCTTGCGCGATTCGTAATATCGCCGACCCATTGCCGAATCGGAACTATTACCACGAGAATGTTCATACTTCACGCTCAAGTCACCTGCCGACGATGAAGATAAGCCTTGGTGCAGCGTGGCGTGCTGCGTCGCTGGGCTCCCACTTTTAGGGCTGTCCTCATATGGTCGAAATGGTACTGGAAAGTTGCCGTTGTCACTGGACATTGACGGGCTTTGCCTTCGATGGTCAACGCCGAGACCAGCCAGTACTGTTCGAGAATAATCTGATCGAAATCCTGTGCTGTCATTCAAGCCAAAATCCGTTAATCCATTATCGTAAGTATTTGGGATGGGTAAAGTGACAGAACGCATCTGCATGCTATTTCGATGAGGCTGAGCTAATTGGGGTGCTTTGAGGTTAGGGCTATTCTCAACCGTTCCGGTGTTGGGACCGGCAGATTGAGGCTCATGAGGTATCTTGGGTGAGGCCTCCGGATGGCCCTCGGAGGGAGCTTGCGATTCTCGTCGTTTTGAAATGGGAGCTGCAGCCTCGTGGCTTCCATCATCATGAATTTGCCGAATTAATCTACGCATACGTTTTCCTTCTTCCCGCTCGCGTACCGGATCCCATCCTGTGCCACTAGCTTCGCAATCCTTGCTGAGTTGAGGATAGACTTCGTTATGCATTTTGTTAAGATTGCCTCGACCATTTGCTCCATGGCCGATATCAAGGAAATCGGCTCCCTCAATTTGTAGAGTTTTGAAGGTCTCCTGCCAGTCTTTAGAGAAGCCATTTTTCGCGAGCCACAACAGTACTCGATCAAGTGGCCACTGCAGAGCAGCCTCGCTCGCTGACATGCCTCCAAGTAGGGTGTTGTTATTGTTATGGCGATGACTTGGGGATTTGGTCAATTCAGCTGCGTGGCTTGTTTGGGCTTGGGGGTTCTGAACAGTTGAGGCAGGGACGGCAGGAGCGACGGTGTCTTGAACATTGGCATGTGAAGTCAAGGGCGTGGGCAATGTGCGAGTCGAGGGGGTAGGCGGAATATTCCCGTCCCTCTTGTACGCCGGGACTTCTCCTGGATTGTCATATAACTGATTGACTGCAGCTCTTTGTCTATCGGTTGCCGCCATAGTACTGTAGGTCTCGTATGCAGAGCGAGGGTGAGCATCAAACAACGATGGGATCCCAACGCCTGGACCGAACGTATTGCCGCCGGGCACATATGTTGCAGACGTTATCGGCTGGCCATCGCTAGGGGGGACGGACAGAGTCGGTTGGCGACCGAACGTTTGGTTAGCTGGAACCATGGGAGGAGGTGGTGGAGGTGGAAGAAAGCCTTGAGGCAGCGCTTGCCTCGCCCAGTTATGTTGCCAACCCATATTGTTTTGATGCTGCAATTGAGGATTTGCCAGCTTCGAAGTGCCATATCCAGCTCCTGGAGGCGGCCCTGGAGGCGGAGGTGGCATGACCTGAGGTTGCGCTTGCGGATGTCTGGGTGGCGGTGGTGGTAGAGGGATCATATGAGGCTGAGATGGTTGTGTCGCTGAAGGCGGGGGGCCGGGTATGTATGCTTGCTGCCGTTGACTGTCCATGATGAATGAATCCGCGTTGCCACTGTATGAATATGTGCCGATAGGATGTCGCGCGGTGGGAAGGAGAGAGGGCAGCACACTACCGATTCGCACGGAATCACGCAGCGGTTATGTCCTTGCTGTGTAACTGGATCCTTGTATTGACGTCTTAAGACAAGCCTCGAGATCCCATGGTACACGCAGGGTTGAGCCTCACTCTCTACCGGGCATTGATTCTCTCCTAGGGTGGTTGTATAGACAAATCGGGGCAGCAGTTGGCAATGTCGCGCGTGTTGTACTAGAATTGACGGTCCGAAATTTGAAGGTGAGGGAGGCGCTCAAGCATGACCGCACAGAATATTCAAGGTTTCATTCCAGGTCACGGTATCTCTTCTGCATGACAAGGAGCGAGATATGTTTGCTGGATAGAAATTCGATTCGAGAAGGAGAGGGGACTGTTACGCAACGTCGTCAGGGACGGATCAGAAGTTGCAGGATATGTGCGGCAAGGAATAATTGCATGGACGAGAGATGTCGCTGTGTGGGGAGAATAGGATCAGCATTCAGCGCCTGAGAAGCCTCGACCGAACCAATGTAGATCTTCTTTGATGAGCATTCAGCTGTCAGCATGGGAGGAAAACAAACCCTGGGCTCAAGGACCGAGCTGAACTTTGTGCTTGTGCATCGAAGGGGGAGGGGGAGCAAGTGTCACGGAAGATTCAATTAGTTGACAGGGGGGGAAAACATACCTTGCGCAGATATGGAGTAAAGGACTAAGCCCAGGTATCTTACTAGTCTAAACTAGATACATACTAGATAGAGAGACTAGACCAAGAGATGGCACGGAGACAGGCTAGACAGTAGACAGCAGACTCAAGATTAGAGAAGGGAAAGATAGCAGTGGCTAGAGTCTTGGCGGCGGTAGGATGGGATTAACATGGCAATTTTGTCATTTTTGACATTGTTTAGATAAAGATTGGGAGAGTAATGAGGGACAACATTCTCCCTTGTCTTTCTGATGCCGAAGTGATCAATCGTAATCGAGATCCAGCCAAAAGGTTTTGTTATTGATGGAGAGCTTTGATGCGCTGGACGCCTTGGCGCCTTGCGGCCTTGCTGCCTCGTCGGTCATCACGTGGCCCTCCGATTCCATCCAACTAACTGAAGAACTACAACAAGTTTACCTTGCTTTGCAACACAGACAATTATAGTAATCTGGTGAGCGGAATATCAGATCCGAGGGAGAACTTAGTCTATCGCTTTCCCTCAGTTTGAACCCACAGAAATCCTTGATTCAGCCATTAAAAGTGGTGGCTCTATGATCCCGTTCCGCAACACTTCCAACATCTTACATACGGAGTACTCATGTCCAATTGTCGACAACGGTGAATGGCCTCAGCCCTATTACGCGATCCACTCTTCCACTAGTTCGAGGAGGATGAACGGGTCAACCAGATAAGCACCCTGCTTACGATCGTCCACTCTAGTCCGAATTCATTGATCCTCGAGTTTGATGTCGGATAGGTCTCGTAGTTATCTCCTGAAGTGGTTGATCATTAACTACCTAATTATTATTTAATTGGCTACTGCCGGGAAGATATCATTGCAATATTCGTCATTACTGCCATCGTGAATACCAGTGCTTCTCTCCCCTGTAGGGTCTGCATGCAAACACTCTATCGGTTGCGCGCGGCCGCGGCATCGGCGGTCAGCTTGAGGGCCGAGGGGGCGTCGTCGCGTGGCATATGGAGCTCGACCAGCTGTGTATATATGTCAGTACCTCAACAATTCAACTGCAGTTCAAACATGCTAGCTTACCTGGAGGCATGGGGCGGAAGCGAATTCCTCGTTCTCGAAGAGCTTGTTCATCTCATCCTGGGTCTTAACCACATAACCCTTGTAGAAGTCGCCTCCTCCGAATACGGTGGGGATGTTCTTGTTGTCCCATTCCTGGATATCGTTGTATCCGGCATCCCATCCGTGAATGTACCGCTCGATGGTATATCCTTGGTTGCAGATCACGAAGCTGAGATCTAGGGTTAGCCTGGTGCCACTCTAAAATGCCTCACTTTGAAGACTTACATGATGGGGTTGAGCTTATTCCTGATCATGGTGCTGACCTCCTGCACGGTCAACTGGAAGCTACCGTCACCGACCAACAGGATGGTACGACGATTGCCCTGCTCCTTGGCGGCCAATGCAGCTCCCTGACAAGCGCCAACTGAATAGCCAATGCTGCCCCAGAGGACTTGGCTGATCGCCGTAACACCGGCAGGGAACCGAGTCTCCCAGATGCCGAAGTTCGCCGTTCCGGTTTCTGTGATCACGATATCGTTCTCTTGCAACCATTGTCCAATCCTGGGCCAGAACCATCTGTGGGAGATGACATCATTGCCCGATGCCTGCTCATCGACGGGGATAGTGTTGCTGACAACGTTCACGGGTAGAGCATTGACATGACCGAGTCTCTGAATGACCTTTCTCAAAACACCCTTCATGTTGATGTCGGGGTACTCCGAGTATCGCACTCGCACATAAGTACTGTGGAAGTCAATGGTGTTCAGCTGCCCAATGCGATACGTGAACCCAGCCGTGTTGAAATCCGATTTGATGGCACCGATGCTGAGGATCAGATCGGACTCCTCCACCTGCTCGCGCACGCCAGCATTGGATCCATCACCAGCATAAACACCGCCGTAATTCTTGTGGGCCTCGTTAACTGCTCCCTTGCCCATGGGTGCGACGAATGTAGGCAGACCAGAAGCTTCCATCAAGTCATGCACTTCAGGTAGCACTCTATGACGAATGGCACAGGCATCAACCAGGATAACAGGCTTCTTTGCGGCGTGAAGGTACTTGAGAACGACATCGACCACATAGTCTTCCTTCTCAGGATCGTTAGGTGGCAAGGAGAGATCAAGTGGAGTGTCGAGTCGGTCTCCTTCAATATCCTTCAGAATCATATCAGTTGGCAATGTGATGTAGACGGGTCGGCTGCGAAGCCAGCATTCTCGGATAGCGTTGTCGATGAGTGTAGCCGCTTCGTGGGCCTCGTTCAGCCGTCCGATGGTCGTCGAGATACCGGCACTCATTCTGGCGAAGACATTGAAGTCTCCATTGCCGAGAGTGTGGTGGAGCAACATCCCATCACGTTGCGATGTGGTGTTCGGTTGACCAACGATATGGACAATGGGGACGAATTCGGAGTATGCGCCGGCAATAGCGTTGAGGGCTGAGAGTTCACCAACACCAAAGGTAGTAACCAAGGCGCCCATTCCGTTGACACGTGCATATCCATCAGCAGCATAGCCTGTTTGGGTAAGTGTAAGTCTAAGACGCGAGGATTTCCTGGGGAGGGCATTCTGCGACCGAGGGGTTAGCACGTACCTGCATTGAGCTCGTTACAGTTTCCAACCCAGCGAAGATTACACTTGGGAAGAAGATCTAAAGCAGCCAGGTTATAGTCGCCTTGAGCGAGCTTCATCAGCATCTACCATTCGAATAACGTTCTTATCAGAGAGAACTGCTCACCAGGAACACCGTGCACAGACCGAACCCCCACCTCATACAGTCGCCGGAACAGATATTCAGCGACAGGCATGGGCTTCCGGAGCTCCCTGGTAGCAATATCGGTCGCCATTACGACGTTTCAAGGGGATGATGAGCGATGAAAATAAAAGGGTGTGATTGTTGAGTGAAAAGTATATTGAAGGGAATAAACCGTCGACCAAGGTCCAGGCCAGGATCATTAAATAGTCATATCAGACTGTCGTGCCATCTTCCAGTGAGGTGTCGTGTACGTCATGAGGACAACGTGATGTCATGTGTTACTGGCATTGGTGCTTAATTCAGCAGTGATGGGACCATTTGATAGTCGTGTTACTGACTTTCCCGGGTGTCGCAGAGGCGACGGCGCCGAGATAGCACTATCCAGTTTTACAACTAGAGAGTAGATGCTCACCGGCGGTGGCAGTTGCCGTCTGTTGGCCGTTGAAGCCGTTGAAGCCGGTGTTGATGAAACACCCAAGCTCGAAGATCTGAAACTCAATTGACCGCTCAATTCTTGAGTACGCTCTCTCTCTCTCCCTCTCTCTCCCCGACTCATCTAGCTAGGTAGCGTTCATAATGCCTTTTTCAGGTCTCTCTCGAGCAAATCCCTCTTCAGACTTCACGAGATGTCAATCATCGTGGTAACTATCCATTGTTGAAAAGCTTGGTCCATTGTACCCGTTGTACCCGATATAAGTTCCAAGGCGAACCCGAAACTCTCGGCCGAAGATGAGCCGATCAACAGCAGACATGTTGGATGTGGACTTGGGAAGACGAACTAGTAACTACTAGTAACCAGTAGATACTAACTAGATCACCTAAGCCGGAAGAACCGAACAGATATCTCACCAGACGCCCGTTGCGCTAGTCCCAGTTCGGCACGCTGGAACTTTTTGACCAGACAGACAACCCCTCTATGATCTTCGGACCACCAATGGATAATTAGGAGGCGATAATGGATAGCCCCTCGCCTGCAAATCTTTTCTGGGAATCATACATGACGGTTAGCTATTATTAGTTAGATATCAAGCGGTGACTCCACAGGGCAAAGAAATACCTCAGGGGGCTTCTGGTGTCACAATCAAGTTTCTCACCATCATCTGTTAAGCAAGAGCGTGAATGGCTGGACCAGCCGCAAAGCGAGCTATGCCTGATAACACATCCGTTGGGTCCTCCAAGAAGAGAAAGGTTGGCTTTCCCTTGCGACAATCTGGATTAAGGGTGCCGATCATACGATTGGTATCTGATCGTTATCATGATGCCACATCTTTATATCATCTTTATATGAGATGATCTGACACATCGCTGACACAATAATAGGGGGCAGGCAAATGGCAGAACCAAAAGAGCAACAAGGCAATCATTGAAAGCGGTGATTGGGGGGTGTTTGTAACGTGTGATATGGGGAGAGAAGGTAAATGCATTGCAGAAGCTCTAGACCTCTTCTCCCAGGTCAGTACCGACCCAAGACATCCCCCCTCATCTGCAAAATCGTGCGTCTTTCAATCTGATGCGCAATGTCTATTAGCACGTCGAAACAGCAGGGGATGGAAACAATGACGGAGATTCCGGCTCAGATGAAGGAGAAGATGACGGTGATATTGAGGCCCAGATCAGAAAAGAAATCGCTGGCCTGAAGCCTGGATCAGCGAAACCACGCCAATTCCAGGCCATCCGTATGGAGATGCCATGTGGTTCGTAATTGATCCTGTTTAGAGTCAAAATCTCTGAGAAGAGCGCCCATGCTAACCCATCGCAGTGACCTTCATCCGATTCGACAAGTCGATAGATCCTGAAAAGCTGGTGCATGAAGTCTGCCTCGATGCGCACGCAAATCCGGAAACGAAGCGATGTCGCTGGGTTCAACGGATGACCCCTGTGAAATCCATCCGCAAGACTCTCAGCGTTGATCTAGAAGCTTTCGCAAAAGAGATCTTGAAGCCCCACTTCCACTCCGGGGGCCCTCCCAAGAAGGTATGTGGTGACTGCGGTGCAACTTCTGGGAAGGTAGATGCTAACCGCCCACAACGCAGTATGCCATTCGGCCTACTGTGAGGGGAAACAACAAGTTCAACAGGGATGGGGTTATCAAAACCATTGCAGATGTCGTGGGCCCCGAGCACCCAGTTGACCTGAAAAATTATGATTTGATTATCCTTGTCCATTTGATTCAGGTGAGTCGCTTACAGTGCAGCCTCGCCCGATGGGGTCCCTCTTCGATCCACTAATCACGTCGAATCACGATGCAGAATGTTGTCGGTATAAGCGTTGCAGCAAGCGACTACGATAAATTGAAACGATACAACCTTGCTGAATTATACAGCCCGACGCCCAACCCGCAGGTCTCCGAGGGTGCGAACTCCTGATAAGACTGGAGAGATGATCATCCCCTGGATGGAGACGGGGTATCATGGGCTCGTCTGGAATGCAGATGTCGATACGCTCCCATCTCTGCTCCTTGTGGTACAGGCATATGCCACCTCCGTCAACAATCTCGGTTCAACTACGACTGAGTATTTTCTCGATCATTATGATCAAAATCATGACTGGTGTTTCTCCGGCCACACACTTAGCGCAAACAGAAGCGGATGGGTGGCAATTTGGTTGGATCTCCTGACATCACATGCTGGCTGGAAAAGTGGCACAAGCTTATTTATCATTTGTATCGCTTGACTAGGTTTCTAGAAGATGTCAAATTGCCCAGGTGTCTCTCTGACACCCTGACTTGACTCAGTCGCCTGTATGATCAAGCGACTGAGAATCCAATCAATACTAGAACTCTTCAGCCCACAACCTCTGGCTGGTTAGTATGGTTTAGCCACAACTATTAGCCAGTAACCACTACCCAACTCTTGGACACCACTACCGGGAAATTAAGAAAAGGCTTGCGATCATTCGTAAATTCGTATTATTACTAGATAACCGACAAGTGATGCGAACGCCCTGAAAGTACGAGGGAACACAACACCTATCATAAGATAAGCGAGCAGACCAAAGTGTGCCATTTCCTCGTGGTTCGTAGGTGTCCGTCCAAAAACTCGAATCCTCCTAAGTAGGTACTGGACTTGCGGTCCTGTGTCTTGTTCGTCGTTTGTTCGGCAAAGCGGCTGTCTGATTGGCCCGAATAAAGTAAACGAGATTGCGCCTTTCTCAGAGCGGGAGACTTAGGCGAGACCCCAGTCCGCAATGTCACTCGGATCGTCTCCAAGAGCAACTTCCTGCCGTGTGGATCGCTGAAGCGAGCTTCTGTTTGTGGTTCCAGCTTCTGTCTGGTTCTTCGCATCTTTTAGTTATCACTTAGTTATCCATCCATCAGCATTGCCAGCCAACGTATGAACGGCAATACCTCCACCACCCGCCCAAATCAAGGCGCTATCGCCAATATGTCGCTAAGTTTCCGCTTCTAGAACCCCGGCTGAATGCTTCAGGTCAGGGTCTTTACTCCATTTCTCGTCTACGGCACACTACTGTTGGACGCAGTGACTGCACCAGTGGGGTGCGATCGTGAGCTGTCTCTTCTTCTCGTTTGTTATTGCCATTCACATTATTACTCCGTACGTGGAAGCGAATAGCCCACTCCCTTCAATCATATGGAGGTGTTGCTTTGGTGACATTGCGTGGACCACACAAGGAGATCAATGATGATTTGTCACGAAGATCTGCGCGCCGTTCATGTCCCAGAGGTCAGGACACGACCATATTCTCTATCCATTTCCCTATACAGGGCTGTGTCAGATCGATGTTGCTCCGGTCTTCTTGATTGCCCTTGAACTCAGAAAATGGGTCGGGTCAGGTCAGGTTAAAATGATATTGAATCCTACTTCAGAAGGAACCATAGAGACGAAATTCATTTACCATGTCTCCGATCCGAGAGCTACCAGCACCTGTTGGGGTGGAACCGCCAAACAAGCTCAGCATGATTCTTGGACATTTTCTGCCCCCAGCTGTAAACGTGAGAAGCATTCAATCCTTGGATGGCCACCTGCATTCTCTTCGTCTCCTCACACTATCCAACGGTGCCCGGCTGCTTTTGAAAAGCGCTCCAAGATCAACAACCCCGCTTCTACGACGCGAACAATCTCTGCTGTGGACAGAAGCACGGGTGCTGAGCCTTCTGAAGCAGAGCTCAGTACCATGCATTCCCTCACTTCTTCATTATGAGCAGCAGAATACCCGCCTTGGGCCGGCCTTCCTTCTGCGGCAATACCTCCCTGGCCCAACATTGGACGAAATGGCAAGCCGGCTTACCACTCAGGGTCGGCAGGACATCGACCGGCAACTGGGCTTCTTAGTAAATGTGATCGGGCAACACATTGCCCACAATTTCGGGTCTCTTGAACAGGTCGCTTTGGGAACAGGGACACGATCATGGCGGGAAGCCTTCCTTGCCCTGTTCGAAAGTATTCTTCGTGACTCGGAAGATGTCTTTGTTCATCTACCCTACGCAGAGATCCGACATCAGATCTGTCGGTTGTCCCCAGTCTTAGACGACGTCAAAGTACCACGGCTCGTGATATGTGATTTTGGGCGACCCTCGACCGTACTACTAGACCCGGTTTCAAAGAAACTATTAGGGGTTGTGGGGCTCGGCAGTGCACTCTGGGGCGATGTATACCTGGCGCAAATCTTCGAAGACCCATCCCCGGCCGTGCTGGATGGGTTTGCATCGCGACATATAGGAAGTGAGCCGCATTCGATTCGACAGTTATTGTATGTATACCCCATCGTTCCTAACTACATACGACCGAAGAAAGAAGGACGCTCACCGACCTCTTCCAAGGTATACCTGCTATCGTTCGATACACGACACTACGGTACAGTACTATCGAAACCGAGACTCGAGTGCAGAAATTGAAGCAAGGAGGCGCTTGACTAGAGTCATAGCAAAGATGGCTGTCATTGAAGTCGCCCACACTCAGGCAGGTTCCTGATCTAGCAACTCATTCCGGCGTTTAGGTGGGCGCACGTATGTTTCGGTATAGAATTTAGAGCAATAAGGCATCGTTGCATCAGTCCATAGCAAGGAGATCGGGGATGTTTCTCAAAAGAGATCCCATCATTTCAGTTTGTGTCTGGTCGTCACTAAATGTATATAGTTCGGGTACCACTACATGAGAACAGTTTGGTGACATAGACTGTGCAAAACTCTCTCTCTTAAAACAAACGGAAGCACCGGGAGGACTCTAGTACTCATCACCATTGCTATTCAATAGGATGTCTGAACTTGACTCTCGCCCTCACTTCTATCCCAATATTAATATAATAGCTCGCCAGTTGACCAGAATTGGGGTTCCTTTCATGTGATCAGCCAAGAGCGGGGGCTAGCCTTCCTCAAGGCTGATGATGTCAGCAGAAATTCCGCGGTCGACCCGAACTAGTCCCAATTAAGCCACTTTTGCTGGGCGGTGGGGTGCTTCCACTCCGCACCCTTTGATGCGGTCTATCATCGAACAGTCTATCTACTTCATGCTTCTCTCTCAATCCTTCCCTCCTTTTCATTCTCCTACTGATCTATGAGGCCGTATATACCGTCAAAATGGCTCACTTCTTAAGAGGGAAGCAAAGCGGAATCCAGAAAGACTTCTCCGATGGTCTCTCCCCGGACTTCTTCGTTCTTGATGATGTATGTCTTGGCTGCCCTAGGCACCGACATTTTTTTGCCCGTTGAGCCAACATATTGACGATTGCTCTACTTGTAGTACGCTCGATGTGGTGTGAACTCCCAGATCAGTGCATTTGCATACGATCCTGTCCAGTCTCTGCTGGCTGCAGGGACTAGCGATACGCAGTTTGGCAGTGGTCAGGTCTATGTCTTTGGACAGCGCCGGGTGTCGGCCGTCTTTGCTTTACCGCGCAAGGCGTCCGCCAAACTCATCCAGTTCTGCGCGGACAAACTGATCGTTGTTGATTCGAAGAGCGATGTCACTATCTATTCGCTCGAGGCCCAGAAAATATTGGTGTCATATGCGCCGCCGAGCCATGCCACCGCGTTATTGACGGATCCTAGTCTCGACTATGCCTTTATTGGGTTACAGAATGGTGCGTAGACTGAGGACTGTGCCTATAGAAACAATCTTTCGTGGTACTAAATGCTATGCGCAGGCGACATCATCGCTTACGATCTCGATCGAGAGACTTTGACACCATTTAGAGTCCCCAACCTCTGGGCTCAGCGCAATCCGCGAGCACGGTTGTGTCCGGTCCTCTCCCTGGCCTTCTCACCTCGTGATATTGGCAAGATCCTGGTTGGGTATCCCGAGGGAGCTGTCACGTTTACCTTCAAACAGAACATAGCCCAGAAATACTTCGAGTATGAAGTGCCCGCGGGTGCGGTTGGCGGCAATTCAGAGGTCCCTTCGCAGGATACGCGCAGGCCTAAGCTAACCAGGGCACTTTGGCACCCTAACGGAATCTTTGTCTTGACTGTTCACGATGACAACAGCTTGGTATTCTGGGACTCAAAGGATGGCCGCAAGATCTTGGCTCGGACGATGGAAGCTACCCACATCGACGAACCTGGTGCCAGTCCAAACCGGCGCCTCTCAACTGCCGATGTCATTTTCAGGGAACCCATTAAGCAGATTGCATGGTGTGTCAAGGCCAATGGCGAGGATAGTGGCCTGCTGATTGCAGGTGGGCGGCCTAAAGCTGAAGCTAACAAGGGCTTGACCTTTATTGACTTCGGCGGAACTCCTAATTATCAGACGTCTACCTGGCCAATGATCACAAGCTATTTCGAGAATCCAAGGCAGATCCTCAACATCCCAACGCCTCCTGGTGTCGATGTTGTTGACTTTTGCCTCATTCCGCGCGCGTCGCCCTTCTACGCTGGTGCTCACGATCCTATCGCTCTTCTTACTCTCTCGTCTTATGGCGAATTGATCACTCTCAGTTTTCCCAGTGGCCATGCGATTACACCTTCTAACATGATACACCCCTACCTTTCTTTCGTTCATCCTTTCGTCACCAAAATGAATATGACTCCCATTGACCGTTCTGCTTGGCTGGGCCTAAGGGAACGAAGATCTCAGGGCCCCAAATTCGCTATCGGTGGTGCAGAAGGAAAGAGATCGCTCAAACGATTTGAGGATCGAAACATCATCTCAACTGCCCACGCTGATGGAACCATACGTCTCTGGGACGTCGGTCATGACGACGAGATCGAAAATGCGGACGTTATCCAAGTGAATTTGTCTCGCGCTGTAGGGCGTGTGAGTGATGTAGAAGTGGCTGAAATGTCTGTCAGCGGGTCTACAGGCGAATTATCAGTTGGGTTGAAAACCGGCGAAGTTGTGGTGTTCCGATGGGGCAGCAACAGCAACTTTGGCCATGAAGAACCTCCAGGTGTCAATGAAGGAGCAGGGAAGCTGACTCGAATCAGTCACCGAGCTGATCCGGGGCTCAAGCAAGGCATGCTTCCTCTCACCCTGCTCAACATGCAACAGGGTGCTGTGACTGCTCTGAAGCATAGTCATGTAGGCTTCGTCGCGGCCGGTTTCCAAAATGGTAGCCTCACTATTCTGGATCTTCGTGGGCCAGCAGTCATCCACGCGGCCAATGTGTCTGACTTCGTCAAAACAAGCAAACGTGGCAGTTTCCTCAAGCATCGGGCAACCGAGAGCGCTGGTCCAGAATGGCCCACAAGCATTGAATTTGGTGTCTTGACATTGGATGACGAAGGTAGGTTACTATTGGGCCTGAAAGATCATCAGTCCATGCTAACAGAATTCCCCAGACTATTCTAGCATTTGCTGCTTTGTAGGAACTAACCGAGGCAACTTGGCCACTTTCAAGATTCTCCCAGGAAACGATGGGGCTTACATGGCTCAATTTGCTGGCGTAACCCAGCTCGACGACAGAGTCCTTAACATCATACCCATTGATGCAGATAATGGCAGCCCTGCGGTAGCTAACCCAAATTTGGTTGGAAGCCTTAGGTCCGGCGGCAAGGTTAATGGAGTCGTCATTGCTGTAACCGTTTCTGGTTGCAGGATCTTCAAACCGGCTACATCCAAGGGCGCTCACAAGTCCTGGGATGACTATCTATGCGATGCTGCTGCTGTCGTGAAGACGGAAGCTCGAGGCTACAGTCTGGTTGGTCTTTTTGGCGATGGCAAAGCTCGCGCTTTCTCGATCCCTGGTCTCAAGGAGATCGGTTGTACCAGTATTGATCAGATTGTCGAGATGAGACGCCTCTCGGAGTCTACGGTCTGCGCCAATGGAAGTATCCTGGCCTGGACTGGTCCCTCAGAGGTGGCGGCCTTTAATGTTTGGGGATCTGGTGCTGGCCTGTATGTCGATCTCTTGGTCAGAACGAGTGGTATGCTGACGATTTCTGTAGACGACCATCGGATAACCAACTCTTCAATCCGCAAGCAACCATCCCCGCGCGTCCTACAATCACTAACATGCAATGGATTTCTGGCACACAATACATTTCACCCGCCGATATGGATATTCTGAGTACGTCCACTCCATTTTTTCCATGGTCAGCTCGAATCAGATGCTAATTATCTAACCATCACAGTTGGAGGTCCGGATCGTCCCCCATCAAAACGAATGCAGGAACAGATGCGCCTAGACGATCAAGAGCGACGGAAGCTCGCACGGGAGGGACGGACTAACTCCAATATGTCTCAATCATCAGCAAGTCAAGAAGGCTACTGGTCATATATGAGCCGTCAAGTGCAGGAGCGGACAGAACGCCTGGGTCTTGCCAGTGACAGCATGGACCGGCTGGAAGAGAACAGCAGCAACTGGGCCCGTGATGTCAACAAATACGTGCAGAACCAGAAGAAGAAAGCAATCCTTGGTGGTAAGTTTCTTGATCGTGTTTGATAGCAAACCTGACTAACGTCCTTATAGCACTTGGGTCGAAATTTGGTCTATGATGCTGTGATCCTGGAAAAGCAGAAAATTACATTATAGTTAGACGTCTCTATTCCCAAAGCCACATACATACCCAGTTCTTTGGCGTTCATTCGAACAGACATATCCACCGTTCTGCAAGTGACTCTAGCATGCCAGGCTCTAGTAATTTCTCAAGAAAAAGCGACTCATTGCCTGATCCTCCTGAACACTCCCCGCCTTGAACTCTTGAACTATGATGATATATAACTATGGGCACCCCGTACAAATACACAGAGTTCATTTCAAACCCCAAATTCATGAAAGCTACTCTGTAATGCCAAAACTGAATGAATTCGCACTAGGCCTAATCCCTCGCCACCTGGCTATCATTCAAGGGTAAAAGTCGACATGCCTTGCATGGAGCATGGCGAGGCACGCGTTGCTGGGGCCACTGCCAGTCTTGCAGAGTGTAGAATGAATGTGTAACTGCGGATTACAGCCATGCATATCCCTCGCTTGGTCCTTGCTTGAGGCCTGTCTTAAAGAAAATAGGGATGCGGTGTGGTTCTGTGTTCAAATTATGTTGTTTCTATATCATGTAAATAAATGCCGCAAAATCAAACAAACATGATCGAGCAAAAAGCTTCAGTCGTAAACGTTGCAACACAATCGTAAAATCATGCGAGATGAGATGTAAACCAAAAGAGAGGCCATCGAGTGGTTCTGGCTTAGTGCACCATGATATCCGGCTGCTGATGGTGATGCTCGGCGGCATTGTTCGTATCTTTTTGTTCGGAATCATCGCCCATCTCGACATCTTCGTCGGCGTCTCCACCCTCGTCTTCGTCAAGGTCGTCCTCCTCGTCATCACTCTCATCCTCGATATCCTCACTCTCGGCGTCGGAAATATCTTCTTCTTCGTCCTCCTTGCCCGTTGTCACCTCGGCACCCTCCATCTCATGGTCACCGCCCTTGGTCGCATCCTTTTCGACCTCTTCAAGCTCCTTGACCAGGGCAGCCTCAAGCTCAGCTTCCTCGGCACCATAAGCAGCACCGTCATCTTCCAGGTCTGCCTCGGGTTGGTCTGGCGGGTATTCTGCAGGAGCATCTTCCTCCGAATCCCTATACAGTTAAAAAAGTCAGATATAACTTATTGCAGGCATTCAAGATTAATTGAATCATCATACCACTTGATAGCGAATCTAGTCACTCTTGGTTTCTCCGCCAGAATGTTCCGACGGATTCGTTCAATGATCGGCTTTGCGGGCGGATCTTGGGTAAGCTCCTCCGAATCGTATTCGTTATTCACGTAGTATCCCACACGAACAAACTCTCTGCCATCGTAGCTGCAAGTGAGAAGGATGACAGTCACTCCAAGGATTTCCGAGGTAGGGATGCGCTTTAGGTCTGGAGGATCGGCCTCGAAGATGAACTTGTTGACACCAACAGGGATGGGTCCGACGAGAAGGGAGTCGAGTTCCTGGTCATATTCAGACCTACAGAGGTCAGCAAAACTGTAATTTCCTTGCAGTCATTGGGAGTTAACTCACGATGTAGCGGAACCAACGTAAGTGAGTTTCCATTCCAGGTCTGGGAGTTGAGCTGTTAGCCACAATAGATCGGACTGGGATGAAATTTCTTGTCTTGTACCTTTTTGAAGCTGTTCCAGGCACTCGAAGGTGATCTCAAACTGGTATGGGGCAAGGAAAGGGGCAGGATTGTTCACAATCTTGACCCCGAGAAGAGAGACGACGGACATGGCGAAGGTTGGAGGACGATGGCGTTAAATGAAGAAAAAAGACTTTTGAACACAAGGGTATAGAACTCTTGGGGGACGCAAGATATGTAAGAAGCACGAGCGAGGGATGTTCGAGAGAAAAGTAGAACTTAGTATTTACCGAAGAAAAGTCGGGGAAGAAATAATAAACACAGCTCCCATCGAGGGGTTTCTTGTTAAAACATGCAAGTCGCAACTCCCCACCGAAAGAAGTAACTAATTAAACCCGACGCGCTGCCTTCGCGTCCGGCGCGCCTCACCGCTTTGCTCACGTGATGCCAGCTGCGCAGCTTCTGCCACAGCTCTGTGGAACAGCCACCTTCCACCAGGCTCATACAGGAGTTCCTTTGTCCTGCGGGTTCAGTCGCCTTCTTCTTCAAAGTTGCAGGTCATCTTCATCAGTGCTGACAAGTGATTTGCGCTTCCGTCTTCTACTTGAGTGACAGTTAGGGGGTAAAAAAATCTTTCCTTTGCTGCAGGTCGGCGAATATTGCAGATCTTTTCGAGTCAACTTGCTGATCGGACATTGCTCGACCAGATCGTTCGTTTGCAGCGCCTGTGTGTCACTTTTGAGATCTTCATACACTGTTATGGCTGAAGAAGATGCTGAGATGGCCTTTTTTCAGGCTCAAGCAATGAATACAGATTCTGTTGACTATAAGGCTGGTGAGGAGCATGGTGCAGATAGTTCAGATTCAGATGATTATGATCCTTCAAAAACACTCCAAGATCAAGATTTTTCCTCTTTGACAGAATCAAAGCAAAGTGAAAATGTTCCTTCCAATGCTTCTCCAGATCCCCAGCCCTCTGAACAGAGTTCTGCTGCACCAGACAATGAGCCTGACCAGCCTGCTGGTACTTCCTTCCCTTCAGAAACACCTTCACGAGCTGAGTCTCGGAATTCCACATCGGTGCCTACATCAGGTACTGCTGTGCAGCCGAAGACCAGAACAATAGGGGGATTTGTGGTTGAGGACGAGGACGAGGAAGAGGAAGAGGATGATGCGGGTGATGCAGATTATGAGCCACCGGCTGTACTTGGCGTTGAGGAGATGAATGCTGTTTCTACGAGTGTGCCTCAGCAGTCCGTCTCAGGAAATGAAAATGAAGCTTCTTCTACCCCTGATGTATCATTGGATGACGCTGTGCAGCAACCTGCCAGCTTGAACAATGCCCCCCATAACTCCTACTCTCCCCCTGCTGCTGCTGCCGCTCCCCAAAGTGACGTGGTCATTGCTCCTGGACAGAATATGTACAACTCACAAGCTTTACAGTCTGAGACTGCGCAGGATAGCGCAGCGGCTACCCCTGCGCCAGGATCACACTCGACCTCCAAGGGCCGCTTGCCCCACGACCGGGTCGGGATACTGGAAGACCGAATTCAGGAAGATCCTCGCGGTGATATTCCAGCCTGGCTGGAGTTGATCAATGAGCACAGAAATCGCAACAGGATTGACGGTGCTCGCGACGTTTTCGAACGGTTTCTGAAAGTCTTTCCCTTCTCCGTAAGTCATGCCCAATGTCTGCGTTCCTTAGAGCATGATGATAGCTGACCAATACCAACCAGGCCGAAGAATGGGTTGCTTACGCGAAGATGGAATCGGAGATCAATGACCTGTATCGGCTTGAGCAAATATTCAATCGCACCCTTCTCACCATTCCCGATGTCCAGCTATGGTCAGTGTACTTGGACTACGTTCGTCGGCGTAACCCCCTGACAACGGACACTACTGGACAAGCAAGGAGAATCATCTCGTCCGCATATGATCTGGCGCTCCAGCACGTGGGTGTTGATAAGGATTCGGGGTCGATTTGGACCGATTACGTCCAGTTCGTCAAGACAGGCCCAGGTAATGTTGGCGGCTCTGGTTGGCAGGACCAGCAGAAGATGGATCTTCTGCGAAAGGCTTATCAAAAAGCCATCTGTGTCCCTACCCAGGCCGTTAATACTTTATGGAAAGAATACGACCAGTTCGAGATGGGTCTGAACAAACTCACGGTAGGTCCATCACTGTTCTCATATGTAAAGCGCCACACATCGTAACCATCTGATGATCACAGGGCCGGAAATTTCTGCAAGAGCAGTCGCCAGCGTATATGACCGCTCGTAGCTCTTATACTGAACTGCAAAATATTACAAGAGATCTCAACCGCACTACGCTGCCGAGGTTGCCTCCTGTGCCGGGTTCCGAAGGTGATATTGAATACACGCAGCAAGTCGACATCTGGAAACGCTGGATCAAGTGGGAAAGGGGAGACCCACTGGTGCTGAAAGAAGAAGACCCGGCCGCTTTCAAGAGCCGCGTGGTCTATGTCTATAAACAAGCCCTCATGGCATTGAGATTCTTGCCCGAGATGTGGTACGATGCGGCCGAGTTTTGCTTCTTGAATGATATGGAGAATGAAGGGAACGAGTTCTTGAAACAGGGGATGGAAGCGAATCCCGAAAGCTGTCTGCTTGCCTTTAAGCGTGCTGACAGACTGGAAATAACATCAGAGTCCGAGCAAGATTCCATCAAACGAGGTGCTAAGGTTCGAGAACCTTACGACAAGCTCCTCGATGCGCTTTACGACTTGATCGCCAAGGCACGCACCAGGGAGTCCCAAGACGTCGCGCGTCTTGAGGAAACATTCGCGAATATGAATGATGAGAAGCCATCGGCCAAGACCGAGGACGACGAGGACGACCAAAGCGAGGCGAAGGCAAGAGAATCTGTCAAGAATGCGCAAATCGATGCAGTTCGGAAAGCACACGCCATACAAATTGGCATACTCTCGAAGACAATCTCTTTTGCCTGGATCGCGCTAATGCGGGCCATGCGCCGCATCCAGGGTAAGGGTAAGCCCGGAGAGACTCCGGGCTCAAGACAAATATTTGCGGATGCGCGGAAGAGAGGCCGCATCACGAGCGATGTCTACATTGCTAGTGCCCTCATCGAGTACCATTGCTACAAGGATCCAGCAGCCACGAAGATCTTTGAGCGTGGTGCCAAGCTATTTCCAGAGGATGAAAATATCGCACTTGAGTACTTGAAACATTTGATAGATATCAATGATGTGATTAGTAAGTTGCTCTCTGATATCTCGATCCGTTGACGCTGCTAATCTCTGCCCTAGACGCAAGAGCCGTCTTCGAGATGACGGTGCGAAAGCTGGCATCGAATCCCGAAAACGCCCATAAGACTAAGCCAATCTTCGCTTTCCTCCATGAATACGAATCGCGATACGGTGATTTGGTCCAGGTGGTCAATCTTGAGAATCGAATGCGTGAGCTGTTCCCGGAGGATCCTGCCCTGGAACAATTCGCACACCGATACTCAACTCCCGCATTCGATCCCACCACTGTGCGACCCATCATTTCGCCGTCTCAAGCGCGGCCGAAAATGGCATTTCCTACAACTGAACAGCCCGTTTCTCGTCATGGAACCCCCACCCCGAGATATCCAGGTTCTGTCACAGACTCGCCGAAGCGACCCTTAGAGGACTTCGACGACGATTATAGTCGGCCTCGCAAGTTCGTGCGAGCGGAATCACCCCTGAAGACTACCCAGCGGCGCCAGTTGGATCAGCAGAAGCGGTCTCAACTCGGAAGTGCTCAAGCTTCATCCCAGTATAGGCCTCAGGGTTCACCGGCTCCGTTACCTCGCGATATCGTACATCTTCTCAGCATTATCCCCCCGGCTTCTGCATACACTGCCGGGAAATTCTCTCCCGAGAAGCTAGTTGATTTGATTCGAAGGATAGATATGCCAAGTTCCATCTCCCAGATTCCTCTCCCACAATCCGCTCGGGGACTTGGAAACTTTTCCGGTAAGTCATGGTCCCTCCTAATAAACCTGGCCTCTATACAGGTGGCTAATCTTCTTCCTTGTAGGCATGTACCGGTCGTGATCTCGACCATGAATGTCACAACTCCGAGCCGGAAATGCCTCGGATACGTCTAACCCTAATCACAATAAATGAACCTTGTCATCCATGCAAGCGCGTTTCTTTTCTGCAACTTTTTCCCGACTGAACTTGCCTTGCATCTGGTTCGCGTCTAGGACATGATGCTCTAGCCTCATCTCGTGAACACCTTCCCCCTTCTTCTTTTCTATGGCGGCTGGGCCAATTATCAACACCGGGTCTTTTTGATGCCTTTCCCTTGGCTGCTTGCATCGTTCATTCTTGGAGCCGGATTGTACAGTTGTTGGAGGCATGGTATACTAACTCGTCATGAAAAAAGATGGAACTCCTTGATGGTCATTCAACTCTTTTTTTTCTTTTTTCCGCTTGCATGAACGATCTCACAATGCATCCTCGGTACTGCGAGGCTAGGTGCAGTTTATTTTTATCTGATCAATACTATTAAATAATGCTCATTACACTGTTCTACTTCCAAGCCTTGAACGACTGGTGTTCCTAGGACCAATCTTTGTTCCATTACTGTATCTTTGAATGCGATATGTGCCATTCACCAGTACATGGCGACGTCTTCTACTCTTAATGTTCCTCAATTGTCGGACTGCTTACGGAGTGGTCGCTATTGCTCTGTCTCTTCTGTCAAGTCTCTAACACTCTCAAGCTTCTGTCTCTCCAAGTAAGTGCAGTGGCCCTTTCATCCGGAGTACAGCCTTGGTTTTTAACAGATATCAAGGAGAAGTTCTACTGAAGTGAACCCCATACGAGAGGAGTAGTAAAGCATGATGCCTAGGTAGGATGAGACATCTGACACCGGAGAGAGTGATCAAAGAAACTCCAAGGAACTGAGGATATCCTGAAACCGGCTTCATTAAGGAGACCAGACAGGGTTGAGTTGGGATCTTCTGAACAAACTACGCTATCTATCAGGCAAAGAGGCAGTCTCAATGTTTTTTTTTGTTCCTTCTGACAGTGCCTTTCTCTCTTAAATCCTTCTTGGATCCTCTCTTCTCACCTTCCATTCTCCTTCTGCCCAGCTTCTGATCGAATACTATCTCACCAAGCTCTCACTATCAATAACTTCATTACCACCTCTGCCTGCCTGCTGTTACTCTTGGCGACCACACATCTACCTGCACTCAACCATAACAAACACGCCTAGTTTCTTCCCTGAGTACTATCCAGACGCGTCAAATCTGAAGGGATACCTGTCTGCTCTTCTCTCTCTGCTCTCACCTTCAACATCATCCTTCCCTTATCCCCTACCCATCTCTCTCTCTCTCTCTCTCTTTCTCTCTTGCCTTTCTGCATCTCTCACTTGAACTTCATCTCGCTGAGAGTAGGCTAAGGATAACTACGTTTTAGCCTCCATCTCCGGCCTATTTAAGCATCTTCCCTGCTCTCTCCCTCCTTCCTTCTTCCATACACCTCTCCTACCATCTCCCCCTCTCGTCTTCCTGCCTTGTTGCCTTGCTCCTTTTCTCTTGCCTTCTTTCTTCCTGCTGCCCTGCTTCCTCCTGCTTCCTCCTGTTTCCTCCTGTTTCCTCCTGCTCCTCCCCGTCTTCCTCTACAGACTCCTGTCTGCATCTCCCTATTCTCCTTCATATTCCTCCATCTTCCTTTTCCCTATCTCCAATCTCCTCGCACTACCAAGGTTGTCATTTACGACAAACTCGAACTCAAGTTTCGTCTCCATAGCAATCCAACCTGCCCTGTTCATTTCCCCCTCCTCAAACGCTCGAGTCGTTCATCGATTCTGGAGCTTTCGTTGTCGATCCAAATCCCCAAGGTGAGTAATTCCCATGGACACAACCCCGTACATGAGCCATTTGCACCGAACACGCCTTCTTGTATCGACGCACAATACTCCCATCAATCCCTCTTCGGGCAAGAAATCTGGAAATCTACTCTTCCTCTTCGTTGCGCCCATCTGGTCGAGCTCCTTGACCTGCATGACTTGCCATCTCTTGCGATATCTCATTCTTTCTTGATGTGCTTTTCTTCGTCTTAATATTTCATGACCCTGTGCCTGCATTCGAGTCAGTCTAACGAAGGCCCAACGAACAGAAAAGCAATCGCTTCATCCCTGAACATACCACAACACGCACTGGAAAAGATGGCCACTCCGAGGCTTGCAGATCCAGCTTTGGATCGCCCAAGGCTCGTAACGGACATGTGTCGCAACATAGACTTGCCCATGGGAGCTTTTCAAATAAACCATTTAGTAAGTTAACCTTTGGTTTAGGAATCTTGTAGAAAGATTCTGTCCACCGAGCTGTGTTAGTGCCTTCCAAGGCTTTCGCTGAGGAACAATTGTGTTGTCTGTTGGAGGAAGTGAGATATTGCCTATTGTTGCTGTCCTTCAATTGCCCGATTCTCCTTTTCTTATTCACTGGTACTCTCTCTCTCTTCTATTCACTCTCCCTGTTTCAACTATCTGTCTGCCTTGTTGACCATTCTCCCTTCATTGTCTTCCAACACTCGTGCCCATGATCATTCACTTCCCCGGCCCATCAAACGGCCGCATACATTGCCCAAATTCACCGGCTACGGGCTTTCCATTGATGTAGCAAGCCGGCATACATTCAATTCTTTTTTTACAATACACATTTCCAGATTCATCTGATTCCCTTCATGTTTATCACCGTGATATATAAACCCCCTTCTCCTCCCCATTTCTTCAACCTCCTTTCCTTCTCATACCCATGCGAATATCTTCTTCTTTTGTCTTTCGATTCCTACTGGACACTTGCGGCCACCCTTCTCATATCTATCTCTACTTCAACTCAATCTCATCTTCATCATGGAGGAAGCAGAGATGATCAACCAGCTTAAGGATGGCTTCCGCCACCTTCGTGTCCGCACTACTGACGAGACTATGAAGTACTCTGTTCCCGTTACCACCGTCGCTCGTCCAAACCACAATGCCACTGGCAAGGAGATCGAAGTTCTCATGAACGCCTACCCAATTACCAAGTTCCCCACTCGTACAGTCTACCAGTACGATGTAAGTTCTTCCCTCTTGTTCTGACTGAGAACTCTGGATACAGTTGTCGTCATGAACATCTCGCTAAACGGATGTCAGGTCCAAATTGGAAATGGCGCTGAGAAAAACGTTGTGATCAAGAAGGTGTGGAATTGCAATGCTCGAAAGGCGGCGCTCAAGCAGATCATCTTCGATGGTCAGAAGCTGGCCTGGTATGCGTTGACTTACAGCTATGCTTGGGACAACAACTGATGAATCTTTATCAGGTCGATGAACAACTACCCCAAAGAACTCAACGTGGTGGTCGATCTTGACGCCGAACAGGGTCGTCCAGCAGGCAAAACTCCCAACACCTTTCGTTTGGTGGTCCGTCCTACCAAGACCGTCAATCTCGCTGTGCTCAATGCTTGGCTCACGGGACGCACTTCAATGTCTGAGGCAGTTTTGGAGGCTATGAGTAAGTCCATCTGCCGTCTGGGCCCTATTGAATCATGACTGACAGCCACAGGTTTCCTTGATCATGTCCTTCGAGAACACCCGAGTGGCAAATTTTTGGCTATCAAACGTTCTTTTTTCGACTCCAATGGTGAGAATCAAGATCTCGGAAACGGAGTCCTGGCTTTCAAAGGTGTTTACCAAGCGATCCGTCCTGCTCTGGTAAGCCCACCCTGTCTCATCTGTGCGCATTCTGCGAATTCTCTATTGATCGAAGAATTAGGGCCGCGGTCTTATCGTGAACGTTGACGTTTCAAACTCTTGCTTCTGGGCAAGAACCTCTTTTCTGGGTGCCGCTATGGCAATTCTTGATTGCCGAGACCATCAGCATCTCATGCACCTCCTGAAGCCTGTTCCTGACGGGCATGGCGGAGTCACTGAATCTAACGCCTTCTATGAGGTCCATCGCCGTCTAAAGAAACTTCAGGTCCAGCCACACTATCGTGGCTGCCCCTGTCTTGGGGTAGACTTCGTGGTGAAGGGATTGGTTAACGGCAATGCGCGCCAGTATATGATCGATATCAAAGACAAAGTCACCGGCAAGACCGATCGCATCAGCGTGGAAACCTACTTCCAGCGCAAGTACAACCTGACGTTAAACTATTGGGAGCTGCCCATGGTGGAGATGACCAAGAAGGGCGTTGTCTATCCGATGGAATTCTTGACGATTCACGGTCTTCACAGATACCCATGGAAGTTGAACGAATATCAGACTTCGAACATGATCAAGTACGCTGCTTCTCGTCCTGTTGACCGTCTCAAGTCCATCCATAAATCCAAAGAGATGCTCAACCACGCCGGCGATCCTGTTCTCAAGAGCTTTGGACTGGCAATTGATAGCAACATGATCCGGACCAAGGCTCGCTTGCTTCCCAGCCCCGACATTCAGTTTGGTGGAAACCAGCGCCACGCACCTGGTACCAGTGGCCGCTGGGATCTTCGAGGCAAGAAGTTCTACCAACCGAACAAGCGGCCGTTAGATGCCTGGGGCGTCGGCTTTTTCCCCGGCAAACGAAATGCCATCAACCGTACCCAGGTTGAGCTGTTTTGTGACTTGCTCATGAAAACTTACGCCGGTCATGGAGGCGTTGTTAACAAGCGCCCTCTCGTTGTTGAACTTAAGGAGGATATTGGTGATGCCATCAAACGATTGTACAATTCCACCGGCCAGAGTTTCCAAAAGGACCCTCAACTTTTGCTGATCATTGTTCCCGACAAGAATTCATTCACATACACTCGCATCAAGAAATCGTGTGACTGCCGCTGGGGTGTGCCCTCTCAAGTCTTGCAATCTGGCCATGTCATTAAAATGAATCCCCAATATGCGTCAAATGTCCTCATGAAGGTCAACGCCAAGCTAGGTGGTACAACGGCCCGTGCAATGCCCAAGATCACTGAAGCCTCCCTTCGCCCCCGTTCAATGATAATCGGCGCCGATGTGACTCACTCTCCCTTGGGTGTTTGGTCGCCATCGATGGCGGCAATGTCCGTCTGCATGGACACTTTCGGTGGCCGCTACTGGGGAGCTTGCGAGGCAAACGGAGACCGCAATGAGATTATCGCAAGTTCTAACATCGAAGTCATCCTCACTCCAATGATTCGGGAATGGATGGCCACTGTTGGAGAGGGCAGGGCCCCGGATAATGTCTATTACTTCCGAGATGGAGTGTCCACCGGGCAGTTCGAGCAGGTCCTCCAACAGGAGGTTTTCGATATGAAGGGTATCTTCATGAAGCTGACTCAGGATCAATGGAAAGGAAAATTTACTGTTGTCATTGCAAACAAGCGTCACCACCTGAGGGCCTTCCCTCGTCCAGGTGATCGCAATTCTGCAGATCGCAACAACAACCCCCTGCCAGGCACCTTGATCACCCGCGACGTGACTAGTCCTCACGACTGGGACTTCCTTCTCTACTCTCATATTGCACTCCAGGGCACTGCGCGTCCAGTGCACTATCATGTGATCCTCGACCAGATTGGCCACAAGGCCCAGGAACTGGAAAACATGATCTACGATCACTGCTACCAGTACATGCGCTCGACCACCTCGGTGTCTTTGTGTAAGTTCTTGGCCCACTATGCTTGCAGAAGACTCGCTTTGCTAACTTGTTACGATTATAGTCCCCGCGGTTTACTATGCTCACTTGATCGCTGCTCGTGCGCGTCATCATGAGGATGTGCCTGCTAGCTCTGGCCCTCAGAGCGGCCCAGAGGTCAAAATGACCAACCCAAAGCCGAAGAATCGTCCTGTTGACCCGCGTCTGTTGCCAATTCATGGAACTTCCAACAGATTGCCATTCGGCATGTGGTACATTTGAAGATCACCCCGCCGGTCTCTCTGCGATTATACGACTCGCGCCCATTACATCTGGCAAGTTTCTTTAGCTTTACTGATTACTACTATTCATTCTTTAGTCTCTTGTTTTCGCAGGGTTTCCAGCCATGGAGGTTGATTCAGGTTGGCGATAGCTGTTTAACCAGTCGGGACTGACTGGCTCTGGCGAGACGGATGGATCTGACAGAACGGCAGTTGCAGACCAGAATACGCGATTTGTACCTTAGGCATAATATCATAGCAATTTTACTGGAATTGTCTTCATCGTCATTTGATAGCATGTGTAGGCTGCAGTACACTATTCAGAATTTTCTACATACCCAAGCAGTCCTCAGAGAAGGTTTCCAGGCGTATTGACCTTGAGTCCCCATCGTAGTAAAATGATAGTCTTACAGGAAGCAGACTGTAATGACTGGCATACATGTAGCTACCGTGCCGAATCTATTGAATCCAGCAATTTGCTTTGATCAGGCCATAGACACTTGGAGTCGGGGTAGTCGCCTATATAAGTTGTCTTCCTCCCTACAGCTAAAATTTGTGGCATACTCAACCATGAGCGTGCTAACTATCCGCATTCTATGTTGTACGGAAGCTCATCACCATGAAGAACCCATAAAAATACGATCCCCGGTCATACCAAGTAAGCGATGATGTCCAAAAATCCCATAGTGACTAGACAAGGAAAGAGAAGACCAGTCGGAAGGGGTAGGAAGGTCCTACGCATCATTAGAGGTTCATGTTTCGCATTCAGAGTGGAAGGAACGCAATGATCTTTAAGGAAGGATGAGGATACCCGTGGTTGTTTGTTGTAGTTGCAGCGTTTCACGCGGCATTCGACGTACAGAGCACGTAGAGATAGAAGTAAAGAAGCCTACTAGGGGGGATTGGCGCAGCTGCGAAGATCCCTGAGTTGGTGATGACGAGACCATGTCCCCCGTGTTTTGGATGTTGCTTGACGACCGTTTCTACATTGGCATACAAGGCGCCAGGCAGCGGGAGACAAACGTGTTAGATGCATGATATGTTCGAAGAGAGTAAGAAAACATCAGTTGAGAATGAGAGGCCGAGCTACAGGGCCGTTGATGGTGATAAAGTTACAGTACGCGGAGAGAAAAAAGGTAAACACAATGAATCCTCTCCAAGACGACCCCGTCCCATCCGCAGAGAAAAAGGGAGAAAGGGGGGGGGGGGGAAAGAAGAAAAAAAGAGAAAGCTCCAGATATCATGACGCATCGCCTGTCGTCCCATTCGTCAAGGCCGCGGCGTTCCCGCTGCTCTTGCTTTGCTCGGCGTCCGCGGGGTTGGTAGAACTGTTGTTGCCGCCGACAACGTCGGACACAGCAGAGCTGTCCAGCCCGTTCTTGGTACTGCTGCCTACTTCGGCGGTTGACACTCCGGACTGCTCGTCCGCGGTGGCATCGCCGGCTTTTGAGCTTGGGACAGCTGCGTTCGAGGGCTGCGCGCCGTCTAGAGCTGGGGCTTCGTCGCCGTCGCCGGTGGCTCCAGGGATGCCGGCTACGCCGCTGTTCTTCTTGAGCTTTTTCTTGCTAGGTTCGGAGAAGGACGGCTTGGACACGGGCGCCTGGCTAGAGGCTGATGGCGGGAGTGGTCGTTTCTGCGGACTGGAAGTAAGACCCTGGGGACCAGAAGGCGGAGGGATCTTGCCGGAGGCAGGAAGACGAGGTCGCGCGGCCATTGGCCTCTGCTTGGGCGGCAGCTCGAGGTCTTCGACCAGAGGCTCATTGTTGCTGGCTTGTAGCTTGACGCGGAAGAATTCTTGCACCAGCCCGATCTGCAATGACACTGTCTCTGTCGTGATGCGCGAATAGGGAGGGGGAGGTGGGAAAAGGGTGACGGCTTGTGCAGCACTGCGAAAGAGATTAGCGCATTTATCCTCAAATGGGGTATCGCGGAAGATTCAAGCTTACCTTGGATTCTGAGCCTGAGCGGCATTGTACATCCTGTTCTGAAGGAGATGAAGTGGAACACTGAGAGTTGCCAGGCCAAACTCGCGGTCCAGTCCCAGCTCCTTGAAACCAAAGAAGTCTTCGTCGATATCCTCGGCAAAGTCACCGCCGATGAACTGTTCGCTTCCATCCTGGAATGCTTTAGAGCCATCTTCACCACCGTCCGCGAGGGCCGGTCTCAGAAGCTCAGACAGCAAGGACCGCAGACGGTCATGAGCAGTCGCCAGTTTCGTTCCAAGTCGTTCGACATCGTCCTTGATATAAGTCTCAAGGGATTCCACGTCAGTTCCAACCGAGGATAGGGTGTGCAGGACGATCTCAGGCTCGGTATACGCTCGCTTCCACTGCGAGTTTGAGGACGATACTTCCGGGGTCTCCTTAGGGGGGATCTTGGGAGCTTCCATGTAGGATTTCATGGTTTCGCCGATCTTCAGGAAAAAGTCCGAAGCGATATCCGTCACCGCATCCAATGCGGATGGCTGATACTCCTCAAATCCGGTATGGTAGAAGATCTTGGCAACTGAGCGCTGAAGAGCCGCCTTGCAGACCCAGGGTGCAACCACAGGTCCTTCGTCATTCATGACATGCGGACCGACATCTTGCTCGACAAAAGGCTCCGGGTTGTATTTCTGAAATTGATTTTGATACATCTATTCCATATTAGCAGATAGAAGGTTATGATTCTGACGACTGAAGCTTACCTGAGATTGGAGTTGCATCTGCTTGACAATTCCAATCTTAGAGCAGATTTTCCTGGTTTCTTGCATCTGCCGCATGTTCGCGTCCATCTTTTTCGAGAGTTTACTCTCCGGTTGCACAAAAAGGGCTTTGGGTAGAATCCTCAAGAATTCCTCTGAGGCATCGACGACATTGCCATCAGCATCTTCCCTCCACAGCAACTGTTCAGGAAGATCGGGCACGCCGGACATGACATCGTAGTAATCGGGAATGACCTTCTCCTCGTCACCCTCGATACCCTCTGCCAGGGTCTCACCAGCAGCATCAGACTCCATAGCCTGTGAATTCGCATCCCGGGCCTGATCGCCTTCTGCTTGGCTCTTTTTCTGATTTCTCAGCCACCGTCTCATCCCTGCTTTGGTCCTTAGCAAGGCAGGCTCCTCGGAATTCAGCTTGTCGCCTTTGAAAAGCCGATGTCGCTCTGCAGCAATGACCGCTCGGTCTTTCTTCGTGACTTGCTTCCATACTTTGTATTCAGGGTCTTCCAGTTCCACACCCTGTATACTCAAAGCGCTCAGTGCATAGCTCGGCGTCGGCAAGGTATCCATCTCCATGGAGTCGGCGTGGCTTGCAGGTACACCCGCCGTGGCACCGGCTGGATCCGAAGGAGTTTGTGTTCTTGGGGGTGACGTTCCGAGCCCATTTGGAACTCCATCCATTGCCACATCCGAGTCAGACCGTACAGGCGCAGGGGGTTGAGAAGCAGGAGGTTCCGATCCGCTGGGTGTGTTTCGAGCCGGAGCGGCACCCTTTTTGGCAGCAGATTTCCCCGGCGCTTTTCTGCCTCTCGACGACATGATGGGCTCGTCATCACTCTCCTCCGCACCGTCAAGTTCAGCGAGTTGCATTCTGCGCTCCTCCGCCTCGACTTCGGCGCGATCTCTGATGACGATCTCAGGAATGAGAGGGACCAGTTTCTCAGTCTCCTTCTTCATGTACATGGCATGCTTGCGCAAGAAGTGTTCTGGGTTTGTGTTGTACTTGAAACAGTTGGACCAAATCAGGTTGATATCATCGACAAACTCCTGTTTCGACTTGTACTGGAGCGCTTTGAGTTTCTTCGTCATTGTCCCCAAATCCATGGGATGTTTGATGACTGCAGGTAGAGATTAGTACGACAGATACGGGTCAAATGGATGGTAATCCTTACTAGTATAATAGTCCGGTGCGTCTCGCTTATTGACGCGGGTCAGGAAAGCAGACGAATGTTCAGTCATGGCTTTGAGCTCGCTCAGAACCTTCTCCGCAGCTTCGTAGAGCTCCTCCTGGCCAATCTTGTCCTCGCTAGCCCACTTGCTCCGATTCTTGCGAACTTCGCTCATTAAGCTTCGGAGCTCGGCATCTGAGGCTTGCACCATGTTCCGCTTCATGTCGATTCTCGCGATCAAATTCTTCAGGGTCAGACTCGATGCGCCTAGGTTGGCATTGCTCAAGGAGCCATAGCCATTCGCATTCGCATTCGCGGTGTTGCTAGCGGCGTTGGCCTGGCCGGACATCTCAGCTTCGACTTGCCTCTCGGACTCCTCCAAGCGCTGCTGATCCAGCATAGCATCCCTATCATTTTCTAGAGTATAGAACATGGTGTGAAAGCTGCGCCGTGCGGCTTCTTCCGTAGCTTTCTTGTCCTCCTCCAGTTTCTTTCGGATTTCCTCAATTGTCTCCTTCTTGACTTCCTTCAGGCTATCGGCACCCACCGATGCTATACTCGGACGGTGTTTCGGCGACGGGAGATCTTGGGACGGCAGGGACGACTTGGACTTGGGCGGAGTGGGCGCCTCCGCATCCTCGTCCTCCTCGTCATCGTCGTCGTATTCGTCATAATCATCGTCGTCCAGCTTCCTTGCCGGTTTCTTGGGGGCAGCGGGGAGCGACGCCGGCTCGGCGGCACGGTGGTCCTGAGAGTCGGGTTGCTCCGTCTCCGCGACAGCAGCCGCGCCGGCGACCTCTTTTTCCGCGTCATGTTTTTTCGCGAATAGGGCATTTATTTTCGCCTCACTGCGCTTGTAGAGGTCCCGAAAGACGGCAATGCGGGAGTCCTCCTCGGCTGCCATGTCAGACTCCGATATCAAATTACCCGCGTGAGCGCCGTCGGCGCCGGCAGAAGCGCGCATCTGCGGCGTTTTGAAACCGGACAAAGATTTCGCGTAGCCATTGACAGATCGCAGATCATTGGGATCGTCGGGAGGCCGGAGATGTCCTGGTGGTAGCCAGGTGTGGTGGTGGCCGAGCGACATGCTCGCTCCAAAACCCCGGTCCTGGGGCGGGCGAGGGGGCTCGGTTTCTCCACGTTTAGGAGCGAGTCCGGGAGGAGATATACAGGGGGTCTTGTCCGGGAAAAAAAGACATAGAGATAAAGAGCCAAGGGAGAATAGTCACAGGAAGATAATTCCCGGATCAAAATCGATGGCGCGGGGGTTGAAATTTGATGGCGAAGACGGACGCTTTTGTATGAGGTTCTCTGCGCGAACGGACGAAGTGAAGTCGAGCGTGAAGGCGGAAAGGCGGCCGCAGTTTCAGACCAACCGCGCAGTTCGAATAGAGATCAACAGGAATGAGTCTAAATCACATCAATGCGGTGATATCCTCTGAGGCGACTGATATTCTTCAGATGATAAGATTCTGGGAATGGATGCTTCAAATGTCTGCGTTCGCTGTCAACCGTTGAGGGCTGCTCTCTCTACACTCCTCTCCCAACAACACAACTGCTGCTACTGCTGCTACTACTACTAACTATTCAGTTGCAGCACATGACGCACCCGGAAACATTGCCAATCGTAGCCTAACAATCAACCCATTTCACCCTCTCATCCCCCCAATTAATCACTCATTTAAACAAGCAATTCGTCTCTGTCAACGGACTCAATCGAACACAGAGGCTTCAAACCGCCACAATGCGAATCCGCTATCCCTTCGCGGGTGAGTTCAAAGCTTAAAACTCCCATGATCTGGCTCTCCAGGCACCCAACCGTCCAATCTGCTACACTGCTACACTGCTACACATACTAACACTTTCAACCCAATACAACCTCACAGGCGCCTTCGTCTTCATCCTCATTCTCGCGGCCTACATCGGCCTCCTCCCACACAGCGCCTCACCCTCCATCCCAACCACCCTCCAGCCCAACGACAAATTCCTCCACCTCGTCACCTTCTTCGTCCTCTCCCTCGTCTTCTACTGGATCCTGGACACCACCCGCCGCCGCTGTCTCCAGCTCACCCTCGTCGTCTGCACGCTCGCCCTCGGCATCGGCTCGGAGATTATCCAGGGCCTCCTCCCCAACGACCGCGCCTTCGACCCCTTCGACCTCGTCGCCAACCTCATCGGCAGCCTGGGCGCCGTCGGCCTCTGCAGCTGGTACCACCGGCGGATGCTGGAGCGGCGGCGCAAGGCCCGCTTCGGCGCGCTGGGCGACGAGCACGAGCTCGAGCACCACGATGACGTCGAGCTCGGCATGGGCTTGAACGGCTCGGACCGCGGGCTGGGGCCCCAGGAATCCGGCGTCCTGACCCTCGAGCAGGAGGTGGATAATTGGGACGAGAATGCGGTTGATAGCTGGGATGCGGACGAGGGTGCGGACGAGTACGCGGCGACGCGGAGGGAGGACTCGAAGAGTTCGGCTGCTCCGGCTACTGGGGAGGGCGTGGATGGGAAGAAGCGGAGTGATTGAGCGCCATTCCTTTCCCCGCCTCTCTCCCTCTCTCTCTCTCTCTCTCTCTCTCTCTCTCTCCGTGTGCGTGTGTGGTCTCGAGACGACTCTCGTCGCCGCTCTCATCCGACCCTCATAATCGAGAAAACCAATTAATATTGCCCGTTGCGTCTGTCCCTGCTTGTTCGTCTTCGTCTCTTATACACCCTTCACGCGATTCGGGCTGGACAGGACGCCTTGTTTACGACGCTCATGGTCATGTCTTTCACACTCTCTCAGGCTTCGTTGTGTTTTACATTGCATCCGTCCGTGTTCTGCGTGCCTTATATACCATACCTATCATCGGGTTTCCGGGAAACTCATGTTTGGACATTTTCGGCGTTATGTGTAAATAGGACGAACTTACAAAATGACTTCATCTGACGGGAAATATGATACTTTCATTGAATTTGGGTGACCTTCTCGTCCTACTCCTGAATGGGACGTCCATGTATATTTGTGTAAGGGAATCCGCGGAAAAATGGGGTTGATACTGTCTAAAACCATGCGGGTGGATAAATTTCTTCAGGTCCGTGTTCAGAACTTTTGATACACCCGATTCTAATGCTAAGGCGTTGCAACGAGGGAATCAAGACAAGATGGATCGAGCGAGAATAAGGGTGCAAAGATAATTAGTAAAGTATGCGACGATGCGTAACGTGTAATGGATAGAATAATTGTACGTCAGGAACTCATGGTCGGTCATCAACGTAAAACAAGCGCGGTGTACCGTGACGGGAAGTCAAGTAAGGATATGTACGGGGAATAGGAATTATGGATGTTCAAAGCCTGATGATACGGGCCATACGAATCAAACCACGACGGTCGGTAGGTTGAGTGCTTCATTCATGGTCGGAGGTTGTCTAGCGAGCCGGACCACCTTCGCGGTGGCTGGTCAGCGATGGGCTCCAGCTCCGGTTTGTGCGAAGGCAGGTATTCGGAGCTGTTGGATAATTTGGCCATCTTGGAGGATCTCCCGTCAGATTTGCGCGAGGTGTAGCTCGTGGTCTTCCCGAGCTTCATGTCCATCTGTTCGCGCAGCACCTCGTAGATGAACTGGAGTTGCATCTCGTTGTAGACCATCATCATCCGTTGCTCCCGCATCTGGTTGACCGTCTCAAAGACAGGGTCTGTCTCTCGATCGCTGACCTTTTGTAGCTCGCCCGATTCGAGTTCCTGCAGAAGGTGATCAAGCGCAATAAACGTGCCGGTGCGGCCCACACCGGCGCTGCAATGCACGATCCGCGGGTTATCAGGGGAACACTTGGACGCGGATAGCTTGATCAGATGGAGGAGCGCTTCGCGATCGTCCCCTTCTGGCTTAGAATAATCGGCCCAGCCGGCGAACAGGAAATGCCAGACGATCTTGGATTCGTTCCCCAATGTGAGTCGGAGCTTGCGCACTTCGGAGTGGGATTCTTCGTCAAAGTCCGTTTCCAGGAGAGTAACCTCGCCCATGACGCTGTTATTCGCCTCTTCATGGGCTTCATCGTGTGTGTAGGGGTCGTTCTCATCCCGTCGCAGGATCATGGAAGGGCGTTCGTGGTCGAGCGGGAAGTATTGTGCACATTTCTCCCGTCCGGATTCGACGGTCTGTGTAAGCATGACGATAACGGCCACATCCTGGCTCTCGTGGAACACCATGTGCCAGAAGTGAGCGAGATGTCCGACTTTCGGGCCCTTTTGAGTATCACATTTAGCATGCTGAGTATGGCGACGGGAGAGTATCCAACGAACCTGTGTGGCAATATACCTCCTCTCCTCCTGCGACACCGAATCATTCAAGATGATTGGCGAGGCGTTAATAAAATCGCACTCGCCATCTGGCACTCGGAGGTGGATGCGCGAATTCGCCCACGCTTGCACGTTCAGATACCGGTTTCTCGCCTTGACCTCGGGGTCCGCCTCCAGAGCCCAACGGTGCGCGGGGTCATTTGACATCGACCCCTCCGAGATGCGCGTCCGTTGTAGCCATTCCAGTTCCTCGAATTTCTGATGTATATCTAGATCGAGAACCGTCAAACGTTAGCCAGGCATGAAATAGACCGATGGAAACGCGACTCGTTGCGTAGCGGATGAGAAACCAGGATCTCCGGATCGGGCGCATACTGACCCATGACATTTTGGCAGAGGAACGGCGGCACAAGCTCAGTATCGCCGGTGTCCAGACCAGGATTATCCAGCTCGGAACCATCTACAATCTCAAAGCCACCCTCATTATCTTCTGGTAAAGCGCGCTTGGTCGCCTGGACACTCGTATCGATCTTGATGGTAGGATGCGCCATCTTGGCCGCAGCGATCCTCTGGAAGGCCCGAACCTTACCCAGGACGCCGCGCGCCTTTTTCGAGACCCGCTTTCGAGTTGAGGCAAGCCTTCGAGTACCGCTGCGAAAACTGGCAGTGTCTGGCGATGGGGAGCGAGAGGGTGGTGCAGTGTAAGGGTGCCCCTCAATGAGTCCGTCCGGTGGATCGTCACTCGTGCGGTTGGAGGGTTGTGGCAGGGATGATATCTGTAGCGTGGACAGATCGGGACAGCTGTGGAAGCTGCCCCTCGATGTGATTTGCCTGGCCAGATTTTCAGATCTCACGAGGTTAACACGCTGCTGCTGATTGATGCCACGGAAGAGACGAGGATTTGTATAGTGATAATAGCGAGGGGAGGGATGGAATTGTCGTGAGGCCACCGTTCTTGAGGGTATGTTTGTTGAAGGATATTTAGTAGTTTTGTCGTAACCAGTTCTCTCCTACGTTGAAGGAGGAACAGCACAAGTGGCAGATACCGTTGTTCCGAAGGAGACGCGCAATCGAATAAAGACTTGGATACTGAAGACAATAAGTTGCAGGAGAAAAAAAAATGAAGATAAAATTGAGATAAAAAAAATATAAAAAAATAGGAGATTAATTGAGCGCCCCTCACGATACCTGAATATTTCTCGTCTCCCCGCACTGGTGGTAAAAGGCTCTAGAGAGAGTCAGGGACTCATGGATCAGTGAAGCTTATAGAAAATACTGTGTAGTTAAAGTACAGGAAGAAGATCAAAAGGGCCACAGAGTGTATGACAATGTAGATTAGTTATTTGGTAAGTGTCAGTTCAGTCTGACACTGATATAGATAAACGGTATCAACTAAAAATATAGATAGATCTGTGAGAGTTGAAGAAACTGAAACTGGATAAGGGAGAAGAAGAGGCGACATTCCCCCCCATCAAGGAGGCCTTACAACATGACACGAGGACCAAGATGCGATACCAGCAACAAAACAGGACTGCGTAGATATCTAAGTATAGCAGTCTGGCCAGGAGAAGGGCAAAGTTTGATATCGTCAGCAATTTTACAGTCTTAGAAATGCACAGAATATCAACAGAAACCCGGCTTTGTGAGTGGTTGAACTGTCAATTCTGCGCCACACAAAAGACTAAAGCTGCATGGAATCAGCAGAGCCTCACAGTCACTCCATTCTGTTTTCTTCAGTTCTTTGTGAGCCACCACACGTTCACCCTTTCTTCCACCTTGTCTTCTGGTCTCCATCATTCACACGTGGGGGTTGGATGGATACTGCTCATATTTTGGATTCTATGAAATGATCTATTGAAGTGAAGCTTTTTATAATTAACCAATTAATTATCAGTTTCCAATATGTTCAAGCTATTCTGGCTCCGAACCTTTGAGGTGAGCAGCAAACTAGTTAGCCAGCTACTGTGCTGAAAGTTTCCTTTTGCCCTAGCTAAGATCTCTGACTGACATTTTGAATTTTTATAGGTTTGGCTAACTGCACGGGTATGCCTTGCTCACTATGCCGCGATATGACCCTGGATACTGATTGTTTTACAGCTGCTGGCCAGCCCGACATTTCACAGAATGGTGGGCAGAGTCCATCAGAAGGTTCAACACATCAGACACGGTATACCTCCTGAAGAAATGGGAGGTACCCGATTAGAAAGAAATGGTATGTGAGACGGTGCCAGACAGGTCTGGAGAATCACGCTGACGAGCTCTTCCTTTAGGTCCCGGTTTGAAACAATTCTTCGAGTATTTCAGAGAAGAGATCAAAGATCAGTTCAAAGGGAGACCATCCAACAAGTTCTGAGCGCCTATACCGCGAAAGTCGCCGACGTCCAAGTCGATGCACGATGTATTCTGATGATTTTAATGATACCCAACAATCGTTTTTTCTATGACCTAGCTTACCCTTGCTTCATGAACCACGAAATACCTAGACTGATGAGCTTTGCTCTGATCGGATATCAATTGGGCTGCAGCTTTTCCTTTACCGTGGGCTGTATCTCTCATTCTATCTGAAGACAAATTCCTTTGCGTCAAGCCGCTTTGTCCAGTCATCCATTTTCAGTGTGTCGGAACGTTGGCTTCGAAGCATACATACCGCAGGTAGACAATATGACTTGTTTGATGGATCTCGATTTTACTACACCAGTAGAAGCTTGGTATCACTCATTTTAAGTAAGCAGATGCACATATGCTTCAAGCGAAGGGCAAAGCCACGTTGCTGACAGGTCTCATGTCGGATCAGAACGAGTGACAGGAGGGAGATAGGTACCTGCATGAATGCGAGATCTTGCAGGCTGCTTCTATCTTGATGAACCCGCAGAAGCACATTATGATACTATCCAGGTCGCGTGCGTTGCTGACCCGATATCTCCCCAAACTTCCCAACAAGCATAGTCTGGGTCGTTCCACTATAGCAGACTCGTGTGCGCACTTTCGGCATGACCGGCACTTGTCCCTGAGCCTTAAACGGAAATTTGATGCACTTTGGCCGACGGAATCCTACGGAGAAGAGCGAATATCTGATTACCAACGTGGAGAGCAATTATACTGTTGCTGTTTCCTCCTTCGACATGGAATTTTCATTTTCATCCACCGTGCAATTCTGGGCTTGTGGAGGCATACATGAAGCTTTACAAAGTGAGATGAGTTCTATGAAAAGATCTCATAAGTCATAACCTGTAGAATAATATTAGAAGGATCGTCCTCCGATCCTTCAGTGGCATGTGCACTTATGCAGAATGAGTAATGATGCACCAATTCAGCGGCTGAAGCACACTGAAACAACGGCCAACAGAGCGTGACATTAATGGAAAGCGACTACCAGTGTTAGAGTGAGTGCCTTTAGTCCCTCTAGTCCCTTTAGTGGCCGGCGAGTCCCAAGCGATCAATGCCAAAAAAAAAAGAAATTAAAAAAAAGAAAGATCGACAAAACAAAAATTCAAAGGTCAGGCGCCCTAGTCCCGGGGCTAATCAAGATTCCTACCTGCTGATTGGTGTAACTGTGCCTAGCCTGTCTCACTACTGCTATGGTGATTGGATGGGGGGCTTTTAGCGTCAGCACTAGCGCCGGTCAGTCCTTGGGTCCGTCATCTGGTGTGGGTGGCATCGGTAATCTTGGTAATCGTTGGTATTGGGTCCCTGGGGAATGTCTCTGAATTTGCCTCCTTTGGGCATGGTTGTACGGTACCTACCTAAACATGGTACCCGACAGGACCGAAATCTATGGAATTGGGGCCCTGACACGCCTCCCTCCGATCCATAGTACTGTCACCGTTTTGTTTCTTTTTTATTTATTCTTCTTTTCTCTCTACTCCGTAACGGACTACTAACTAAGTACGGAGTTATTATTATTATTAATATTATTATTATATTATTACTGTGCTGAGTTTCCCTCCACTCCCCGTTCCCTTTTATCCCGCCTCCTTACGCTCTCTTCCTGCACATCGTGCTTCCTCTCCATTTCTAGTCGTTCGTTAAACCCTCCTTCGTCACTGTGTTTCTCTGGTGGATTTGAAGCGCCTGCACTTGGAACGCGTCAACACATCTCACCAGTCAGGTTCACATCGATCTATCTCAGGGAGATTCGAATCCATCTATCACACTCTCGCCCGCTTAGACTCCCAATACCCTTTCCACCCCCCCCCCAAAAAACTCGTTCAGTCATCAGTATCGGTCCACTTCTCTCTCGCCCATCATGCGATTCGCAAGCCTTTCGTTTTTCCTCTACTCTCTGTCCCTCGTGGCCGTCACGGCTGGTCAGAGCCAGGGAGCCACTGATTCCGTCGCCGACGTGACTTCGGCGGCCTCTATTCCCACGGCCTCACAAGCGACCACGACCTCGACGACCTCAACGACCTCGACGACCTCGACAACCTCGACAACCTCGTCATCCCAGTCCACCGAGACTACTTCATCTACCACCTCCCAGGGACCGACAAAGACAGATCCCGCCGGCACAACGAAGTCGGAGGAAACCACCTCGTCCACTACGTCCAAGGACACCACCAACCCTCAAACTACACCAACGGCATCTTCCACAAGCTCTACCAAGGATACGACGCCGGACACCACCAAATCCAGCGAAGGTACCTCCCCCACTGATAGCAGCAACTCCAATACCGCCGCGAGTGAGAGCGAGGTTGTGACGACGATTACTTCCACCCGCACCATCAACGGAACCCCAGTTCCAACCACCTACACCACGACTACTCCCAAGAGTGGCTCCTCCAGCGACTCTCCCAGCTTGAATGGTTCGGCCTCCAAAGACTCCGGCTCTGGTCTCTCTTCATCGCAGAAGAAGATCATCATCGGTGTTGTGGTGGGTGTTGGTGGTGCTATTGTGATCGGTGCCATCGCTGTGGTGGTCTGGAGAATCCACGCCAGAAGAAAGGCGACCGACCACGATGACGCCGCCGATCTCATGAGCGGCACCGCTGTTGGCAGTGGTGTGCGAGAGAAGGCTCCCAGCCCGGGTGCTGGCGGCACTCCATTCAGAAGTACTCTCGATCAGTACCACAACCCTGGGCCTGTCAACGCTGCGTCCAACTTTTAGATTATCTAGGTTGGTCACAGTAGGTTATGACAGTTTCCAGATGCCCTTTCGAGGTTGTACATCTGTATGATTATACGCCCTTTTCTCTTCTTTGGCGTCACGAGTGGGAAGCATTTGATTTTTCTTTTCTCTTCTTTTTTTTTTTTTTTACTTTCTGTTTCCTGCATCATTGCCAGCTAGGAGAATACCTTTTTTTTTTTTTTTTTTTTTTTTTTTTTTTTTTTGCTTTGCATCATCTGCATTTGTCGTTCGATAGATCGTCTGTCATTCCTTTTCCAAAAGACCACGCTCCCTTTCTTGCAGCACAGCTGCCTCATCCCATGACGCTCCAATCTTGATTCCCCATCATCGGACTCTTCGACATTTCTTCTTCTGCTCAGATGGTCCTCATTGCACAGCCCTTTGGCCAAAATTTTTGACATGTACCTATGTTTTTAATTTGAGAAGAAGTAGTAAAACCCACATTCAGTTCATACAAATTTTGTTGAATGACCCGTAGCCATCTCTTGGTTCGTAGGTTGCCTTTCTTCCAAACAGTCGTTTCCATGGCATTCAATAAGATTACTCCAAGCGTCTCCGGAGTAGAAGCTAGTCGCATTGCCAATCTGTCCACTTCAGACTTGTCCAAAGACCAGTCTCCCACGCCACAACCAAACGATAGCTGAATTTATCCGGCGCGAGCGCGCGAAGCAGGGATCTGACTCCTGAAAATGGCATCCCCAGCCGATCCCCAATCCCCGCTCCAGAAATAGCATATAGCAATACAACTATCACTATAATCCACGGGGAGAGGGAAGTATACTGAATGACGACATTCCCGTCTGGGATCTTCTATCCTCTACCTGTGTATGCGCATCTACTCTCTCCAGCAATATCGCAGATCAAACCCGAGTACGTCAGTCGCAATAGTCGCTCATACTCGCCATCACCGATCCTAGTCGGCCGACACACAACGCCTCCAATTCCCCGCGGTCACAGGATGCACAGCTACGCTTCGCTGCTGTGTCTGTTTGTCGGGTATGTGCCCTGGTCGCCATGGGGTTTCATCCACGGCGCGGTAGCGTTCCAAGCCGACCCGATTGGCATGCGGTATGAGGCGGCGGAGGCAGGGGAGGCGCTGTGGATGGCTAAGCGGCAGGATCTGCAGGTATGTCATTGCTCTCTGTCCTGACCGGGTGTTTGGATTATTTTTGAGCTGGAGATGGTGGGCTGATACTCGGGTACTTTAGTCGTTTTCGGGGAGTTTGGGAGGTGATGCACCTGCGGTTTGTGTGTCCCTTTTTTTTCTTGTTTCTTTTTTTTTTTTTTTCGCTCTATACGCGCGTCTTGCGATGGTGTTGATGGAAAGTACCTAGGTTACGCGGACTGGTGACGCTGAGCGGCCGTATGGAGTTGATGGGAATACCTTTGTATGTTTTTCTTCCCTGATGGAGCCGTGCTGTGGGTTTGCTGGGTGATTGTGCTGATGCGGCATTTCTCTCTAGACGGATTTTCAGTCTGCTGCTCAACGGAGGTTGGTTGTGCTTGTGACTTGAAGTATATTGATGGCTAAGTGCTTCATGCAGTTGTAATGCGCAGTTCGACTCGTGTCAGAAGGTGAGTCTCCCGACAAGAGATATGTACTCTTAAAGCAGGGAAACTTCACTGACGCATGCTTGGTGGTTAGACTGCGAATACGGATAGATCCGCATCCTTTTCGGTCCAGGATTGCCAGAAGCAGTTATGTATGTTCCCAGTGACTTCCATCAGATGCAATGCCGTCGACTAACTGAATCATAGCGAGCTGCATGTCTGTATCCTCGGTGCAGGCGACGGCGGCAGATCCGGGCAGCGATAAGCCCGCAAGTGGTACAGAGTCGGGACCTGCGTCTCAAACGACGATTCCGTATGATGATGAGTTCGATCTTGTGTGTGATTTGTGAGGGATATCCTACCTCGAAACCAGTTGAGCAGCGAAGAAGCAACATTTACACCCTCGACGAACGGCACGACATGGAGTGTCATGATAACAATTCTATTTACATCTTAGTTTACTTAATTTCTCGCATCTACTGTCCAAGTATTACTGTAACTATTGAGGAGAGAAATGAATTATTACTCTCTAGGGTCAAATACTAGAGACGCTTTTGGTATCTAAACAACGCCCGAATCCTCACTCTATCACCGATCGTGGATAAGCAACGTCATGGACAGTCGCGAACACGCCACTGAATTGGCATTCTTGCTGGACTGGAATGCTCGCCTCGTGTTGGGCAGCTCGTGGTTGAGGCAGGGATAGTGTACATCGATATGGACTAGCCACCCATGTTTCCAAAGAACCATTGCAAGAGCTTAGATTTGCTCAAGCTAGTTGACACTCGACAGTGAGATAGTAGTATTTATGTAACCCATTCTCTTTCAACCGCGATTCTAGTGTTGCCTCTGTACATCCTCCGCACTCCATGTTGTACTTCGTTCTGGTGTAGATAATCTTGCAGCCTGAGGAATGCAATACTTCCCGACTGGGTTTAGCCTCATGTTAAATCGCGTGATCTCGTGTCAACGCGCGCCTTACATAAGCACCGAGGGAATCCGCCTCCAACGCGACAGTTTCACAGTGGCTGGGGATTTGATGAAGATGGAGTCGAGCAGCCAGAAACAATATTAATAGTGCTGGAGACTGGAGTGCAGGCTAGGAGCTTGATTGACTCCGCAGTAAACATCTATCAGTATCATCATTAGCTTCAGAACCATTGTTTGTGGAGTAAGAACCCACTGTCTCATTCGTCTTATCCAAACCATCAAAACTACTCTGATCTCCACGCGAACCCGCCACTTACCAAACTTCCGCTTCCCCCAGTTTCAATTAATTCCCCCTTCTGCAAAACCATCATGTTCGCGACAATCCCACCCGTACAGCCATCCTCCTTCCAAGGGCCCTGCTCGTACTTCTCTCCCACGCATTCGTCGCCATTGTCACCACGCAGCTCGACCCTCGCCGCCTCTCGGCCGATGGACAGCTTCGCCTCCATACACCGCGCAAGCGACACCAACCGAGCAGGCTCGGAAACCCACCAGACATTCAACTTCTCCCTCTTCACCGACAACGGCAGTACCATCACCAACACCAACATCAACAACGCCACCACCTCCCCGAACACGCTCTCCTCGCGTTCGCGCAGCTCCCCGAGCTACGCGCAGCGCTACGCGACTATCTCCAACCCGCTTAGCAATGCGACGCGCTCATACAGCACTTCGACGTCGCCGTCGGCGCGCACGGCACGCCGGAACATGTTTCTCAACCGGATCAAGCAGGACCGCGACGCGGGGCGGTTCGAGAACCGCGGCGAGCAGATGATGATGATGGAGTGTGTGGCGGAGCAGAAGCAGTGGGAGGAGCTGATGCGGCGGCGGGCTGACGGGCTGGTGTGGGGGTATGCTTTGGATGAGGAGGTTGGGGATGGTGAGATGGAGCGCTTGGGTATGTTTTTCTTTTCCCCCCCTTCCCCCTTTTGTGGCTTTGATATGAAGGGGAGGACGGTGGCTAATTTGTTGGTTGCAGATGAGGTCGATGTGCATGCTCTGGACGAGTATGTTTCTGAGGAGCAGGCGATGGAGACTGCGCTGCTGGAGAACATGCCTATGCAGATGTACCAGAGTCAGGAGCAAGGACGGGAACAGGGGCAGGCTGGTCGAGCGCCAGCTGGGAATATGGCTGGGTTTCATGATACTGGCGCATCGTTTAGTGATGAGGAGGAGTATGACGATATCTTCATGGACTTGGCCGACCAGGGGCCACAGGGTCAGGACATGGACATGTCGACATGATGAGGTCCTGTGTGAGACTGTACAGGCGTTGGAGCCATGCATGGGAGCATTTGTTTATGGATTACGGCGTTTGGATGGTTGGGCCCTGGCGTTAGTGATATGGGACCGCACAGGTACAGCGCCTCAGGATCAGGGCTTGTTTTTGTCTTGCACACTGCACATAGCCATTATTGGCAGCGGCCGTGTCTTCATTGATGTAAAGGGTATCGACGTGGTTATATGTACAGAACATGCCAACAAATTATATGGTAACGAATCTAATCAAGACACCATGGGATTGAACCTGAAGAGCGTAGGTCGTCTCTAAGAGATCCCATCTTCCCGCTTATTGCTGAGGACAGCCGGGGACATTCGCGTTCCCATCTCCGAGCTCTCCCATGTCCTCCGGCCAGGGGTTCGCAACGAGCTCCTCGGGCGGACTGCCCAGCGCTTGCATCTGCAAGTTGTCAGCACAAAGTCGCGATATCAACACCAAGGGAACAAAGTGACAGCGACTAACCTCTTGCATTCTTTCCCACACATATCCCCGATGCTTCGGGTCCTCATCTGTGTACCCCTCCTCCTCGAACTTCTCCACGATCTGCGTCACCAGCTTGGCCTGCTTCTCATAGCGCTCCATATCCTCATCGGCGACCTTACCCCGGTTCTCCTTGAGCCACGGCCCCCACTTTCCATCCAGCTCCTTCATCGGCTCGTACAACATCTCCTTGTTCGTGAACTGCTCCATCATCCCGGCAATCATCTTCGTGAAACCGAGATCGTCATCGCCAGCCCCAGCGCCATCCTCCAGGCTCTTCAGCAGCTGCATCAGCACATCCTCCGAGAGTCCGCCCTCCTCAGTCGCAGCCGCAGTCGCCTTGTCCCCGGACTCTTTCATCCGATGAATCGTCCGCTGAATCGCATCGTTGAACGACTCCGGCGCAGCCCCAGCCCCAGCACCCGCGCTAGCACCAGCAGGCGCGGACGCAGAGACAGACGCAGTCGCCGCTGAAGCGGCCGCTCCCGCTCCCGCCCCCGTACCCTCCTCCTCCTCCGCCATAACATCCGCCAGCAGCTGCTTCAAGAAATCCCCCGGCGGAATGCCGCTCTCCTCGAGCTGTTTCGTGAACGCGTCCGCGCCCTGGTTGATCGTATTCTCGAACTCCTTGTCGTTCGCGGCGCCGGACTCCTGCGCCGCGTGGCCCATCATCTTCGCCATATCCTGCTCGAGCTGGCGCATGAAGGCGGCGTCGTCGTCGAAGTCATCGGCGGGGGCGGCGGGCTGCGCGGCGGGTTTGGAGAAGTTGTCGAGCACGTCTGGGGTTTTGTTAGTCTCTTTGCTTTCATGGCCTTGTCTATGTGATGTAATGTCGACTGGGGTGGAGTGGAGTAGAGTGTAGACTAGGCAAGGGGTCATACCATCTAGCTCGTCGAACTCCGAGTCCGAGTCCGAGTCGTCTTGGACGGTTGACGCTGGGTTTTGTTTCTGCGCTGGGACTGAAGCTGACAGCGCCGCTGGGGCGTCGTCTGTTGCTGATGGGGTCTCTGCGGGCGCGGATGGTTCGTTGACGTTGGAGCTCGTCGTCGGTGCTGGCTCTGGGGTGGGCTGAGGGATCGCTGCGGGGGCGGATGGACTCTCCTCGGGGCGTGGGGTGGTGTTTGTGACACCGGGTGTTGATGCAGGGTCCATTTTGTCGATTCTCTTTCTCTTTAGTGAAGAAACCCGGGAGCTCTCAAGTGATCCGAGAAAAAGTCGAGAAAACAGTGAGACAGAAGGAACGAGAGGATGTGAGGAAGAAGTGGGCTGGCTTCGTTTGCATGTGAACTGAAGAATTGTCGGGGAAACTTCTTTTGGCGGGGAACCGAAAGCCGACGCCGCGGCATTTTAAAACGGCCTGAATAGTGAATAGAGGGAAGAAGAGTCTACGTAGTAGTAAGATTGGGTGTATCAATACCCACTTGGGCGTTCTCAGGAAGTCCGATCACGCTATCATTTCGTGATGCTTATTGAATCGTGGTTCTCTTAGAATTGAATGAAGAGTATTCACGTCGGGAAATATTTTTTTTTGGTTGATCACAATCCCCAAGGGCTGAGGCAGTCATCTCTCCCTAAACCATCATCACCCTTCATCTCACGCATTTCCTTGGATACAGTTACAGTTTACAGATTCCAACAGCTTATATCCTACTGTCTGTCTTTACTTCAAGAACCTAACGGCTATCAAAACGCCCACAGAAGATGCTAGCTACAATAGCGCCAATCCACAGCCACGCAGGCACACGTCAGGCCGGAGAGCCCCAAGATCACCATTCTTATACCACAGGACGCCAAAGGCTGCAACTATCAACTTGGAAAATTGGAAGGTGTATATGCAAGTCGGCCGACAAAGGCTTCATGCCATTGGTTGAGCGTAGCATACAATCACCAGAGACTTAACATTTTGATACGATGTTTAGCGGTTTGATAGAGCTTCTGACAGGTGGCCAGGATTGGGAACGTATTATGTTGGTATAGAGTGTGGAGTGGATCTATTTACAATATGAAGGAGAGGAGAGCGGGGAACGTGAATCTACATGATTAGAAATATTAACAGAGGTGAGGGGATATTGAACACACCAAATGGGCCGAACCTTCAGAAGGGAGAGTTGTAGTTCAGTGCTCACTGGGCTAGACTTGCGTCCCAGCATCGCCGTTGGGCTTCATGGCCGCTCCCCCCTTGATTTATGCTGCAGTGCCCTTTCCAGGGCTTATGTCCGGCTTCGCTGGTCCTCCAGGACCACCTTTCTCAGCCTTGACACTCTTCCATTCCATACAAGCAGCCGCCACGGCACATGCGCAAGAAGTGGCCAGGGCTACGCGAAACACACTCACCACCGCTCCGTTGTACCCATTCAGGAACTGCGGCAGATCTTGCGGGCTGACATGACTCTGGACGCTGGTGACTCCGTTGCCAGTGATGCGGGACATATCGCCTAGGTTAGTGGATAGCTTGTTGCTGAACACAGCCTGATCAACAGCGAGAAATATCGATCCACCTAGAGATTGCGCGAAGAAGATCAGAGAAATGCCAATTGGAGCATCCTGGCGCGGAAGAACGGCCTGGGCCGCCAAAGACGCTTGTTGCATGCCTGAAAAGCATGTCAGAAGGTAATTTGAGGTAGATCACTGGCAGGGAAAGGTATACTCATTCCGCATCCCACAGCCCAAAGAATTTGATACCCAATCCATTTGCCTTCGCTGATGTTTGGAGTAAATGTCGTCAGAAGACTAGCCCCGATCGCCATGAGTACGGATCCACCGATCATAAACGGTGTGTAATATCCGATACGATGAATTAGAAACCCTGCTATAAGACTAGCTAATGCAGAGGATATGACTGTTGGTAGCATCATGACACCGGAGCTCACAGGCGAGGCGGACTTGATGGCTTGGAACCAGATTGGTAGATAGAAGGTAAAAGTCATCATAGCTGCGGTGACCATCAAAGTGAAGGCAACCCCGGCGGCGATACTGCGCTGCTTCATCACACGTGGTGGAATGGTGGCTCTATCCTGTAGCCAGATTTGAATGCCAATGAAAGCCACTAGCAGCACTGCCGCCAGAACCAGCAATGCAATGATACGCCCGTTGTTCCAAGCATAGGTGGCTCCGCCCCATTGCAGAGCAAGCAGCAAGCATACCACCCCGGGAATGAGGCACAGATTGCCCAAAGGATCCATTTGTAAGATCTGCTCTCGCACAGGTGTACCGGCCTTGCGCGCAGGGGGCATCTGCAGCACCAGTATGATAGCAATAATAGCCACGCCGCCGATGGGTAGATTGATATAAAAACACCAGCGCCAGCTCACATGTTGTGTGAAGCCACCGCCGATCAGGGGGCCTGTGACGGATGCGATGGCAAAGATCACACTGACAATCCCCGAGTATATAGGTCGCATATGTAACGGAACGGTAAAGAAGGTAATAATCACACTACCGCCAAAGATACCAGACGATCCCAAGCCTGCGATTGCTCGACCGATGATCAGAGCCGTCGAATTGGGCGCAGCACCACAGATAGCCGATCCGATTTCGAAGATGACCACTGCCGTCACAAACACCCATTTCGGATTGTAGAACGAGTAGATCTTTCCGAATAGCAGCTGAAAGGCACAGAACGTCAAAAGATATGCGCTACCGTACCAGCCGACATCGTCGATGGAATTGAACTGATCTGTGATGCTGGGGATGGCGTTGACGACAATAGTACGGTCCTGTCGTGTGCAAAGGCAGCGACGAATTGATATCAGTCTCAAAGGACTTAAGGGTGTAGAGACTTCTTGCAAGCAGATTTCTTACCAGTGCAGTCAAAAAGCCAGCGAGGTAAAGCGAGATGATGATCGAGTAAAGCTTGAAACCTCGGGGGTACTCGACCGCGGGGCCCATGCCAGGTCCAAAAGGTTTCCCAGTCCCCGGGGGGGCTGAAGGGTTCGGAGGGCCTGTTGGACCTGTTATAGCTTTACATATGCTATCCGCGGCGTTCTTTGTTGTGTCTGTGAGTCGTTCGGTTGAATTTGTCGGGGAGTTAAGATGCAATCCTTTCTCCGCCTCCAGAGACTTTTCCGTCATGGCTTCAGCCGTTGTATCTGGATTGTCTCCTGTCATCATAAATGAGGCATATAACGGAAGTGAAGGCCAAGGAGAGGCGTAGGACGAAGATAGAATTTAGATAGAGAGTGTCATGCGAAGTTGGAGGAGGAGGGATACACAATAGATACTTAGTAGCAGACATGTATCACCCGTAGCAAATGAGTGCAAGTTCATCTTAAGCAAGATACATAGCAGGGGTCACCCGTAAGATTTGAATAATAAAGAAGCTGGGAACGACAGAGGGAGGGAGGGAGAAAGAGAGAGAGAGTGTGTGTGTGTGTGTGTGTTGACTGACTGGGATGTTGTGACGCTTGTCCATGTGCGCGTTATTTTTTTTGTCTCATTCGCTCTCAAGTCTCAAACCCCCAGATAGCACAGGGGTAAAAACAAGACATACCAAGCATCATGGCTTCCCAGATCATCCTTTCTCTTGATCCTTTGATCAAACTCATCCAATGTTCGGTCCCCGAAGGAAACGAAGGAGCGCTGTCGGGATTTTCGGCCTTAGTGTGCAGGCTGTCGGGCAATCAGCTATCATCGAGACCGGTCCCAAGTCCCAACTCAACATGGCCAGTAATTAGATATCTATGGTGGCTATGCCTGGTCGACTGCAAGGATCGATACGACGCTAACTGGGAGGCATGGCTAGGCAGAGGTCAATCATGAGAGAGACTTGATCTGTTTGGATCCACAGCGTCACAGATGTACTGGTCCGAGCACTGATTGCAAGGGGGAATGGATAGGTGGTGGACAATATTCTCCTCTCGTCTAGATCGAACTTCTCAAATGCCCACCGGGTGTAGAAGCACAAGATCTTCTACGAAGGACCATGCGGCCGAGATGCAATGCATGAAGCACAGGCAAAAAGCCTGCTGGGTGGTTTCTGAGCAGCATACCTGGATTAAAACGGTCCTTCATAATGCTGGCATGTTATTCCTGTAAGTGCATCAACTAGAACAGTGGCGCGTGTCATCAATTGAACACCATATTGTACCGATGAAGCAAGAAATAGGTCTTCCACCAACAGTCACCAAGTACCTCAAAATGAATATCTCGCAATCCTTGAAGTAAAAGGCCTGAGAGCTACCACTTCGCATCCGAACAGTCGACGGTCTTCGATGTACATTGTACGCCGCTTTGAGATGCATATCGCTCTTAGCTCCTCCCCCAAGACTGCCCCGGTGATTGAAACGTCGTAGATGAGAGTGTTGACATTTCATTCCGAGGAACAGATTCAGCCGCCTCATCTCGCATTAAATTGATAGTAGGAATGTAGCTCTGCCCTGATTTGCATCGATCTGAATCCTTCAAGGTTGCGCTAAGAGAAAGACAAAAGCGCAGATAAATTCCTCGTAACGGGCAGGAGGATGGGATAGGGGGAATGGGTCGATTTAAATCGGTTTTGCGTATCCACCCACTGACTGGAACAGGGCCGGGGTGTCAAGGGAATAGGGGGGAAGGCCTAACACATATCTTGCAGACGTTAACTGAGCCCAATCATCTGGGTGTTATGGCCGATTCCACCAACATGGCAGCCTAGCAAGGGCAGACGCTGGTGAAGCTGCGATCGGCCGGGGGCTGCTGTTCATTCACCGATGTCAAATGTATCCAAGAGAGACTAGAATGTCGGCGATGTCGCTCGTTGACAGCAGAGGGATATTGTCGTGGCGAAGGTGTGGCTACAGTTGTGCTTAAAGGGTTGGATGATGTTCTGGCCGACATAATCATATACTGGGAGTGATCCTCGGCGCATATACCAATCACTCTACACAAGCCGGATCAAATTACAAGACCTCATGTCGGCGCACGAGAGGCTAGATTTGAGCGTATCTTGAACCACTCGTGTGCATGCATACGATGTCAGTTACCTCGAGATGCACAGCCCGGCACTCAAGCGGGAGGCTCGCGTGAGATGAGTTCAGTGCTGGGTAGCTTAGCCCCTTTCTCAAACGAGGATTAGAAGCGGAGCGATGATCAGCCTCTGTATGTAGGTGCTATCAAATCCAATATCGACCCCTCGTTCACCCCCGGTTCTACAGATCACAAGCGACGAAAGTGGTGTGGATATGACCGATCTTTCCAACGAGGCTGCTTCTGCGGACATTGGTGTCTCGATTCGCTGTTGGCTTCGGTGATTGACAGCCGGATCTGAGAGGAACTCTCTAGAGATCTAGACGCCAATTCAATGCTGATCAGCTATCCGACAGCCGGATATCTGAGATCGCAGATTCAAGACACAGGGCTCGAGTTTCGCAACATCATCAGAATCTATCCAATTCATCAATCTCAAGTCTATCATCCGGATCTGCCCCTAGTAATACCCCTAGGTCGGAGGCAGAGACGCCTCAATCTGAGGTGTCTGATCATGAGTTCCCGGATCTTGACTCTGCGGTAATCAGCGCTTCATCTGTTGCTCTGCAGGTCCGGTCAACCAGCGCCGTTCTCAGCGACTACTATGCGACGGCCTTCACGGTAGGCCAGGCGCCTCGGACCATGTCCCGTAAGCATCCCGCGGCAAATCAGAGCGTATTTGATACCAAGGGGTGTGCGCGGCCGGCACCGCATCCCGAGGACACGGAGGATATGAAGTCCCTAGTCCTACAGAAGCACGCAACGACCTTTCGGTTAATATCGGGGGCTCTTACTCCCGGGGGGTGCAGGCTATAGTGAACAAATGGGAAGGAGCGGATCACTTCTCTGTGTTATTAAGCCTTCAACTTGTTCTTATTTGGTTATGAGTAATTGGATATCCCTGTTAATGCATAAGTAACAGGAGAGACGGTATGCGCAGAGAGCATCAAATTTTGGATTGTGTTGCTTCCTGGATGTCTATCTACTAGATAGCTACTTGGTACAGTCTGAGCACGCTGAGTCATCAACTGTTTCTGCCCCTTGTTTTGGAGTCCGCTTTGTTCACCGCCCTTAAAATTTCATTAGTCCGTGTTTGCAATGTTTGACTACACAGGTCTAGGTAACTCATTCTGAATGGCATCAAATCTCAGGATAACCCATCGTTTGGTTCATAATCCAACAGCCCATATTCCGTCTGCGTCTTCGTCAGTCCCAAGCGGAAGATAGTGATACATGATACATCAGCAGTTCGACACTAACAGTGACACTAGCCCTGAAACTCCCGGAGTTGACCAGCCACCCCGCGGAAAACACCCCCCCCCCTCAGTCCTCACCTTGTAACCAGTTTAGTACTACGGAGTAGTAGTTCGTCGACAAAGTAACAAGTGACAGTCAACGCCAAGAGTCAGAAAAGCTCAGATTACCGGATCAGATGATGTCGGGCGCGTGGCTGATCCTCGTGATGTCACTGTGTCCCCTCCTTACGTGGAAGTTCCCTAACTAGTCAAGTCAGTCACTCTTCAGTAACGGAGTCTGCCTGGGTTCGGCGGCCTCCTACACTCAACAGTCAACAGTCGTGCGATATATTGGATTTGTTGTCAGGTCTGGTCATGTGCTTACTACCTAGTCACTACCTGAGGTACTGGGAATATCTACTCCGTACTTGTTCGGCGTTTGGACTGTTGGGGGTAATTTAGTCGAGGCCAGGTCAGGTAAGGACCGTAAGGTAAGTAAGGTTTCGAGCCGATGGAGCCGGTATCGGGATTCTTCTATGCCGTGGGCAACACCTGACCCTTTGCACTCCAGCGGCTTCATTGTACACTTGAGGAATTCTTTACTCTGTAACCTCGATGCTCGCTGTTCAGATCAATAATCAGAGTATCCGGCTGAGATGGTCTGGTGGATTGTCGAATTAAGCGAGGAGGGCCCGTTCCAGGGTCATTAAGGTAAAATTTTCCCCCCGCTACCAGGCAGACATTCAGAACCTGTTCTGTAAGGTAGTAAGGTAGACAGATACCTAGATACCTACCTACATACTCAAAGTAGGCACTGGGCACGGTATGTCTTGGCGGTATTGGCCAATACAATGTCCTCTGTATAGTTCATGGAACATGACCAGACTCCGTCTCGCCATCTGAACAGGACGGAACTTCTCCGCGGGGGGAACATGGCTGCATTGACCAGGTTGGCCACGATGGCAAAAGAGAGTGTGTGCGTACTCCGAAGAGAAAAGGAAAAAAAAAGGGGGGGGGGGGGGGGAATGACAACGAAGCACTGGATGAATCTGACCGGTCTGAACTCCATAAAAAAAGAAGAAAAAAAAAAGAGACCACAAAGGACAGAGGAGGAAGGAGGTTAAGAGACTAGCCCCGGCAACTGTCCTGCACGCTGGATTCTGGAATCATCAACATGAAGCTGAAGCGGTTCAGGGGAGGACAAAGTCAAAAACATGCAAGTGATGGGATGGCCACAATGGATCTCGTGTCAGTTGCAGTGGTCATCTCCCTCTCTCTCTTTCTCTCCACTTGTTGCCTGCTTTGGGACCTGGCGTCGAGGAGTGACTTGGACAAGCAGATGGACCAACTACAGGGGACAACCAACATTCAACAACAACAAGGTCCTTGAGAATCAGAATCAAAAGAGTCAAGACGAAGTAACATGAGGGTATCCATATGTATGTAGTCTTTTTCAATTCAAATTCTATTTGACTTGTTCCTCTGGGGCCTGTCTGGGGAATCCTGGGCTGGGTGCCTGTCGGCGAATGGTGATGTTCCGTTGGCCGAGAGAGAGAATAATGGAGATCAGGGGGGACATTTGAATTCTGCTAGAAACTATACGTAGAAGCGAGGTACTCTTAAGAATGCCGGAGGGACAAGACAAGAGATGAGGATAGGGATAGGACAGGATAGGATAGGATAGGATAGGATAGTAAAAGATGAGGAGGAAAAAGAAACGAAGCCATAGTTATTTGAGGCGCTGGGACTGGGAGTGAGTTCTCCCGGTGTCCAGCATGGGGCAAGTTTCGCCTTTTTTTTTCTTTTTTTTTTTTTTTTTTTTTCTTACTAGGTCCTCTGGTCTCTGGTCTCTGGTCGTTGGTCTTTGGTCTTTGGTCTTTCCATCCAGCGACAATTGGATTCTTCCCAGCAAAAAGTGGGCTTTCTCTCTGTCTCTCTCTCTCTTTTTTTTTTTTTTTTTTTTTTTTTTTTTCCCATTTAAAAGCTAAACCCACTCGATAATAAAACCTACTAATTATAAGATCCCTTTTCTTGTTAGTAAATAATTTTACCTCACATCTTTTCCCACCACCACTCTCTCCTCCCCCTTTCACACCATCTCACTCAGTCAGTCACCCAAAACTCTCTCAGTGCTGGCTATCTTGATTGCTCGTCAATTTCCTTTATGTCACACATCAACTTAGACTCCTTCAACTCGACTCTTGTCCCTGTCTCCCGCAACAGCCGCGCGTTTCCTGCGTTTGTCTCATAGCCCTACGGGATTCACCATAGTCCATACTCCATACACAACCATACTCAGATTCCACGAGTCGACATCCCATTCTTTATCAGTTTATCTCAGACCTTTTTTTTTTTTTTTTTTGAATTATCTTATTTGTTAAACGCGGTTTCAAAGCAACAAAAGTTACGACTGAACAAGTGAACATCCCGTCAACTCCAGATCATCATCGCCGTCTTTTTGAGGGAGGGTGGATATTATCTCCTGTTTCCTCCCCTTTTTTTTTCTTTCTATTTCCCTTTCTTTTTCCTTCCTCTTTTCACCCTGGCTGCGTCGGCGGGGAAGGGGGGAAGAATAAGACAGACCGTTTCAAGGAAGAGGAAAAAAGGAAAAAGCTTCCATATCGTCGTCGCTCTACTAGAAATCTGCAAATAATGGTCTCCATGGTCGAGGCATCCAATTCCAATCACAATGACACGGCCCCCGAGTCGGTCGTGCCCAAGGCTGAGCCTTTGCCAGAGGGCTCGATCAGTTCATCAGTGTCGACACCAGAAGCTGAGGGTGAAGTTCCAATGCAGGACGTAGCCCAGACGCAGAAGAGAAAAGGTGGAAGAAAACCCGTACGTAAACCCACGTCCTTTTTCTTTTTATATACTCCCCCCTCCCCCCCGGCCCCCTTATTACCCATTTTTTTTATCTTATCTTTTTGTTCCTGCATCAAACTGCGTGGGGACTATTATTATCATTATCATTACTATGAACTACTCTGGTATCTGTGTTGCCAATCTGGGGCCCCGCATTTTGGATGGTTGCTTTATCGCCGGTTTATCATGAGGATGCATCATGATTGATCAATTTCTCCCTCTTATCAAGTTATCGCGGCCTCCTTCAACCCCCCCTGTTCATCTTCTCTCAGCCTCATTTCTGCGACTTGATAGCCTGTCTTCTCTTATCTTTCCTTACCTGCCTGACATCATTGCTCCGTTTCTCCATCTATCTTCTTTTTTTTTTTTCCCTCCTCCTCCTCCTCTAACTTCTCCCTCAGATCTATGCCACCTCGGAGGAACGCAAACAGCGTAACAGACAGGCCCAGGCGGCCTTCCGAGAACGTCGCACAGAGTACATCCGCCAGCTGGAGACAACTATCAAGCGCAATGAAGAGACATTGCAGACTCTGCAGCAGAATCATCGTACCGCCGCAGATGAGTGCTTGATGCTGCGATATAAGAACTCATTACTTGAGAGGATCCTGTTAGAGAAGGGTATGTCGTCGCCGTTCCCCTTCTCACATCACCTCATCACAGACCGACCTTTATACTAACACTCGATCAGGAATCGATGTCCAGGCTGAGCTGCGACTAAAAGCCGGAGCCCCCGGTGGCAACCCCATCAAGCCCAGCCCCATGGTCGCGAAACCCCCGTCGACACTAGAGCGAGTAGCGGTCAACCGATCTACCGCCCACCGACTCCCTGCCGGTATTGCTCCCAAAGGTGATGCTTTCGCCATGTCGCGGGACGGCGCATACGGCATGCCGTCGCCCCAGTTCCAGGCTACCCCGTCGTCACACGTCTCATCCCCCTCGCACACCAAGTCCCCTGGATTCGCCTTCCAAGGAGCCATGTCGCCGACTGGAATGGATCCAGCACAAGCCCAGCATGCGCGCTCACAACTCAACCCACATTCCCGGAGCTTGAGTCAGGCGTCTCCTCCGTTGGGCATCGTTCGACCCGACTCGGTTGATCCCAAGTCGGCCACGCCTGGTGGTACAGGTCCCAGAGGCACCCGCATGCCCTCCGCTGCGTATTATCCATCGCCATTCCAGAAACACTACGATCAACTAGGTAAGTTATTCTTCCCCTTCGCATCCCATTTGGTTTGCTTCTCTGCGAGATAGTATCTTTACTCATGCGTTTCCCTCCAGATCAGGAATATGACGCCCAGGCCGACATGATCGACGAAGAACATGACTCGGGTGACGCACCCCCGTATGTCTCCGGCTTCAACGCCGCAGCGGCCTCGGTTGCATCTGGCGCCCATCCTCTAGGGCCTCGGGGGCTCGCCAACTTCAATTCCCACGGCGAGGCCTCGAACGGAGCGTACGGTAATACGAACCAATTGCTTGGCAACTACGAACCCATGCTCGATGCAGATCCATTTGGATTGAGCGCCAGCATGCACTTCCAGACTCCCTTCAGCTACGAGCAAACCCATACGCGACATTGAACGTTTTTATCTTTGTCTTTTTCTTTCTGGTTCTTTCCGTCCACCATATCTATCACGGCCTATTAATCCGCACTATGTAATCAACGAAAATAAGCACACAAAAAAGGAGGCTTGCAACGACTTGTTCACGGCAATTCTTCCCTGTCTCATGCATGACAATGGTTTGTCCGTGGAATCGAAAGATCAAAAGTTGATGGTGATTTCTTTCTTTTCTTTTGTCTTTTTTTTTCATGTTTCTCATTTTTTTTCCAGAGCATTGCCCGGCGTTCGGCATCGCGGTTGATACCATTTGTTACATGTTGACTTATTATTACTTTTTATATGTCATAAAATGATTGAAAACTGTCTATGCTCGTGAAAATGAAAAGAAATCGGATCTGTTGTCTGTTGTCTGTTGTCTGTTGTCCAAGAAGGATGGCTGGCAAGCTTCAAAGCTATCAGGTGACACGGCGGTTCTCGTCTCTTATTCAGGTACGGTATACACCTTATCTATTATTATTATCATCAATCTATCTACTCTGTACTCTGTAGTTTGTATGGATAGTGATGTTGACCATTTCCTTGTTTTCCGGTCGTCCACGCTGTCCATGATGCTTCAATAATAGCAAGACGGCATAGACTGACCAACCGCAATTGGCGGAGCAAGATGGAAGTGTCAATCCCACTGCAGCTGACTTGGGGTAATACGCCGGAGGAGGCAAATAGATAGCTCTTGCCCTCGTAATGGTTTGCACCTCAGCGATCTGACAGCTCTCATAGCAGGACCTATCGCTTATAATTGACGTCGTCCACAACCGCAAAGCTGCAAAAGACTCGAGTCTTTTCCTCGACAGCTGATTCCGTGCAGCAACTCAATGATGCCATCTGCAGCTGCGAGTGACGCCAATACCCTAAGCCCTAGAAGCTATCCACCAATCACCGCCCGCCCAGCTGCTTTCGCTTAACAGCAATCCGCGCCTTACCCGATTAGTGCGTTGCAACCACAAACGTTCAGACGCTCTTCACATCGACCAACCCAACCCCTTCCCTTCAAACCCCCCCCAATCCCCCCCCCATCATCATCATCATCATCCCAATCAGCCTTTGAGGAGAGGTTGTTCATCGCTACAGTCGTCCAGGTTCAGTCCTTGTTCGACTTCCTCACCCCCGTTTTTCCCTCGACCGAATTGCCGCGGTAATCGGAGAGCCTTCCCCCGGAAGGCCCCTCATAAAACCAGGCGTCATGGCGGACGTCCGGTCCAAGGTATGTCGTGTGCGATTGCGATTTTGAAAAGAGCCCTCTTTTTTTTTTTGCCCCCTCCTCTCTGTGCGAGCTGCTGCGCTGCGATCCGGCCTTGGAAAACCCCCATCTCCAAATGGATTGTGTGGAAGAATAGAAACGAGACCGAGGAGCTACTTCGAAAATGGGGGGTTTTCGGTGTGGGAAATGAGAAACAGCTATCGATCGACGAGCGCAAGAAAAAAACGTCAAGGGAGAAGAAAGAAGAGCTGAACACAAGAGGGGAATTGGGGGGAAAAAACCACCGGATTCGCAGCACAAGGCAACTCATACAGAAAGAAAGAAAAAAAAAAGACCGACAAAAACTGAACATGAAACACAATTGATGGATGCAGTATGGCTGACTATCTTTTTCTCTTTCCTTTTTTCTGCCTCAATAGAACCTCTATGAGCTTCTTGGTATTTTCCCTCTCTCTCTCTCTCCCTCCCCCGGCCCACGGCCCGTGATCACCATTACATCATCGGTTTCTAACCTGGCTGTCTTGCGCGCGCAATATAGGCAATGACCCTGAATTGGATCCCAACAGAGAACCCGAACCCCCCACGAGGGCTCTAGATCGCCCTGCTCCCCGTGTTGGCAAGCGTGACGTTCCCAAGGAAGCTCCCAGCCAGCCCCGTCTTTCCGAGAACAACGCTCGCCGTGGTGCTCGCGTCACCGGTAACGAGGCCGGTATGTTCTGTCTCTCTCATTTGCTCCCAGAAATTTGGAAGAAAACATCGAGGATCTCGAGAATTGGATCCATTTTTCCGAGTATTGGTTGTGAGCTTCGGCTGACTTGGATTCCCTCCCGTAGCTTTCCGTGACCGTCAGGCCGGCAGCCGCAGCAACCGCGACAAGCCCGTCGATGAAGGCAAGGAGCCTCAGCGCCGTGCCTTCCACGCTCGTGGCGAGCGCGGTGACCGCTTCCGCAATGACCGTCAGTCCCGCACTGGCCAGGTGTAAGCATCACCTTTTTTTGGAAACTTGGATCGCTGTGCATGGTTGGCTGATGACAAATCGACAGTGACACCCGCAAGCAGGTGAACCAGGGCTGGGGTGCTCAGTCCGGTGAGAAGGCCGGTGACAAGGCCTGGGATGACGAGAGAGCCGCCGAGGCCATTGCTCAGAACGAGTCCGAGCCCCAGACCCCCGCCGGTGAGGAGCCCGCCGAGCCTGCCGACAAGACCAAGTCCTATGCCGACTACCTCGCCGAGAAGGCCGCTCAGGGTGACCTCAGCGCCAAGCCCGTCCGCTCCGCCAACGAGGGCAGCTCCGTCGACAAGAAGTGGGCTGCCGCCAAGGAGCTGAAGCGTGGTGAGGAGGAGGAGGCCTACATCAAGGGCAAGGAGGAGAAGTCCAAGCGCGAGAAGCAGCGCAAGGAGAAGAACGTTCTTGAGGTTGACATGCGCTTCGTCGAGGCCCCCCGTGGCGGCAACAGCAACACCCGCGGCCGTGGCGGTCGTGGTGGCCGTGGTGCTCGCGGAGGCCGTGGCGGCAACACCACTGCTCCCCGTGCTGAGCAGCAGCGCGGTGCTGCCTCCGTCACTGTTGACGAGAAGAACTTCCCCAGCCTCGGCGGCAAATAAATACAGCCCCGTTGGCTCTGGGAACCGTTAGCCTCCCCCCCTCTCCGGCGGGCAGGCAAATCGCGCGGGCCTTCCAAACTTCCGTGTCTTCTTGTTCCAAACCGTCCCCCGGGGAGAGAGAGATAAAAAGAAAGAGAGAGAAGAATTGTCCTGACGCGATCATGCAAGGCGGGAACGAGTCAAATGAAGCTTTTTTTTTTCCTTTTTTAACACCCTTCCCCCCAAAAAAATGAAAAGGAATTACTACGCCCCCTTGCGGTTCTTCTTTTTTTTTTTCTTCGTCCCACCTTCCCCCGCCCTCGTCTGAAAATGGCCTCATGTAATTTGATTTGAGTGTCAAAAAATAGGAAATTGAGAAACCAAGTAAAAAGATAAAAACCTGTTCTTTCGGAGTAGTTGTGTCTTATATGGTGTAAGACTTGCTTGCATCTACATCATCGCATGTTTATGATACTCGAGAACCTCCTCGTTAGCAATTGATAGAGCGACTATACAGTGTTTATGTATTCCTTGCGGCACCATATCTGGTGTACCCAACCCTACTTCCCCTTCCCAAAATGATTTGATATTTCTCACAGCGATTGATCACTGTACGTCCTAGTCCTACAATCTACAACTCTCCATTCTCCGACCCATACCCACTCCCCCATCCACCAATCCGCAACTCATCCGCCGCATTCGCGGCAGCAACCTCCCACTCCGCCAGGGTCTTCGCATCCCCCTCGTCCAGGAAGGCCAAGCCGTCCATCGCGCGCCCGCCACAGGCGCGCTGCAGCGCCAGGAACGCAAAATGGCCGCCGACGACGGGCCGCGCGAAGAAGTTCGGGCCGGGGAACTCGCCCCTGCCTTCTGTGTTGTGGAGGTCTGTGAAGGGCCGGTCGGTGACGGTCTCGTTGACCCATTTGGCGACGGACTCGAGGATCTCGCTGCGCGTGCGCTCGCTGGCTACCGCCATCGCGAAGAACTCCCAGTCTGTCTTCGTGTAGAGGTGGCGGCTGTCAAGTGGGAGGCCGTATTTCTGCCGCACGTGGTGGTACCAGATTGATTGCCGGGTGTAGATGTGGTGGGGGACGAAGCCCGGGGTAGAAGGGTTCTTCTTGCCCTTGTCGTCGGTGAATAGCGGAGTCTGGGGCTGGCGAGGGAGTTGGTCCTTCGGGGAGAGATCGGTGCCCTCCAGATGGAAGCAGAGCTGGGCGTCGGCGTAGAGGTTGTAGATCGTTGTCCAGGAGCCGTACCAGTCGTAGGCGAGCTTTGCGTGGGAGCCGTCGCGGGACATGCCGAACTGCTCCCATTTGGCGATGTAGGTATCCGAGATGTTCTGCGGTTGTCAGTTGATTATCTCCACGTCTAGAGATGCTCTAGGAGAAGAATGGGGCCTACCTTGAAGTATGATGCGTCGGCGCTGTGTCCAGCCACTTCGGCTAGCTTGCTCATGGCGTTAATGCCAATGATACCTTTCAGTGCCAGGTTGGTCTGCAGCGCAAGCCATCCGGCGAAATCATCCGTGGACACTGTTCAGGTTAGCCTTCATCAACTTGAACCCCAATCCATACAGAAAGGTGGACATGATCATACATTGGTTCGCGGGTTCTAGGGAGAATTCTACCAGATAACCCGTCCATTGGCTCCAGAGCCTGTAGCTGCGCTGCACCCATTTCTCAGCCAGACGCTCGCCTTCTGCGCCACCGCCCCATTTCCCGTCTTGCCGGTCGATGCCAGCCAAGGCTTGCAGCTCACCCAGCGGGAAGTAGCCAGTGTGTGGTTCCGAGACCTGGGGGGAGACGCCCTGCGTGGACCATCTCGAGGCAGCCGCCGAGTCATCCGAGTATCGAAGGGAGTTAACGATGGCGAGGCCCATGATGAGAATGTTCCCACATTCCTCGACGGGCATGTACTCGTCATTACCATCAGGGTGGCCAGTCGCGTTGGGGAAATGCGTTCCGAGATCATGCATGGCATAGGTATTCGGGTACTGTCCACTGAGCATATGCTCGATCAACGGCTCCAAGAGATAGGCCAGCCAGCGCGGATTCGTGTACAGGAAAAATGGGAACGCCGGGAAGATGACATCAATGGTCTGGAAATTGCCATTGGAAGAGATCTCCTTCAGGAAGAGAATAGGATCATCGGGGGTTCCAGAGAATGTCGTTGCTCCCATAACCTGTCTGGCTGAAAGTGCAACAATGTCGACATAATCATCAGCACCGGACTGGTACGCATCCTTTGCCAGCTGATCAGAATAATCGGCAGCGAGAGTAGCCGCATGGTCAAAATCGCTATGATGGAAACTAAGCAGCTCTTCCACGCTCCCAAACCATGACTGCCAGAGCGGTTTCATCAAAGTCAAGCCGCGAGCTGACGCAAATTGAACAACTGGGTCTTGAATCAGCGCAACGGTGAAGGTCACGCTACTGTCAGATTTGGCTGCCTTTTTGCTGGGATTGAATGACTTGGAGAATGCAAAGACGGGCTCTCGGTCCCCAATCGCACGAAAACCCTCATCATTCACGTTTTGGACGGCCCCTTTGGTTGCAAAGATACTCCGCACGGAGTGGGCATCGCCAGATTGATATTGGACGTCCTACTCCGAGTCAGCAATCGCTCCAAATAATCATATAAGCAGCAGACTAACAGCAGGTCCAGTAAAGTGGAGGGTGCCCCATTCGGCCCGGTCACGAATCTCTGAAAGCAACAATTCATTCTGTCGTCGGAATTGCCATTTCTGGAGCGTCGGCTTCTTCTCTTCAAGACCAAAGGTATCGTGTTGCCAGACGATGGTACTTCCAGCATCACCGCTCACCCAACGTCCGTTGAGGTCCATATAGACATTGACTGGTTCGTCAGCATGGAGCACATGAATGGTTATATATGACGCAGGGATCGACTGTCTGAGAGTCGATGTCGGCGTGATCGGGGACAGGAATGAAATTGTAATCTCGACCGGATTTGATGCAGAAAAAATCGTTGGGTCGATGCGGTAGGTCAGATTGGTCGTGGAGGCATCGTATTTCGATCCCAGGTATGTAGGGTATTCAACTTGTGCTCTGTCACAGGGATGTCAGAGACTGCCGAAAAAAAATACATTTGAGGCAGACTGCAGATGTAATAGATGTTGTACCATACCCAGACAGATAATCCTGCGGTTTGCCTACCAATGGATATACAATACCGGTACTAGGGACCTGGGCCATCAAGGAGAGCCCGATCTCCTCACCAGTATAGAACATGGGCCATTTGGACCATGGTACCTCCCGAGCATCCCCAAGCCAGGTGCTTAGATAGGGATTCCTAACCGTCAACGGTAGGACCGGGGGGGTGAGAGTTGATGCTGCACTGACAGCCGCCTGGACGGCGGCTGCCAGCACCGCAAGGGATGGGCGCATTGTGCTCGAGCCACGGCAGAACGTGTAACGAGGAAGCAAGAAACAAGCGAATTGTGTCGCAGGAAACGCAGATATTAGGACTAAGAATGATCGATAGTGTAACAGGAAAAGCGAGGTTGTTGATAAAAGAGATGATCGAGCAGAAGAGATTCAAGTTAAGTAGTGCTGTGGGAGGGAGGATCAATGTTTCAACAGGCAGACAGACTCAGCTCCGCTCCACATCCATGAATGATGCAATTCGCCTGGTTGGTGGATGAGAAAGACACGGGAAGAGCAATGATCGGCTAGGAAAGCATACAGGAGTCCCGCCGGCTCCAGTGATCCTCACGACAGACGGAATATGATGGAGACTGGATTACCAGGGGTGTGTCTATCTGATCGCGACAAGCCACCAACTGTGTCTCACGCAAAGGAATGCGGGGAAAGCTGCGAGTCTTGCGATGATCAGATGATATCGATGGGCCATTGAGGAGGCTGTTCAAGACGTGATTACAATAGTAGTCATCTATAAGGTGATGAGGTTGATGATCGGATGGATCTGCCGGGGAGACAGATTCCCTTGAGATGCAAAGAAGCAGTTGAAGACATTTTGGTCTGTCGTGAGAGATGAATGATGTCATGCGGAGATGGGGATCGATAAAGAGCTGCCATTACGAATGGCTATAAAGGATAAGAACGTATGGAGTGAAAGTGACAACGATAGCAGGGTGTGTATGGGGATAGGTAGTTGAAAGAAGGAAACTATTGCAGACCCAGAAATAATAATGGGTGCGGTGTCTCCATCAGTGATCAAATCCTCTCTCTATATAAACATACCAACCAGGAAATAAATGTCTACATCAGAGCTACCACTCGTCAACGCTTCTCCTCGGGCATGAGAGTCCAGATATTTGATGATCGACAGAGTCAGATTACCCCGATGATCTCTTCTAATTTCTTCTGTAATTATTCTAACTAGTATTCGAAGGAGGAGGATGGGTGCTGGATCGTTGACTATGCACAATGATAATCTTAACACCTGAGGCATACACATCAAAGACAGAGGATCAAATCATGCCGAAAATGAAGAACAGCGAATCTGATTCAGTCACAGGGTGGCTCTGTTCAAGTCCAATTCAATAAAGAGCTTAGAGATACACAGCTGGTTGCAATTGCATGACTCTGTCCGATCACAGTGTAGGTGTTGCTCATTGGCGTACCTTGAAGTACCTGTGAAGTACCTCGATGTATCTCTCCATCTATATCAATTCCAAAGATCAGATCCCCTTTCCCTTCCCATTGAGGCTATAACAGGTCTGTCTTTGGATTAACTAGTCGGTGAAACAAATATGATTACATCCCAAATTCCAGCATTCCTCAGATAACTTTCTTAACAAACTCACATGGTCTATCTCTTATCACGACGCGTGGAGAGACGCGGACGAGGTCTGGAGTGGGCCTAGTCACGATGCTCAGGTACGCCGGAGTACAACCAACCACCCTCTGCGGTACTAAACTATACAGAGCCCCGACACAAACTACAGACACACGCGATTTCCAACGCGCTGTTTTGCCTCGTTCTTCTTCTTCTTCTTCTTCCTCCTCCTCCTCCTCCACCATTGTCCTTTTTCCTCTTCTCCTCAACTCCTCCCCTTTCTCTTTCTTCCTCTACATTCTTTTTTCTCTCATCATCTGGGTCAATCGGTACATTCCTGACCCGCTGATCACTCGCGTGGTTCTCAAACACTTAGATACTCGTCCATACATCACAATATTGGATAACTACTGCTGCACCTCTCCACCAACGCCTCACTTCTCCAATTACTCTGGGCCTTTTTTTCTACTTCCTCTCAGATATACTGAAAATGCTCCCGACAGCACGACAGAGCCCCATTAAAGAGGGAAGACGCATCCTTGGCGACAAAACTCCCAACGCGTATCTGTCGCCCGCACGCAATCGGAGCGTGGATGCTTTCTCGGCCACTTCACCTGTCAAACGCTCTCTCTTCGAGAATCTCTCCCCTAAAAAACTCCTTCCTTCGCCATGTCTGGTCGGGCAGAAACGCACAATTGATCAGGTGGACGACGATTGCCGTGTAAACAATGCGAGTGTGCAAGCTCGGCGTGTTGAGCAACGGACAGAAACAGACCACCAACGCAACGTGCAGGAAGCTCGTACGCAGATTCCAGTTCAACATGATCGGGTATGTTGAATTGGTTTTCTATCTAAGCTTCCAGTTATCCGTTCATTTGTGCTCATGTTCGTGTATAGTTACAACAACAACAACAACAACAAAAACAATCCAACGCGATGCCCTCAAATGATACCCCACATACACAGTCACAACAACCACTCCCACCAAAACCACGCCAGCTCTCCTTGAATGATATTGTGAACTTCATCGATACCCCGAGCCCAAAGAAAGCTCCCGCAGTCCACTACCCACGCTCCGTCCCAGAAGACCCCAGCACGCGCAAGTTGTTTATCCAAGAGGTAAGGCAGCGCGTCTGGCCCCCAACTACACCCTACCCATCCCTCTAACAAAAATACAGAAAGCTACCCTCCTTCGCAGCCGAATCCAAAGCGCCATGCGCCACGTCCGAGACCACCAATTCGACCGCAGATTATCAGAGCTCGAAGCTCACAGCCGCAAATTGCCCCGCCTCTCACTGCCCGCTGTGCAACCCCGACCCCAACCCCACGCCACTCCCCGGCTCCAGAAGCAAGACACAACCACCCACACAATCACAACGACGGAACCATCCTCCCCCGCGGACAAAACACCCCGACGCCTCGAGCCCGCCCTAGACCTGGAACCTACCTCGGACACCCCCTCCAACCCGGCCCCGCCCCCAGGCCTCTCATCCCCACCCCTCTCTGCCGGCACTGGCAACCAGGAAGATCCCATGCGGACCCCGACGCAGCGAAGCTTCCGCCACCGGACAAACACGCTCGACTCACCGATGCAGCTGAGTAGTCCGCCCGCGACGGTATCGCGTGGGAAGCGGACCCTGGATTTGACAGGGGAAAGTGACAAGCATGAGACTGGGAGTGTGGCCACGCCGTCGCACAAAGGTGATGCTGTGGACGGGCTGCTGAAGCTCATGAACACGGCAGACCAATGCGACCAGCCCGAGGCGTGAACTGGCTCGTCATGACGGATGCATCCTCCCCGTGTTTCTGTATAGTATGGCATAGCGAACGCTATAAAGTCCATAGAGCTAAGGTGCTCTTACTGCTACATTCTACCTAATGCAGTGCAGCTAGATGTTGGAGCAAACCCAGCTCCAGCGGAGGCAAAATGGAGAGAGTGATGGACGTCTCTACGCAGGTCCAAGTCGAGAGATTTGTACAAAATTCAATCCATATATACCAGAGAGAAGCTATCTTCGGAATAAGAGTAAAAGAACCGTAATGCTGTTGACGAACACGAACACGAACACGCTAAACTAGAGGATGGATGTATACCGAGGAACAGCAGAAAAGAAAAAAAAAAAAAAAAAAAAAAAAAGAAAAAAGCCATTCATGGCCATGCCGTAGGACATCTACCGCACCTTCTTCAGCTTATTCCGCTTCCGTCCCAGCACATCACGGCCCTCGTCGATCTCCCCAGAGGCTTCGCGCTTGGCCTCTCCGACTTCCTTGAGGACACCCGTGCGCACCACCCGACCTTCGATACTAACGCCCTCCTCGCTCCACTCCTCCATCTGGCGGCCAACGCGGGCCTCGATCGCCAGCACGAGCTGCACATCGCGCTGGCCGACCAGCGTCACGGACTCACCGCTGCGGCCGGCACGTGCTGTACGACCCACGCGGTGCACGTAGTCGTCCGGGTTGCGCGGCACGTCGTAGTTGACGACGAGGCTGACGGAGGGGATATCAAGACCACGGGAGGCAACGTCCGTGGCGACGAGGATGCGGGCGGCGGAGGCGCGGAAGCGGGCCAGGTTGGCGTTGCGCTCAGACTGCGGGAGCAAGCTGTGCAGCGAGGTGACGCGGTGCGAGAGGCGGCGGAGCATGCGCTCGAGCAGGTCCGCGGTCTTGGTGTGGTTGCAGAAAATGATGGCGGGCTTGGTGCTGTTGCCTTCCGTCGAGAGAAGGACGTGCAGGAAGGCTTCGCGGTGCGTCAGTGGGACCTTGAGGTACGTTTGTTTGAGCGTCGGGGGCACGGTGCCCTGGCTCTCGGACGAGATCTCGGTCACGAAGACGGGCGGCTTGTTGGCGGCGCGGGGCATGTTCTTCAGCGCGCGCACCTCGGGTGTCACTGTCGCCGTGAACAGGAGGGTCTGCCGCTCGCTAGAGGGCGGGAGGGCCGAGAGACATGTCTCGACGTCCGGGAGCATGCTGCCCGGTCCGCTGGAAAGGAGCCGGTCCGCTTCATCGAGAACGACCATGCGGACGCGCTTGAGGCCGCATACCGTGTCCTCGCCGGAGGACTTGATGTGATCGGCCAGACGGCCGGGGGTCGCGACGACCACGTGGGGTCTGCCTGCCAGAGCGAGTGCTTGGGACCGCATGTCCGTTCCACCGGTGATAAGCACGGGTTTCATGCTCTGTGGCGCCGAGATGGCCTTTATTTGCTCAAAGATCTGCAACGCAAGTTCTCTAGAAAGAAGAAACAATCAGCCACAATCACCATCCTCAATGAATTCCTCCAAGAAAACACCATACCTAGTAGGAGTCAAGATAAGTCCAAAGATACCAAGCGGATCCTCCGCCCACTTCTGCAGCATCGGCACCGAAAACGCAATCGTCTTACCGGAACCAGTCCGGCTGCCTCCGATACAGTCCTTCCCATTCAGAATCTCCGGTATACACGCCTTCTGAATCGCCGTCGGTTTCCTCACAGCCAGTGTTGTCAACGACCCAACCAGCCAAGGCGCCACATTGAGCGCCGAAAATGAAGACGCCTCTTCGCGCAACCCAATCTCAAGTGCATCGCGGATCAGAACCGGGTTCTCCTGACCTGCCGACGCCACAGGCTTCGCATCCTCTGCACCTTTCTTCTTGATACGGGAGAGGGTGGGGAGCGGCGCCGGCGCAACGTACGAGTCATCGGAGGATGCGGAGAGCCTTCGGCGTTTGGGGGCGCGGGTCTGGATATCGGGCTGTTCCGTTTCGGACGATCCCGATGACTCGTCGAGGTCCTCGGATATCGTCTCTTCAGGCCTTGGGGGCGCCATTGTGCTTGCTGGTTTGTTTCTTGCGATGCTGAAATTCTTCGAAATTCTTCGGCAGAAAAGTGACCGCGCGAAGGCGGTGTGGGTATCGTTGACACGTGATTCTTTTCTAAGATATACTGGATGCTTCAGTGGCCCCAAACACCCAATCATATTGCTTTTGATGATCCCTAGGCTTTATATGTGCTATGTTATATACAAACGGCCGAGGTTATGTTACAGTAACAGTGTAGACATGTTGGAATCAGTCCGCTCGACCTGAAACACTCCGCCTCCGGATCGAAGACATGGGATGTAGTTCGTGGGACTCTCCTCTTTCCAGATCATCTTCTACTGGGGACTCAGACGATACATCTCTCCGCATCATGGAAGAATCTATCGCGTCTGTTCTAGAGCCGTGCTGGTGCGGTTCTACTGCCGACGGAGCCGAGGTTTCCACCTCATCATAGCCATATGTTCCACCAACGCTTTCCATCGTAAAGGGACTCGCAGTCGGTCCATCGAGAATAGCTAGTTCCTCCCTCGTGAACCAATACGGCAGCACAAAGAACGGCAGCGGGATGAGCAGCAGAATGATCACCGGGAATCCGATGGCGGCAATCGTCTGTGTGATGGCAAATGTGGCCCCAAATCCGATCAGTTCTATAATAACAAACATCCAAATGGCGCGTCTGCGCTCAATCCTCTTCAACGGGTTGGACGCGGGGGTGAAGTTCTTGTCCTGCGCTAGGAATATGAGTTTCTGCGTGATCCCGTTGCCTTGCAGGGCCTGCACGCCCATGACGAAGAAAAGGCCGGCCATGACACCCTGTGGGATCAAATGCAAGACGATGAGAAGCGGGCCGCTCATCGTCCCGAGTGTCAAGAGACCCTGGGCGAAGTTGCTCACTCGCTGCTCGACTACATGGTCGGTGATACGGATCGTCTTGCCCTTATTAGTGTCGTCGTTGTCAGCGACGTCGCGCGTGACGCACAGCGCGGCTGTGTGGAACGGTGCTTGGGGGATCAATCCGTTGGGAAAGGGGATGCCCAGGATGCCAGCGACGAAGGTAGTGAGCCCCAGCAGCCAGATATCCCAGTGGAAACCGGCAGGTTTGCGTAGAGGAAATTCTGTCCCCTGCGCGATAAGTGATGACACTAGTTGGAGCAAGCGTCAGCTTCTGTCTCTCTGTAGAGACCCCCCGATGAGAAAGGAAACTCACCATTGTGGTCAAAGTAGAAGAGAATAGTCAGCAGCAGAGCGAATGGAATGGCCAGGAAGATATCCCCAACAGAGATATTCCAAAAATCCACCAGCCAATCCCGATCAGCCGTAGGGAAAAACGCCTTGCTGGTGGGCAAGGTCGCAACCTCGACGTCCCTCATATGGCCGATGTGGACAAATCCAGTAAAGAACACGATAGTCAACGGCGTGCCGTAGTCCTCCAGGAATTTGCGCACATATCTCTGAAACAGGGTGCTATTACCGAGCTCCCCACAGATCCAGCCGCTCATGAGGACAAGGAGGGCGACCATGATACTCAGGTACGCGGACGCCTCTCCAACCTGCCCCCACTGCCGAGTCAGAACCTGAATCCCCTTCTGGAGGTAGATGAACGCAACGTAGAAGCCGAAGATATCGCATGAGAAACGCGTCACATAGGTCAGGCCATTACAGGCGTTCGTGATGGCCAAGACCCAATGCATAATCAACGACCAGCTTTTGATAGTCAGCAAACGGGTTTTGACAAGCTCCACAGACCATGAAGGGGGGTAACCTTACATTCCAATCCAGCACATGAACGCGAGATACGGCGTCCCACGCGGAGAGACAATATCATAAACAGTGTAGTTGAAGACTGTGATCGGACCTATTGCACCCGTTAAGCCAACGACCATATATACGTACCCGCCGCTTTTCCAACGAAAGATCACACATACCAGTAACACCAACAATCACCAACGGCTGCGCAGCAAATAGCGCAAACACCACAGCCCCGAGAACCGAAGCAAGCAGCACTTCATTCACCCCATAGCTCTGGTCCGTCTTCTCGAACATATCCAGCGAGAACGCAAGCGCAGGCAAAATACTGTCTCCCCCATCTCGTCAGCAAAACGCCCCTTGACCCCCAACATCAGAAGCAGATCCAGAAGAAGAAGAAGGGGGAAAGAAAGAAATACCTACTTGGCAAAATACATGTACACCGTCGCCGGGATCACACGGTAATCCCATGCATCCGTCCAATCACTCGCGTAGAACGGCGCCCGCCGCTTGATATCCTGGATCATACCGCGGAAGAGCCGTACACGCCACCACTTCGGCGGCTTCGCGGAGGATGCGCCCGTCTGCACGCGCGCCAGACCCTCCGCATGTTGCTGCGACGTTCCATGCTGATGCTGGGCGTGGGCGTGGGCGTGGGCGTGGGTGTGGGTGTGCGATTTGCCACTGCCGGGGCGGATGTGCTGCGACCCCGACCCCGACCCCGGCTGCCAAGGATCCCGCTGCGAGTCCCCGGGGGTAGTCTTGGGCACATTGGACCGGGAAGGCACGGGCGTGTCCTCGTGGGAAGATGTGTGAGAGGCCCGGCGGGTTCTATGCATGTTGGCAGAGTGGTTGAGGCGCGGAGTCAACCTTTCCTTGTAGCACGCCAAGCCAATCTGTGCCAACGATGAGAGAGCTTTTGCGTTCCCGGGGCGCTTAGCGGCTTAGATGAGTTTGGAGGGATTGAAAGTAGGGCTTAATTTTTTTCCCTCTCTCCGTGTGACTACAGACGAGTTTGAGGTGGGAATTAGATGAAGAAAATAGTTGATGGTTGAGCCTGAGGCACCGCGTCATTTAGTGTACTACGTATGACGGCCTAAACGATGGTCGGGATCGCCCGATTGGGTCATTGTAATGAGAATGTGAAGCCAAAGCACCATCTACTGGGTATGTTCCTTGTTCTTAAGGTACATTACAATTGACGTGTCTACTATATGACCACAATACATAAACTAATTAATTCAATAGCCATAGAATATTAAGCATGAATCTCAATCCCTTTGAGCGCAGCCAATTTTTTGAATCCACTCCTCAGCTTTCAAGCTTCAAGCTGTACGCGCACATCACGAGACTTAAATCTCTCACAACTGCAAAGGGTATACTATTGGAGAACTTGTGACGCTGCGATGTCTACGCAGACGGAGGAGGCGGGGGTGGCTGTTCACTCGGAGGAGGAGGTGGCGGTCCTTCGCCAGGGGGAGGTGGTGGAGGGCTACCAGCACCGTAGTATGCCGAAGGCATGCCTGGTGGAGGAGGCGGGATACTCAGACCTGGAGGAGCGCCGGGAGCACCCATACCAGGTACGGAGGCGCCATAGCCAGCGTACGCTCCGTAACCGTAAGCTGCCTGTCCGCCCGGAGGTGGAGGCGGAGCCTGCTGCTGCTGCCAGGGAGCGGCACCGCCAGAAGCACCAGGGGCACCGTAACCGCCAGCATGTGAGCCATATCCGTAATCGCCGCCTCCGCGACCCTGTGCCGCCCATGGGGGTGCACTGCCGGAGTCCCGTGATCCGTAATCATCACGAGAGCGATTGTCCCGTCCTCTTTGTTGCCAGGGAGCAACATCACTAGGTGGTGGTCCGCGCTGCCACGGCTTCGCGTCGCGATCATCGTATCCGTGATCGGGGCCGGCTTCGATGCGGCGGGGTGGCTGGCCATCACCACCGGGGGCACCGCCAGACAATTCTTGCATAAGTTGCTGGTCAAGTAGTTAGGATATGTTGCATATTCCAAAGGGGCGAACATGGAATCAAAACTTACCTCCATCTCACGATCGACAGCATCACCTTGTCCGATAGCTCTGCGACCGCCGGCGCCGGCACCGCCGCCATAACCACCGCCATTGCGCCAATCGGAGCCTCTCTGGCGATCGGGACAATCACGAGCCATGTGGCCAGCATTCCCGCAGACACGACAGATGATGTTGGCGGTGAAGTTACGCTGTTCAGGACAGTCGTACTTGCGATGTCCAATTTGACCACCTGTTCCAATCAGTACATGGACTTTCAAGAGATGTATAAGTAGGAAAACTTACAGTTCTGGCAAGCCTGGTTCTCATCGTCACGCAGAGTACCGTTAAGAGCGGCCAGCTCTCGCAGCTGATTTCTCTTGAGTTCATTCTGGCCTTCGGGAATCGAGGCAGCCTGTCAAGCATCGTTAGTATCTGATTGCTCCCCGGGAAGCACTGAGAGAGAAAAAAGGCATCGACTTACGGTTTCAATGACATTGTGCACCAGCTTCTTCGCCTTATTGACCTTTTCTTCTGTATCGGCCATGATCAAGCAGTGGAGATCTTCTTCCTGGTTACTAGCGTGAGCCGCGTCAGATCGACCTTTTCCTTCCTTGACGGAGCCTTTGCCTCGAATAGCAATCTTGGCACCCGATTCGGACTCCATCTTCTTCAGGGTATTTCCACGGGGTCCTATGAGTAAGCCAACTGTGAAAGGTAGCAAAGAGCTAAGTGTTAGTTCTGATGGTGATTCAAGGAGAGCAACAAAAGCAATGCATAGTCAAGCAGCAAGGGTTAGCAAGAAGCGAGCCTTTAAAACATCATCAAAAGGCGATGTCCCATGGGCCCGACTCGAGCAGAGAGCCAAGAAAGACGCAATGCAGGAATGGTTAGGAGTTAGAGGGTTAGTTATCATACTGAAGTTAATCTCTGGATAGTCATTCACTGGAACATAGACCTTCTCCTGGGTCTTGGTAGGACGCCTATAGTCTGAAGGCGGGTGGTAGTTAGGAATGGTCTTCATGGCCTTTTCGACGAGCTTGTGACGCTCGTCCTCCAGGCGCTTCCGGTAACGGTATTCCCTAGTGTTTACACGTCTGCCGAAGTTATCGTACTGCGGGGGAGGCGACGGAGATCTGCAGAGAAAAAAAAAAAAATTCGTTAGTTGGAGACGCTCACTAGAATCATGAAAAAGGGGGAAAGACAAACCTGTCACCATCCGCAGGGACGACATCGTTGATACGAAGCTTCTGACTGATCTCTTCTATCCGAAGATGCAGAGTATAAGCCTCAAGCTGTTCGTTGGTGAAGTTCGCCATGATCATCGTGGGCAAGCCCATGAGACCAGCAGCCTTGTTCTCCTGCGCATCGCCCCAGCGGTTGCGCTTCTTGCGCTTCTTAATCCCATCAGCAGGGGGATCCGCTGCGGAAATTTGTCAGTAAATGATTGTTTTTTGCATATGAAAACGAGAGAAGAGAATTCACAAGAACGAATCAAAGGATATAGTGACGTACCTCGAACGGGGCTTCTGCCACGCTTGACGCCATTATCTGCGCCAACAGAGGCGGGCGTCGCGGTGCGACTGTCCTCCTCTGCATCATCACCGAACCGCCGACGGCCCAGAGGGATGTTGTTGGAACCTGTAATTCCTTGGTTGCGCCACGCCATGTTATCCTGATGCTGCTGTGATACGAGAAGTTAATCTGTCCGGTAAGCAAGCGCACACAAAAAGCTCGGGTCGCAGTCCAAGCTGTTTGATGAGAGATGTGCAGAATAAATACTTTCTCGCGTTGTAGATCAGAGGGTCAAGAGGACGAGGTGGCAAGCTCTGTAGTCACGTGAAACAGTAACCAAGGTCTTCCAGGGCTCATCACGTGCCCTTGGCCCTTGGCCCAAAAGCTCTCATGATCTAGGCTAACGTGGAAAAGAGAAGCTGGTGTTGAGCTGAGAGGGTGAGATTGGCCAGGGCCCTTGCGCAATAACTACGGAGTGCAGAGAGTCAGGGATAGACTAAGGGTCTTCACATATGCGACTAGTAGTAATTCTCTTGAAGCAATACACCCCTGCATCATTATTATCATAACAGACTAATTTATTGGAAAACGAGAATTTAATGCTTCGCCTTGTTAGCATCCGACTTCATACCCTGCTGAATCCACTGCTTCGCCTCCTCCGCCTGCTTCTCCATCTGCTCCTTATTCTTCAGCAGCTCCTTGATGGTATGCGGCGAGGGCACATGGCGACCCTTCTCCACTCCAGGCCGCGCCGCCATCCGGTCCTCCCACGCCTTCAGATGCGGGAACTCCTCGATGTCGATGCCCGCCCAGCCGGCCGAGGCGATCCAGCCCCAGTGCGAGATATCCGCGATGGACACGTGGTCACCGACCAGGTACCCGGACTTGGAGTTGGCGAGCTGCTTATCGAGCACACCGTAGAGGCGGCGCGTCTCGTTGATGTAGCGGTCGACGCCGTACTGGATGCGCTCGGGCGCGTAGCGGTTGAAGTGGTTCGCCTGGCCCTGCATGGGGCCGACGCCGGCGTTCTGGAAGTAGAGCCAGCTGATGGTGTCGTGGTACTCGCGCGTGCCCTTGGGGTAGGAGATCTTGTGCTCGGTATCGTACTGTTCGGCGAGGTAGGTGAGGATGCTGCCGGATTCGAAGAGGTTGATCTTCTTGCCGTCGGTGAAGGTGTCTGTCAGCGCGGGGATGCGGCCGTTGGGGTTGATTTCGAGGAACCAGCTGCATGGAAACCGTCAGTGTCTATGTCTTTTCTCAGTGGTAAGGTGGTTTGCATCACTTACGGTTCCTTCTGTGTGTTCTTGGAGATATCAATCCTCTCCACCTTGTATGGGAGTCTGTGTTTTCATCGGGGTGTTAGTCGCACAACCCACGTCAAAAGTCCCATCACAGCTTGGATCAAGGACCAACGAACCCCAACTCCTCCAGCGCAATGGAGATCTTGATTCCATTAGGAGTCTGCGCGGTATACAGCGTGATATCTGGTCGGTTCGCCATGGCGGATGTAGTCGCTCGTCGAGTAAACGTACTGGAGGTACTGGAGGTAGAAAATGCACAAGATCGTCCTAATCTATGGACAAAAAACAGCATATACAGGAGTACTTCTTTTTATATAAGATCTAACAAGATAAATAAAGTGTTTGGACAGACCCTCTGAGCTCTTATATAGACAACAGCACAGCTCCAGTATGGCTCGGATTACCCCGCCGATTCTTCTGTAACTGATGATTAATGTTCAATTGACCGGATTATGATGCCATCCGCGGCCCCACTTGGATGATTGCTAATCGAGTTAAAAAAATCGACAGCATACCTATGGATTGGACTGGACTGGACTGTACGCTATTGTCACTTGTCACAGTAGTGAGAGATGGAATCCTGTCGATGGAAGGAGAATCGGGCGTCAGCGGGTCGGTGTGATCCTCCATTTGGATGGATGAATCTACAGCCGAGAGTTCAGTGCAGTAAGCAGCAGGATCAAGGATCCAGAAAGGCTGATAGTGACTATGTACGCCAATGTGAATCAAGCAGCGACGACCCCCCCAATCTCTAAATAGACATCTAAATCACAGGTATGTGAGTTGCAATCAACCAATTATTGCAATCACGGCAGCAAAGCATTGGGGAGACCCCTTGATGATATAGTTCAAAGATCAAAGGAAAGAAAGAAGTGAGAAACAAAACTGTGACTGGTGCTTCCTATACATGCACTACCACGTAAAGCTCTCTTCAACAAAGTCGACGTGTGTCTGATCCTGTCTCTGGCGGCAGACCCGGCGAACATCATCACTCAGACTGCCGTTTCCGCAGACCAGCACGCCCATCGCTCCAACCTGATTCTCCACCTCCATTCCGATCAGCGTGTCAATGTTCGGTCGGCCAGGGAACATCTGGACGGTCGCGCTGGGGCTCTGAATCTCCTTGGTGTTGCGCGGCCGGGTGATGAACAGCATGATCCGAAGGACTTCTCGGCGACGATCCATAGCCAGAATGCTAGTCATCCAGGGACGGATCCACTCAAGGTGCTCGGGGGACTGAATGATCCAGACCAGGGTGACGCGTCGCGCAGCCACGGTGCCGTCGGCATAGCCTTGGACGAGATGGCGGACGAAGGGGACCTGATGGGTGATGCCGACACCACCGGCGAAAAGCACAACGGTTCCGTAAGAGTCCATGGTGTGGATGCCTCCGTACGGGCCCTCCGCAAACGCCTTGAGAGTGACACGCGAATCGGGGGCGCTGAGAGCGCGCTGGTACAGCTTGTTTGTGAAACCAGTCCGGCGTCGAATCAGGAGGGAAATAGTCGTCTTCTGAACACCAAATACGTCCTGGCGGGTCATGGGGATGCCCTTCTCGTCCGTAATCGTGTCCTCGGATTCGCTCCAGCCGACAGAGAATGGGTGGGACATCCACCACCCGATCGATGGAATGTAAAGGTAGATGTGCTGGCCGGGCTTGAACGTCCAGGGTCTGGCCATCCTCAGAGTGATCCGCATCGCGTCACCAGGCAGGGCCTCCACGACTGCTGCAGTTGACTTGCGTCCACAGTTGCGGTACAGAATGATTGCGAAGCGGGCAGTTCGCTTCCCAACGGTCAGCATTCGAAACCAGTGAAAAAAAAAAAAAAAAAAAAAAAAAATTGGAATTGTTTAATGGCATTAGACATACCTCGAGTCCCCAGAAGATAATGGCAACGAGCAGGTAGGTCTGCGCAGGCAGACCCTTCAGGTGAATCCAGAGACCGACGATGGAGACAACGACCATGGCAATGTGCAGATGAAGGAATGTTTCATAGAAAGCGTGGCGGATCGGAGAAACCGAGTGAACCATGAGACCCACGAACGCACAGCCGGCCTAAGAAGAAGATTAGCTTGATACGCTTGTATGATAATCACACTGCAACGTACGATGAGTCCGGTCAGAAGAAAGGTGCTCTTTCCAAAGACCATACCAACAATGTCCCATCCGGCTATGCAACATTAGCGGCATTCTCAGCATAACACCTAATGGTTTTCTGCAAGAACACGAACTTACCGGTCTGAGCCTTGGGAATAGCCCATGCAAACACATGAGCAATGGTCTCGAAAACCACAATCCGAGCGAGCCAGCGGTGGATCAGGTTGAATGTGTCGAAAGGAACTTGCAGAAGACCAATGAGGGGGTTGTTTCTTCCGGCCAGGAGCACGAGAGGAATCATGTTAACGGTCGCCATGGTACCGGTACGGTTACGGATGACGCCGGCAAGGGTCTTCTCCTCCTTCTGATACGGAACGGTGACCACGCAGAGCACCACATTCAGGACGATGATGCCGAATACGATGAACGTGTGGAAGCGGCTGGGCAGGGTGCCCATGTTGAGAGCCGACGACAGTTGGAATTCGCGGTTGTGTCTGTTCCGGAACAACGGTGCGTAGATGATGTGGTTCTTGATCTTGCCGAAAGTTCCCTCGGGGGAAACGAAGTACCGTTGGCGTTCATTGCTGAAGCTCGCCAGCCGTCTCAGATGCCCCGCGATCCGGAACCACATCTTCCAGATATAGATGAAGGCGGCCATACAGCCGAGAACGAGGATGGTGATACGGGAGAGGTCATCATTGACGAGCTCATAGAACTCCCAGGCGGAGTCATTGCCACCACCACCGCGCTTTTCAAGATCTGCTGCGAAAGAAAGTCCAACCAGGGACAAGCCAAGAAGAAGGGACTGCATTGTGGGTGAAGCGAAGATATGGACTGAAATCTAGAAAAAAAAAAAAGAATGAATGTCGGCTGCGTAGCTGAGACTCCAAAGGGTCGAAAGATTGTGAGCGAGACCAGCTCGGCAGACCGGATATTTGCTGAAGGACAGGAAGTTGTTGGTTTGTTCGTCACCCCGTCTCTCTTCTCTTGGAGGACTGCTCAACCAGGCGAGCAGGGGTTGATCCAAGGCAGTGCCCAAAAGATTGTAAGGTAGCTAGCTGGCGCGCCCAAATTTAGGGCAATAGCCAGACCTACGGTGGTCACAGACAGAGGCTTTCTTGTCTCTATGACCCAGAGGGACTTGATAGAGATAAAGATGGCGTAAAGAGAGACACCCAAGAGGCACAGCTCTAGCAAAGGGGGAGGGGAGGGAAACAACAGAAACAGGTATATCAATTCAATTGACCCCCGCTGATCCCAGTTCTTGGGGTAGAATTCCGGACGATCTTCTGGATTGTATGGAGCGAAATGCTGGCGGGCAACGAAAAGAATGTGGTCAAAGTGTGATCCAGTCACCGGAATCTTTCTATCAAGTCAAGATAGAAAGTGGAACGAAACGAAGGACTTTCCGCCAAGCACGCAAGAAAAGAATAGAAAAAGAAGATCTATATGGAGTCGAAAGAGAAGAAATAATAGAAAAAAAAGAGAGAGGGAGAGAAGAGAGGCGAACAGCAGAACCCAGATCGAGAGCGATAGAGAAAAAAAAAAAAAGCCCCTGGCCAGAAAACAACGCTGGGGGTTGGGTGTCAATCGAGAAGATCCACCAAAAACTTCAGTGACAAGCGACAAGCCAGCTTCAAGACAACCGAAATGCCATGCCATGGTGAAGGAGTGGGCCAGATGGAGCAAGCGACGAGGCGACTATCGATTCTTGTCGTCTCAGCTCGAATCAACCATCATCGTTGATGCTCCAGCTAGATTGCAGATGGACCTCAAATGGTGGGATCACAATTCACAACGACTCGTCACTTGTCTCTGACTCCCTGAGCCAAATACTCCTCCATCCATGGTCGACCAAGATGTCATTCCGACCAGGGGCATCTTCATCTCTACAGTATCCCGTCATCCTGAACGATCGCCAAGTTCTGAACACTGAACTCTGAACTCACCCCCCGATAAAATGCCGGTAATACGGGGATCCCTGCCTCTGGAGTCTCTTGAGTCTTGAAGTCTTCACTATTCATCCAAGGAATCCAACCCGAAGATTAGATTAAGTGCAGGTGGCAAGCCGAGCTCTTACGCTGAATGGTCGAGCCTTCACGCCGATGCAAATCGTGAAACACGACGCTTGGAGCAATCTCGAGACTTGGCTTGTTTGAGGTTGTTGGGCACACACCAATCTGGGCTCGAGGACGGGACGGCTTCATGAAGACTGTGGTGGAGATGTGGAGCTTGGGGGGGGGGGTTCTTGGCAGGGTGGAATTGACTCAAAAAAAGCTGGTGGTAGACGTAGTTAGTTAACTGGATCGACTAGTTATCCCTCTAGTTATTTCGAGATGTAGCGGTGCGAATGAAGCACAAGAGTGTGTGGTGTCGCGTGGCGCGTTGGAAGCTTGACACATGATCACATCAACCTCAGAACCTCCCCAACTTGCCCTGGCAATTATCATCATACATCTATCGAGTCATCAATCTCTCCCTCCCTCTCTATCTCTCTCTAATTTCGCTCCACTGCTGGATTTGACTCTCTGAAACAACGGCACAGAAATTATCAAAATACTCGAAATCCTCCCGAAATGACCCCGAATTCCACCCTGTGAGGCTGTGATCCTTGGCAATGGGGACTCTGTCTGGAGAAAGGAACTGACCCCGAGGATTTTAAATTAACTTATATTATTTGGAGGGGATTGAGTCTCAGAAGTCAGAAGGCAATCAGAATAAGAATCTACGGAAGCTTGAAGAGGTTGCGTCAATCACGCCCAAAAGCAAAGCATGCCATCATACGGAATACAGAGTAGACTCCTCCTCAGCAGTCTACGAAGTTGGCGTATAGTGACCAGGAAAGCACGCATGTCAATGTCAGACTAGAAGGGTATATTAGCACCTACCTCATTTTGACGATGCCAAAGCCCCTGCCGTCATCTGTTCGGTGCAATCGCTCGATAGACATAACACTATCGAGCAGTATCTCCGAGACAATACGGAAGTTCCTGCAGAAGCATTCCCGGTGAAGCACAGCTCGCAAGGGTGATAGCCCTCATGGCATGTGAAACAGTTCCCGTGTTCAATTTGCTTCGAACAGCATACTGATTAGCCTGATTGCTGACAGGGGGCACTCGTCAAACTGGTCCGAGGGCATACCTGAATCAATCGCTGAGAATGGCCCCAATCCGAGTAAGGTAGAGAAGACACTCCGTTGAGATAGAGTCCAAGACAGCCCCAGAGATAGTGAATAGAAGAGCCTAGACTGATGGAGTCATGAGAAGCTAAGAAGAAGGAGCAGAAGAGAGAAGAAAAAAAAAAAAAAAAAAAAAGTCAATGCAGACGGTATTATTGTCAAGTCCCGGGTATCATCCATAACCAGCTCAGTCCAAAAGGCAAACCCACCAAAATCATCGTCAAACACCGCCGATAATCCCAAGCGCCAAAACCAAAACGCAAAAGAAGGGAAATAAGAAGATAGACCAAGGCATACGAAACAAAATATGCGCATAGCAATATTCACCAAAGTCTATTGTGTGCCCTGTCCTCCACGGTGAAACTCAGAGCCAACTAACCGAGGCCTCCCACTCAAAGAAAGCTTAGCTCGTCTTCACTTTCGTCATCCTGGGAGCAAGAAATGGTCCTCTGCATCCGTGAAAATGATCTCGTGCGCCGAAATGACCGCTGTCGGAGATTGTGCACCTTTGAGATTGTGGTAGGGCATGCTTCCTGGGAAGATGGATCACAGATTTCAAGATCGCAATCAGAATTCGTCTCGGTCGGCTCGTCCAGTAGAAGGAGATCGTCCTTTCTGTTAACAATGACGACCTCCAACTTGGGAGAAGAGGTGGCCGGTTTGATTCCCGTGACGACCGCCCGATTGGGGACGTTTCGAGCATGTACCAACTCCCCCAGCACACCACGCGCGCTCCTCGTGCGGGCGGCTACTGGCACAAATTGAGCTTCAGGTAGCGGGCAAGGTCGTGATGACAGAAATGAAAGTCGGTGCCCCGCATTAAAAGTTTGATCATTTGCCTCATCCATGTAGGTCTCCACAGTTCGTGATCGCAGCCTTTTCATGGGCCGGAACGCCAATCTATTGCCTGCGAACGCCCTCTTGGCTGGTACAGACGGGGCAGACGATGTGGCGCTTGAAGCACTGTGCACTGACGGAGTCGAGGACGATGAGACACTCTGCGTTGATGGTGAATCAGGCGAGGAGTGTCTAGACTCAGAACTCCCCTGGTTCGAAGCTTCATCCATCTGTCCGGGCCTAGTTTTAGGTGTACTTGCAACCCACTCTCCAATGCTTTCCTCCCAACGGAACATTCCCGGACGAGCATCTCGATCAGATTCGGACGATAGATCTGGCCTGGTGCCATACCCCTGTTGCGCTGAAACAACGCTTTCCTGGACCTGAGCAGCCCAGATATGGTCATCCGGATCCAATGTTTTCTCTGCGAGCGCCATTGCCGTCTCGGCTGCGATTTTCCCAAGAAAAAACGACTGCCCACGGACACCTGCTTGTTGGGCCAGTTGTGTGACTTTGCGGCGTATCTCCAGGGGCGTCCGAGTGTGTTCGGTTAAGGTAGAATATCCGCAATAACGACACACTCGCTGGACGAGATCCGCCATCTCTTTGAGCATATCCTGCTGTAGAACAATGGACACGAGAAAAGCTTCGAGGCGCTGCTTCGAGATGACATCCGAGGGTGCGCCGGTGCTAGAGGGCATGCCTTCGCCTATTTGCACCATACAGTTGCCCAGCAAGACATACCCGCGGCGTAATGAGTGGTGGGGCGGTAAGTCCCTTTGGTCCTGTTGATGGCTCAAACCGATATCCCTTTCCAACGTCAAGGCCAAGCAGCTGAGTGTGTTCCCCACCTTTAAACCAAGTAGTTTCTCGGATACATCAGTGGCAGTTGACCGCGCCATGTACATACCACACAGCGCAGTAATGAGGCTTGAGATGAGATTGCTTAAAGCATCTTGGACTGTTACAGGACATGGTGTGTGGTCGATAGGGAGGGTATTCGCAGCGGCAGACGTCCGAGTGCCTCTTGTACGTGAAGAGAGCTGCTGGCTTGAGCTGTTTCTCTGTGGAACTGTTGCTTCCACAGACGAGTAAACCCCTCCGGCTGAGAGAATAATAGCTTCAATCAAGCGATTTGCTGCAGCCGAGTCACTGTCCTTGGTCGACACTGATTTGACTGCGCCGTCCACACACTTTTTCCACCACGTAGTCACCATCCATTCGGATGGCAAGACGCTGCGCAGAAGAAGCTTTGCCAATTCATCATACACAAAGGCCCGGCAATCATTAGACCACGAGTAATATGTTCGTAATATGTAGATAGGGTCGTCGCAATGGTTTGACGGCCTCTGTGGATCAAATGCAGTTGGATAGTCGTAGGAATCCATACTTGACAGATACCTTGATATCATCAATTTAAAGGCGTCGAATTCGCTGTGCCGAATGCACTCCTCCATCAGTCGGCAGGCCGCAAGCCTAGTAATCCAATTCTTCTCCATCATCTGCGCGACCAAATTGATGCCTTGGGAACGGACAGCTTCCCGAAGAGGCTCCCAGCCATTGCCCAGGGGAGCGTAATAGGCCTCCAGCTCGGTAAAATATGCGTCGCACATATCCACTCCGTCATTTTCGTCCTCCTCATCCTGAAGATCCTGCTCACCCGCAATGAACTCAGGCAGACGACGCGCAATCATCGATACCAAAGACCGAGCGCCGCGCCCCTGCTGCTGTTGTGGACCGGCGACATTGACCCGGGTATTATGCAAAAACTTCAAAAATATCCGATCCAACAAGTGCGCAATATCCACCATCCCAGTATCCCCGGATAAGTCCAAAACCTCCTTCCAAGAACCCTGGTAGGCCGGGAAACTGCTGTTGTTCGTGCGCGTCGGTTTCCGACCAAGACCACCACCACCACCACCACTCGACCCCTGCGCCTGGCCATCCACCGAACTCTCCACACAGCCTTCCACCCCAAACAGCTGTTTCCGAGTCGAAAATCCAGTCCCCATCAGCCGCATCTTCCCAGTGATCAAAGGCGTCGCGATCTCAATCGCACCAGGCAACGTCCTCTGCACCTCGGGACTGCGTATCAACAGCCTACTGCGCCGACGTCCACCATTCCGCTGCCCCCGACTCGAATAGTTATGTCTGATGCGGCGCTTCTCCGGCCGTCCAGGCACCCAGGCCGGGTCATCCGGCTCCTCGTCCGAATCAGGGCAACTCTCCGCGGCGCCCGCGACTCGTGCGGCCTTCGTGCGCTCCGTGTCCGCGCTTTCGGCCCGTTCTTTCCGCTTCGAATGTGCGATCGATGAGAGGATCTCCTGGTGTTTTTCGAGTCGGTGGTAGATGGAGGCTAGAGGACGCAGCATGCGGTTTGCCCATTTCGCGGTCGGTCGGATGTCCTCCATGCTGAAGTGTTTGGGGGGATGGGCACGGACGAGGGAATACTATGCAGAAAGAGGGAGGGGGGGAAAAAATGATAAAAGATTCACTTCGCGCTCAGGTCACTGCGAGAGGATTGCGAGCATACCAGAACAGCCTCTGTATGTTAACGAACGCTCATCGTTCGACCAACCTTGCAGGGAAATAAGAGCTGCTGGTTTTAAATCTCGAGAAAGAATCGATGAAAAGAGACAATATCGCTGCTGCTAATATACAATAAGCAGATCTGCTGGCGGTAAGCTAAATATGATGGCTACTAGACCATATGATACAATGATGGGAGGAAGAAGAAAAGCAATTGGAATGAGTGATGGAAGATGTAAACAATGAAGCCCAGCAGCGATTCCCAATTGAGTATAGCGTCTCCGATCTGCAAAACAACCTGTATTCCGCTTGGGGTCTAGCTCTCTACGAGGCTTCAGTTTCCAGTTCGATTCCAGTTTGATAGAGACCGGACAGTATCTATGTGTTGATGAGCGGGATATCGTGAAGATCAAACAGCCGAACATGATTCTCATAGAGTGCATAGCTTCATTAGATGCATATCTAGATATCCGCCAAATCATACAAATTTATATATAGTACAGAAGAACACTCCGAGTACGTGATGCAGGAACCCCCAAACCTGCTATGCACTACCTGGAAATAACAAAAGAAAAGAAAAAGAAAAGAAAATTGAGAATAAAAAAATGAGGAGTGCCAAACCGGCAAAGGAGTTGAGAGATTCCTACAGAAAAGAAGAAAAAAAGAAAAAAAAAAAAAAAAAACAATGCGTCCCGCTCATTCGACACACAGAATTTGGAGATAGACGTTCAAGATAAAAAAAAAAAAAAAAAAAGGAAGGGGGGGAGGTTACTGTTAACACATAGAAAGATCAAAAGTAGGATCCAAAAAGCAGCTTTTCATGTTCCCAGGAATAGAAAATGAGCAGGAAGGAATCACACTTAAGCCGAAGACTTCTTGGAGCCTCGGAGCTTGGGGTTGCTGGCCGCGGCACGCTTCTTCTGCTTGGAGCGCGAAGAGCTAGTGTCGCCACCCTCGATGAACTTCAGCAGTTCATCAATGCTGCGAGAGTCTAGAGAAGCATTGGCAGCATTCTTTGCTCCCGAGGCCTCGGGGGCGGTCTGACCGACCTGAGGCTGGACCTTGGTACCAAGGGTGGTCACACGAGGGTTCATGTTGATGCGACGCAGACGACGGGCCTGGATATCCTTGGCGTGCTTCGCAATGGAGACCGCGTTCTGGGTCAGCTGCTCCAGCCAGGTCTCGGCCTCCTTGGTGTTACGGTCATCGGGGCCAAGCTGACTGAGGAAGATGTTGTAGGCGTCACGCATCTTGCCAACGGCACCCTTCGAGTCCTGATCAAGAGCCAGAGCCTGCGCCAGCTGGAACAGAATGGTGGCGGTGTTGATAGATTGCTTGCCAAATAGTGACTCGCAGACAGACAGAGAAGCCTCGAACCACTTCCGGGAATCGGCATACTGCTTGAGGTGCTGCAGCATCACGGCGGCGTTGTTCATGGTGGTGATAGAATCCGGATGGTTGGGTCCGTAAATGATCTTCCACAGGTCCATGGCGTGCTTGATGTACACCAAGGCCGTCTTGGTGTTGCCGGAGGCATGCTCGAAAAGACTGAGGTTGAGGTAAGCCAGGATCGTGTCAGCAGAGTCGACACCCAGGGTGCGCTCCGTGACGATCACGGCCTTGCGAGCCAGCTCGACAGCCGCCTCCTTCTCGTCAGTCTGGTAGTAAAGCATGGACAGCTGGTGATACAGTTTAGCGACTTCGGGGTGAAGAATGCCGTAGATCTGCTCGTGCAGGGACAGGGATTCCAAGATCAGCTCCTGGCCCAACTGCTTCTGGTTCTGCATGAGGGAGATACGTCCAGCCTCCAGGGCCTCCTCGGCAAGGGAGCTTCTAGGGGAAGCGTCCTTGACCAGGGGCACAACGTTGACAATGTCATCCGGTACGATGGAAACGGCAGGCTTCTCCTCAACGATAGCCCGACTGGGAGACTTGTCAGCGCCCTTCTTCTTCTTCTTCTTCCCCTCGTCTTGGGCAGCGTTATTGGCGCCGTTGACCACGGGAACCTTAGGAGGAAGCTGATCCTTGGTGAAGGCATATTCGCGAGCACCAAGCTGGAGACCCAACTTGATAGCAATATCACGAAGCAGCTGCAGGTGGCGCAGCGAAGCGAACCACTCCGACTCCAGAGTGAAGCGGTATCTGAGAGCAACCTGCTGCTCAATCTCGGCCCGAAGGGTCTCAGGAGTGACCGTCTCGAAGGTGAAGTCACCCTCGGGGTAGAACTCCCGGAGAGAAGCATCGATCTCGGCACGAGGGTTCGCGTTCACATCAGCGCCCAGAAGGCAGTTCAGCAGGTGGGCAACACAGGACGCGACGAATGGCGCAGGGACGTTGCGCATAAACCGGTTGGCGATGTGCTTGAAGGCACGGGCAATCATCTCCTGGATCAGGAGTGTCGTCAGAGCATCGAGACGAGCACCCTTCTCCTTGGAAAGCTGAGCCAACTTGCCAAGATAACGGATATTGATACCGCGCTTGTGCAGGAGCTGGCCGAGGGACTGTCCGTCCATGGGGAAACCAACGTCACCATCGTGCAGATCCTGGACCAGCTCGGGCATGACCTTGGAACGCAGGAAGTCGCAGGCATCGCGAACCTCCTTCTCGTCCTCAGCCCACTGCTGCTTCTCCTCATCGGTCTGGGGAACCTGGCCGCTGCAGACGTCGGGGTTGAGGGCGAGCTGGAATCCGGAGATATCCACCCGCTCCTGATCCGAAGACTCTTCGGTCTTCTCCTCGGTCTTCTCCTCGGAGTCCTGCTCCTTCGACTCAGAGGATTCGGCCGGCTTCTCCTTTTCGGCTTCCGCCTTGACTGCACGACGACGCTCGACCTCGGCCTTGACGTACTGGCTCATCTTCGATCTCCAGTACGCTTCAACCAACTCCAATCTGAGAACCGACATCCGATGGGGGTACTCCTCGCTGTTGGGTTCTTCCTGCCACATCACGTCGAGAGGAGTCACACGGTAGAGATCAAGGACGTATTTACGGCCATCGGTACCGAGAAGACCCTTGGTCTCAACGCTACCCTCGAGATCGTGGCGCTTGCTATCCTTATCCCAGACAGCGTGCTTCTTGATGCGGAGAGCCTTGGACATCTTCTCGAAGACGGAGACAAAGTCGGGATGTGTCGCGACGACGTCTTTGCCCTCCACACCTCCGTAGTCGATCTGGTGCTCTCCAGGCTCACGTTGCTTGAAGATACCAGGGACGATGCTCTGGCCAACAATACGCTTGCCAAGGTAGTCAACGACGACAGTGCCAGGAGTGAAAAGGCCGTTGATGTCAAGCTGGTTGACCGCCTTGATTCCCAGGACATCCTTGCCAACAGCCACGCGGGCGGCTTCATCACCACCCTCGGAGGCGAAAGTTCCCACACCGTCAGCGCCGAAGGAGTAGAAGATGTTGTTGTAGACGAAGATTTGAGCATCTCGGTCTTCGGTGGGGTTGAGCGGAGCGACTTCACCACGAGCCACCAGAACGGCACCGCGAGCGGCGGCCTCATTGTAATCGGCGAACAGCTTCGAGGTCAGACGCTCGCGGAACACGCGATCCTGAACAGTCTCACGAGGCAGCTCCCGGGTAGTCTGGAACTCCTCGTTCCAGTCGCGCAGTGTCTCTGCGTTATCTACGCCGGAGATCAGATAGCTTTCCTGAGAGCGGGTGATATCTGCCTGGTGAACGTTGACATTGGAAGATGGAGGAGGGACGAGCCATGGGCTGTTGGGGATGGCGTTTTGGAAAGGGAAGGTGGTCAGGAGATCCTTCTGGTTGTTGGACTCCTGGAGGGCTTCGAAGGCGGTGTTGAAAGAGGGCGAGATCTTCGAGATCAGGGTGAGCAATGAGTGCGCGCTGACTTTTTTAGGAATGGTTCTAGGCGAAGGATCGAACTTGGCGTTCGAGCACTTGTTGACATAGAAGCCGGAGACGTGGGAGGTTACTTGGAACTGTTCGCCCTCGTTAGTGGCCACCTGCAGGTACAGCAGGTGACCCTTCTGCCGGAGGTGGTAGGGAGGAGGGTTCCAGGCTGATAGTGAAATCGATTTCACGGTCTTGGGAAGGGGAGCCTCGTCTCTGGGAAGAATGGTCTTCAGAGAGGGAGAAGCAGTGATGTCGTACTTGGACAGGGAGTGCTCCTTCTCCTCACTAGCTGCGGCTTCGGCAGTCACGGAGTCGTGCAACGACAGGCCAGCATCGAGTCCCTGAAGGTTGTCGACACGATCTCCAGCAGCGCCAACCAAGTCCCGGATTCTGACGGTGTGCATGCGAGCTTCCTTCTCTGTGTAGGGGTCCTCCACCAAGACAATCTCGGAGTCGGCCTTGAGATCCTCCACCTCAGACAGCTCCACGAAGTCGTTGATACGCTTGCCGTTGAATTCCAGATGGAAACAGGTATACTGGAAGGTACCGGGCAGTTCGACGATCGATTGGCGGACATCCTGGACCTGTTCTTGGCTGGACACCTAACAGTCGGGTAAAAGGAAATGGTCAGAATTCCTGTCGCGGCCTGGTCTCCAGTTTGCTCCGTGGCTGATAGTAACACATACCATAACCTGGATCTTATGAGGCTCATGTGGAAGTTTCACAGAGATCTGGAAGAGGCCTATGGTTGGGAGCAGAATTAGCGATGACGATGTCCGATGCGGAAAACCGGTCAGTACAGAGACTGTTGGGTATGACATACCACCATTGTTCTCCTCCTCCTCCTGCTGTTCCTCTGGGTGATTGCCGTTGGTAAGCTGTTCAACCTCCTGGGATTGGGGAGTCTCTACACAAGAGGGAGAAGCAATTAGTTTGATCAGTCACATTTGTGCATTCAACCTGGCGATGCACGGAAGCGGGTAAAAGCTCGAGAGAAGGATTCAAGACGAACCTTTCGAGTGCTCCATATTGCCATTTGTCTGTGACATTGTGATAGATGGATTGACGATAGATCAATCTACCGCTAGAGATATAGAATTAATCAATTGTTGTAGCTGTCGCGCGACAGCCTACCTCGAGCTTCGAATCGGGGAAAGCAAAAGCGGAAAACCGGACGAAAGATTTTTTTTCTCTTTTCTTTTCCTTTCTTTTTTCTGTTGGGTGGGAGGGAATAGGGAAGAGAAGAAGGAAGAGAGATATGATACAAAGGGCAATTGAATCCAAAAAGAAAACAAACCCCGTACCCCAGACTAAAAAGATGAGAATGAAGAGAAGGGGAAAGGAAGTCGAACCTGGATGGTACAGAGGGAGGAATAGTAGTAGTAAGTAATCTTCACACACGGGGAAGTTCAACTGGACACTGAAAATTTCGCGGTTGCGGAATACCCTCGGAAGGGCTCGGGCTAGTCTGCGGTGCCCGGCCCAGCACATATATTTCTCCACAATTCCATTAGTAGTAGTAGTAGTAGTAGTAGTAGTAGTAGTAGTAGTAGTAGTCGTTTAATATCTATAGTGTTCACAGGGGATATTTAGATAGGTGTCTCGAAGATTGATCGAGATATATCTACACAGTACATTGGTGCTGATGGGGTAGACGGGCTATCACTTGTAGTCCTAGGTATTTCCTGGACTCCGCAGAGTGAAACATCTAGATGTCCGGAGTGTACTCGGGAAACCTGTTACAGGCAATTCAACTGAGATGAACCCGTCCTAGGATCTTTGGATCGGTTTGAAGGCACTCTATGGGTAGGAATGCCCGAGGTAAATGGAACAACATTTACTATCGACTCCGTATCGACTCCGTATCGACTCTCTCTCTCTCTCTTGGTTTCTCCGTGTCTGCACTTACAGAGGCCACCTGTTCCTACCTTGAGTGACCACTTCTTTTTCACCCGTCTTCACGACACTCCATAAAGAGTAGTCTATGAGTTGTCGGAAAACCTTCTATATCCTGGGATGTAATATCCCACATTCAATAAATCTGTCTGCAGACGGGTAATTCTTCCATAACCTTATGTACTGATGCTCGTGGGCTGTTTGTTTGGTAGGAGCTCTGCAGCTGGTTGTCTGTCCCATAGGATCGATCCTCATTATTTTTAGACTGAATTCGCTGTCTCTGAATATATTTCGCTCTGGGATGCGGAAAATCGGCTTTTTCTTCTCTTCCTTCCAATATACGCCAAGGCGTCCAATGGCTCATGAGGACGGTTATAAGCGGGAACAGAGTCGGAGCTGGCTCAGCAATGCAGCAGGATCGGGACATGGTAGAACATCTTACAGTGCCAAAGGACTCGATATCTCACTGTATACCCCAAAGATGCTCCTTTCGAGTCACTGTCCGTATATATAATGAAGTAATGATAGATAAGAGTGGGTACCTGTGGCGTACATCCCCTTGGCCATAGTTGACCAGGATGTTGTCGCATGCAAAGGTTAAAAGTAAGACAGGTGTGCACTTGAGTCCAGATAATCATGGCACAATCTCATTTGTCACAAGTATTGATGGGGAAGGGCATGATGAGACTGGAAGTGCTTCAGGCCATCGCACTCATTTGGATGGCGAAAATGAAAGCCACATTTCACCAATACTGGCGTTTCCTTTGTTCTTCCGAAAGAAAACAATTGGTATTATAGACACGGTGCTGTCTCCTTTGAGGCTTCGAGTGCCTGTCGCCCTGTGCATTGTAGGCCCGAGGAATACACCATCAGCAAACAGGTGTACATAGGTAGCAGCTGTATTACCACGCCGACCACAAAATAAATGCCTTGGCTGAAGGGAAGAGACATGGAATATGTCTTTGCCATCAAACAAAATTATTTATCGACTTGAAAATGGAGTTGTTGAGCTGACGGAGGTGGGCCAGCCTCGAAAACCGCCTGGAGTTCGCTTCCTGCAGCATACATCGGTCGAGACTCGAGTTTGTGGTCAACCGCGTGTGGCTGACTGAAGAATGGATATATCGACCTTGACGAGGCTAATATTTATATACCAGCCACATTCTGACTGCAGAGTGCAGAGTGCAGACTATCCACGATCCACGACGCACCCACTGTGTCGGTAGATACTAGATAGTAGTATGTACCAGACACCAGTTGGATGCAGATGCCAAGCGTGGATCTGCTGGAGATCGGGCTGAGGCGCAGCAGCATTTAGAATTCAACATTCACCAGAAAATGAGGAAGAGAAGACGAGCAGAACTATGGTTCCATCCACACTGACCACGCTCTTTTGACGACCGTTCAATAGTCGATTCTTATTTCTTCTCGTTTGTTGGATTTTGAGCTGAAGCTCAGCACACACTCGTTTGTGAAGGTTTTCCTGTCGTTCTTTCGCATACATACATCTCTCTCCTTTCTTTGTCTGTGTGGTCTACTACTCATTCATACCTTACAGCACTTCTGCTACGTCATCTATCATTGTCCTTGCACATGATTCTTTTTTAGACCAGTCATTACCTAGATTCATTGTTGTTTTCTTTGTCTTCGTGTTGGGGACGATATTATTTACATCTGCCACCATCCTCTTTTCAATGCGCCGTGCTGAATGAGGATGTTCTGGAATCGTAATGCTGGACGCGCCTTGAGTTCTGTGGCCCGCACGGGTCTCTACAGACCGGCCAGATGTCATCAAACAACTCCATATCTACCTACAAGATATTTCTCGCAGACCTCGGGTCGGTCGGGAATGAATCCTCTGGAGCAAGATGCCGAGGAGGAACGCGATCGGAGCAAGGACTCCGGATTTAACGCGAAAGCCACCCTGTTGAGGATGCTGGAGAGCGCGGCGACTACCTTCGCTTCCATTGCCATTCTAGGGTGCGTGTTACCCGGTTCAAAACTTGTAGAAGCTTAGCTAACCGGGCGGCAAAAGCGCGGCGGGATACTCCTATCATCGGTACTACAAGCATTTGATACTGGAGAAGATGGACAATGCGTTCAGTCCCGGCGACCCAGCGCTCGAGGTTGCCGGTGTGGAACTTGGAAAGCACCGTTATCACCACAACGAGCATTGGATCGTCCGGGAGGAGCAATCGAGAATTGACAGAATTATCGAAGGGAGGGCCGGTGGTCATTACTACCTCATCATCGGCGAGAAGGGTACAGGGAAGACCTCTATGCTTCTCGAGGCCATGCGTAAGAACAATGGCGATGGAGTCGCCATCTTCGAAGCGCATGCAGATCTGGAGATTTTCCGGATTAGGCTCGGGAAAGCCCTTGATTATGAGTTTCATGAAGAGTATGCGCAACCGTCCCTCTGATCTCTTTCCTGCAGGTTTCGCTTGCACGGGCAACGACTGACTATGTGCAGTTATATCGGCAGTCTGTTTAGCATCAGGGGTCCACGAGACACCACTGCACTGCTCGACATTGAGCGGGCATTCAACAAGCTAGAGAAGGTGGCACTCGCGAGAAGACGCGGCGGGTCAGCACCTTTGGTCCTGGTTGTAAACAGCACTCATCTGGTCCGAGATGATCATGATGGCCAGGATTTGCTGGAAATGATTCAGCAGAGAGCGGAGCAGTGGGCAGCCAGCGGCTTGGTCACTACAGGTAAGCGTACCGAGTATATTTTGTGTCCTTGCTCTAATCCTTGAACCAAATAGTGTTTAACAGTGATGATTACTGGGTATACGAACGCCTGAAGCGAAACGCTACGAGAATGGAAGTCATTCCGGTTCGCGATCTGCCAAAAGGTGCCGCCATGGCTGCACTCAAGAGATACCGTAAGCGGTATTTCGGCGAGGACCTGTCCGACGATATCCTCCAGACTATCTACGACAAAGTCGGTGGACGACTGTCCTTTTTGAATCGTGTTGCTAAGGCTAGGGACTACATGAAGCTCTGCGATAGCATTTGTGAGGCGGAAAAGACATGGTTCCTCAACCAGTGCTGGATCCTTGGGGAAGAGATGGACGACGATGTCATGGACCAGCAGAAATATGCGGTAAGTGCATGCACAACCCAACCTCATTCCCATCCTCGCTGACCCAGCCACAGTCCGCTGCAATGGTGTTGGCGAAAGCACTCGTGGACAAGGAACGGGAGATGGAAAAGACCTATGACCCTGAGAAGGGCCATATCTTACCGGAAATTCCCCTTCACAAAGCGCGCCAGATCATGACCCGAGCCGATTTCATCCAAAACTACGACCATGAGAACCTCTTCACGATTGACTCCCGCGCCATGGTCAGAGCGGATTCGGTTCCTATGCAGAACGCATTTCGGGAGATCTGCTCAGAGGAAGGGTTTGATGAACATCTAGAAGAAACTCTCAAGCGGATCGGAGACATCGAGAGTCTCGGACGTACCCGTGAGCTTACCATCAAGGATCTATGGGATAAGGGCAAATACCAGATTACGATGCGAGACCACAAGGGTCGTGAGAGTGGAAGTGTCGAGTTTTCGGTTATGGAACGAGAGAACGAGGACGATTAAGGCCAATGTATCAAATATGTATATATAGTGCTTGCTACCCCATGTATATTTCCTTCTCTCTCACGAATGCGTATCTACTCGATGCTCCGAATAGTAATGACAGCATTGTTCGTTCAAGCAATGGCAGTGACATCATCACATGCTCACCGCCCAGCCGTCAAAATATCCCAGTTTCCTCACTCTGAGCTCCTCCCAGCGCAATTCTCCCCCTCAGCATCGAAGAGTTTCTTCGCAATCGCTATCTTATCCGTCGGCGCCCTCCGTGTCTTATAATATATTTGAAGAGCTTAAACGTCGAAGCAAAGCAAAAACTATGGCTCCGCGTCGGAGAGATTCTACTTCTGCTGTGGTCAAAACCACACAGTCTGCTCGGTCGACCGTCGACACGGCGAAAGCTGCGCGCGCAGCCCAAGAATCGCAGCTGCGGCGGGTCCCTTCTCCGGTGCGATTCCTTCTGGTTGTTTTTAACAGCCTCCTGTTGAGTTCCGTTCTCTTCACCCTGACTTCCAGGGTCACTCTGGGCGAGTTGGGCCATGTGAGCAAGCACCTGGAGGAATGGTGGGAAGTGGGCGGCTTGATGGTCTGGAAGGCTGTCGAGGTGGGATTGGCCTGGGTTCTTGGGTTTGATGGTAAGCTATGACCCCGGCGTTGCGAATGGCACGCTTCCGGATCAAGCGCTGACGATGTTATGACCTAGGACGGGACGTGATGTCTTTTACTTTCCTCACCCATCTGCCCACCTATTCTCTGCTGTCATCTTTCTATGGTGTCCGGCCTACCACCATTCTCGCATCGTATGCAATCAGCCTGGTCTCGACCGCGATCCCCTTCGTCCTGCTCCGCCGTCCTTCCTCTGTCCATAACCTCCCACACGCCCCGTCTGACGCCGTTTCAAACCGCGCCATCCTGCAAGATCGCCCAACAGCCTTCTACACAACAGTTGCGGCAGCAGCCATTTACTCCGTAGCACTGTACCTCAGCTACGCATCCTGGCTCCCGGCCTACCTCGTCGTCCACTTCGAGAATATCCCAGATATCAGGGCTGTTCACGCCGGGCCCGCCGGGCTCCCAGCTTTGTTCATCACTCTTCTCCCCGCTGGCTGGGCTGCGCGAGACTTCCTGTTCGTCAGCTCTACCGGAGCCTCCAACAAGAGCAGCGCCTGCACCAGCAACAGCGAGGACGAGTACCTCGCATGCGCCATCTACCGCCAAACATGGGGCGCAGTATCCCCCAAGACCCGGGTCCTTGTTCTGCGCACGGCGCTCCTTGCTAGCGTGGTCATCCTCAATACGGTTTTCCAGGTGGCGGGGACGGTGAAGGGGGTGGATGTCTGTGGAGCGACGATGTGGGGTGCCATCTGGGGAGCTGCGACTTTGGCCATTGGCGGTGTCTTTGGCTGGATTGAAGCCGTTGACGGTGTATGATTTATTCGATTTTAAAATAGAGGTTGGTTCAAGCATGGAGTTGAGTATCTTCTTCTTCTTCTTCTCTGCCGAAATTCCTTTCGGGTTGATGCCTGTCTTATTATTTAACTGAGGGTCTTGAGATGATGCTATGTGATAAATGTTTTCTTATGCGGTCTCTAAGCGTGTCGTTTTTGTTTTTTTCTTACTTTGTGTGGTCTGAGCTTCGAGCAATGCGATAGTTCTGGGTATGCCTTGATCGCCGACTTGCGATCTGCGAGTATCTCGGCAGTGGTACGATTAGGAACAGAAGAAAAGGGATTTAATATATAATCTTTATGATTATCATTGTTCGTAAGGTTTTTACCCCAGGTTGTTTTTCTCAGCGCGGTAATACAAGACCGCAAATGCAAACAAAGACCAAAGCCAACAGCTGACTGATTGACAACGGAAGAAATTACGAAAGCTACCGAAGCTCCATATCAGCCATCCCATCCGCCGAATGGAGCTCCCTATGAAAGTCCATGGACTTGGCACTGGGCATCAACCAGCCCGGATGGAAAATATTAAAGATGACGACCGAACAGACCATCATCGCGCCGTCAAGGGCAATGAAGTACCGCTGCGTGGTGATCAGGTACCCGCTCTAGCCCTCGGACAGCTCGATAGTTCGGTAGATGCTACGGATATAGATGCAGACGACGGAGAAGACCATCGCGGCGAGGAGGGGGACGATGGAGCCGGTCATGGACTGCAGAAGGCGGCGGCGGAGGGTGCGGCGGACGAAGTCCGCGGCAAGGACGACGAAGATGGTGATGGAGGCCATTTGGAAGACGATGCCTGCGACCATGACGTGGGTGCCTGGGGCGGTGTCGCCGTTGACTTTGTCTGTCGCGGCGGAGGCCATGCCGCCGCCGATGGCCTGGACGACGAGTGAGACGATATCGCAGGTGACGAAGATCCAGAGGTAGAGGTTTGGTCCGATGCAGGAGGATTCGCGGCCTAGGAGGGTGATGAAGCGGCCGAGGAGGACGTAGATTCCTGCCGTGAAGAAGGTGGGTGCTACGCTGCTGTTAGTATGGCCTAGGTGTCTATTCCGGAGTATGCTGGTTGCGAGGATGGCTACTCACCGATGATCAGAGTAGATATCTGCATCAAGAACGCGGTCATGTTATAGGGACATTCGGCGGACCATGTGCGAGCGGCCCAGCCAATTACTTCGGCTATATTGGGGAATTTGTGAGCTCTTTGACCGTCTCGAGATTCCAGGAGAGTCACACACTCAGACATCCTATACTGAAAACGCAACACCACCAGGTCCTCTTCCAAGCAAATTGAACTGTATGGACAATCATCGAGAGACCAAAGAGCACGCAGAAGACAATGCCAGCAGCCATTGAAGGCTGGTATCCGTAAGCAGTGCCGACGCCATCGATCAGAGGGTGGCAACTATTCTTCAGTTGCTCTCGAAGCTCTGGGGTTACTTTAGACATTGTTGGGGTAGGACCGTAGGACAGTTTGTGGTCGCGGTTAGAAAGAATGGAAATGAGATGAGTAGCTCTCAGGGAATGTGTGTAAGCTGTAGATAGAGAAAGAGTCGCACCCGCTCCACGGGTAGGACTTGTGTGATCTTATAGCTCCAGAAAGGTATCGCAGGTGAGACCAGAGATGGAAAAGAGTGGCTGAGGTATACAACCCGTTTGAGATAGTCGTCACGCAGCCCACGACAAGAGCAGCCAAACCAACAAAGCAATATACAAAAAGAACGAAGAAGTACGAAGCAAGAGAGCAAGAAAAAAATGGATTCAAAAGGATGGAGACAACATCCCTCCACTCTGGCGGGTTCAACCACATTATCAGACTATCAGTATGACAGCCCCATGGCCCAGTTTTTTCTTTCTTTTTTTCCTTCTGGCATATCCAGAGATCGGATAGATCTCGAAATTTCCAACACGTACCTCTCGCTACTTCATGATTCGATCTGTTTGAGGCCTAGATGGACATAGGCGGAGACAACCGCACGGCAACGGAGGGACCTGATTCGACTTGAGACCTGGTTTAGGTTCCTGAATCACTTGTGTTCCCATCGGGCCGCTTAGACACGAGCATGGATGTCATTCGGCAAGACACGAGCACGGCCTTCAATGCCGCCTGTCGGGACCCGGCGGATACTGGGAGTTCAAGAGAAGCCCACAAGGTAATGCAGTTTACCAGTTGTGGCTGGCCTGGGACTCGCAAGCACGACCCATCTGGGTTTAGCCGCATCGCTGAGAATTGTTCCAACTTCCGAGTGCCGGAACCCCGAGATCCAGTATTCGAGCGGCCGAAGGCGACTGGGCAGCCTGATAAGTACACAGTACTTTATGGCCGAAATTTAGTGAGTACCTCCATCCCGGGGAAATTTGTTCTGAGAAACAAGTATTGCGCTATATGAGATAGCCTCTGTCATCATGCAGTCGGAAGATAACATATTGATCCAATGATATACGGAGTAACCTTGCGCACGCCACGATCCTGTTTCAGCGGTCGTGTCACTGTAAGAGCTTCCTGGCAGTTGGGATTCTGGCCAGACTAGGCGAAAATACGAATTCGACCGGTGCAACATGGTGTCCGACTCCGATGGATATCTGGATGCTTTAGGCCGAAGAAATAACATGTCATCGTGTTCAAGGGCTTCCTGAAGAGTTTGTTGTTGACGTTCAGACTGGTGGTTGATGAGGGGGGGAATTCCAACGCGTTTGATCAGCCGCTTGGCTTCCCTGTCTATTGGCCTGAGGCAGGGATGTCTCCATTTGCAGAATCAAACTACAAGATATACAATGCATGATCCGTAAGTACAGTATCTGCTGAGTTGCTCTGCTTCGGGTATTTCATACTATTGGCATGGATAATCTGCAGAAAGCCATCTTGCCCATATACCTTGAGGAGTTTTATACCGTCTACCTAGCCTTGCAGCACATCTTGTTGTGTGACATGGATATCATGACAGCACTGACTGATCATAATTGACAATTAACCAATTCTATCTACATTAAATTTAAATTGTGGAATAGGATAAGGTCCCATGCTCAACACGACGACCTTATTCGAATTTCGGCATATCGTACATATCATCGGGATCTAGAAGCTGTCAGAACAAAGACAAGAAATGAATAGACGACAAGACGAGGCAACTCACCCTTTCGGTTTTTGAGGATGTACTTCTTGGTCTCTACCATATTGTGGTCCAACTCCGTGTACAGCTCCTGTTGTCGGATCTGAACTCTTTCATTTCTCTTTGACGCCCCACAAATGGCCGCTTGTGCTACATGGAAGCGTGAAACGCGGTTGACAAGCATCATATCAAATGGTGTCGTGGTGCTTCCCTCCTCCATGTATCCGCCGATGGTAGCGCGCTCCAGACGTGGCCGTCCGAACAGCAAGCCCTGCAACTCAGTCGGATATCCGTGGTAGTTGAAATGGATGGGTCTGTCAGATGTAAACAGGCTATCAAACGCGTCGGTGGTGAGCGCATGCGGGTGTGCGCCTTCGTTCTCCAAGATCATCAAATCGGTGACGTTAACCACCCGTACGCGAAGCTCGGGGCAACGTTTGCGCAGAATGGCGGCAGCAGCAATGACTTCAAACATCACCTCGACGCCGATTCCAACCAATACTACGTCTGGGTCCAGACCATCGTCGGTGCTGCAGAATTTCCAGACAGATGCACCTGCTCTGCAGTGGCTCTCTGCCTCTTCTGGGGTCAAATACACCGGAGTGGGCTGCTTCGAACTAACCATGAGATTGATGTAGTTCGTCGACTTCAAGCAGTGATGGAGAGTGATTAAGAAAGTGTTAGCATCCGGCGGCAGATAAACCCGAGCAGCCGTGGGCTTCAATTTGAGTACTGCCCCGATGAAAGATGGATTCTGGTGTGAAAATCCATTATGCTCCTGCCGTGTCCACGTGCTTGTCTCAATATAATTGATGCTGGCTATGCTACGGTGCCATGTGGTCTCTTGAGCCTGGATATCTGCCGTCAGTATGCATGAGGGGAGGTAGCGAGTGTAAAGAATTAACCTACCATTTTGATGAATTTGGAGTACTGCACCATCATGGTATGAACGATTCCCAAGAAGCTCTCATACGATGGGAAGATACCCGTGCGTCCGGTCAACGTGTAACCCTGGATAAAACCCTGGCACATATGTTCGCTCAGGACTTCGATGACCCGGCCACCTTTCGCGCTAGAGAACTGATCCCACTGGAAATTTCTCCCAGTGTGATCCAGAGCGGCGCTCAGTTTGTTGCTCTCCAATTCATCCGGTGAAAACAATCGAACAGTGTGAGGGTTGAGTTGGAAGACCTCGTCGATAAGCTTTCCGGTCGTTTTCATCGGGCTCTGTTGGCTACCTTTATCCACGGCGAACTTCCTCCAGTCCGGGAGCTTTGGTGGCAGATAAGCCTTGTATGCCTCCACACGCTGACCAAGCTTCATCGCATCATCCGTAGGGATGATGGATTTAATCTCATCTATAACATCTCCATTCTCAGTGAAAAGTTCTCTGGGCCCATACGAGGAAAGCCATTTCTCGAGGGCCTGCAGCTCTTCCTTGTCCTTCTTTGCGTTGGGCAGGGGGACTTGATGTGAATGGAATGAGCCCTCAATGAACTGGCCATGAATTTCCTTTGGGCCTGACCATCCCTGCGCAACGAAGTTTAGTTGATATTCGAGACACCTAGGGGTCAACGTACCTTTGGTGTGCGCAAAATCAGCATTGGCCATCTTGGCTTCATAATGGGCTTTCCGGATCGCGCTGCTTGCTGAATCTTGTGGATTTCTTCCAAAGCCCAGGTCATAGATCGATGGAGATCGGTGTCGATGTCATTCAAATCCTGCACAATCCGGACCTGGTACCCATACCCAGTGAAAAGCGAGGTCAGCTCCTTGTCGTCCATGCAGCCAAAGATCGTGCGCTCGCTGATCTTGAATCCGTTCAGGTGCAGGATTGGCAGCACAGCGCCTGACTCTGCAGGATCGATATATTTGATGCCGTGCCAAGATCTATCATATGTTTAGCATGAAGGTGGCGAGGGGAATGGTTTCCTCGTCGATTGACATACGCTGCTGTTGGGCCAGTTTCTGCTTCTCCATCGCCCACAATGCATGGAACGATCAGATTGGGGTTGTCCATAACTGCACCAAATGATACAGCAAGTGCGTATCCCAGTTCCCCTCCTTCGTGGATAGCACCTGGTGTTTCCGCATTGATATGGCTGTTTCAGTGAGTTAGCATGGGCATATGAGAGGCTCAGGATACGTGAAGTCTGACCTAGGCAGCCCGGCTGTTGTACTGAAAGTCGAGATGAGATTGGCGAGGCCCTCCGCATTTCGCGAATACTCTGGGTAGAACTTCTCCAACGAGCCCTCCAGCCAGAGAGAGGCTAGGATGGCTGGTGCACCATGTCCTGGTCCCACGACATACAGCATATTGAGATTGCGCTTTGTAATGAGGTAATTCAGGTGAGAGTATACCAATATCAGGCCGGGACATGTTCCCCAATGACCTTAAGATGTAGTTAGCGCGATACCTACTGCATATATAGCATATATGATTTCTTACCAAGCAATCTAGGCTTTATGTCGTCATGCGTCAAGCTTCTTTTCAGTAGCACATTATCTTGCAGAAAGATCATTGCTAGGTACTATCAGCAATCATGACTTCCTCTTCATGCACGACCAGCAACTGTCTTACCTGCAGCGATGTATGAAGCAGCTCGACGGAATTTGAACAAGGCATCGCAGGCCGGTTGCTCTAAACTCGTCAAATCCAGCTTCACCTGCAACTGTTCAACCACATCGGGAATATGGGAAGGCAGCGCCTGCGGGTTTGGTCTGTCAATGACTTCCCCAGGCATGATGACGACTTTCAAAGGTCACTTCTTCGAGCAGTATCTAGTATCCTAATATGCTTGCTAAGTAAACACTTGAGTTCGATCCACGCGGGTGACAACCAGATGAATGTATGATCGGCGATCGACTGTCTATAAAACCAACTGGAAAAGGAATCCGATGTCTTCTCTTCTTTATGGCTCCTGATAAGAAAGGAACTGGTTCGAATTGAAATGTACACTGGAGGCTAGATATGACCAGCTTTGTTGATGCATTCAAGTAGATAGTTTGGCGAGGAATAAATACTTACTACTGCACACCCACTACGTCACCATGAACCGGGCCCTGACATCACCGCAGTAAAGCAGGAGAGAATCCCGCAACAGCCAACTCACTGCGATCCAGGCATGATATACAATCCATCATGGCGAATGGAACATCCACACTACAATAGACGAATTCCCTTGGATATATCATTAATGCTACGGCCCAACCATCACTGATCACTCCATTCCCACTGTTGCTTGTAGCCCTCTGTCCCCCCTCACCGCGTCCAACATGGCACCCAAGTCCATCCTCTCTGTCAATGCGGGATCTTCTTCAGTGAAAATTACTTTCTATACGCTGGAACGTCCGCCAAAAGTCATCGCAAATGCGCAGGTCTCCGGTATCACAGCTCCTCCGCCAAAACTGAAATACACACGAGGTTCGAAGGAACACAGCGAGGAGCTCAAGGATCGTATCTCAACGCCGCAAGATGCTTTCAAGTTCCTTCTGCAACGGTGTTTCTCTGATCCTGACCTTTCGGAGGTTGCTAGTCCGGAAGACCTGGCATATATCTGCCACCGCGTTGTCCATGGCGGCGACTACAATGAGTCTGTGGTAATAACGGATGACACTTATCACCAGCTGGAAGAATTCGAGAACCTAGCTCCATTGTATGTGCGGTTGGAGAGGAGAGCAATTGAAGGCTACTGACCCCCGATTGATGAATAGGCACAATTTCTCTGCCTTGGAGATTATCCGCACGTGCAGGCAGGAGATCCCCAATGTCAGGAGTATCACATTCTTTGACTCAGCCTTTCACCAGACGATACCGGAGCATATCAAGACATATCCGATCAACCAGAAGATTGCCAGGGCAAATGGCCTTCGCAAGTATGGGTTCCACGGGATCAGTTACTCGTTCGTTCTGCGATCTGTCGCGGAGTTTCTCAACAAGCCGATTGAAAAGACCAACATTATCGCCATGCATATTGGGAGTGGTGCGTCGGTTTGCGTGATCAAGGATGGGAAGTCTGTTGACACCACGTAAGATGATCAACTTTGATTTGCGAGTGCAAACGGGGCTGACGGTTAAGAATGGGACTTACTCCCTTGGCTGGTTTACCTGGTGCCACCCGAAGCGGCAGTATTGACCCATCGTGAGTGTACCTCAAGTAATGCTAGACCGATATAGCTAATCAATTCAGACTTGTATTCCATTATACCAACGAGGCCGGAAATCTAAGTCCTGCAAGCACATCAGAAATGCACATCAGCACGGTGAGTCTTTTTCTTGACCCAATCTAACGATTCTTGCCATTGATTGAGGGATAGGCCGAGGACATCCTCAACAAGCAATCCGGGTGGAAAGCATTGACTGGCACCACGGACTTTTCTAAGATTGCGGTAGAGAAACCTCCCTCCCATGCGCACAAACTTGCTTTTGATATCGTTGTGGACCGCATACTGGGATATATTGGGAGCTACTTTGTCAAGCTGGACGGCCAGGTGGACGCAGTTGTTTTTGCTGGTGGCATTGGCGAAAAGAGTGCTTTGCTGCGCAAGACGCTCGTTGAACAGGCCCGGTGTCTCGGTCTAGCCATTGACCCCTCGACGAATGAGAAGGGGCCAACCGAGGATCAGACTATCTTGGATATATCGAAAAATGAGGGCAAGGGACCTCGTGTGCTGGTCTGTCAAACCGATGAACAGGTAGGCGGGTTGCCTTGCAATATGCTTTGTTTATGAGTGGATTGCTAACACGGTTGTCAGTTCGAGATGGCATACAATTGCGTGTTGAAATATGGCCAATAGTACATACTAGTGATTATATTTCTTGGATTATTAGTGTAGCTCTCGTTTTCTGGTTATGTCAGGCGCAGATTATGCCTCTTTGATGGCGGATCTAAGATTAGTTACTTCTGTTGAAGTTCGTAGTCATGGTCTTCAATCCTCCGTAGCGATTATCGGAACCTCGTTGTTGTCTATCGCATCCTTCTTATCAACATTTTGGTCTATCTTTCCCCAACGTGGTGATTGTCCATCAGTGATAGTGGGCATGTGCCGGGCATATCCTTTGTTCGAATGATCTTGTTGATGTGGAAAGATTTGTGCGTGATAACATGGCAGTGCTGTCTATCACCCTTGCTCCTGTGTTCGTTTGTGGGTGTTTGACCTGTTTATGAGGCCTTCACCATCCAAGATATATATCGGAGTCACCCACAACAAAAGAGCAGCCGACCAAGCAACTCCACGGAATTGGAGCAGCTGAAGAACTGCATATCCCCAATACACCAGGGCTGACGACACAAGTAAAAAACCCGTTGAATATCAATGGTGGATTGTTCGTCCAATCCTACAAACCCAGAAGCGGGCAATAGCGCCAGGCGATCAACCCAGGCCATGTGGAATTACACCTCCATGAACGCTAAAGAAGATGTGATAGATGCAGCAACATCTCGAGGAATATAAGAAGGGGGTTTCCCAAGCCAGAATGTCAGGCGAAATTCACGAAGCACATACCTGGTCCTTCGTCCTTCGTCAACATACACCATACAGAGCAACAGCCAACATCACTGACAAATCAACGTAGATACACAAAGTACCTAGCCAACCCCCCCACCCCATTTCGACTATCCGATTGCTCATTCCTCACAGGAGACTACTAGACGTCAAGTCCCTATTCCATGATTCCAGACCCGATGGCTAACCACTAGTTCAGACCATCGACGACCAAACCGCTCTTCCGCCAATAGCCATTTATCTAAGATTGAATCACGATGCTGCTATAGGTTAGCAGATCAATTGAGCTCAGCCTTCAGAAAGCCACGCTCAGCGAGGATCGACAACCTGCATCCTGCGGCATATGCTCCTCAGTCCCCAGATTAAAAACCAGCGTCTCGCGACCAAAGTACCTGCATGACGCTAAATGTTAGATTGGGGTGCTTGGACTAGGTGTCATGTCATAAAGACCAAGCAGCCCTTTCTTCCTTCCACCATCACAGCCGCATACTTCTATCATTATGGATCGGAAGTTTTTGACTGCCAACACGAAGCTCGAGAGTCAAGGCACATGCCTAGCTGCTATCGAGTGGGTAGAAATTCATGCTACTATTGTCATGCTGGCTTCTGAAGCTTCAAATCACATGATCTTCCATCAAGCGGGTCTTGTAGCTCAGTTGGTTAGAGCGTGGTGCTAATAACGCCAAGGTCGCGAGTTCGACCCTCGTCGGGACCACTTTTTTGCTTTCGGGCAGCCCTGCTGGATGCAACTGGTATCAGTGTCCTTTCTTATTCTGGGCGTGCTTCAGAGAGGAGTGTTTTTTGGTACTGTCTGTTGACGCTGCGGGATCTGAGCCTCTGAGCGAGGACTGAAGGACATTATCTGAGCACCATGGCTTTTCCCTTTTTGAATTATGGGCATATTTTGGCGCATCGACCGTGCGAAGTATATCTGTGATCATTACGCAATAGACTCGAACGATCGACTTGTTGGGGGTCATGACTATATTCAACTATGCCCAGGCCTGGTCTGAGGGGATTTATCGATTCTGGCTGGGCGATCTCACAGTTGCAGACCTTTCAGGACTATGTTGACATAACTACGTCAGCATTTCAACAAGCGGGTCTTGTAGCTCAGTTGGTTAGAGCGTGGTGCTAATAACGCCAAGGTCGCGAGTTCGACCCTCGTCGGGACCACTTTTTTTCTTCCCAGCAATACTGTGTCGATCTATTATGCATCCGTGCTCTGATGTTCCATATCTTGTTCTTTTGTTTGGTGTCCAACCTAGGAGCATACTATGCTGGTTACGGTGCACACTTCCAGTATTTGGTGATTCAATTTTTTGAAGTCAATATATTTCCGCCAACTCTACTTATCAGCAGGTACTAGTGGACTATCGATGACTCCGGTGTTCGGGTACCCCATCCACATTTCATACTGATATCGGTTCCTGCGTGCATGTAGGACGTCGAAGTGTGCATTGCCTGCATTACTAGCGATCCACAGGAGTTTCAATAAGTCTATATAGACTACCAACAACCAGCTTATCCAGCTTATCCAGAGCATTTCAAATGGAGCAGCCGCTCGATGTCAGAAAAGATCAAGACAAGAAAAAAAAAGATGGTCCCGACGAGGGTCGAACTCGCGACCTTGGCGTTATTAGCACCACGCTCTAACCAACTGAGCTACAAGACCCGCTTGATGGATGATCGGAAAAAACATGCCTACAAAAGCCAAGCCAGAACTGGCGCTGGATCTAACCATCCCATGAGCGTCATAGGTCATTGCCATCGGGTGCTCTTTTGAAGCTACTCACTCCAGCACGTACAAGCCCACCGGCATAATTCGTACCTTTCCGAGTTGGAATCTACGAAGATGCCGCTCTCGACAATGCAGAAGCGTTGGACACTAGGTTGACGTCAGCTAGGAGCTCTGCGACAGGATTTTCCTTACTCTTCGCCTGCCTTTGAACCGGCAGAGCTGACGGTGTGGTGGATGACACCAGCGTACCTCGTCACTCATAATTAGTAATGCATCGGGCACTTATAATCCCTTTGCGTCACACAGGAGAATGATGCATTCCCGGAGGCTGGCCGGTTAAATCAGTAAATTAGGAAATATCCCGTTTCATACATGGCGAGTGTTCGCCGCTGTGCTAGGTCTAGCCACGCTGCTTTGGCATTCCAACCACAGTTGAACAACAGTAAACTGACCGTTCAGACCAGAGATTTGCAGGTATCAGTATCTGGCCTGCTGACGTGAAGAACTCTCCCGTCTCAAGAACAGTCTGAATAATGGCCTAGCAACCATTGACAGCAGAAACGAACGACGAAGCCAGAACGACGTTGAGTTCAGAGCCGTATGCATACTGTGGGAAGTCTCATGATGACTCCCTAGCCGTCGACAGTAGCTCGAGACATTGAAATTTGACATCGTCCGTGTCTGATCAAATGCCAGGCTTCCTGCTGTAGTAGGAACGATAACAACGAGGCAGGCCATAAAAGCAACTAGGACAGTAGCAGCCAGGCCGTCATCATATCTGATAATGGAATACCACCCTTGCTCATTTGAGGAACAGACCGCACTGCAGCCTTGTGATCACTCTTATCCACATCTGGTGATATTTTTCGCCCTTATAGACCATGGGTTTGATATCAATACCATGGCGAAGATAGAATTGATGATGGCAATATGTCCTGCAGCAAATGTATGAAGCTGTACAGCGCTGGAACCGTTGGCGATTGGATTAATTCCATCCCTGAGCAGAAAGCCTATGCATGACCTTCTGCTCTTTTTGTTCGTGGCTGCTTTCTCACCGAGTAACTTTGAGGGATAAACACCCATGAGGTGAACCGTTCGGTATGTTCCACGTAGAGTCCTGGGTGGGTAGCTCTGATATCGATGAATACCCGGAAGCCTCAATCAGAATGCACCACTTGGTACGGTCCTTTTATTGTCAGTCAATTTAGTGCTTTCTTGCCAACCCACGACGCATCGTTACTTCCTTGGTGTTGCTAGGGTAGATGAGCAACGTGTGGCTGAAAGAGAAGATGCGGTTGGAGGGGGGTGTGCAAAGAGACTAGAGTCAGTTTTTGTTTCCCTCAGGCTGCGCAGTGGTTGAGGCGGGTCAGCTAGTAGATATTGGTGGATACGCAGGCCGACCAGTATATTGTGATGCCTGGCTATCGTTTGTGGCCACTCTGGTTGTGGCAGTCGTATGTGTTGAGGTAGAGAGAGTCAGTAAAGAGAGTATTGCAGCCTGTCTGTGGACGGGCAGGCCGGAGCGTAGCATCTGCTACCAAACTGTAGGGGCGCCTGCAGTCAAGCAGAGATTATGATGCAATCATGCCTCTAGAAAGGGATACTGATCAATCCAAATGTCTTGTAATGAGATGTGATAGAATGGGTCTAGTGTGAGTGAGGTTAGAAGATAGGAGCATTTACAAGAGGTTCATCCTCACCAATTCTTCTTGCAAGTGATTTTTTGGCTATGTAAATAGAAAAAGCGCCGTTTTTTCACCAATGGTCTTGTAGCTCAGTTGGTTAGAGCGTGGTGCTAATAACGCCAAGGTCGCGAGTTCGACCCTCGTCGGGACCATTCTTTTTGTTTTTCTTCCCTTCCATTGCCGTCTGAATTATGGAGCGTGCAAGATATTTGTTTTTTGACGTTCATTTTGAGGTACTTGAACTCAGAAGCAGCTCATATAATCGATTGAATATGTGTGTACTCCTCCATCCGCAGAGCCTCTACCGGACACCTTCTCTTGGCCCTCCGCTGCTATCCATTCGCTACCAACCAGAGAGCGAAACCGATTGAGCTTCACGCTTCAGTGACAGCCATCCCGCGACTAGCTTTGATATCCCTCATGAACAACGGTCTTATATCTAGCCTACATTGCATCGCTTTCGTGGAATGTCCAGATGTTGCTGCATGTAGCCTGTCATAGCCGATCTAACCTACCAATGAATCATAGTCGAAGAAGATAGGCATGCATAGCAGTTCATCCATAATGTCACTAGTCTCCATCGTGATCAGTCCTGCGATGTTCATATGCCAATTATTATCTCCACCAGACAGATAGCGGGTCGCTCTATGCGGTACAGAGCTGGCCTTGGACACCAGGACCTATCTGGAACGTGTTAGCTTGAACGCAGACCAGACATGTTTGGGTGAGAGGAGTTATGACAGTTAGACCGGGTGAGTAAGAGTATACATAGGTTACTTAGCATTTTCCAGATTATAAAAAGAACTTGCGAATACGACGGTTCATGATCTGCGGGAACGAGGTCCCTATCTGGAGGCTCTTTGATATTGTTGTACTCACAGTATTCAAGATGGCACTACCTAGAGCATCTACCTATTTCCTCTTGGTGAACGGTACCAGATAGATAGAACGTTGCTAGACAGTAACTGTCTACTCGTCTCTATCGGTCAACGATGTGCCAGGTGAAGTTAAACTGATGGGCCCTGAGCCCCCAACGCTTGGTAGGTTCGAGAACATGCTCCACCCCGACTCACCCAGCCAAGAGCGATCAGAGTTCATGATAGTGTGGCAGGAGAAGGAGGCGGAACGGCACAGAAAGAACAGGCGGGTGGATGTGTCGGAGTTGACTCTCAGCTTCGGACTCAGCCCTCTTTTTTTTGTGATGGCTGGCGCTGGATCGTTCGTGTCTGGATTTCAGGAACGGATTTCCAGTGGCTTGCTGGTCCGGAGCGACTAGATCCATATCATCGACATATGATGATATGAGTATATGACAAGATCCGAGATCACCAATCGTGGCCCCCAAATGAATCCGACTGATCAGTTCCTGTTCTAGAACTTCCCACCCGCAACTTAGACTCGGCAGTCGGCTGCGGTTCCCCGGCTCTAGTGGATGGAAATGGAATCAATGAAGTCTTGGATTTCTTGCATGTGAGGCCCATTATTAGTTATCGACCGATAGCCCGGAATATGCTTTGTTTTTCTTCTTCTTTTCTTTCTTTGTATTTTATTCGTGATTCGAATGGATCCGAATTTTCAGAGTCTGTCTCACGCACGATGTTTATGTCGGCAAGTGGTTCGCCCTCAGATCCATCTTTGATTGCTTCGGCCTTCAATTATTATTCGTATTATTAGCTACTGTACTAGCACTGCAAAGCTGCTGCTTGAGCTGCTTCTCCCTGAGCTTCCAGGACCTTTGTACGAGCCCTAACACTATAACTGCCGCGCATTATGCATCATGCATCTTATCTACCTTGATAGATTGAGTATGCACCATCTATGCAATCATCAATCTCAATTGAAATGCGATAGGCCGATCGAAGTCTAGAGGCTCGCTTCCTTGCATGTTCCGCGACACAGGTTTCATGGGTTTAATCGGCATTGAGGTGAATCATCTGAGAGGATATCTACAGGATTATCTATCTATCTACCTGCTCAAACACATCCCATGGCGGCAATCGTGATTCTGTTGCCTTTGTAGCAGCTCATACGGATATTTATCTCTGGTTGTCAGATTAACTAACCAAAGTGGCTGGTGTACTCGGCAGCTTCAAAGATACGTAGTACCCTCTGTATGGTGCCATATACAACGTATAACCATACGAGAAAGGATCTACAAAGGTAGGTAGGTAGTAGGTACTGTAGCCTGTAGGTAATCGTACTACTACAGGATTAGGAATGTCGCAAAGTGGCAAATTAGTTAATCCTGATAATTGCTGGGGGCGAGGATCATGACACTATCTGCCTCCATAGCGGATGGCTAGTAGTTATCTGCTTTAGTATATATCTACCGGCTTTTTGGGACGACTACTGGGAACCTCAATCGTGGCGTGCTGAGCCACTGTTCACTCAAGCTATGGAGCATCTGATTCTGGCTAGAGGTGAGTGATTCCCTTGGAGTTTTCCAGAATCCAAATAATATACCCCCTCCGTATTTACGTACTTATGCTGCCACGGCAAAGATATCGTATGAACCATGAGAATGAGATACCTTGGGGGGACTGGGATCTGGATTCTGGATTCTGGACAAAAGACATTCCAATTCCAAGCTCAAGACCGAAGGAAGCCATTCCCGGTTCGTGAGCCCCTGTAGCATGTTTGAGAGATGTCTCTATCTCTGTCGGTGAAAACCACGATAAGACCCATTGGCTGGAGAAGATCAAATAACACAGACATTTCCCCCTGCTTCTGAGCAAAATACTTGGGGCGGAGGGATTCCCACAAGGTCTCGAGCAATAGCCGCTCGGGAAGGCTCAGTTGCGAACCTGTTTGTCTCACGACAGACGGTTATCGCCATTAATCTTCCGAAGGTGGTTTTGATTCATTGATATTGAGGAATATTGCCCAGTAATCATGCTGCTTGACTCAGTGTCCAGACGGGTTGCCGTTGGCTGATTGACAAGTGTACTACAGTACGACTAGGTACTACTCCCGAGAATGTTTCACATTCCTGCGGGAAATGGTCATCACCAGCCCCGTCGAATAGGATTGCCAATGGACAGACTAATGCCTTGAGCCGCGAGTATGGGGATTGGAGAATTGGAGACGAAAGAGCTGTTTTGTTGTCGGATTTGGAGACGATTGCAAATCATGGCGTGGATACTCTCATCCTTCTCGGAGTACGGAGTACGGAGTCCTCCTGCCCTCCGTGGCGTTTATATCATGGATTGACGGATCGATCAATCAATCAATTCAGAATTTCAGATAAAGGTCCTCATGGCCTATATCCGCCGTAATGCCTCATTTGGCAAATAGAAAGACAGTACTTCTATTCAAGCAAGTAGCGACTTGAGACGTTTAGAATGATGATCACCTTTGAAAGTAGAGCAATAATGTAATGTCAATTGAGAACCATTTGCGCATTATTGCAATAGTGCATACTCAATTCCCTGAAAAGATTTACTTTCTGTCTGGGCAAGCTAAAATTAGTGGCTGCGGAAAAGGGGAAGACGGCCGACAAAAGTGGCACCGTAGCAGGCTCAATGGTTCCTCTTCTGAGCCAGCTTCCTGACTTCTTATCCATCCAGAGTGAGATTTGATAGGGGTTGAAAAAATTCCAGGATTGTTAATTGTTGGATTGTCTCGGCTAAGTGAGCAGTAAGAATTGAGTTTCCTGAGTGTTGTGCCCTGAAATAAGCGATCTTTTGATGAAGAATCTCGCTTACCCTGTTTTGTCTTCTTCCCAGATTCGTAGGCGAACGATGATGGAATAATAATGGCTTGAAAGGAGAACCCATGCAATCTGACTTTTGGTGTCAAACGACGACCCATCAGATGCTTTTTTTTCTCCGCCCACAAGTTTACTGATTATTTAAGAGTAGTATGAAGTATCCGAATATGGAGTACTACGTATGGGCTACTAACAGTAACAGCAAATTAAGACGCGTGGTACGATCTCTGTCTCCGTAACCCAAGTGAACCACAGTACCATCCTGACGGGACTTCTAGAATACTTCTGGAACGCCGGAATTCTGAAGTCGCCTACCGTATTCCGTAGATCGCCCTACCCCCAACTCCAAGATGTCCTACGCCTATGATGCACTTTGCAGTTTGCAGTTTGCAGCAGACTGCAGGCTTATCGGATGTTCCGGGAACACGGAATACTTCCAGGCCAATTTGCAATACTCCGTACGGACGGAGCTACGGATACTGGAAGGGGAGTGCTTAGTGGCCTACTATGTAGGTACTGGCCTGTCACTTCTACCTGTCATCTGGGATTGGTCTGAAATCGGAGAACTCGAGAGGACAAAAGTACATTTTTGTGGTTGTGAATGGCTCAACAGTCCTACTTGCAGCTTAATATTGACGTTCTACTAGTCTAAAGTCGGTCTTATTTGAGGTACATGTCATCTTCCATGATATTCTCCTCACCTCGTGGTCTACCTGTCATCGGATATGGATGACTCATCTAAAGATATATCTAGGTACAAAAAAAAATAAAAAAACAAAAGGAAAAGAATCGTGAGATCTGTCCTTTTTAATCCCCGATCGAAGGGTGTGTACTGTGTACCAGTTATCTACCAGGGTGCATCGAAAAGCCAGTAGCAGCAGAAGAGCAGAAGAACCATCACCACCGTCATCATGCATTTACTCAATCACTGATCCGATCTCGCCATCCAGGCTGTTCATCCGAAGAAACGCGGTAACATACAGCCTGAGCTCAGTCGAACATATCAAATACCAGAGTATGAATCCTTAGGGCTCATGGTAAGCTGCGTGCGGCGGTGCGACAGAGCGAACTACTCCGTACTTAACTACTTGGGCTAGACCTCCAAAGGCAGCAATCAATATGGAACCTGGCTGACCTGTGGCTGGTACAAGGTACTTTGACTCTACTGTATGTATCACCTCACCAGCTCACAGTCACACCTGTCTTGTAGTAGCGCAGATCTATCATTATCTGTTCCAGTTAATGTTCCATGATCCATCTATCTCGTTTACGGAGTAGTCCAACTGTCCATGACCCCCATATGCTTGTAAGTTGTAGGCGCGGCAGCTGGAAGACCTGGCCAAACACCTCAGAAAAAGGAAGGATCCGATCCTTCTTCCGCGGCCCTGCGTTATTTCCTCCGCGCCCCCATACTTAGTGAGTTAGTTAGTAGTGGCGAGGCTCGGCGCTGCCCGGGTGGGCAGACCAAGCAGGGCCATGTGGTGGAGAGATTAAAATTCCCTCTTCACCAAATCCTGCGTCACAGAGGTGGCATGGATCATTGGCTGGAATTGGATAGCCGACATATCGTATCGACCATCCCTGTCCCCGGTAAGCTTGGTCTGGGACTAGTCGTTGGGTTTTCCTGAGTTTCGCGGGAAACCGTTGAGGGTTAGAGTCAGTCGTCAGAACACTCTCGAACTCTGTGGTTTCAGGTATGGAGCAGCAGCTTACCCAAATAGGGCTGTCTGATTAGACGATGGACTATGAATGGTGGTACAATCGGGATCAGGAGGATGACTGCCAGATGATCGGATCATCCAGATGGAGGTTTTTTTTTTTTTTTTTTTTTTTCTTTTCAAAAAGGACTTTCGCTCGCAGGTCAAGGGTCGCGGGGAGGAACAGTACCCACTAAGTTACTGGTCATACTGGAGATAGGGCGACACGCTAGAAGGACTAGAAAAACGCGAGAAGAATGCTAGTTGCATAGAATGATACGTAACTGGGGCGGGTAAGAGTGGGTTGGGATCGTTGCTAGTGTGGATCCCCCCACTGTCCCCTTTTTGTCGACCAACCCGATCCCCCGGCGGAAAAAGATGGTCAGCGAACGAAGGCCTGTAGGCTGTGAGACATCTCTCGATTGGATGGTCGTTCTTTTCTCTCTCTTCTTTTTCTTTTTCTTTTCTTGATTTGATAATAATGATAATCATAATAATCATAATAATATATTGAAAAATCTGACAGATGAAGAGATAGAACCATTGCTAGTCACAGAGTCCCATCTGTGACCTGTTCTTCAGTGATCCGGGTAGGTGATCGCGCCTCTCATGAGTCTTTTGAAGTCTTGAGTTCTTAACAGAGGTCAATCAGGGGAAGTGGACCAGGCAAATATCTACTCCGTAGACTAGGGGAAGAAAACTGAATCAATAGTAGTCAAGCAGCAGACTCTGGGTCCTGTTAGCTCTCCCGAGACTACACAGTAGGTCGACCTCCAGTCATTAGATGATTAGCCACTCTAGGCACGTAGTTAGACTCCCAGACGGGAAGCTTCTGGATTGGTTCAGTTACCCACTCGACGGATATTTCATGGACGACTTTGAATGGCCGTGTCTTCTGGAAGCATTGTAATACGATGGGATTGGTATCAAGTCCAGCCATCTTATGCATGGGTAGCCTAGCTCATCTCAAGGAAAGCTTGGTTAGGCGATATCTCATCTGTACACTGGACAAGTACCCTTCGTATGGATCTTTGTAAAAACACAGTGTCAACTGTCAATAATAAATGAAGTAGATATGTATTTATCTACTCGTAGAGGGTTAGAGATGGGTTCCAACCAAAACGAACCGTTTGGAGCGATTATACTGAACATGGTTAGACGCTGGAAAATAGCCTTAATGCCTAGGGCTTCCGGGGATCACAAGATTGTTCTAGGTAGTAGCCTGTAGGAAGTAAGTCTAGGTTGTAAGTGTTGTTCTAGAGAGTACGAAGAAGGTATTTTACTCCAGCATACAGATACGCAAGTAAGTAAGTAAGTAAGTAATGCTCTGCACTTTTTAGGGTGCACCCTAGTCATCCTCTGTACGGAGTACAGATACTCATCATCCCGTCGTACCAATTAATTTTCGTCCCCTGAACCGTTCCGCTTTCACAGGGGAAAAAAAAAAAAACCACGCGACAGAATCGATGCGAATCGAGATGAGCCTAAGCGGAGAACTTTGGGTTAATTCGGATCCATCCGTGTGTTCCTGGCCCACCCCAATATGCGCGAAGCCTGTCCGTCGTGTCCGAAGAATCGGTTCCTGCTTCTACGGAGTAAGTATCCAGCTCTACGGAGTATGTAGGGCGAGTGGAGAGCTCGGTTTTTTTTTTTTTTTCTTTCTTTTCTTTTTGGTTTCCATGACGCCGTACAGGAAAGGAGCCTACCTCCCTCAGTTGCTCAGTCGACCTGGATAATCCGGAGCTGACTACAGTCTACACACCATCTTTGAATCAGGAGGAAGGGGTTCATCCTTGCTAGTGGTCTCTGGGTTATTTGCGAGGTCCAAACAGGATTCAGTTGAGAGATCCATCGATAGGCGGAGGAAGGGGGGGGGGGAAGTGACAGGTGATAAACTGGCCGAGTGGTTTCAACAAAGAGAAGGAGGTTGGGTGAGTGACATGTGGGCGAGACCTTGATAAATAGACAATCCCAAGCTTTAATAGATTATTATTATGACCTGATCAAATGATCTGAGATGTGTCGGGAAAGTACTTACTACATACACAGTATATGTACTCCGTACTGATACTCAAAATGTGGAAGTAAGGCAAAAAATAATGATAGTTCGGAATAATATCAGGGAGCAAAAAAAGGGTCAAATAACAAATTATTTAGGCACCTAGCTAGTTACCAAGTTAGGATCAAGCTGTACTGTACCGTTTTGTCAAAACGTTGGGACTTGGGAGCTGCTGAGTTGGTGATGGGCATGGAAAGCCCCTAACTCTAAGAAAGGGGGATTCGCACATCCACAGCGTCGCGTACCTGACCTTCGGGACAAGGAACGGGGACAGCCGCCTAATAGATAATACTTGAGTTGACTACAACTACTATACTACTAGTAAAGCAGTTCTCTATGGTGGACGCATGCTAGACAGAGAAGCTCTATGTACCGTATAGTCTTAGTAGTAGTAGTATGTATTAATAGTTAGTAGCACTTACTTACATGCCTCCTTCCTGAACCTTTTTCCGTTTCTTCTGTTTTTCTTTTCTGGATCTAGTCTTATTTCCTTTTTTCCCTTTTTTTAATTTTTATTTTATACATTGTTCATTTTATTTTTCAATAATTAAAATCAAAATATAATAATAATAATAATAATTATCATCATCATCTTTATTATTATTATTATTATTTACTGTTTTACCACCGGATTTCAGAGGAGACAACAACAACAACAAAAAAAAAAAATCTATTATAATAATAAAAATAAACAGGCTCTCATATTAAGTACGACTGGATAAGATCCATCCATACCTACCTAGGTACCTACTAGGTATATATCAAGATCACGGAACCCCCTTCATCCATCCTACTAGTAAATTCTTCATTCATTCCTCATTCAATCACCCTGTCCTCCTCCTCCTCCTCTTCTTTCTCCTGTCGCCTTTCTCCCTACGTCGTCCCCCCTCTCATTCCATCTTCTGTACTTCCTAACCACTCGCAACCCTACCTATCATCTATCCCCCTTTCGGTGACGTTTACCAAAGCGCATTTCACCCTTCCTTGCGATACGTCCAATCGCCTTTTCCATTTTCCTTGACCCGGATCAAACGACCCTGCTTCCGCGGCACTACGGCCTGCAGTCTTTCTTCGAAGATCGACCTCCTTGCCGTCTGTTGCATTAGTCCGTCCCGTTTGGCCGGCGACTGGTTCTGATCAGATCGCGCTCGAAGTAATCGACACCTGATTTCATACGCCTGCTGCAGACCTTCGGACATTAGAAAGGGGAGGGAAGAAGCAAAGAACAAAAGAGAAGAAGGCAGAAGAGAAGAAAAATACCAATAAAAACAAGCCACCGTCCTTTTCGACAGTCCATACCGAACACCTCAGCATCTCCATCGCAAGGAGCACCCAGAAGAGAGGGAGAAATTCATAACAAAAAGGAATAATATCCAATTCGACCTGTCGATTCGAATTTGGGCTCCACCTTTGCCTCATTCTTACGGTCCAATTTCTCGGATCGTCAGCGTCGCATTCCTGCCCTACAGCGCTGCTTTTCGCCGCTGCATCAACAAGCTACCTATTCCCAAGCTCCCGAGTCTAGAGTCGGGGATATCTTAATAAGAGATTGTTTTTCCAATCTCATCTGCAGCTGTATCGTCATTACCATCACCGCCTCTTCTTGCTGAGCAATCTGTTCGATACATCGCGATATTTGCTATAGACGCACATAATTATCAATCCTTGAGGGATATATTTATCCTTCGACTGAATCCTCTTATTTTATATTTAATCATCCCGTGAGTTCTCCTTTCTCCCAAATCCTGCCTGGAATTCGTTCACCTTACGTGCCTTCTATCAACAACCAGTGACATTACGTCTGACCATGGCTCTTTGCGCAGAATCCACAATGATTCTCCGGGATCTGTCAGCCTTCAACATGGGGAGAGGCGCATATGATACTACAGGAGTGAAGAAGCCTGGTGCCCCTCCACCGCCACCATCCACCCGTTGAGACGTCAAAAAGCGCGCTTGTTACCACATGATACGGTTGCTTCTACCTTCCAGAGGACAAGAAGCTTCTTGTGGTTCCAATTCCGCTGCCCCCCTGGCGCCAATGGCAGTTTTGGGTTCACGTGTCTGCTACAATGTTGGTTGATCTTGGGTAAGTTGTCCCGCGTGGCACTCTTGCTGCTGTTTCATCACTGACAGACTCCTACCTAGACCTTGTAACACTACCTCTTGATACATTTCTCCTTTGCCGACTACCTCCGTTCTTCAGCTCTCGCATCCTTTTTTTTATTCTCTCCAATACCCTTCGACTTTGCTCGAATCCAGCGTTGGCGTTCTTTTCGACATTAGAAACCGTTGAACTTCTGTTTCTCCGCCAAATCATTTCGATCTATCTACAACTTTTAATCTGGCCGACACGAACAATTTCAGGTCCATGATCTGTACCATTAAAAGTGCTTTGTGTGTTTTTTTTTGTCCCTTTTCTTTTCGCGGTTCCATTTGTTTCAGGCGTTTGGCATAGACGGGAAGGATATTACATGGGATACATGGATTGATACCAAGACTAGATCTGACGACCTCGCGGTCACATTTCTTTTTCTCTTTTTGTTTTCTTTTGTCTCGCTTTTGTCTTTTTGCTTTCACTCAAATTGGATTTAGCATCATTGTGGGGCTCTGTGAATTTGTCTTTGCTCATGTACAATATGGACAGCACCTTTTTTTGGGAATAGAAGCAAGTGTGCCTTGTGTGTCTTTGGAATCCAGTGTATTCTGCGTGGAAGTCTCAGGATAAACTTGATTGTTTCGAGCTTTGACAATTTACCGTACTCTGAAAGTTGATTGATTCGTCCCTGAGTATCTACAAGCTGTTTGACGGCAGCATGCAGACCTATCTGCAGTCTGATTTGCCTGACTGATGTCCTCCATGCATTATCTTAGATTGTGAGTGGATCATTGGACCCTAGTCGAAAGTCAAGGTATTCGTCGTGCATGTGCTTCTGTGTCTTGGGCAGCTACCAGCATCTCTGGACGAATCATGCTGTGCAACGTTGGCATTCTGGAGATGACTGGGCGCTATACCACGGGGTATTTGCTATCTGGCAATGCTTTCAGGTGTTATTGGTGAGCTATGGCACGTCACTCCTGGGCTAGGTAGGTAGGCTGGTAGCCTGACCTTGTCCGGTAGTTGGAGAAGTAGGTACTTTCTACTTCGTGACTGTGTAGGTACCTGGGTATCTAAGATTGGGTAGGAGGTGAGTACTTGGCATGACCGTTTAGCTTCTAGCCAATTGCAATAGAAACTGTTGACTCTCCTTGACGGCATCTCCATGAATAGGTAGACGTTACCCACAGACACCAATGAGCCGGATACCCAAGAAGAAACATCCGGCCAGGCCATACTTACCTAATGTTAGGTAGGGGTGCCTGAGGTGTATGCAAAGGACCTGAGGCAGAGATATCCCGTGACTGCTCGAGCCGCTGGATGACTGCCGCTAAACCCAGTTTGGACCCTGGAGTGCCTCAACTCCATCATCGCTGACGATGGATGTCTCTCCGCCTCTCTGGGTACATACATTTGGAGGTTATCCACCAATCTGCCGGCCAACTGCTAGTTCCTGGACGACTCTGGCAATTGTATATTTGTCCCACCGCCTTTTCAGTTTGCTCACCACATTGCATCCTTATCATCAAAGCACACACTGCCAGGATTGGATCCCCTGCGACTCGGCTTATGTGCTTCAGGCAGCTCTGATTAATTACCATCTTACTCCCCAGTATTGCCGACCATAGCCGCCCGTTGCGAGCTGATTTCATCGATCGTTCAGCGTTCGAGAACCAGAATCCGTGTGCGAAAAAAAAGCACTCCTGCAAGAAGACCTAATAGCCCAATCGTTGGGCTCTACAAACCATGTCTGACTCAACGAGCGCAAATACCCCCAAGCCGAGCAGCAGCGTCAAGCTCGTCCTGCTCGGCGAGGCAGCTGTTGGAAAGGTATGGCGTGGGATTCTGTCCTTCCCATCCTTCATGCCCCCTCTCTCTGTTGTACACGGGTAACCCAGAGGACTGACTGTGTGCTCAACCGGCCGGGGTCAACAGTCATCACTCGTTTTACGATTTGTCAACAATGACTTCCAGGAGAACAAAGAGCCCACCATTGGAGGTAAGCAAGTGGACCTGAATGTGTTCGTTTTGGCAAATCTCTCCACGCTCATCACTAATGTCATGATTCTGCGGCATCAGCTGCATTTCTTACCCAGAAATGTTCCCTGCCTACCCGCACAATCAAGTTCGAAATCTGGGATACTGCCGGCCAGGAACGTTTTGCCTCTCTGGCTCCCATGTACTACCGTAACGCCCAGGCGGCGCTGGTAGTCTACGATGTTACAAAACCATCCTCCCTCACAAAGGCCAAGCACTGGGTTGCCGAGCTCCAACGCCAGGCAAGTCCCGGGATCGTGATTGCCCTCGTGGGTAACAAGCTGGACTTGACGAACGACGGCGGGGAGGCTACGGAGCAACCGCAGGCTGAGGTTGAACAGGAGCCTTCTGGTGCTGAGGGCGAGGAGACCGCCGGGGACAACCATGAGGAGCAGGAGACTACCCCTGGAGATGCCCGCAAGGTCTCAACACGGGAGGCGAGCGCTTATGCAGAGGAGGAAAGCCTGCTGTTTTTCGAGACCAGTGCAAAGACCGGCACGAATGTCGCTGAAGTCTTCACTGCAATCGCCAACGCGATCCCGGAGAGCAGCCTGAAGAGCGGACGCGGAGCCGGCGCGGGGACAGGCCAGACTGCTCTGGGAGCTGGCCGTCCGGCCGACGAGACGCGGGTCAATCTTGGGGATCGAGCAACTGCTACGGCCAAGGAGGGCTGCGCCTGTTGATCGGCCCGGATATGCTTACCCGCTCTGTAGTTTCTTCTTTTACGTCAATACCTTATTCTTGTTTAGAACGCAACTCAGCCTTCCGCATGATCGGCATACTTCCAAAGCATGCACTTGTTCTTCTAGTTCAGGGCGTCTATTTTCCTGTATTACTTAGTGATTGCTTCCCTATTTTTCAGCTTTGTTTGTTAGTCCTGTGTTGGTCTTGCGATCCACGACGTTCATTGTGATTCCTAGCGTGCGAACCAGTCTCTTGCCTTGAGTTAGGAATCTTGTATGGAGTACTTCGTGCTGCTGTGTTATTGAATGCGCATATTTGATATTTTTCTCTGGGGTTTTTAGCAGCGTACTGTCCATCATGATTAGGCCTACGTCCAAGGCATTTCCTACTTGCTACCAGTAGTAGATTGTCTTTTGACGTTGGATGATGATAATGATGCCTCAGGCGCCAAGGGCGAACAAAGTCACGGGATACGCGTTCCCCTAAGAGGGCAGAGGCGCTAATCCCACAACGGCTAGAGACAACACCGCTAAGCGAGGCGCCGAGACTCCGATCCCACACCCGCACGACCAAGCGCAAATTGTAGGGTAGGAACTCCGTTCAACCTCGATTATTTTCCCCCTCGACGACCAACTCCCCTCGCGACAAGGAACCAGCAGCACCAGCAGCACAGCCAGCTACCCGTCGCTCGTCTGCAATCATGGCTGCCATCAACAAGATCGCCCACAACTCGCCATCGAGGCAGAACCCCTCCGAGCTGGAGACTGCGATCGCCGGCGCTCTCTTCGACTTGGAGAGCAACACACAGGACCTGAAGGCCACCCTCAGGCCCCTGCAGTTCGTCTCTGCCCGTGAGGTAAGACTCGCCTGATTGCTTTGTGTTCCAAATCGCGTTCTGTGCCGTGTCAATTGCACCGCAAATCATATATTTCTCGAAGCGAAGAGTGAAACTGCCGGGCCTGGAGATGAGTGGTATATCTACATGTTTGGTGGTGATTTTTCTGTGCGGGAAATCAAATCAAATCATCCTTGGATGCGCGAATGAGATCCCCTGCCTATCTGAGAAAAAGAAGAGGAAACTGGAACTGGAAGAGTTGGGAATAAGGATACTGGTGTACCGGGCACTCGACACTGGATATTTTTATTTTTTATTTTTGATCGCGATTGACTTCATGCTTAAACTATGCCGGGTTATCTGACATGTATGGACTCTTTGACAGGTTGAGGTCGGCCACGGCAAGAAGGCCGTTATCATCTTCGTCCCCGTCCCTCTCCTCCAGGGCTTCCACAAGATCCAGCAGCGGTACGATTGAAAACCCACTCCGCAGCATTCGACGAATGCAGATACCTTCCCTCCTGCGGGATGAACCAGCCGAAACTGACAATGCATTCCAGCCTGACCCGTGAGCTCGAGAAGAAGTTCTCCGACCGCCACGTCCTCTTCGTTGCTCAGCGCCGCATCCTGCCCCGCCCCAAGCGCTCTGTCAACTCCCGCACCAACCAGAAGCAGAAGCGTCCTCGCTCCCGCACCCTGACTGCCGTTCACGACGCCATCCTCACCGACCTCGTCTACCCCGTCGAGATCGTCGGCAAGCGCACCCGCACCAAGGAGGACGGCTCCAAGACCCTCAAGGTCGTCCTTGACGAGAAGGAGCGTGGCGGTGTTGACCACAGACTCGATGCCTACGGCGAGGTCTACCGCCGTTTAACCGGCCGCTCCGTTGTCTTCGAGTTCCCCCAGAGCAGCGCTGCTGAGTACTAGATTTTATTTTCCTGTGTCAAAACCTCTTCTTCATGATCATGTGGTTTGGTTTAGGTAAATAAGCGAGTGCTTTGCAGAGGGGTCTGGTAGGATTCGTGTTGGGGGCGGGTTCATGAGAGAGAGAAGAGTGAGAGAAAGCAAGGAATGAGAACGGTGCTTCGTGTTCTACTTTTTTTTTCTTCCCACACGAAATCTGCCTTGATCATGATCCCTCTGCGATGGGGTAGCTTGGTCTGGTTCTCGGGTATCAAGGTTCCGGAAATGAAAGGTTGCGATGTGATAATAAAAAAAATCATGATCTACTGGTTCCGGGCTTTTTTTTATCTTTCCGGCGTGGTCAAAAAATACTCTTCCTTTTTTTTTCTTCATTCTTCTCGCCCGTGGCCCCGTACAAGACAGAAATCGTATCAGATTACCTTCGCGATATCTTTCATATATCCCCTCAATTCCTTAGGACACTGGGATGTAGTCTATTTACTTCGGGATAACCTAGCTCAAGTCCCGAATATACAGTAGAAAACAACAATCAAGCACATGAGCAAAACATGGTATCTATATGAAAGCAGCAAACTGGTACGGCCCCGACCTGCGAGCGCGGCCACACACAACTACGGCGCAAAATCGCCAGTAATCCTCCCCACCCCCAACACCATCCAATATGCCAACTCCCGCTTGACAGTGTCAGAGCCCTGCGACTTGCTCACGGACTGCTCCATCTGGTTCTCCGAGTCCCATTCCATGCGCACAAACACGGGGATCTCGAGGACGTCCTCGTCTGGCTGCAGCTGGTTCCTGGGATCCGAGGCTTTCCCGCTCCAATCCAGTTTCGTAGCGGGCTTGCCATTATTCTCGTCGTTATCACTGTCGCTGTTCTGATCATCACTGTCGTCGCTGTCGACATCGTGGGCTCGCTGTTTTCTGGCTCCCGTGGTACCCCCTGGTAACGTCCCTGGCACAACCTCCAGCACGACGGTCGTCCAGTTCCGTCCCTTGTCCCAGACCTTGCCTGCCTCGGCGACTTTCTCGGATCCGAGGTTGAATCCCCCGGAGCGAGACGAGCGCTGGTCTCCCGCCGCCGTGCCCTGCAGGGCTTCGTCCCAGACATCGCTGTTGGCTCCGATGTCGAATTGCGGGCAGAGGATGGTGACTTTGGTGGCGACTCGGCCTGGTGTTACCGACGGCGTGGCAAGCGTCACCCGGACGGGGTCGAACATGTGGTTTTTGAGCGTGAGAAGGAGCTGTATTGGCTTCAGTGGGGAGAGGGCGTCGAGGTTGGGGCCTCCAAGTGAGGTTGTGGATGAGGTTGATGGAAGGCCTGTCGCTGGTCCTAGAGGAAGGGGCTTGAGCGTCGGAAGAGGTATGTAGCTGAGGGCGATAAGTCGGATCCGGAATCGGGTCGACTGCGGCTTGAATTCGGGCTTGACGAGGATATGCTTGCATGATTTGCAGCGCTTTGAGCGTTTAGTGCGGAGTAGCACTGGCAGAGGCAGAAGGTCCTCCACAAATCGAGCATCGGGGGACTGGAACATGCGTTGCTCAATCGACGCGACGCCGTCCCAGCCACAATCTTCTGAGGCCATCCGCTCGATGATGGTTTCTTCTGTATCAGGAGCGGGCACCTTGAGGCCCTCGCTGGTGGTCAGAGCTTCTCTCATGACTGGAGGCTTCGACTTAGGTTTCTTGTTGGCTCCATAAAGATTATTCAGTCTTGACGACGCTGCATAAAGCGACATGATACGGTTCAGAGCACCAGGGGAGGCGAACCCGGGTCCGAAATCGGCCCCAAAGGGGTCTGCGGGTGATGTGGACGTTGCGGCTATCTGATCTTTGTAGAATGCCTTGAGTGCAGAAAATCTCGCATCGAAATTCAGAGGAGCCGCGGGCTGCTCGTTAGATGTCGTAGATTGACCGTCTCGGCTCTCCTCAGGTGTCGGGAATTGGTCATCGACCGAGGAGTATATGGACAGCGGGGACTTGAGCTCGCCCACGGTTTTGGACATTTGTCTCCCCCTGGAAGAAGGGTCCGTCATTTTTGAAAGCTGGGTACGGATGTTCGTAGGTTTATCGAATTTGATGCCGATATCCAAGGTTGTCCACATGCAGTATGCACAGGACAGCACCCAGGGCCCCTGCTGGCTTTCACCTCCTGTGACATTCTCGAGAGTGGTGACCGCAAGGGGCGCAGTGCATGCAGGGCAATTGAAGCAATTCCTAGCACATCTAATAGCAGAAGAGCTCTTTAGCAGGGGATCTTCGACTAACAAAAGGTCAAACGCGGGGCCAAAGTCCGCTCACCGATTATTCTCGCTCCGAACCATGCTGCTCGGTGTTTCGAACAGGCAATTGGGGCAATACCAACATACAGTCTCTTCCGTAATGCATCGTGGGCATTTGATCTGATGGCAATCTTCACAGTAGAGTAGCTGTTCCGGGGGGTACAGGGAGAAGTTGGAGCGTGGGGATCGGGGATCGAATGTCTGTTCCTCGTCGTCGCTATCCTCAGCTCTTAATGGAGCTGTTTGCTCTGCCTTGCCCTTCTGCGGTGATTCGCGCGATCTCCTTTTTCTGGACGGATCAGGGATGGGCGTATCCGCACACGGGCACGAGATGTAGGTATAGGGGAAAGGACGCGACATGTTTAGGATAGCAGGGGTGTGTGTGTGTGTTTGTGTGTATCGGGGCGCTCGAGAGGATGTCGTTTACCCTGAGGCTATCCTATACAGGAAATAATATCATAACATCATTCAAGAAACACCTTCGTTGTATGCCGACCCGAGTCTAGGCGACAATTATCTGTCAGTGTTGGGCAAACAACGAAGAGTCCAGGGACGCACTCACGGTTGATTGACAACGCTCTCGGTAGACGAGCCTCTTTCAATGATTCCTTCCAGTCAGTGATACCAAAACCTGTGAGAATCCTCAGATCCAGATTTCTTCAGTCAACACAATGGTCGCTGAAGGGTCTCGTGGAGATGGTGATGTTTTTATCGCCAACGCGAAATTGCGGAGACTCCGCGGGATGGAAAATCCAATCGACGTCACCTGTGGATGAGCTCTGCATTGCACATCTGCTCGTCCTGACTCTCTCTTGGCCTAATTGCGGTTTGTGAAGCTACTTTCAAGGCCAAAGAATGCTCTAGAGCTCTAATCAATCTCTAACCATTCTCAACCCATCATGTCACTCCGCCATCTGTCCCGTCGAGTGGCACTGGCCCAGCCCTCATACATTGCATCGAGGACCTTCGCCAGCCAAACTCCAGGAAACCCAGTCTTTGAGGTGTTCAACCGCAAAGTGAAACATCTCCAGAAAGATCGCGCAGCTCGCAATGTGGAAGAAAGCCGAAAGACAGACTACATCAAAGATGAGGTGGCCATGCGGTTGTGTGAACGGTTACTGGCAAGCTCTTCTTCTCCGCTTACTCCCCTCTCATCTGTAGCTAACCTTCAGTTACGAACAGGATATCAAGCGGGATTTCCCCAAAGTCCTCGATCTAGGCGCGAACAGCTGCAACATCGCCCGTGCTCTGACAACGCCCAACCCCGACCCCAGCACACCAACATCTCCACCGCTAGCAGACAAAATCTCGCAACTGACCTGCATCGACACCTCGGAAGCGCTCCTCTACCGGGACGCCGATGAGCCCGTCACCAGCGGAATGAATGTGGAGCGGCAGGTCGTCCCGAATCTCGAGAGTCTGCCCTTCGAGCCTAACACCTTCGACGCCGTGCTCTCCTCCCTCTCGATGCACTGGGTCAACGATCTCCCATCTCTGCTGGCACAGGTGAACACGATCCTGAAACCAGACTGCCCGTTCATCGCGGCCATGTTCGGCGGCGACACGCTGTTTGAGCTGCGCACGTCGCTGCAGCTGGCGGACCTTGAGCGGCGGGGCGGCGTCAGTCCGCATGTGTCGCCGCTGGCGGACGTGCGGGATGTCGGCGGGCTACTGAACAAGGCCGGGTTCAAGATGCTCACGGTGGACGTGGAGGATATCGTTGTGGAGTTCCCGGATACGTTTGCGCTTATGCAGGACTTGCAGGCGATGGGCGAAAGCAATGCCATCTTGCATCGGGAGCTGGGACCCATCTCTCGCGATGTGCTCTTAGCGAACGAGGCGATATATCGGGAACTGCACAAGGAGGAAGGGTCGAGAGGGATCCCGGCTACGTTCCGGTTGATCTATATGATTGGGTGGAAGGAAGGCGAGGGGCAGGCTCAGCCATTGCAGAGAGGCAGTGGAGAGATCAATCTGAAAGACATCCTTGGGGGTGGATCATTCGAGAGACCATAAGATGCCCTTCTGCCTGGAAGATCATTTATCAAGCAATATGTATGATATGAAGGTTGCGTAAAATCTAAAATGGATATTCGCACAGCGCAATGTAAAGTAAGCTGAACGCCCAGCTCGGAGCCCCTAGTTCGCTGCAATCCCTAGAAGAGATAGGGAACCACTATGGCTCCTCCAAGTCAATCCGAACGTCCTCCCCAGTCCCACACCACACTAGACCGTTCTCCGATCCGTCATGACTCGAACAATCGACCCGGTACCCGCAATCTCAACCAATTTCTCATGCCAGCTCAGAAGCACACTCATCTGCTGACCGCCACCTCCCTCGCCGAGATTACGCGCCTGGATCTGCGAGAATCCAGTGCTCTGCGGCGACATCGACTTATGGGGCGACTGCACGCCGCTACCGGGGCCTGGAGCAGCCATCCCCTTGTACCTGTGACCCGTCAGCAACTCCCCCCCCCTCAAATCGTCCCGCACGATAGAACCGCAGCCATTAACGTACAGATACTTCATCAGGCAGTCCGCTCTCTCCGACCCGCCGGCCCCGCCGCACACCCCCTCCAACACGCGGGTCATCTCCCCCTGCCGGATCCCCTGCAGCACATCCACAACGGTAGCCATGTGCACCTCCTTGGCGCGATCGTCTCCGCCCAGCGGCGCGGTGTCGAGCACATGCCGCAGGGCGCCTTCGGGGTCGCCTCCGCGGAGCAGCTGGCGAACTTGGGTTGCGACGTTGGCGGCGTCGGAGGATGTCTCGGGTGGGGGCAGGGTGGAGGGGAGGAGGGTGTCCATGGGGAAGCTCACGGATGACTCCGGATCGAGGACATCGATGTTGATTGTGCGGTAATTGAGTTGGGCCATGGTGTGCGGTGGTGCGGTCGTTGTGGACACGGGGTAGTGGTTGGTGAATTCAACAAGGAGAGGACCTCCGGGGAGCTATTGATCAGCTTCTAGCAATCGGGAGATAGATTGAATAGTCAGGGACTATGTGCTAGCGCAAAGTATGTCATTATTTGCGAGATCTGTAAAGTGTCGGGTGGGATAAATACCCAGTCCAGCGCCCACGGGAGGGAAGCGGGGAGAAGCTTGAGAGTGACGTGATGCGAAGAATGGGATACAGGAGAGATATGGATGCGCCTCCCTAGAATGAAGTCGAAAACAGACCGTGTAATTAGATTGGAATATGCGTGAATCAAAGACAAAGGAGGAATTGAGCGACACAGAGGGAACTAGCAGGCAAGATGAAGTTGACGCCTGTCAACGATGGGAGATGATGCGGCGGTGCGGAGAATCGGCCTTGGAGCCTAAGGCAGGAATCAGCCCCTTATGATTGTCTTTAACTTCCTCTGTTACTACTACACTACTACTTACTCATAAACAACATCTTGAAAATCTTGGTTGAATAAGTACAGAGCTGCAACCTTGCACTCATTTTGCTCTTTTACTCTCATACAGGCCTTCTATAAAGTCACAAATCGCTCAAAATAACAAACAGCCAACAACGCCGGTCATCTGTCTTAAGAACAGACGATGCAGTATGGAGACAGGAAACAACAGTAATCCTCCCATATGTACAAAGTGTATGCTGATAAATAGAATCATGTCGTTGTTCACGTATATGGTGCGAGGCCGTATCCCAGAAACAAACCGGGGAGCGGCCGAAGTTCGTATAATAAAATCATTAAGAGGTCGTAATAGTGATTGGAGGCACCACGACTGGTGTTGGTGGTGCCTTGGACGTATGCTGTTGCTCTAGATCGGTCCAGGGAGATTCATCCTCGTCCGGATTGGAGTCGTCTTGCTTTCCGTTCCGGCGAAAGATACGCCGGCTGAAACGTTTCGCAGGTCGGACCATCGAAGAAACCATTCTCTTGATGACGCTGAAAAGTTTGCCAACGGGCCGCAGGATAACCAAAACGACTCGGACAACGACATCAATCGCGATCTCCACTGGCCGGTCGGGCGTCAATCGCAATACCACGGCCCATGGTAGACAAGCAATGGCGCAGATGATACAAACACCCCACTGAAGACCATCGAGGCGAGTGACACCGAAGGCTGCACCGCCGACGTAGATGATCATGACCTGGCCTGCTATCATGATGCAGTTGATGCCCAGAAACCAGTAGTTTCGGAACATTCCCTCGAAGATATTCAGCTTGTTATCAAGCCTCCGGTTGTTAAATTCGTTGAAGATCTGCATCCACACGAAAGTGTTGAAGACGATGGTGTCAAGCTTCAGTTGAGCATTGTCGCCCAGATGGCCACTAAGGATTTTGTCACCCACAAAATAGAGCATGAAGGTAACGGCGAGCTGGTAAATAGCTTGTCCAATGATCATCTTCCACATGATCACGGTGAACAGCGATGCGCTCTTCGGGACAGGTTTGCGGTCGAGGATCTTCTCTGTGGGAGCATCAGTCGCAAGTGCCAGGGCCGCAAAGGTGTCCATGATCAGGTTGACCCAAAGCAGCTGGACTGCTGTCAAGACACTTCTGTTGTCTTTGCTGTAAAGGGAGGAAACAAAAGTCAGGACGACGGCGGTGATGTTGACGGTGATCTGAAACTGGAGGAATTTGGCGACGGCATCATTGACGGCTCTGCCCCAGGCAATTGCCGTGACGATAGACTTGAAGTTATCATCAAGGAGGATAATGGAGCTGGCCTCCTTGGCGACTTCGGTGCCAGCAATTCCCATCGAAAAACCAACGTCGGCAGTCTTCAGAGCTGGACCATCGTTGGTGCCATCTCCAGTGACGGCAACGGTTTCGCCCAACTTTTTGAGCCGTGCGACCAAGATCCGTTTATCTTCAGGCGAAGAACGGGCAAGGACTTGTAGGCGGGGAATGACCTCGTCCATCTCACTGTCGGACAGCTGACGGAACTTGGGACCCTCCATGACAATGCCGTCCTCGGTTTTGATGCCGCAAGACGATGCAATAGCCGTGGCTGTTGCAATGTTATCACCAGTGACCATCTTGACCTGCACACCTGCCATATGGCACTTCTGAATTGCAGCAGGCACCTCAGGTCTCAAAGGATCCTGGATTCCGACAATACCGACCCAGGTCATGTCGCAGAAGACATCTTCAAAACGAGCAGCCGACGAGTCATCATCTGCTAATCGAGCACCCTTTGGTGGCCAGCTGGGGAAGTCTCGGTACACAAGGCCAATAGTCCGAAGAGACTTCTCTGCATATGAATCAACGGTACCGAGCATCTTCATCCGGTCTTTCTCGGAGAAGGACTCTGTCATGACGCCACCTGTGGACGAACTCAGATCAACGATCTTTGATGAGCACGCGGAAACCATAATCTCGGCGGCTCCCTTGACAAGAAGACGATAGCCAGCGGTATGATCACGGCAAACGACACCCATGCACTTGCGGGAAGAGTCGAACGGGATGAGCTGGACGATCTCCGCAGAGGCACGCTCCGTAGTCACATCCATGCCAAGGAAGTCCTTGGCCATCTGTAGTAGTGCCACCTCCGTTTTGCTGCCAATGAATTCCTTGGCACCATCTTTCTCTTCTTCGAAAGCGGTGGAGTTCAGCGCAATGCTCTTGATGATCAGGTCGCGGATGGTGGTTGAGCATTGTTTGAAGAGCTCGGCTACGGTTGTCGAATCGTCGTCATCTTCCGTTCTGTCCTGACTGAAACGTTGCCCGGTACCAAAGGTACCTGCGACGACAGTCATCTTGTTTTGAGTCAGAGTACCCGTCTTATCGGAGCAGATCACGGTTGCATTGCCCATGGTCTCGCAAGCACGAAGCACACGGACAAGGTTGTTCTCCTTGACCATCCGCGTCGTGGCGAAGGCGAGAGCAAGTGTCACGGCCAACGGAAGGCCCTCTGAGGGAGTGCTTAGCTAGATGCAGGTGCATGCGACAGGATAAGGTACGAACCAGGGATTGCCACAACGATCACAGTGACCGCAACGATCAGAATGTCGACGAATTCTTTGCCCTTGACGGCAGGACTGCCAGGGTTGTTCGAGAGATTAGCGACAAATCTAAAGAACAAGGCGAAGAATAAGACGATTGCCGCGCTGATGATCATTAGTAAGAATTTTGTATCTGAAAGCGATGATGCTTACCTGGAACCAAGCCATCCGATCCAATTGGCAAGCTTTCCCAGCTTCACCTGGAGAGGGGTAGGGTCATTCGTCTCTTGCAGAGAAAGCAAGATGCGTCCATAGGACGAATACGGTCCGACACTGGTCACTAGGTATGTTCCCACGCCCTCGAGGACTTTACTGCCTGAGATCATGAAGGGGTCGAGTTTCCTCGAGCCATTTCCGTTTACAAGGCGCTGCCAGACTTCGTCTCCATTGATCTTCTTCATCTGGTCCGATTCTCCAGTGGCGGAAGACTCGTCGCATTTGATACCATGGCCAGAGATGAGAATGCCATCTGCTGGGACGGAATCTCCTGGTTCCAGATGGAGGACATCACCGACCGTGATATCGAAGATGGAGATCATAGCCACTTTTCCAGAGCGGACAGCTTTGACTTCCCGGTCGTTATTCTGTAAGCGGATTAGGATATTATTCATGGATATCAGACTGGATCACCTACCCTCTTGTTCAGCTTGGCAAACTGGCGCTCCTTTTGCCAGTCATTTGCGGCGGTCACGACCGTCACAATCAAAATGGCCACACAGATAGCGACACCCTCAATCCAGTCCACTCCATGTCCAGCATCGACAGTCTCGTAGATGCCTAGAGACAGAGAGACGATAGCGGCGATTGTGAGCAGAATGATAATTTTGTCGTTGTAAGCCTGCCAGAGTAGCTTCAGAAACCCAGTAGACTTTCGAGCAGGTAGCCTATTTTGGCTGAAGATGCGTATGCGATCTTCAAATCTCGACCCACCATTTGCTGCTGTCGTTGCATCCTGTGTATGGGAAAGTCCCTTGTCGGAGGGAATCGCTTGCTGGAAATCGATCGAGCCATCTAAGAGCGTCTCGTCCTCCGAAAGACCAGACGTCAAATTCGTCCGCAGACCCCTTTCTAACCCACGCAGGCCTCCTAGCGCCTGGAAAGCGGCCAGGGACTTGGGGTTCAGCATCTTGTTCAGCTGGCCCGGCGAGAAGGCAAATTTGTTGTTTTTGACAAGGAAATCTTGCTCATTTCGAGGATCCGGGGTCAGGGCACCAGAGAGAGGTACATCATCGTAGGCTTCCCTCGACACCAGCATGGTCACATCCGACCCGGCACGGGATCTTGTGATCGTATCTGAAGCTGAGGCGAAGGACTCAGATCGCGGACGTAAGGTGTCCCCATCGATCGAGCTCGGGGTTCGAGGGACTTCATGTTGCACCCTCAGCCGGTTTGCATCCACTGATAGGGGGATATCCAGCGATAGCGAAGGTTGCTCTGAATGTAGAGAGGAAGAACGCGATCGCTGTCAGTGTGTCAGCATGTGTGTCTTCACCACGAGGCTGGAATGCCGGACTGTATACCTCTCCATGTGGACCGACTGCCTGAGGGCTCAATAGCCCGTCCTGGCGGTTTCCACCTGGCGTCAGCATGGTTGGGCCGACACGCGTCTCAGGTTAGCAGAAAGGTATGGATAGTAGTATGAAGGTCATGAATTTAGATATGAACAGTGCAATGAAAGAGGGGCCCTCGTCATTTTATCGTTGGGGATCGTTCAACCTCTCTATATTGAGCCAATCACGGATCAAGAATCAGACACAGCCACCTTTTGGGAAAGATTGATAAACCATCACTCAAACTCCCCCATTTTACTACAACTGTTCAATGGGAAACTTCTGACTACCTGGAGCCTGCCTGCTCTCAAGGCATGTGGGTTCAGAATGAGGTGACTTTGATCGATGCCCAGGGATTTGGCCCAGCACAGCCTGCCTTGGTCAAACCAAGACAAAAATCAATAGGAGGAACCTTGTCTCGGCCGCTATAATACAGAAACAAGAAGGGTAAATACTCTGTTCGAAACTTCAGGCCAAAACATGCTCCATAGTCCCTCAGTCCGCATCCGGTGCCACGGACGAGTAAGTCGAGCGGTATAGACGCCAGGGGTTTCACACATCCACACCTCCCCCAACCGCAAATGCAGCACTCATCGGCGCCTACGAAACAATCCCAAACGCTCGAACATCGAGACGAGTGTATGGCCGAGGCAAGAATCTTGATGCAATGAAGGACCAGTGACGCGCAAAGCGGTGCGAAGCATATGACCGGTTCGTCAAATCAGCTCATATCGTCAAGAGCCAATCCCTGGAGCGATGGGCAAATTCCAGACAATTCACCCTTCGGGGATGATGAGCGCATCTGGATTGCTTCTGGAGCTCTAAGTGGATCGATCTCTGCCGCCAATTCACTATTGCTTGCTGCGCCTCTCTTGGCTCACTGCTGCTGCTGCCCTCCATCGCGCAGATGGAAGAAACTTGAACGACCTTCTCGTCTAGGCATTGGAGACTAGGTTCTGCATAATTTGCATTCCGCAGGCGACAACTAATCATCATTTTCGCTGTTCTTCAGTAGTGCTGACTTGACCTGGCGGCTCGCTCGATCTGTTGCCAGTTGACATCCGGATCAGTAACTATCGAGGGGGGTGGCGCTGAACGCCACACTTCAGTGACCATGGGACTCTCTGTGGCTGATGGCCTCATGGAGATACCCGTGGACGGCTGGGTTCGATAACCTGCTCAAACGTTAATTAATTAGTTAGATAGGATTGACTGGTAGGTTATCTCGAACTTGCAAGGGGAGAGCAAACCGCTCAGCTTAGCGCTCGCAGCATCGCAAATTACTCAGGGACCCAAGTGGATCGATCTGTGGCGCAGATGTGGCGGTGGTGGCTGGTGACTATCATAGTGGTAATAGTGAGAGTCAGAACTATGAGGTGATGAGGCTTAAGAATCACAAGATTTGAGCTTGTGTGGGACTGAATAATAATGGCGATGATAGTGGAGAGAGCAAGGGGGGATAGAAACCAGGATAGATAAATGGAAAAGAATTCAGAAGCAGAGGACGAAGTAAGGTATGAGAGACTTTACTTCTGTCGGTCCTCCAGGCAGCATCATTATTCTTTGGTGCTGTATGTGTAAGGTATTGTCATATACCACCAAGAATACACTTTGTTGGATAGGCTGTAGCAGTGTTATTTTGGTATTACAAATACAGACTGCATCTTGAGTACATCTCACCGCAACCTCGCTCCGAAAGGTACTTAAGAAGATCACCTGTGCCCTGCACCAGACTTAGTATACCGGAACTGGATAGCAGCTTAGACAGCTGCATGCAGACTACCTAGTTGGTTCTATCATGCAGGCGAGTCTTATTCCAGCCTCTGATGAGGACTCTCATGACTAAATGTTTATAGTTTTGATTATATCTCCAAGCCACCACTAGCTAGCTGCGTGGTCGTACAAAGTATACATAACTAAATCCTCGGTACCCGTCAGCAGGGTGACTGATGAGAGCCTCAACGCCGCACCAAAAGGGTGCATTGGAGTTAAATTCCTAGCCGCATAAGCCATAAAGCTCAGAAGCAAACGAATTGCCGCCACTGAGAGATGCTGGATCTCATAAACAGTCAAAGTCATTGTCCGCATCAGCATGCACCGACAGCTCGGCATATCGATTACCCAGACCACAGAAACACTGTCTTGACCGTCCAACCTCATCATCTTCCGCCTCCTTCCGGCCCAGAACGTCTTCCATAGCCCACGCAATACGCTCAGCCCCCAGCCTCGCTCCTTCGAGGTTAGGCGCTGCAGGGCCGAGACGAAGAGAAGCCAGCCTCCCCGTCACGAACAGCGGCACACCGGGTTGCCACATGAGGTCGTCCGTGATGCATGGCAGCCCCTGCTTCGTCTCGATGGGGTAATCACGGTGCATCCGCTGCAGCAGCGGCATCTCCTGGACATCGCACTTCATCCCCGTTGCGAAGTAGATGTAGTCGATGGGAGGGAGGTCTGGGATCGGGGGGTCGGTGGTGAGCCGCCACGTCTGGGTCAAGGGGCAGTACTCCTTGTCGCAGATGACGGTGCGCGTGTGGATGGACACGCGGTTTCGGGCTGCGTGCTGCTTCACGATCTTCTGGTACCGGGGCGTGATGCTGCCGCCGTTTCGGGCAACCTTGATCATCTCGAGACGTTCTGGCGCGGTCAGTCAGCATTGAATGTATGTTCCAAAGCGGCAATATTGGGCAGCGAGGACTGACCATCGTCGGTGTCGGCGGACCAGAAAGCGGCCTTTTCGTAGTTCTTGAACTTGCCCACCCAGGTCAATCCGAAGTCAAAGTGTTTCACTACGCTGGTTAGCATCATGTGCAGTATCCATCTGCTCGCCCCAGTGGACACTCGTACCTTTGAAATCCGACCTCATAATAAACCACACCTTGGTCACACCCTTCCGGACAGCCATATCTACGATTTGCGCAGACGACAGCCCCCCTCCCACGACAACGACGTTTGTCTCCTCCCTCTGCTGCATCTTCCTCTTCACATTGGGACTAGGGAATGCGCGAATCTCGGTACTATGGCAGGCGCCCATCCGCTCGTCTGCGGACAGCTCAAAGGGCAGCATCTTCGTCTTCCCCGGCCCGATAGCCAGCACGACAGCCCGACTATAGAACCTCGATCCATCGCTCGCAGTAACAGTGAAGATCTTCTCGTACGGTGAGATCTCATCATCGTAATCGTACTGGATATCCCCAACCTCCCGCTGGAGGATCATCCCCGGCGCATTCAGCCCGTACCGCTCAACGATACTCGCACAATAATCCGCGAAAAGCCCCGTCGACGGCGAGAAGTAATCCTTGCGATCTCGCTCATCGATCTCGGTCTCCCCCATGGCTCTGTATCCATCAGCCCACTCTCCTTCCCACTCCGCTCCCACAAAAAGGGGGGGGGGGGAAAGTAGAAGATAAAGAGAAGGATACTCACACAGCCCTCGCCCTCATCCTCTTCTTCCTCTTATGCTTGCTCACTTCCTTCCCCACACACCCACCAATCTCCCACAGATCCGCCTCGCGGCCCGTCTCCCGCGCATACGCAAGCATCCCGTCGCGGTCCCCGGGATCCACATGGAAGAACATCGGACTGCGCAGCTGCGCAATCTCAAGCGTCCGGAACGCAGTCTCCCACCGCTGCATCCACCGCTCGCCTGTCCCGTCGAGCACGAGCACAGAGACGCCAGACTCACGCCGGGCACCCAGCCGCTTCTCCCCGCTCATGTCCGTATCCATGTCCACCGAGGATGGAGACAGGGATGACGCCAGCGACGGCACAGAAGACGCCGCCGATATTGATGCTGGTGCTCCGCTCGCGCTCGACGAGTCGCTAGTTCTGCGCTTCGACGCGTGCGCACGCCACGGCTCCGCCCTCACGCCGTTCAGCTTCCGTCGCTGCGCCTGGACGAGTGCCATCCGGCCGCTGTGCTTGTTGATCCAGTGGTAGCGCTGGTGTTCTTCGTCGGTGAACATGGCGGATGGGGTTGGTTCGTGGAGGCGCGCGGCGACGGCGAGAGCGCAGGGGCCGGCACCGATGATGAGGACGTCGTGGAGGGGGGGCATTCTTGGGTTGGTTGTATGGGGATGAAGGTGTAAGGTTGTTGGTGTTTGATAAAATGGATGGAGGAGAGTAAGTTGGTGAGGTAGTGTATGTGGATGGCCATGATGGGGTGTGCTGTTCTCGTGGATCATATATGTATGAAGTTGGTTGTGGTGGTTGCTGGTATTGTCCACCCAGGTACTTGGATCCCAAGGTCCTTGTTGTGCCGCTTGTGCCTGTGAGGGGGAGGAGGATCATGATGATGATGATAATGATGTGCCTTCATACGGGGACCCTGGGGGTGATAAGAGGGACTCAAGCGACATTGGCTATTGTGAAGATCGCTGGAGGACTTATCGACAGGATGAGCTGCTCTTTTCTCATAACTATAATGATGGTGGTCAGTCTAGCTACCATTTTATCACTCAGGCAAGACATATCAGAAGTAGAAATTACATTACTATAGTCATAGATACAATGAATTCTAGTGTCAATACATCACTTGTGCCATTTCTTCTGCTTCTCCCCCGTTGAATTGGCTCGGTGTCGGGGTACGCCTCCTCCCTCGCGCCGATGCCAGGCGTCTTGCGGCCACACCCAGCCCCGAACTCGCTTTGCGTCCCGCCGCTCGCCAATCTGTGGCTCGGGAATCCATTTGTCCTTTCCCTCCGGCAGGATGCGCTGCCGGGTCAGTGCACCGGGTCCACCCACGTTGAGGTGAGCAGAGGGCTGAGACGGCAGGGGCACCGATTTGGACAGCATGAGCAGAAAGTACAGAGCCAGGCTGGCCGTCATCGGTACGTTGAGACCATCTGTCAAGTGCAGAGAGTCAGAGTCCGACGCGGGTGAGAGACGGTCATGGGACGGTGCCGGGGAATGTGGTTGGGTGAAGGAACCCGGCCGTAGTCCGAGTTGTTCGACATCCGCGGCTATGTTGGTGGGAATGGGTGCGGAGACCTCTAGGAAACCAAAGTACGGTACATCGTCGCCTTCATCGCATCCTGCTCTCACGCAGACAAGCTCGATCTCAGTGATGATGAAGCCGTACCGGCATGAATGCTCCCGCATGCAGCGCTGCAGATGAGCCAGTCCGTTGAGGTATTCCACCCGGCGATGGGGCGCTTCAAGGCGCATGCCCGTGTTCCAGCGATCGAAGCTCTTGACAATGCCCACTAGCCGGCCACGGGGCATACCTGAGCTAGTTTTCTCGGTGTCGGACGCATAGTTGGCCAGGAAATGTGGTCCCCCGGTGTTCTTGCTGTTCGAGGCGCGGGCGTTGGGTGCAGTGTAGAGCTTCAGATGCTCCGGTCCCTGGGACACTGCCAGCGCCGCATTGACCCGTGGCGCATACATGTCTCGAACAAGACTGACTAATGCAGATTCAGACTCTGGAGCAAGCCGAGAGCCTGGCACTACGACTGGCGGAGTCAGATGCGAGGGGATTGCGGTTTTCAAGAGCTTGGTAAGACCATTGATCGAATTGAATGTGGGCAGCGTGAACGACGTCCAGCTACGCAAATTCCTGATGTCCCACCAGAAGTAATCGTGCATACCGCGAGTAGGCACCACGCTGACGTGACGAACAAGGTTAATCGCCTGCACCGAAGAGGTCAGGTAGGAAAGTAAAGTCGTGGATTGAACGGCCACTCCCTCTGCGTGATGGGCCACCCTGACCGGCGATGGCTGCGCGCTCGGGACCTGAGCGTAGCCGTACGGCGAATTCGGAAGCACCAGCGCCGCATGGCTCTGATGGTGAACCGGCGACCGAGACCTGTCAATAGGGGGGGACTCGGGGTAGGACGGATAGACTACAATGTTTGGAGTCACGGGGGTCACAGGCGCAGATGGAGAAGTGTACTTTGGAAGGTGTCTATAGGTCGGGTAGCCATAACGAGACAGAGTGGCTTCATCAATGCTGGACACTGAGCCAGACCGAGAGTGTCCGCCAGAGATTTTGCGCTTGTGCGAGGGCGTGATGCTCACAGGAGATGCCAGCGCAGAGCCATTGTGAGAGCCGTACATGGGCGAGGTTGAGGCTGGCGACACCAATGGTAGGCAATCCGCCATCTCGATGACATTGCGCTGGATGATCTCGCGACGCCTGGGAGGGTATGGCAAGAAACCCGGTGGGTTTCGTGTATTGGATAGAACGCGCCGTTGGCGCTGGGGTCCGGGAGCCGGCGCAGGCTCAATCACAACGTCCTGCGATCTGATCTTTGGAAGTAGAGCGGGGCCATGCTGATGTCTAGGAGGAGAGTCGTCCCGTGGACTGGTTCCGGCAGTCATTGCAGACCATGGCGAGGAGTCATTGGAGTAGATGGACGAATCGGACGCGTTGCGGTTGTGAGAAGCTCCAATGGGCTCCACCAACTGCAGTCGAGGAGGCGTCATCGGCTGATAATAGGGATAGTCGAGAGACATGGTGTCGATATCCAATGAGGGAAAATAGAAGCAAGGTTCTTTTGTCTTCGCAACGAGTGATCAACAGATGGGTGTACGGAAGAGCCAGCTTCCTGAGACACGTCAAAGAGCAATGTGCAATGTCCACCAACGAACTGAAGGACGGAGGGAAGAAGAAGAAGAAGTGAGAAGAGAATGATGAACACTTGTTTCAGAGCGAAGGGCTAACACAGTCGAGTCATAATCTATCTGAGTTGAGGAGTTCTTGAAGCATTGAGACGGAGAATGTTTGGACATTAAATGCTCTTCGATCAGGAACCATCCGGTCCATGTATAAAAAAAGCATCCGACAGACAGATCCAGAATAGAACAACCTGAAACATGGAGGAGGCTCCAAGTTGACGCCAGAGAAGTAGCCATATTGGGTACTGAGGACTGCCAAAAGTGAGGATCTCGCAACACGGATTGCCGAATCTGCCAGTGAAGATGCACGAAACAGGCGAGATCATGGAGCCGTCCCGGCCAGGAACAGTGTTTCATCTGGCAGTCGCGCGTCAAAATGTTACTAATTTTTGCATCTGCTTCATTTCTTCAGGACTTGAACATGATCCTCACACATTCCTTGTAGGGAATGGCGCGACGTCGACTTGGAAGAAAAAGATCTATAATCGGCAACACTTGTGTTTCGTGCTATTCTCGGTAATTATAGCTAATTTAATGAAGAAAGTCGTTGCAGAGGGACGAGCGTAACGCCTGGACATTCGTCAGTGGGCGGCAAACAGATACAGAGTCAGGTACAATCGACTGGTGATACCTTTGGGGTGCGTGGCTCCTTGTGATGTACTGGTCTGAGTCCTCGAAGCGCCGGAGAGGAGCAGTAATTGCAACGGAAACAGCTGTTCGTGACACACAAGAACCATTTCGGAAGTGCCTCGATCGTCCACGTCGACATGTCCTGGTTTCAGGATCTATCGATCTTGCTCTTTTCTAAGAATACCCTCTTCTCTAGAGAGTTGCTGGTGAAGCCGAGAGCAGTGGATGTGGTCGCAGTAGGCGCCGGGCCATCCTTCACCTCGGCGTCAAGCTCGCTGAGTGGTTCACCCCTGAAGATGTGTGCAGATGAGCTAGAATGCCATTCTGGAATAGACAAATCAGCTGCTAGTAAAAAGAGAAATGAATCAAGTTTAATCAACAGTGTATTTTGAGATCGGGAGGGACAGTAGTAGTGGGATATTAAGGGAAGGAAGAGGAGCGCGGACCGCGAAGGTAGAGAGAAATGCAACACGGAGTATAGTAATCGCGAAGTGCATGCCATCCTACCCTACAGTGCGTACAGGGATGCGTAATCAATAGCACAAGGAACAGTTAGACATCGCCGTCAGAAACTAGGTTGTGGGTGATGAACAGGTATGCCGCCCATATGGATGGTAGAGTTATGATCAATGTTTGTCATCAAAAAGAACATGGCATTGTAGAGGTCGTAATAGCTCAATTAGAAGATATTATGGACAAAAATAAAAAAAATAAAATAAAAAAAAAAAGCCATCGCATCTGTTCATAAACCCGGAAGCATTCCAGTGCTGTCGGATGGCAAATCCCACTCGGATAGTATGATCCTTTCCCCTAATTTTCTGGGGGAATGGCGAATCCCAAAACGTGGTATTAAGATAAAAAAAAAAAGGCCAGCAGGATCGTCTGCTGCAGAACTCTATCAAGGTGCTGTATCAACACACCGTGTGCTGCCCGAGGGAAACAAGTAAACCGTCTAAAACTTTGGACATATCCAATAGAGAAGAGCGCAAATTCGGAGAAAGAAGAAAGTGGAGAGAAGGAAAATCATCACGTGGCAACAAGGATCTAGGCCTTGATTTCGTACTTTCGTCGGAACATGTCATCAACTTCGGTCAGGTAGTAGGTGCCGGGGAAGAGCGAGTCAGTGTTGCCGGAAGGCTTGAAATTCTTCTTCAAGTGGGCGTGTTCACGCAGAAGACAGACCTAAGAGAATCATGGTTAGTCAAGTTCGATAGCTGGAACGGGCGAGGGAAAGAAAAGTCTCACATCATCATAAGCCTGGGGGGGCAGGACAGCTCTGGCGTTCAGACGGTTGTGCAGATCCAGCTTCTCAACCATCTGAGAGACATCACCAACGATCTTCGCGCTGAACAAGGAGCTGGCAAGACCACTGCCGTACGAGAAGAGGCCAATGCGCTTGGGCTGGCTGGGGTCGAAGGTAACATTGCTGAGCAAGCTGGCCAGACCAGCATAGACGGTGGCAGTGTACATGTTACCGCACAGGGTGGCAACATCGAGACCAGGGCGCACACGCTCGGCGAAGCGCTTCTTGGTGAGACCCATAAAGGTCTTCTCAACGGTCTTGTCAGAGAAGGACTTCTCGTAGTCTACATCACGCACTTCAGGGGCCACTTCGGCGAAGGCAGGGTGGTCGGGGTTGGTGAGGTAATCATTGTAGAGCATGCGGCCGTACGACTTCTGCACCAGCTTGCAGGTAGGGGCGTGAAACAGGATGTAGTCAAAACGGTCCAGAGCAGTCTTAGTCTCATCGATTTCGACTCCGTTGGTGCCATTCTGAGCCTTCTCCTTGAGCACCTTCTCACGAGCGGCATAAGCCTTGTAGCAAGCATCGACGGCCTCGGTGTAGCACTTGAGGGAGAAGTGACCATCAACGACGGGGTACTCGCTAGTGAGATCAGGCTTGTAGAAGTCATAAGCGTGGGTGAGGTAGCTGCCACGGAGACCAGGCTCGAACACGATGGGGGCATCAGGACCAATCAGCATGGCAACAGCACCAGCACCACCGGTAGGACGGGCAGCGCCCTTGGCATAAAGCGCAATGTCTCCACAGACGACGATGGCATCTCTGCCATCCCAAGCGGACGACTCGACCCAGTTGATGCTGTTGAAGACAGCGTTGGTACCACCGTAGCAAGCATTGACAGTATCGATACCCTCGATGTTGGTGTTCCCATGAGGAGCGAACAGCTGCATCAGCACCGACTTGACGGACTTGGACTTGTCAAGAAGAGTCTCTGTGCCGACCTCCAGACGACCAATGGACTTGGGGTCAATGTTGTACTTGTTGAGGAGGGAGGAGAGGGTGGTCAAGGCGACGGAGTAGATGTCTAAAAAGCAAGAAGGATGATTAGCTCATGTGTTTCTTTGAGAGAGAGGAGGATCATACCTTCGCGATCATCACAGAAGCTCATCTTAGTCTGTCCCAGACCAATTGTGTACTTCCCCTCGCTCACGCCATCGAACTTCTCCAGCTCCGCCTGGTCAACACACTATCCGCATTGTCAGTATCTTGAGCAGGCATGAGGTTGATAGACAACCAAAGAACAAGAATTGGAAATGGTGACATACCTGGCTGGGGAAGTAGACCTCAATGGCCTTGATACCGATATTCTGGGGACGAGCAGACATGGTGGCGGTGTGTTTGTTTAAAGGGGACGATGTATTAAGATATGGAAGGTTTAGCACAGAAAGGGTAGTTTCTCACGCGCAATATGAAAATAGACAATTGAATAGAGAGAGAAAGTGAGTAGCTGGTGAAGAAACAACACAGAGAAGTGAAGCCTGGGGAATGAGAGAAGAAAAAGAGAAAGGGAGATGGAGAAGAAGAGAGGTACAGCGTACCCTTTTAAGTAGAAATACTGCTCGTAGATAATAATAATCGAAGCAAACGGCCGGATCGCCAGACCCCTCGAGAGGCACTTTTCTTTTTCTTTTCTTTTTTTTTTTTTTCTTTTTTTTTTAATTTTCCGCCGAGGCAAAACTGTAACTAATCCTTCTTAGGATTAGCGTCAGAGGAAGAAACAGCGCCAACTGGGTCCCCTTCCGCCACTATCCCCAAAACAGACTAACGGTGTGGGTCTTTTGCTGCTGCTTCACTGGAGGGGTACCTGTCGGTGCCTGAGGTTTCCAGGCTTAACAGTGGGCAGACTCTCAGTAACCACTGCGGGAGTGGTTAAGGCATCAACAGGGACAAACAACAGACAGAGGGGAGGAAGTATACCTACAGAGTACATACGCTGTATTCTCAAGATGCCCCTGATGGGAAATCGACAGGAAGGAGGAGGGAAAATAATATCCGCAGGATTCCAATTAGATGCAGAGGAAAAGGGGCTAAAGATGATTACAGCCTTCCGCTTGTCCGTTAAAAATCACTCTGCCTGATCAACCAACAAGTTCTTGTTCTCTTCATGATTCCATCCAAAAACCTCACATTCTGAAGTGTAGACAACCGGGCAGAGCTGGACACGTATACACACCCAAACTCCTCCAGTCACCCTTCGAATTCTTTTCAAATCAATCGCTTGTCGGTGTTCAATTCTTCGGTCTCTCATCACTGCATTTTTTATTATTTCATTGAGTTTGGTCATGCAGTGGTGAGCAAGGACTGCTCTAATTGAGGAGTAGTGTACTCATGTTTTCGCCGAACAATAGAGCACAGCTCCTCTTCTCGAGTCCCGGCTCCCGACAACCACCATGGCTATGCCCCCTGGATTCTGGTTCCAAGTGGGACGATTCTTTGTTTCAATTCAACTAGATAGCAGTAAATAATAACAATAATTCAGCTCGGATTACGCAAGTCGTGGCTGCCAACATGGATTATTTGGGTGTCTTCGTCACCATCAAGTACTTTGTAGATACACATCGATAAGATACCTAGCTCTTGACATCACGCATCTAGTACCGTAGTAGTCAGCCAATACCTAATGCATATCGCTCCATTTCTCCAACCGTATTCTGTCTATTTCCCTGCGCTACGATCCATGACTGCCGGGCTGCATACCTAGACTGCGTGTCCTGCCAAGCATGTTGATGTCCGAATATTTTCCTATCATCTTTCACTTTCAACAGCACACCTTTGGCTTCGAACATGCGACAACGGATTCTGATTGGGAGCATTACTCCTAGTAGGACTCCATCGTCTTCCAACTGTTATCACATGGCGGCAGTCTCGGAAGTCTGGAATGACAGGAAAGACAGGAAAGATGGGAAACGAATTATCAATCTTATCTTGTGGATCGATCCAGTCTATGCCTTTCCTTTAGCCTTCACAAAGCCACTCCATTTCCTCTGAGACTTTCCCTCGTTAACTCCAAGATGAGAACAAAGTGGGGATTCGTATTATTTGCTCGGAGGGATGCTGTAGGTTGTGAGTGGCACTCACTATGTCCAACAGTGATACACTGACGGGCGTCCTCTTCACTACCAAGGACATCCTCTAGGCCCCAGAGACACCTGCGACACATCTAAACCGCAGGGACGCATCATGTGACGATATTCCGTCGCATACTAGGTCCTCTCTAGGACATAGCATCGTCTCATTATTTCTTCGACTCACAATTGCAATTGAGGCCGGTGCCAAAGGGATACAACCCTATTCTAGGCTGAGCGTGGTTACTTCCACCCGGCTAGCCAGGCGCCTGTCAGTCTGATCGAGCTAGGGGATCTGTACGCGGACTCCGCGGAAGGCTATTGTTGTCTGTCCTGACTCCTGAGGGGTACTAGAAGAGGAGGGAATGTGCAGATTGTGTGCAAGAAGTTTGGGTTTGAGATGGTAGATGATGTTGGTCAGCTGAGAGAGGCGGTTATGAGGAGGACGTTCTATAGCGATCCATGTCCAGACTGTAGACAGGTCGAAGTATGCAGTCACTCTCGAGTGTTCCTGAAAATGTCTTGCTACGAATCTCGTATTATTTGAATTCACCTTCGCTAAGAAGTAAATAAATGATATATCGCCATTTCAGGGCGATGATATATAGTGGATAGCTGTACCAACCTCGTAGGAGCCTAATAAGAGCTCATAACTGAACCTCAACGAGAAGCGAAGCATAGACATGATGCACGGTTATAGGATCTTCTCAGTTGTGAGCTTTCAGCAACCAAACTCTTCGGAGACACTCCAATGTGTGAGTCCTCCGAATCCTCTGGATGCAGAAAACGTGTAGAAAATTGGTGGACATCAGGCGGGATGAGTGGCTTGCTGGCTCCATTCAGATGCTCAACACGAGCTCTGACAACAATCCCTTTCTCCAGATACGTCGTACGCGAGTTTCTCAAGAAGTTACAGTTGCTGATGTTAGCTGACGACCAGTGACTCCTGATTCCCATTATGAGATAGATAGAGCCTAGAAAGTGCCTGTGCTAAGAAAAGAGATCATACGCTGTTACCCCGGATTCTGTAGATGGAGCTTGCTCAGATAAACACTGGCAGGTAGGTGGGACTGTTTACCAATTCAGCCCTGGAATGAGTGCCTGTGAATGCTGAAGAATTGGAAATGACTCGGAAGAAGATAATAATGAAATAATGAGGTGATGATGAGTGTCAATTTGAATTGTTCTGCCTGCTTACCAAGGCATGCCGAGCGTGGGTCGCTGTCGCCTGCGCCACACTTCAGGACAGACAGTCTGGGGAAACTAAAAGGCCGATAGTCACTCCTTTTCCTCCCATCTATCTATCGATCGATCGATCTTCAACTCTGGATCTCTATCTTCATTTTTCATCCTTTTCTGTTGTTGTTCTTTCCCTGACCTATCATTATCTAACTTGTTTCCTCTTCAAATCCCTCCCGACGTAGGGGAGAATGTTGGTTACTGTCGCTCCTTTCCCATCCAGATCATGATCCCGCTGCGTCCGGCATCCGCGACGCTGTCCTTCTCCCACGGTTCTCTAGAGCCCCAGACATTCTTCAGCCATGACCAACGATAAGAAGTTCGATTACGAAGCACTCCCCATACCCACCTACGACGAAGCCGTTTCCTCCCGCCCAGGTTCCTCCCGCTCTCACCTCGGTCCAGATGAAGCCAGCGATGACGCGGAGCGACAGGGCCTGCTGCACGATGCCGATGGTAACAGCCACAGCGCAACCGGCAATGGAAGTCAGCGATCTCGACCTCATGGATACCGTCCGCCCACAGTCGAGTCCGTCCGTAATAGCCTAGATGACCTTGCCTCGTCGGACGGGGATTCCGCTCGAGGTTCGCTTGAGGACCTACAGCGGGAACTTGCTCAGATGGACGTCGAGGACGCAGGGCAACAATCGACATCGCAACGCTCCCGGTTGGGACAACAGTTCTCAAAGCGCTTCAATACCCTGAGTCGGACGCTCTCTTCGATTAAACTTCCCTTTCGCCGCTGGCTGCCGAATTTCCGATTCACGATCAATCTTGGCGAAGTTCGCCCGCACTTCAAGGACCAAGGATGCATCGTCCTGCTACGGGTGTTTGGTGTACTCTTGGTGGTCACCATTGTATATGTATTCTTCTTTTCGAATATCTTTGGCTTGAATTCGCGATTCACGATGGGCCAATCGTACAGTGCTGCCTCGGTGCAGAATTTCCTCCAGGGCCATATCAATGAAACGAATATTGCGGAGAATTTGCGAAAGGTGACAAAGTTCCCTCATATGGCCGGAACGGAGGGCAGCTATGTGCTAGCGGAATGGATCGAGCAGGAGTTCAAGAACGCCGCCCTTGACGAGGTGGAGATGGAGGAATTCCAGGTATATCTAAATTATCCCACCCAAGACGGAAGGAGAGTGGCAATTGTCGATCCGCCCGAGCTTGCTTGGGAAGCTGCCCTCGAAGAGAGGAACGAACAGACACCGGTGTTCCACGGTCACTCCAAATCGGGTAATGTGACAGGCCATCTGGTCTACGCGAATTTCGGCTCCCGGGAGGATTTTCAAGTTTTGGCCGACAAAGGGATCGATTTACATGGCGCCATAGTCCTGGTACGATACTACGGCACCGAGTCCGATCGAGCGCTCAAAATCAAGTTGGCGGAGATGGCCGGTGCAGCTGGGTGTATCATCTACTCCGACCCGGGTGAAGATGGCTTTCGCAAAGGTCCGGCATTTCCGGACGGACGATTCATGCCAGACGATGGTGTCCAAAGAGGTGCGGTAAGCTTAATGTCATGGGTCGTCGGTGATGTTCTATCCCCGGGATTCGCATCGACTCCCGAAGAAAAGAAACGGCTTTCGGTTGAAGAAAGCCCGGGATTGCTGGGCATCCCTAGTATTCCCATCGCCTGGCGCGATGCTCAGAGACTCTTGCAGGTTCTCGAGGGTCATGGTGCACCAGTCCCCGAAAAATGGCATGGTGGCGTTCCAAGGGTGAAGGAATGGTGGACGGGTGACGGGTCTTCTCCCAAGGTCAATTTGATGAATCTTCAGGATGAGGTGGAACGACAGCCTATCTACAACGTATTCGGCCGCATCATTGGGTTGGAACAACCCGAAAAGAAGATCATCGTCGGCAATCACCGCGATTCGTGGTGCCTAGGAAGTGCAGACCCCGGCAGTGGCACCGCTGTTTTCCTGGAAGTTGTGCGCGTCTTCGGTGAGCTGCGGACCTTTGGCTGGCGTCCTCTGCGTACGATTGAGTTCGTCAGCTGGGATGCGGAAGAATACAACATGATCGGGTCTACAGAGCATGTGGAAAAAAACATCGAACCCCTCCGGGATCATGCGTATGCTTATCTGAACGTCGACGTAGGGGTCAGCGGCAACGAATTCACCGCTTCGGGATCGCCACTTTTTCAACGGATTGTGATGCAGATTCTCAGTCGTATCGCGGATCCCATCACTAATGAAACGCTCAAGGATATTTGGGAGAAAGCTCAGAAAACATTCGACTCTCTTGGTTCCGGAAGCGATTATGTCGCCTTCCAGGACATAGCGGGGACCTCGAGCGTGGACTTTGGATTTACCGGCCAGGCCTTCCCCTACCACAGCTGCTACGAGAACTACGACTGGATGACCAAGTTTGGCGACCCCGGGTTTCAGTATCACAAAGCACTGGGCCAATTCTGGGCTTTGCTCCTCATCGATCTGGCGGACAATCCTATCCTGCAATACGATTTGCAAGCGTATGCGGACCACATGCAGACCTATGTCGCCGACCTCGTGGCTTATGCAAAGACCCAGAATGTCCCGGTGGCCCCTCCGCCATCGGAGGGTCATGCCATCCGCGAAACGTCTGTCAGCTTCCAGCCCCTGTTTGATGCGGCGGCCAAGCTCAAGAGCGACGCGGACGAATTTGAGAAATGGGCTCAACTATGGCGCACCACAGTCTGGGACGCTGGCGGTTTTGAAAACAACGTGATGGCTATCCAGCGATTGCGCCACAATGCTCGTCTGGGTGGCTTCGATGCACAGCTTCTGGACCGCGAGCAAGGCGGCGGAGTAAGTTGCCCTTCTCTTTCCCCTATTTCCCCTGTCTATATTCCCTTGACTAAAATATTTCTCAATCAGATCCCCAATCGCACGCAGTTCAAGCACGTCGTCTTCGGCCCTCAGCTCTGGTCCGGCTACGACGCCGCCACCTTCCCCGCCATCCGCGACACTATCGACACGGGCAACTGGACCCTGACCCAGGAATGGATCGATCGTGTCTCCCAGATTATCCAAGACGCGAGCAGTAGCCTGTTGCGTCATTAGCATTCCCTCCTTTCTCCCTACTTCCCTTTCTTCCTTCCTTCCTTCCTTCAGGTTTCCTTATTCCTCTCTTATGGAGAACCTAGACATCCATCTCTCTCTTCCAACCTTTCTACCTCTGCACCATCGACCATTTCACTTTGTACCTATACCTACTTTTCGATATCTATCTGCCTCCGTACATACTCAGCATGCCCATCTACAGGCGTTTACCCTTCCTACACCCGCCTCATCAGCAGGTATCGCAAATATATTTCTCAAGTCTAGCAACACCAGATGTCTCCATCTTCCATCTTCCAGATCCTGGCTCTTCACTTCTTCTTCTACATAACCCCCTCGGCCCCAGAAACCAAGATCCAGACAATCCTGATTCATCTGCACGGTTGTCATTCGTCCCCAAGTGACATACTCTCTTGTACTGTACATACGCACATCCATACATACTTGTTTTGGCATTGGCATTCTATAGCTTGTTTCTTATTTCTTTTACTGTTACTGTTAACTGCTACTGTTCCTTTTCTTTCTTTCTTTCTTTTCTTTTTCTTTGAGCCATATTTCTGGCCCATGGCGCAATCCAGATTCCAGCTCTCCGTCAGCCTCGACATCAAGGCTTTTCTTTTCCTTCCTTTTTCTTCTCTATGATACGTTTAGTTTTCTTTCTACGGGGCGAAGATAGTGGGACTCAATACTCAAATCCATAAGATTTCAGCTCTCCTGATTCCGGATCATGACTGATTCTGACCCTTCCCTTCCATTCCCCATTGACAATGTCCAAAAGAATTATGCTACAATCCAGCCAACGCGATCCAAATGCGAGAAGAAAGAAAAAGGACGAACGAGAAAAGGTCAAATGCTATTATGGTCAAAACCCCCCGTCTAAGGAAAGAGAGCGGAAGGTGACGAACAGAGACAAAAACAGAGAAAACAAGAAAAGAGACATGCTTCCACCCAAGCGCCCTGTAATATGTATGAATCCAATGTTATATATACAAAACCGGCCCCCAATAAAAAAAAACGTAGTAGTGCAACATCATTAGAATATGCTTTGTCCTCCGAGGCTCGTCGGTTCATGAAAAGCCTTCGGCTTTAGACGAGGAGGACACGAAAAAAGACAAGGAAAAAGAGAAAGAAGCTGCGATGCGTACCCAACATGTCCTTAGGATAAGGGGGAATTATCGTAGAGATAGGGGGAAAAGAAAAGAAAAAAGAAAAGCGCAACGAATAGTCATGCAGGACAGATGGAAGTGTTGCCTCACTTTCGGAAGCTTTCAACGCCCAGCGTTGGAGTTTCAACCATCCGGTCAGAGGGGACACCCTCATCGCGTCTTCTGGCAAAGAAACTATCACACTCGGTGACGATCTGTGCCCATTCGGCAAGCGCGCGCCCTATGTACTTGCTGGCCACGACCTCGTCGCTCGCCAAGGACTTGATATTCCGTCGGTCAAGTGTGTGAGACATTTTCATGCATGCTTCCGTTGACAGATCCCCGTGATATCCATTAGTTTTGGTGATATCTTCGGGACCGAGTGCAGATGCATAATCCGATATGGTACCGTCCTCATCCGAGTTGTCCAGATATCCCCGAAGTTGTAAGTGCAGCTGAGCCCCCACAGGCAGGCAGGGGATGTAAAGTCGCTTGTTCTTGCTCGGCCATTGCGGTCGGTCCATCCATTCCAGTGAAAACCGGAAAGAGTATGGCTGGTGTGGGGTCTTTGGCCGAGCTGGCTCCCCGGTACCATTCTGAAGTTGCCCCCGGCCATCAGAAACTGTAGTGTCGGAGCTTTTCGAATCCGAGTCCTCGGAGCCACTGCTCGTAGGTGATGCATCGTCGCTCGATTTGGAGCTGGAAGAGCTTCCAAACATCACCTTCAAAAGATTCCATCTTCTCTTCGGAGTTGGCTGAGTCTCGGAGGAGACCTCTTCCTTCTTTGAGCCCGCCGTTTGCTGAAGAGGTGCAGGAGGTACGACGCGGTCGAAAGAGACAAAGAGATTCGTCGGCGTGATGTGATTATCACACCGTATAATGATGATTCTGCGCCCCGGCGCCGGCGTACAGGGTGCGGAAGATAAAGGTGCCCTGAGCTCCTTTTCAGCGCTTGATTGGAACTCGCGGTAGTATAGCCATAACCGTTGCAAACGACTCCATAATGTCTCGTAGATTATGCTATACAGTTCAAGCGATTAGCATTTCCACGGATAAGTAGCATGAGACCCGACCGAAGGGGGTTTTTGTACTTACGAATCAAGTGGTGTTGGTTCTCCATTGAACCTACTTAGTCTCCAACACAGAAGACGCTGGAAGAACGCGCGTACCATCGGACTCCAATGGCTGAAGTAATGATAAAACAAAGACTCGTCAAGCAGGAATTCCAGACAAAGATCGACTTTTCTCTCCTCGGAAGCAGTCCAGGTGCCCCAGACGCAGAAAAGAAACGAAAACACCCTGACTTCGGTCAGAGAATTATGGCTCTGCATCATCTGACGACAGACCAATAGCCAGAATTTCCAGTCAAACAACTCCAGATCCACGGTCTGAGAGTACCGCGTGAGGATTGGAATGATCTCCTCGACGAAATCGCACAACAAGAAGCAAGCATTATGATCGAAGAGCGATGTCCTCTGCGCGGCGGTTTTCATGATCATGCAGAAGGACTCCGCGTAGAGTAGCCGTGCGCGATGAGGTTCCAATGAGGACTCCGAGAGAAAATCCCGCAGAAGGATGACCAGCCGATTCTCCGCCATTGAACGGTGGCTGTTCGCGGAACCTAGAGGAAGAGCGGAAACCGATGCGTCGGCGCCCTCGATCAAGTCGTCGAACGTGATTGCGGCGGCGGTATGAGTATTCTCAGGCATCTGTGGAGTCGACTGTTTGTAGAGAGTATCCTCCAAAACTACAAGGATCTGCGCATGCACCAGCAACAGGCCTGGTGCCAGGATACGGTTGGGTTTCTCTACATCCGTCGGCAGTGCATCAGCATAGAGAATATGGATATACTTGGCGAAAACAAAGAAAAGGTCCGTGTCCCGACCACACCATCTCGAGGCCCAAGGGCTCTGCCACTGGATCTGAGAGATACTTAGAGGAACATCAGGTTTCTGTCGGAGATATCGAACCAAGGGCGTATGGGAATGGAATGAGAGCGTGCGGAGAGCCTTTGGAAAGTTCAGGGCGAGATCCTGCGTGAAAGCGCGGAGGTTCTTGCTTCGGTCTACGCCTGATTCGGCCAGAATTCGTCGGAAGATAGTGGCGGGGGTATTCCATAAGCGTACGAGGATATCTGCCACACCTGGGCAGAAAAAGAATGCGTATGCACAAGCCTTTCCACAGAAGGCCACCAAGCTGGCCGGAGCATGCCTCATGGACATTCTTTCTACCACAAAAGCCATCTGAGACAGCAGATTCTGTACAAAGATATTTCTGATGTTGTGGTGGATGGACTCAATGAGAAAGTCGGAGCCGGAAGAGTCCGAGCTTTCGGAAATCGAGGTCGGGGCATGCTGCAATGAACTCGGTGAGTCGTCCCTAAATGGGGGCATGGGAAAGGGAATCCTCCATTCCGGTCGTTTCATGATTCCGACCACTGCCTCCAGAAACACTGGCCGGTCAGTACCCGATATGGATTGGTTGTTCTTGCCATTCAGCATCTCCAGTAGTCCAGTCCACCACTTATTCAGGATATTGACGCGACGATCGAGGTCTTCCGCCCTCAACGATTTGTATGACGAAGGCGGATAGTTGCGATTCAAGAATGGTAGTAATGAAGAACGAATGACGTTCACTTTCAAAGCACTCGACTTGGATTGGAACCTGAAACGGTCAGTCAGTTGGTTCGGTTCGGACTGGTCCTTTGCGGGATCCTTCCGCGGCATCAGGCACACCAAGCCTACTCACTTCTGGCAATCGGCTTCCAGCCCACGAAACACGCCCCATAATTCATCCTTCTTTCGGGGAAGATCTATGTTTCCGGCGAAATTCCCCGCCGCCATGGCTGCTCCTTTGGGCATGGGTGGCAGAATGGGAGTCGACACACGAAGAGAGGCCGCAAGCCGTTCCAGTGAATGCTTGGTCCGTAGCGAATGTGGCGATCCACTGCTAGGCGTACTTGGGCTGTCATCCTGGCTCTGGGTAACGACAGCCACCATGGGACGCCGGGGGCGTTTGTTGAGGAGTGTGCGCCTGCGGGAAGGAAGAGTCGAATCCGTCTCGGTGGCGGAGTCCAATTTTGAGCCGGGCTTGGTCGGCGTGTTTTGCGACTTTGATACGGGCTGATCGTCGGCACGACCGGTCCGATATCTGGATGTTTTGAGGGGTGGGGACGGCGACCGAGATCGAGTGTTCGAGGACCCCCACGGTTTCCGAGCTAGATTGACTAGTCTGCCGGACATGGAACGGGCCTTGGACGGGCGCGCAACAGGCTCCGGGGCCTTTGTCTCGGGATATTTCGTAGGAGCGGGTCTGGACGACGCTCCCGCGGGCGCTGGAGCAGGAACAGCGGCATCGTTCAAATCCTCGGCGGACAACGTAAAGCGAGAGATGGCGACGGTTTGTTTCTCCTTGGCCCGACGTAGGGAGGTCCGCCGCAGAATGTCCTTCCCCGCAGCCACATCCTCCTTTGACGGCGAACCCGAATCACTCTGGACAGCCAGATCCGAGAATGTTCTCCGCAACGCGGGCGAACCGGGCTCGGACACGGGAATATCGGTGAGATTGTTGTAACTGGCGGCACGCGAAAGAAAGGTGTGTTCGTCATCGATGGGGTTTCTCGGGATCTGAACAGAGGGAGAAGCCATGATCAATGGTAGTCAATGGCTGACTAGAGGTCCGCGAGAAGGAATCGTCCTCAAGGTGTGTACATCGCACCCAACCGGGGAGTTGAATAGCAACTTATCTTGGCGTTGGATGAGACCAGCTCTTCCAAGTACAAGAAAGAGGAATCAGGAAGAGGAAAGGAGACGATAGTGCGAGGAGGTTAGAGTCTATCGCATCGGGTCGGGTTCCTTTTTCTTCTTTTTCTCTCTCTCTTTCTCTCTCTCTCTCTCTCTCTCTCTCTCTCTTTTTTTTTTTTTTACCTCTTTCTGGCTGGATATGTTTCAAGGGTCGGTGGGGGAGCTAGGAAGGAGACACAGCCCAGGCTAAGCAGGAAGGCAGTAGGCAGGCAGGTAGACAACCAAAGGACTAGCGAGTGAACACGTCAAGACCAGGACAGCGCGAATTGACCAGAATTGCTGTTTCTTCTTTCTCTTTTTTTTTTCCTCTTTATTTAGCTGCAGTGCTCAAATATCTGTCATGCGTCCAAAGCGAGTGAGACGAGAACGGAAATGGAGCGAGAGTTTGGGGCGCTGCGGGCTTTTTCCAACGAAGGAGGCTGCGCGGTTATCGAACGATCAATAAAAGGAAGAATCGGGATGGGGAGAGGATAAATGGATAGATTGGTAGATAGAGGAAGTTGGAAGCGAAAGACTCAAGAGAACAAGCAAACGAAACGAAGGACGAGGGGGGATGAAGGTCCCCCTTTTCTTATTGTTTTTTTTTTTTTCTATTTGTGACTTCTCGTTTTCTTGTCGAGGAATTTGGAAGAGGAAGAGGAAGAGGAAGAGGAAGAAGGGAGAAGGGGAGGAACGAGGAAGAGGGAGGAGAGGATGGAGGATGATAGAAGAGGAGTATCTTGTTTCTATTCTAGTGTTCTTGGTTGTATGGAATAGATGGATTCAATAGGCCTCTTTCGTAGGTGGTTTCCGCGTACCAGAGGGTTGGGATGTTTAATTAGTTAGTTAGTTAGTTGGCGACTGACTAGCTTGCGATTTTAAGAGATAAACTGGTTCGATGGATGGAGATGATGACGGAGACAGAGAGACAAAGAAACAGAAAAAAAAAAAAGAGGAAGAGACAATGTCCTTCTTGTAGATGTTGGAACTCTTGGAGCCTCACAATAGATCCCAATCATAAGTAGTTAATATAATAGTCTGACAACTATAGATAAGGAAGTAACTCTTATTTATTTATTCTTCTTTTTTCTTCTTCCTTTCTTTTCATCTTGTTCATCCCAAGCGATTTGATTCAACTCGATTCCATGCCATTAATATTATTTTCATCATTTCCAGTATCTCCGGTGATAGCGTCATAACCTTACGGAGTATTTGTTCCGTCCGCTGGGTACAGAGGAACTAATTATTAATTACCTTACCATCAGTCCATCACACACCTAAGACACAAGGTAATTTATGCAGGCATAAAAAAAAACAAAAACAAAAAAAAATGACAACACCCATGTTTTTGTCACAGTAATAACATGCAGCAGACATACATACATACATACATACATACATACATTATACATACATACATACACACATACATTCACAGTTCATTTGTGCATATTGGTGCCTTAAAAAATACTCGCACTGGCTGAGCGGGCTGAGCGCCTGAGCCACCTTTGTTGTCGCTAGGTCTCGTATTCCGATGACTTGTACATCTAAAAAAAGAGGTAAGATCGATTGCGGCGGCAAGGCTGAGATGGATCAATAATCAATAGTCCCATTGTTCCGTAGTCTATCTGAAGCCACTGGCCTGAGATCAAGAGCATCCGTTCCGGGCACGAATAACCTCGCAGCGGAATTGGTTCAAATTCGATTTGACTCAATAATCATCATCATTAACCAAGCCTCTGTGGGCTGTACCCCTGTAAAGGACTGAGGCAGACTTCATGCCAATGCCAACATACCTGTAACTTCAACCCCTACATAGTACAGAATGTCTGGTAATCTATCTACAGAGTCACAGAGTAAGTGCACTGGAAAGAGTACAACAAGAGCCGTTGATGATTACACAGCATTGTACACCTCAAGCTTCTCACTCCCTACAACCGAATCAGGCACCACCAACTGGATCTATCATCCTATCCTCCTGAGTGACTGCTGGCTGAGGTGCTGACGGGAATATTCCCTAAATCTCAGTACATATAATATAAGGAGAAAATCATCAACGTCGTGATGGCCCGAAAAAAAAAAATCCCACGATCATTACACCTGGCTGACAGCAGCAACCTCTCTCATCTACGGATATCGATTCCGTCTCTCATCGACACAACACGATATATACCCGCCCTGCTTGACATCCCAGCGCATACCTGCCATGCCGTGCTACCTGCGTACCTCAAACCGGCAGATCTTGCTGGATCTGACATGAAGAATGCCCGTTGAAACTTGAATGCTCCCAGGACATTCCAATCGTGCCCCCGTCCTTGGAAATCCGGCCGCTGTGCTGGAACCTTTCGGCCGTGACGAATCTCTGTCTGAGCTGACGTTGCGACACACATGTTCCTCCTGCTCAACTGAATATACAGTATTTCCCTCAACAGTACTCGAGTACCGTAGTGGGTGACTTGGTAGTTGGGACCTCCCATACCGCAGGGACTCGCCCCATGCGTCTCCTTGATAGCCTTCCCGGGGGGGGGGGGGATGACGGGGGAATGGATTTGTCTACAGTCCAGGCACCCAACAGAACCGAGAGAGCCTTCCCTCCCCCCCCAAGTCCTAGGGAAGCCAGGGGATGGGATGAACCAAATTCAGAGAGTCAAGAAAGTTCTGGCGGTCTGACACAAATCAAAAATTTTCTTTGATACTATTAAGAGCTGTCATATTCATCTCAGTACCCCCTGCATTCAAATGCAAGTCTCCAATGAAGAAATTTCCAACTCAAACTTTGTACATAACGACTAATGCCAATGATGCATTCCTCCTGACGATGGCGGACACGTTATTGATATAAGTAAGTATATGCGGTGGATATTGTTGCATGTCTTGTTGGCACGGACTCGGATACGTATCTGTCCGGCCTTGGTGCTCACTGCTCTAGCATTCCCATGAATCAGCTCTTTCTTTTGTGTACCAGGATAGTCAGTTCGTTCAAATAGGTATGTTTTAAGATGCCAAATCTCCATTGATCGCGAGTAAAGAGGAAACACGCAATTCTCGGGTACAGGGAGGTCTGCTTCTCCCCACGTAATCTACATCATAGAACTAGTCGGACAGCTTATGCCATCTAACTCTCCATACTAAATCCCATTGGAACCAAGCGAAAGAGAGAGAGAGAGAGAGGAAAAAAAGGAAGAACAAGTTCGTATGCTCCAAGTAGGCTTAATTTACAAGATCTCCTCAGAACTCAACAGGTAGCTTCCTCTCGAAAGATCTATCCCATTGCCCATCAGTCCTGAACGCTTTCCCAGACTTTGCCAGCAAGCAATAAACCTAGTGGTGAGCGGTCTCCTCCTCGGGCTCCTCCTCGAACCAGCTCTCCTCAACAGGAGCAGCCTCGCCGGCGGCGGCCTGGCCCTCGACCTCAACCTCCTGGCTCTCGTAGGCCTTCAGCTCATTGGCAAGGTTGGCCTCCTCGGGGGATTGGGGCGCGGCGGGAGCGGCGAACTTCTGGACGTGGGCCTCAGCGTCACCGGCCTTGATGGGGGTGGGCTTGTAGGCCTGCAGTTGGCGCAGGTAGAGGTCCTGGACGGGGTCGGCTGGAAGGAAACATCCGATGTTAGACACAGGTTCTCAGGGCTCGGTCAAATGCATTGAAGCCACTTTTCTCATTCGATTTCCAAAGGGAGATCGGGGGTTCACATACCCTGACGGACAGCGGAGGTCAGGAAGGAGCGGCGGGAGACAGAAGAAACCTGTTGCCGAGAGACGCGGGAGAGCAAGGAGCGCTTGAGTGGTCGCCCGAATCAGCATTCCTATCTTCGAGTAGCACCGCGATAGAAGCAGGACACCGTAGACTCACCGAGGCTCTGAGAGACTGAGACATCATCGCGGCGGGGTGATGAATGAGGGGAACCTGGAGGGGGGTTTTATGATGGGTTTCTTGCGAGGGAAATAATATGGCTTTGGTCCGTGAAGCCGACGTTGGACGTTCGATGGATTCTTCGGGACACTTCGGCTTGGCAGCTGACTCAGCACCCTGCGGCTCTTTCGAGTCACAACGGCGACCTTTCTGACCTCAGTCTTGCCTTTCACTGCGGTTTCTTTCTCCTCGGGTCTTTGTGCCTCTCTCCCTCACATACTCGGCGTGTCTCCTTTTTTTTTCATCCCCCGTTCTCGACTCGATCACTGAAGGCAGCCAGGAAGACCGAAGTCCTTCGGGGGTGAAAAAAAAAAAAAAACATGGCTAACGTCTCAGCATCCGTCCGTGGTGACATGAGCCAGTGGAGGAAGAATCTCTCTGCCCATGTCATCTGTCCGGAGTGCAGGGAGGTTCCGCCGAATCTGGAGTTTCCTGACTCACACGAGACGGTATGTGGTTCGTGTGGACTCGTGCTCGCCGACCGGGAGATCGACATGCACTCGGAGTGGCGGACGTTCTCGAACGATGACCAGAACAACGACGACCCCTCGCGTGTGGGAGACGCCACGAATCCTCTGCTGAACGGCGACCAGCTGGAAACGCAGATTGCGAGTGGTGGTTCCGGCCGTGCGCGTGATCTGTACCGCGCGCAGAACAAGCAGTCGAGCGAGAAGGCGAACAAGGCGCTGCTGGCCGCCTACAAGGAGATCGGTGCTCTGTGCGACGGCTTCAACATCCAGAAGAACGTCGCCGATACGGCCAAATACCTGTTCAAGATCGTTGACGATGCCAAGGCGTTCAAGGGCAAGTCTCAGGATGTTATCATCGCAGGCTGCATCTTTATCGCCTGCCGGCAGTGCAAGGTGCCCCGGACCTTCACCGAGATCTTCGCCGTCACAAAGGTCACGCGCAAGGAAATTGGCCGCATCTACAAGGCGCTGGAGAAGTTCTTCACGGCCCAGAATCTCGAGAGAATCAATGCCGTCGTGTCAAGCGGTGGTGTCCCGGATCCCAACGACACCTACACCGCCACCACGTCGACGAAGCCCAGCGATCTCTGCAATCGTTTCTGCAATCTCCTCGATCTTCCTTACCAGGTCACGAGCGTGTCGTCCGCTCTGTCCGATCGCGTAACAACCATGGGAGATCTCGCCGGCCGCTCTCCCCTGTCCATCGTCGCTGCCTGTATCTACATGGCTTCGTACCTCATGGGCCACGGAAAGTCGGCCAAGGAGATCTCCCAGGTCGCGCACGTCAGCGACGGCACCATCCGCGGCGCCTACAAGCAACTCTACGCAGAGCGCGAGCGCTTGATCGATCCGGAATGGATCAAGGATGGAAAGGGTGACATGAAGAACCTGCCTGCCAGCTGAACTGCTCCTCCGAATCTTCTCCTCTCTTTTCCTCCTTGCCCTCTCGCTGCTACCACGGCCCAAGGCGAAAAAAACAAAAACAAAAAGAAAGCGAGCAACCCCCCCCCAACCTCGCTCAACTTACAGGCTTTTTACATATTGATTGTTCATCTATACAACATTTCATGATACCCCGTCCACTGAACTTGAACATGAATATAGCACCAGAAAAGAAAGCCCGGCCCGCTCAGAGCTCGCTGCCACCATCACCTTCCCAACGGAGATTACAGCCCGACTCTTCGAAACCGGGGTGCTTGAATACATCTACTTACATTATCTGAACATTACACGAGACTCAGTCAGTTCCTTCAGCGGAACTATGTTCTAAAATTGAAACTTTGAGTCTGCCATGCATAGAACTTTTGCTATCCAGCAGCTGGCTTTTGCTCCTTATTTATGCCTAGGGAACTTTGTCCCATTTTTCGCCTCTTTTCTTGCTTTAGTGGAAAACAAAGAAATTTGTACTCCGTAGTAGCTAGATCTAATATAGCTGCGTGTCTTGCCTTTCTTTTTCTCCCTCTTTCGAGGGTCGCTGCAGCATTTCGGCAGCGGCTATCCGGGGAACATGAATAGATTGCGTTTGCAAGTTTCTGTCTTTAATGCTTGTTGCTTGTCAGGACAAACCAGATTGAATCCAACCATTTCTGAAAGTCGTATTTTCATGATAGTGGTTCATGTCAGCTGAGTAACTGTATTACGGAGTATTCCCAAGCTGAATTGTGAAGGTACAACAATCAAACAAACTACCCAGATTGATGTCACTGTCCAACAAACATCGTAGACACTCCAGGCAGGATGTAGTAGTCTACCTACAATAATACTAGAGGGAAAGACTTTGTTTGGTTGCTGTCTCAAACTAACTAAAGAAGGATGATGTTCAAAAGCTGCAGAAAACGAGAAAAAGGACAGCAGTAGTCTACTGGGCGTTCTGATCGGCTTCCAGGATAGATCCTTCCGACAGGCGTTTTCCATCCGCAGTAGCGGCTAAGACCTCAATGACCTTGTCCACTGGTGGTGAGGTACTAGGCTTGATCTCAGACGACATTTCTGAGGACACTTCCTCTTTCGCTTCGGGCTGCTGAGGAGACTCTTGATGGGCTGGTTCTGCGGCGGGAGCCGCGGCAGAGTCACCGTTCCTGCTTGATATCATCTCGACGGCCTCGGTTGTCTTGGGTGCGGGTTCCTGCACCGGGGAAGGATCGGTTGATTCACCAGCAAGGTTCTTCGATAAAGCCGGGGCCACTGTGTCCTTCGAGACAGGCTCGGATGGATTCGCCTGGACTCCGGTTTCGACGGTCAGATTGCCATCCTCGCCGACCTGCCACACATTCCAAGTCTCCGTAATCTTGATTTCGGGAATCGTCGGGAGCCTTGAGCTGACGTTTTCGGCCGCTGGCTTTCTCCGGGCAGGCCCACGAGCTCTACCCTTTCGAGCGTCACTCAATGGTGCCTTCTCGGCTGGAGCTGCCTCCTCTTTCTTCTCCTGAGGCTTCGGTGCCTGAGGACCCAGCTGCAAGCGTGAGTTCAAGTCAGACAGAAAGCCCGCTTTCAACGCAGCGATCTTGCCACCATTAGGACGAACAGGCACGGCTGGTTTTTCCTTGGCTGGCGCTTCTCGGGAATTATCCACTACTCCACGGGGAATAGCCTTGGCAGGTCGAACAGGAATCTGGGGCTTGGGTCGATCCGGTATATTGGGCGGTTGTCGTTTCTCAGTTGGGGAAGTGGCTGGTTTCAAGGAAGCATCCACCGCGGAAGACTGTTGCGGACGCTTCGCAGGACGAGATGGGATAGCCGGTTTAGATGGAACATCTGGGCTCTTCACCTCGTTCTCCGTTGATGGTTCTATTGTTGTGACAAGTTTCTGGCTTTCGGGCACGTCTTCCCAAATATCTCGGCTGGGAAACCGTTGCTTAGAAACTTCAGGACGTCGCGCTGTCTTTTCTCCCCGCTCCTCGGACTCGAGAATGTTCGTTGCGACCCCACGGGCATCAATGTGGGGGGTATGACTCCGGCGGAACGATTCCTGCTCCGGCGTCTCAAAAGCCTCGTTCTTTGTGGTGTCCGGTGTAGAAACGGTGGCATGCAACTGCAAGCTGTTGGGAGAATCTTCCCAAATGTCCTCGCTTGGGAATCGGTGCTTGCTCAATTCGGGACGCCGCTTGAAACGGTCTGTGGTCGACACTGGCTTTTTATCCTTGCCATCCTCGGGAAATAACGGCTCATACTCTTCGACATCATCGAGAGGGGTGTGGGTGTCCTCACGCTCATCACGCGAGTTGTACCTCACAAGTGCAGGCATTGCACTGTGATGACCGGTAGAGCGACTGTTCGAGCGACTATGGTTAATGCTAGGAGTGCGACTCCGTCCATCATGGTCACTTGTTCGCCGGTCAAAAGAGGGGGAAACAGCAGGATGCTGAAAGGCAGATTCAGGGCGGATCTCGTCAGCGGCCAGAATAGGTTCGTCTTCGTCCTCGTCGCCGACTCTCATTTCACGGGATTGTCTCTCTAGGGCCGGGGTCGGGGCGAAGCCGTCGGGGTGGTGCAGCTGATGGTATGGATCATTAACGTGGATTACACCGGCGCCCTCGGATTTGTGCGCATCCAGCTCTTTATCAGCCTCCGGAGCGGTAGTGTTCGCGGAGCGCAAAGGCGACTCAGCAACGAGCCGCGAACTACGACGCGATTCCGGAGCTGGCGTGACCATACGCTGGGTGTATTCATCGGAAGCGATGTACCCAACCTCCTCATCCGGGGTACCTGTGACCGCAGGAGAGGTACCTGATGCCTCAATTAGTTACTCCGCAGGTAAACGGGAACCATAGTAAATACTCACCGAGACCACAGCCTGTCACGGCCGAAGTACGGACAATCTTATTTAGATCGTCGCTGCTCAGGGCCCAGTCCGGTCGTGGGGTCCCAACACCAGGCCCATACTGTCCGTGCTCCTCCTTGGCGTACTCTTCGGGGTGCTTCTCATACCAGGCTTTCTCGAATTTGTCTTGAGGCACGCCGTGTCCATGAAGGCCATAGCTTCCGGGAGGTAAAGAGGCTTCCCGACGGCCGCTACGAGTGCGATGATGGTTACGCCCCTGCCGTTGGCCTCCATGTTCTGACTGGTACGGAGACGGAGACGGAGCTTGGACATCACCTGCGTTGGGATACATCGGGACTCTCTGGCCAATCTCCGGGATTCCGTGTTCTTCGGCAAGCTGACAAGAGCGTCGGCGATCGGAGGATGCAGTGGACGAGTCTGCACGAGAGCCACTGGCTCTGGAGTGCATAGAGCGACTAGAGCGCTCAACCTGATCATCGACTACTGGAGATCCAGCCATCCCAAGACCAGCAGCCGCTGCCTGGCGAGAGTCTAAACGGGTGACAGCCTGCACTTGCGCCTTAGCACTCGAACTAGGCAAAGATGGTCTGGGGGCATGGATTTTGAGATCACTGCCCACATTCCTAGTCTCTGAAGGAGCTGGAATCTGGCTATGGCTGTCCGAGACATTCGGAATATCCAGGTCTTGATACTCAATGCCCTCTTCGCCGAGAGACGGTATTGCCACACTGGGAGGGCGTTGTGGGAGATCATTAGACACGGTGCGGGAGATACCCGGAGCATTTGGCCGCTCGTTCAGAGGAGACGGGGCATAGCTGTCCCGAAGCGGAGATACGGAGCGATCAACGAGTCTACCGGGACGAGGAGGAATCTTTGGGATGTCTGATATCGACTTGGGAGCAAGACCTGGCTGTTGAGGGGATCTTGATGGTCGAGGAGGAATGACGGGAGCTGTTTGTGTCGTCATTTTTGAATTGTAAAGATATTATGGAGCGCTTCAAGGATGGCTAAACGAATTGAGCTTCGCAAAGGATGTTAGTTTGAAATTGACCGGTCAATCAGGAAGAATGTGCAATCTGAATGCTAAAGCGCTTTGACAAAGAAGTGTTGGGCCTCCAAGAGAGGTGACGCCAGAGCGGGCAGCTTTGCATTACTGAAGGGCTTCTTCCCCCGCACCCTGGATTGCACGCTGGATAATGAAGCAGAGAATCAACCCAGTCCAGCTTAAGGCTCAACCCCTGTGCAACTATCACGGTAGATAGCGCTGAGGATCTCAATGAGGCATCATTGCAAGGGGGAAAAAAAACCCGGAGCAAGCGGATAGAGTCATAAGCTTTAGATAACGCAGATAGACAGAACACAAAGCTGATAAAGCTCTTAAGAGGCTAGGCCATGGAGAAGCTTCCCTCAGGACCGCAAGATAGGGCCAGATAGATAATCATGACAGGGAATATAGTGAAAATTGATAACAAGATGCAGTATGATTTGCTTACCGATTGTTGGACCAAGTCAGGGCACTCACTGATGGACAGTGGATGGATATGAGCAGCTTTTTGATGGATAAGCGAATGTAGAAGACAGAACAAAATTGGCTGAGCAAATGAAGGTCAAGGAGAACCCCTAAGAGGGATATGATTGAGATATTAGAGATGCAGGGATGGTGATAGGATAGAAATGGGGTTCTGGGAGAAGAAATGGAATTGACGATAGAAATTGTAGTAGTAGTAGTAGTAGTAGTAGTAGTAGTAGTAGTAGCAGCAGTACTTGAAACTTGTAGTAGTGACTGCTCGCGGGATGATGTATGACTTAACTTTTTGCAGGCAGAGTGGCCGTAATAATCCAGCCTAACCGCTTTCCTTCCTGCCACGGCCCATTGCTCCCGTCGCGTGACGTCCACTGAGACTCTGACGAAATCAAAACACCCGCTGTGGTGACGGTGAGGCGCTCCACTGGGGCTGGACAACCACAATACTAGTACGAAGGACGGTATGGTTACCAAGTGTGGGCTGTGAGCCAACGAGAAGTGTTCGTTGCAATTACGAGGTCAGTTGCTTGCCAGAAGCAGTTAGACCGGATGCCCCACTATAATCATTTCCTTTTCTTGGACTGCCTGAGAGCCTGAGGTCAAATGATTCGATCTAGTTATACTCGGTAGATGCTATCTATCTATCATCCATGGACGCTTCTAGGAGATGAAGGGTGTCTCAAGATCTGGCAGGGTTCCAAGACGCTCAGTGAGCATCTACCATCATATGAATGCCTCAGGTTCATGGAGTTATTTCGTGCCAATGATACTATGTACATGGGGTGAGGGATATATGCAGCCTCCTGTAGTACATAGCGGTAGATCATATTTATACTTTTGAGGCATTTAAGAAAAAAAAAAAGAAAAAAAAAAAGAAATCAGGATCTCTAGTGAAGGGTACCCTGTAGAGTGTAGATACTCCGTAGATAACTATCAAGCGTTGAGCATTTCAGGGTGGCTATCCCCCAGGGGCATACCTCAACTGGCTACGGTCTACTGTGGTTGAAACTCAAGCGTTCAAGAAACCTTCCCTGAAAAACGTGTACCTGAAATAAACATGATAGACACAGCCTGAACCATCTTTCCATGATGTCTTGGTTTTCGACTATTATTGCCTCCTTTTCCTCTCAAATCCGGCTTTGTGTCCTTGTGAGAGGGAAAAGCCCCTCTGCCTCCTGACCTTCAGATAAAGCAACTTCGGGCCCAGACCATGGATCCAGATTTAGACATTGGACTCTAGCCGATACAGTATCCTTACAGTTGGTACATCCCCAACAATAATAATGAACCTGTTGGAAGCTCAGGATGATATTGGAACTTGAAAAAAAGATGCTGGTAGTCTGTGCATCTGCTCAATTGACCGATTACTTTGATGAAATCCTGAGGTAATTTTTACTATTGGCTCGGAACTTGGGAGCTGAGTCTCAGAATTTTCATCTCGTTCATCTTGTCTCCCCGTTATCAAAGGACTACCACTGACAACAGGGCTGAACTATTTCAAACACGTGCATTTTACTGGCCACAACCAACAACAACCATTGTTTGTATGGCCAACGCGGCCGAGGCGGTGACGATCTTTGACCTGGGAGTTAAGACTGATAACAGCCACATATACTTACTCTGTAGTGGGACCTCTCTGGCTGGTAATCAGAATACAAAGGCTCGGCTTTACGGAGTACTATACTAAAGCACAGTTCAACCATGTCCCCATATGTCGGTTTGTATACATAAATCACTTCACGAACTGAGCAACATTGATCCTGCTTCCTGTGCTATATATATATTCAATTACAAGCTTCCGTCGTAGTCTTACATCTCAATCCTCAGCCTCAGACCGGGTATACATATATATTCCAGCACTTTCCATCATTCTACACAACAACCACGATAGACAGACATGCATGCATGCATGCATGCATCCGAATGTATCAGAGAGACCACGAAGCCACGAAGTCCAGACTGGGTACTTGGCAATGCAGCACACAGACCTTAACGTACCCTGTACATAGCTCTATGGACTACCTACTACCTAGGTACTGTCTTGCATGTTAATACCCGGGCCAGTCTTAATACTGTGTTCAACTTTTCAAATCGCAGCGCATCGCTATCTTTAACGCGGGGTAAACGTTTCCAGGCGAAAATGACGTAACTAGGAGCAGGAGTCGCGATGCTCCGTATCAAAAAGGAAGCAAGCATGAATAGTTACTAAGTCCAGTTTCACGAGCTAGTCGTCAGGCTACATACCTAGGTTAGATATAGAAGCACAAGCTCAGTGTGGGGGCAGACGCAAGAACAAGGTCAACCCAATTCAATGGATTCCTAAATCTAGAGAGTACCTGTAGGAGAGAGAATGCGTCCAGTAGTGAGTTCTACTAGGGGCAAAGATTGGCCATGTCAAGAGGAACCTTTCTCACGGCTGTTAGCTGTATTTGTTACTCCGCTACCTACGGTGGTATATCTCGAGATAGGGATGCACGTGCACACTGCACAATTATATATTGATCGACCTCTGAATCACTTCTCACCCGGCTCTTCTGAGCGAGATCCAAAAGAAGGAAGCGATTAAATGCCAATCCTTTTTCTATGATAACTGATTCATCACCAGGATGCTAACAGGGTATTAACTAGGTATACTTGCGATCGCAATATAGGTTCCAGGGCTTAGCCAAAACCGGCAGACAAGAACCGATGCAAGTTCAATAAAAAAACATAACAATGAGCTAGGAAATGGAAATCCACAATGCCCCAACGTCAGACGAACCTCGGTATTCGCCGTATTAACATGGGATAGAAGTACAAGCCCTGGGGCGGTCATAATCATGGCGCATATACTGCAGAGATAAGGGTTGTCTTTTTTTTCTTATCTGATTGTTGTTGCTCTTTTTTTTTTTTTTTGTTTTCCGTTTCTTCCATATTCGGCGAGCACTCAACACGGCCCCAGAGGTAAGCAGGGCGAAATACCCCAAGAGGCAACTCGGTCGTATAGTTCCGTCACACGATCATTTGAACGAGGCCCTGTCCACCAAGCGTCTTGCTGCCCACAAATTCTTGGTTTTTCAAGCCAGCCAGAGCATAGAATAAACCGGCGATCAGGAGGAAGACGGCCGCGACAATCAAGCTGGATGCACCCGAACCAGGGAGGAGACTAAGCCATTGGATGGTGCTCATGATAGCGTACATCACCGCGCGCATGTAGTTGGTGGTGAATCGTCGAATGAAGGCATCAAACTTGGAGGAGGTAGGGCATATTCTGAGCAGCCAGGGAACTTCAATGAAAATGAGGACCAGGCCGGAGACACTAAAATAATTAGCTTGGGCTTTAGAAGCAACAATCGTGGAGTCTCGCTTACAGGCATAAGACACTGAAAACAATGCGTAGAACATGGATGGTGAAGATGTTTGCGATTCCCAGAGCAATGCACAGGATGATGCACAGCACACCCGTCCTATCCAATAGTCAGTCAGCAAGATGCGGCCAAACTGGTGACATCGCCTCATAGATCATAGTCGCCATCGAAGATGCTTCATAATCCTCTTGATACTATGTTCAGTACGGCAATGAAGGCCTCAGCGCGGCAGCGCGGTAGCGCCATGGAGACATGGCGAGGGATCCAGGCAGCCATTATCTCGTTCCATCGCACCTCCCGGGTGCATCTTTCATTGTCGACAATGTCACAGAAACGAGGGAAAATACGTCGAGAAGGGAGGCTATAACTAACCACTGTCCGTAAATACCTACATACAAGTCAACTTGGTTAGCATTCCGCAATCCTTGACCCTCAGAAGCCGTCAGAGAGAAAGATAGTACGCACTGAAGTTTCTCGACCGAAATTCCTCTGCCAACGTCATGATGAATTTTGAAGCGTCCTAACGAGAAAGGAAAAGAATTGTTGCTGTAGGGTATAGTTTATTCTCTCTGACGGAATGAACTGTTGTGTTCGTGCCGGTAGTTTGAAGAGGTTGAAAAGGCGTTATTGTTGATGCTAAACAATAAAGCTACCTAAACTACTGCTGTGGCTGAGTCGATGTTGATTGACAGGCGGAATGGGCCAGATTGCCAGATCGGGTCGATCCCGCTCACCGCCGTCGGCAAAATCCAGCTGTATCCAATTACCCCAGATACTTCAGGAGCTCTGACATCTGGATCTACAGCTCTGTTAACTGACCTCATAAGTTGAGTAGGCTAGTGAATGTGCTAGTCCATTCAGGCTTTCCACAAATATGGAGTCCATCGATTCCAAACACAACCGCAATCTGTCACGATGTAAGAAAAGCATATCCATGCTCAAGCCTCGCTTCTTGGGCTGATATCAATCTGCCGTCTCCAGCTTCAAGACCCCGTAGCTCGACAAGGGGACCACTAGACGAACCGGACGAGTGAGTAATGGGTATCCCTCACCCTAAAAATAAGGACATGCTGACGACAAATCAGTCCTTTGCGGTCTTCTGAGCTAAACATACCGTCTGCGCCGCTTTCGCAGACAGCAGCCGAACCTGGTAATTACTCTGACCATTCGTTCACGGCGCTCGATCCACTGGCCCCAAGTGAACTTCCAACGGGCGTGGAAAAGGATCTGTCGTACCTGCTTAGATACGACGTCTACCATTCTCTGTCCCAGATCGATATACCCCACCCATTGCGGTCGGAATTCGTCACACCAGCACCAGACGATTTACTACCCACCTCTTTGGGTAAAGTAGAGAGGCTGCTGGCTGAAGGTCACTTCCTACTTGCGGCGTATCTTTGTGCAACCATTTTAACATCCGGTGGCGTCCCACCTACTGATACGAAATTGATATTTGGGCTCTTTTATACACGCCTAGCATGCTTGGAACTCTCTGGAAATGCAATTCTCGCAGCGCAAGAATCAAAGGCTCTCGAGGATCTGACCTCGGCCTTTTATTACGTGGACTTTGATGTCGACACTAACGACCAGGAAACGAGTCAGAAACAACCGAGCCATCACCGTCATATCGTACCGTGGCCACTGCGCGTGCTGGCTGTGAGACTCCAGAGCATCGGGTTCGGGGATTCTCGACGAGGTATTGCTGGCTTGTACGAGCTTGGTCTTGAGGCACGAAGGGAGTTTAAGCGTGCGGGACCGACAATCGCAGAGCAGCAGATCTGGAAAGAAAGACTGGCAGATTTGGGGATTAGGAGCGTGAACGCATTGATAGAGATGAGTGATCTCAACGCTGCTCGAAGATCTCTACACAGCCTGAAAACACCCGCTTCAGAAGCCGGGATCAATAAACTGAGAAAAGTGCTGCTCTTCCTGATGATTGGCGACCTCGACGCCGCAAGGCAAGTATCTGGGGAATCGAATGAGACTATACTCAAACCTCTCCTTAGCATGGCTGAAGGCCAATACAGCGATGCGGCAGTGGAATGGCGTGCACTATTGGAAAATAAAGATAAGAAACATGATACGGCTTTGATTTCTCAGAATCTGGCTGTCTGTCTATTGTACTCGGGGAAACTTAACGAGGTTTGTTGCAGCACTCTTGCCACAATCGTTCTCAAAATAGCTGACACATAATCTGCAGGCCCGGCAGACTTTGGAGTCCTTGGTTGCAGAAAATCAATCGTTTGGCAGTTTGATCTTCAACCTGGCCACTGTCTATGAGCTCTGCTCCGATAAGGCTGCAGTTCTGAAGGCTACTCTGGCCGAATCTGTTGCCCAGCAGCCAATTTCAGGCGATATCAACCTTGATCGGCCAAATTCAGATTTCAAGATGTGACGCGTGTAACCATCATACCATTTCCTCGCGATTTCTATAGCTGCGATCGTTGAAGGAGTATAGTTCAAGATGCTTCGAATGGTATCTAACAATCCGGATTGCTAATTATAATGATCTGATAAGCACTCGCAGCTCATGTTGACTCACACTAACATATCCATCAACACCATGACCGCAATACCTGCAACTGCATCGAAAAATATATAAAAAGGAATAACTTCTTGAATGGAAGGAGTTTCCTTATGCACTATCCTTTTGGCGGTGCCACTCGTGGTTTAGGTTTGCGAATGATGACCTTGTCACCTTCCAGTTGCCAACCCAGGCCTTCTTTGTCCACCAAATGCTCCCATGTCCACTGTTTCTTGTCACCCGTACACCCCTCGACAATCCAGTCAACATGGACGTTGAGATATGCACTGCCAACGGCTTTCAATGCATGCCTCCTGACACGGTCCTCAGCCCAGTCCATCACCGCCCGCATGGCTGAATCTACCTGCTGCCGGACCCGCCAGAACACAATCCAATTGTCATGCGTCAACGCGGCTAGAACACGGTCGACGTCATCCGACTGAAAAGCATATTGGATTCGCGAGTGTGCACGCAGCTCGAAGGCAGCCGTCATGTCCCCTTGCCGACAAGCATAATCGAGGATCAAATATGAAATAATATCCCTCAACTCCGACTCGGGTAATGGGTGCGACGTTGAATGTAACGTCTCCAATATATAACGAAGGGAAGGGAAATACGATGGTGGATGCTTGGCTCGTATGGAAAGCTTTATGGAGAAGACATGAACTTGCTGCTGGAACGAAACGGGAACCTTGGACGCAGTGGCCAGCACGGCTTCTCGAAGCTTGCGGAGAGACAGGAGAAGCGTGGATAGCTCCGCCGCGGGGGAAGGACCAGTCTGTCCTGTTGGCTTGCTAGACACTTGGGAACGGGATGCCGGCGGATTCCTTGTCGCGTCTGCCGACGCATTGGTTGGGAGAGATGCAAATGCATTCGTCAAGTTGTTGCTATGTCGAGCACAGAAGTCCATATATCGCTGCTTAATGCTTTCGAAGTAGTCTTTCTGCGCTATGTGCTCGAGTAATCTGCAAGGCGGCGGCCTCGTCAGCAATCAATAGCACTGCATTGTCTCTAATGTCTATCTGCATCGCCAACGTACTTACGGTCCCCCTTGGACACAAACCCGACTGTCTCGAGCGAGTCCACCACGGGTTTCAAGCGGCTTCCATGGTATCGACCTGAGCGTGCTGCTGGAGCTGGACCCGCCATGACGGGCAACTTGCCGTGGTGATGATAGAAATGAGTAGTTGCGTCATATCACGAGGAAGGACAACTACAGAGTAACTGCTTCATCCTCAACACCAGCTGTTGTTCCATCTCGAGGAGTATCGTCATCAGCGCGTGGAAGGAATCACTCTGCAGCAGTTGCCACATGTTTGCTGTGTTTGTTCTGTTTGCGACGCCGAGGTTCGTTTGGTCCCAACAGGTCAATCTGGAGCCATTCCCAACGATGGACATCTCAACAACATTTTGTTAGTGCTTCAGATGAGTTCTATTTTATCTCATTGCATCCTGTTTCCTTGTTATGTTGCTGAGAATTGAACTTCTTGAAGCGTGGTGATCTGCCGTGTTGCTCTTAGATTATCATTCCACCCGTCCACCCACCTTGTGCTGACCTGGACACATACTACACGTGAAGAAAACATGTCTGTTCGCCAGCGTCACCCTGCCGAGGGCTCTGAGAATGAGCCAAAAACAAGTCAGCCTGCTGCCATTGCGGCTGCGGTTATGGAGCAACCACCTCAGGTCGTGAAGAAATTGCTCCATTGGGACGATCTGCCCCATTGGCAGCGTGATAACCACCATATCCATACGGGATACCGGCCGGCCTCGTTTTCGTTCCTCATGTCATTCCACTCGCTCACGTATCTCCATAACGAGACGGTCAACATCTATTCGCACCTTCTGCCATCAATACTATCTATACCTGCCGCGCTGTTACTATACCGCGAGCTCGCACCTCGCTATGAGACTGCTACCCGGGACGATATCATCGCCTTTGGCTGCTTCTTCACCGGAGCTGCGTTCTGCTTGGGGATGTCGGCAATCTATCATACCATTTCAAATCATTCTCCGACTGTGGCTCGCATTGGCAATGCCTTTGACTACGTCGGTATCGTAGGACTCATTGTGGGAAGCTTCGTGCCAAGCGTTTACTATGGATTCTACTGCGTCCCTGGTCTGCAACAGCTGTACTGGATGATGATCTGCACCATTGGTCTTGGCTGCGCTGCTGTATCTGTCCTTCCACAGTTCCGGACCCCTCGGTGGCGGCCTTTCCGTGCAGCCATGTTCGTGGGCATGGGCCTGTCAGCTGTGTTCCCCGTGATCCACGGCTTACGATTGTACGGCATGGAGCAGATGACACGCCAGATTGGGCTTGGATGGCTTCTGCTCCAGGGTTTCCTGTACATCTTGGGTGCTACGATCTATGCGGCTCGGGTCCCTGAACGTCTGCGGCCGGGCAAGTTCGACATACTTGGAAGTTCACACCAGATCTTCCACGTATTGGTGGTTTGCGCTGCTGTGGCCCATTTGACTGGGCTGTTGAGAGCATTTGACCACAGACGCAGTGGGATTGCAGTGAGCTGTCCGGTAGATTCAATCTGACGCCTCTGATTTGCCAGCGACAACCATAGGATCACACGAGCAAGGTAATATGCGTGAACAGCCATGTCACCGTCGAGAAATGTAGCCATAAGCCATGTTAGTAGAGGAGATAAGTTGACGTGTGCTGATGCTGACTACATGTGGACGATACGAGACTGTGTTCAACCCATATGTGCCCCCCTTGCTGACGATGCTCCATGTGCGGGAGAGGCGCTGTTCTTGGGACTTCTTGCGGTTGAGAGTGCCAGACGGTGCATCACCTTTCTGGAAGCATCACCTGGCTTCTATCAAGAATCCCCAGGAATGCTCACCGCTTGCTGCGCTGGCAACTTTATCCGGACAGACGAATAAAGATCTTTTATGCCGCAAGTCTCCAACTCACATGGTGTGCTGTCATGCAGCTCGGTGAGCATCTTCTTTGGATAGATGGCTCTGTCATTGGACACAGGGTGAGACGCCAGTGGTCCTGCTTCAGTAGTGGCTGCTTCGAGGAATAGAGTTAATTGTCATGAATTGCCCTACGGTGATTGCTGGTGATGTTGCATTTGATCCCTCCTCCCTTCTCAGCTGTCACTGCAAGTCGCGAGTCCTTGCCGCTTAAAAGCTCCAATCCTAAGCAAAGCAGCCGGTAGCCAAGTCATCCGGCAACTGCCCCTTTGGATCAGCTGAGCCGGGAATACCGTAAGGACTGGCTGTGATTGCTGGTCGGTCCCCGTGCGTGGTGGATCAGATGGAGCATTTGGGTTTCACAGCGGCTGACTTCATCTGCGGTTGCCGTCGGTCAGGGAATCTCCGACTCGAACAATGATTCTTGAGAGTGTTAGTCGAGCATATATAGCGGCGGGTGGTGGGATGAGGTCGCCCGCGTGTTATCATGTCTTCCCATCACAACGATCTTGGTTGCCCTTGGTGCTCCCTCAAGTGCGGCCGGCAACCGGGTAACTTACCGACGTGTGGATTTCTCACCACGGTACAAATGTTTCACAGAGCCGGCGGACACGAATCACCAGACCATTCTCGAATCCAAACAATCAGCGAGTCTGCATAAATGCTTGCAGAATCGGGAACCCCCTCTAGCACGGGTGGGGACACCCCCAAGCTTCGGGCTGCTTGTGAGAACTGCAGACAATCGAAGGTGAAGTGCAATCTGTCTGGAAAGAGCACCTGCATTCGGTGTCTCCGTCACGGACTGGCTTGTCGATACCGGCTGGCGAATCGATCCGGCAAGCCAAAGGGTAGCAAGAACCGCGCTACACTGAGGAAGCTGAGACAATTTCCGGACCAGCGGCCTGCATTACGGGCTTTGAAGGGCAAGGACGACCTTGTGGCGGTCGTGGATAATCATTACCATTCGGAATACAGCGAGGCCCGGGTGCTCCAGCGCGATGAAACGGTGAGTGACAAGCCCAGCATTCTGGGCGATGGATAGCTGACTGGCCGCAGCTACAGGGAAGCCCGAGCAGTCAGGACACCAGCCCGCCTGCGGAGGGTAGCCCTGAAGGGCCTGTATTGGCATACTCTTCTATCCAAGAAACCGTACCGCCTGCGGGGTCGGAATACCTCCAAGCATCCATGTCGCCGACCTTTCTCCAAAAGGAGTTCATCACCAAAGGGCTCACGAGCTGTCCCCTTGCGGTCCACATCCCCGGTGCGATGCAGCCAACATGCGACTGCAGGGGCACGCTGGCATTCCACGAGAACCAGCTGCGGGATATGGTCTCTAATTCGATGCCCCTGCGGTTCGACCAGAGTCTGCAGAGTGTCAAGGTCGCCCTGTCTGTCTGTCTGGGGTTTGTGCAGTGCAGCATCTGCGCGAAAGACAGCACCAGTCTGTTGTTGCCCGTGTCGACCTTGGATCTTGTCCTGCAACTGCTTGATTACTGTATAACGTACGGGCTGGCAACGCCGCACTCTGTGGGCGAGGACTCCAAAACGAGCCGATACGGCTTGTATGAAGTATGTCCTGCCGAGAGTTGGTGGATCCGTCGTTTCCTGATCCGAGGGCGGCTCGTCCAGTGCAAAGAGGTGCTCGCGGGGTTGCAGGAGGCGATCGATATCTGCCTCGGGTCACCCTTTGGCGCACTCGGGAATGGAACACTCGAGGGAGGCCAGGGCGACAGTTGTCTCGAGCAGATCGTGCGGGGATACGAGGCGACGGTGGAGGCTTTTCTACACTGCTTGTCGGGGAACGGATGTATATGCACCTGAGAGGATGTACGAAGTAATTAGTATCATCATACCATGATAACATTAGCATTAATCAAGCGTTCTTATCACAGATCAGCGAGCGCAGTGACAAAAGGTACCTAGATGGGGTTCTCGGCATTAACAATGACGGGCCTCGGCAATATCCCATATGTGGAGAAAGCAAACCCCCCTCCGCAAACAAAACAATATAACCTCAACTCTTGGACCAAGTATCCAAGTATCCAATATCCATGAGATAGAAGCCATCACCCGTACCTCCCCAACCCAGAACCCTACACGGGAACAAGCAACCAGCCAAAATGTCCCACCGCCTCGCCCAACTCAACACCCACCTCAACTACCCAGCCGGCCTCCTCGCCAACCAAGTGGCCATCATCACCGGCTCGGGCCAGGGCATCGGCGCCGAAGCCGCCCGGCTGTTCGCCAACGAAGGCGCAAAGGTCATCATCGCAGACATTGACGCAGGTACGCCCTACGCCCTACACCCTTTTCCTTTCCTTTCCCTCCCCCTTCCGCGGGGGAAACGATCGACAAACAAGGCCTCGCTAACAAACAAGTTAGACAAAGCCTCCGCCGTCGCGGACAGCATCAACCGCGCGGGCGCCGGCCGCGCCCTCGCCGTCCCCGGCGATATCCTCGACGCCGACTACATCGGCGAGCTGGTGCAGAAGGCCGCGGCGTTCGGGGACGGCAAGATCCATATTATCGTGAATAATGCCGGGTTTACGTGGGATGGGGTGATTCATAAGGTAAGTTGCGTGCCAGTGCCCCCCCCCCCTTTTTTTGTTCTTACGCTTGTTTTGGGGATGAAGGGGGGGGGGGGGTTATGTATTTGTTGACGCGGACTAATTGGGGATGGGGCTACTGCTGGGCTAGATGACGGATAAGCAATGGGAGACGATGCTGGCGGTGCACAACACGGCGCCGTTTAAGCTGGTGCGCGCGGCGGCGCCGTATTTCCGGGTGCGCGATGGGGAACCGCGCGTGGTGGTGAATATTAGTAGTACGAGTGGGATCTATGGGAATGCGTATGTTCATTTCCTTCCTTGCCCTCTTTTGCCCCTCTGTTGGAAACTTTTTTTTTTTTGCTTTATGTTTCTAGGGTTGAGAGTGCTTACGATTGTGATGTGCATAGTGGACAAGCAAACTACGCCGTGGCCAAGGCCGGGCTGGTCGGGCTGACCAAAACCATCGCCAAGGAATGGGGCCCCGCGTACGGCGTGCGCGCGAACACCATCGCCTTTGGGTTCGTCACGACGCGGCTGACGGCCGCGAAGGAGGAGGGCGCGTTCATCACCACGGCGGACGGGACCCAGGTGGCGCTGGGAATCCCCGGGAAGCAGCTGGCCGGCCGCAAGGGCGCGGCGGAGGGCGGGCAGGCGTATCCGGATATCCCGCTGGGGCGGCCAGCGAGCCCGGAGGAGGCGGCGCGGTCCATTCTGGGGGTGTGTAGTCCGTATTTCTCATATGTAAGCGGGGAGACGATTCGGGTGACTGGGGGGAGGAATACCTAGAGAGAGAAAGAGAGAGAGAGAGAGATTTTTTAATTTGTCTCGTATTCAAATTGTGGCCTGCGTAGATATACAATGTTTTACAGCTATGTACAGTCAGTCAAACAGTATGGTTGGCTCGTGCTTTCGTACAGATAGACTCTGCCTCGTTGGTACACTTCGTTGCACACAACTTGCACACAACTTGCCCTGACGTGGCATGTCTCTTGGAATTCGGATAGCTGACCCAGAGTCTAGGCCAGGAAATGCTCATGGGTGAATTCCCACGTCAGCATCAGTTAATCAGTCATTATTGTTAGCCTTACTATCAAACACATTGGCCATTGGTTAGGCCGAGGCAAGAGCATCTTGGTGAGTTGCGCTGAGTGCAGACGTTGCTGACGAGGCTGCGAACAGGCAGACGCAGGTGGGTGTGGAGTCAGCAGCATTGGCTGAGGTGCGAGAACATGCAGAAGCAGCGGTATGGCAGGCAGAGAATACACAAAAGAAAAATGGAGAACAAGTGGTAGGTTGTCATCTCTATCTGTAAAAGATCCAGACCCGAGAAGCCTCTCTGCTGAGAGAAGATCCTGCATGTAGCGTCGATTGCTGAGATCACACCTGTGCCACGATGCCACGCTGTTGGTGATCGTTGAGCTCTAGGTAACACTTCTTGTCTGACAGAGAAACCAAACGTGTCGCATCGCGACGATTGCGAGAACAATTATCCAAACATCTTATCAAATAGTAGTCATGGTAAACCTTCCGAATGCCTCCTCCAAGGTATCAATTCCGCTGCCATCTGTCCAGTTTCGACTCCAGTCGGGGAAGGTTAATCAAATAAAAGAAGAAAAATAAACAAGGACATGCGATGCTTCTTTCATCCGGGGTATTTCTTTTCTTTCCAAAATGCGGGTCATCGACGCCAACACCAAAACACCAAGACAAATAAAATATCAAACATAATCCAACAAGGTATATGGGCCAAGTAATCATCAGAAATCCTCCCGTAATTGATTACATATGAATGAAGCAGAGCAAAGGGTGTCTGAAAGCTCACGGAAGAGCCAACAAAGCCCAGAATCCAGGAAGGGCCAGTCCAACACTGACTGGGAAGATCCAGCTGGCAGACCGGCAGATTTTCCAGGGTCCATAGAGATGGGTCTAATTAGGGTGTATGTGCAAAAATAAAAAGGGGAAAAAAAGGAAGTGAAAGATGGTATTTCAAGTTCCAGAGTGTTGTGTCCCCAATGCAAGGCAAGGGCGAGAAAATGGTCATATGGCTGGCCAAGGGGAAAAATCCAGTTCCTTATGTTGAATGGTTGGCGTAAATCATCAGGCTGCGTTAACTTTGTTTTTTTGTGATTTTTGTTTTTTTTTTTTCCCTTCGGTTGACAGCATTACTCCCTCTGCTTCAGCAGACGGGAAGTGGCTGTGGGTTTGACTGTGGCTGAATGAGGATGGCCTCGGAGATATCCTTGCAGTTGAGCGAATCCATTGGAAGCTCATCTTCAGAATCAAACTCCACAGAAGACATCGATGGGACACTGTCCATATCGGTGAAAACTTCGGTGAAGCAAGAGCCATCCGAGTCGCCCGAGTCGGAGAAGTCCGAGTAGTGAGACGAGTCGGAAGAGGTTGACTGCTGGGCCGTGAAACCATGTACAGGAACAGAGACAGGGACCTGAGGTCCACTGACGACCTGGAATGGCAAGGGTCCGCTGGGAGCGACCCAGGGGGTTACCGGGTTCAGAGTGAACTGAGGGCAATCCAGGATCAACTGGCGGAGCTCCGGGATGGTGATCCGTTTCATCGGGTCACATTCAAAGATGCGGCTCAGGATACAGACCAGTTCATCAGACAAGGGCAAGATGGACTTGAGGAAGAAGGGATCCTTTAGATAGGCCCGGAACGTGGAATCCTCGATCGAGGCACGTTTCCAAGGGTTGCGCCCGCAGGTCAGATTGACTAGAATAACTCCCAGGCTCCATACATCATTGGGGGCCGAGGCATAACACGACAACGGGCGGGGATTCGATTGCTGACATTCTTCAGGGGAAGAAAGAGCTTCGAGTCAGCCAGCTGGCACATCACGAGTCAGAAGAATTGATGCCTTACCTGGGGACATGTAGAAGGTGGAACCGCAACCGAAATCCGAGGTGAAATAATCCGTGGTAGCCAGGCCAAAGTCGGCCAGTTTGACCGTCAGGCCCTGGTCGGTGACCAAGATGTTCTCCGGCTTGAGGTCCCGATGGTAGATTCCTAGGGAATGACAAAACTGGACGGCATCCAGGATCTGGAGGAAGACCCGCTTGACCAAGGGATCATTGCCCACAAAGTTGCCCTTTTCGGTGATGCTGGAGAACAAATCGCCCTCCGGACAGAACTCGATGACCACATAGGTGCAGTCGACGGAATCCATAATGCGAACCAGGGAAACCACATTGGGATGTTGACTGGCCAGATGGTGAAGCTTGATCTCCCGTTGTTGGAACTTGAGCTGCCGGGCATCAAGTCCGACCTTGTTCAGGGCTTTGACGGCATAGAGCACATTGGTGTGGATGTCGACGGCGGTGTAGACCACGCCATACGCACCGACTCCCAGAATGCTTGTGAGTTCCAACCGGTTGGCTAGAAGGTATCCCAGGCGGTCCTCCGGGGTAAAACAACGGGTGACGGGGAGAGAAGGTGGAGGAGTAGGAAGCACGGGGGGATACATGCTATATGGAGGAGACGGGGGAAGCATTAAGGGGGCGAATAAGGTGTGTTGAGTTGAGGGTTGAGGGAAGGTAGGTAGGTCCAGTGGAGAAGTACTAGGGCGTTGTTGATCGTATAGAGATCCGTCGGAAGAAGGGTCCTTGATGCACACGGTATGATGGGCAAAAGATCCAATATCCAAATGGCCAGTGGGATCCAAAAGGGGGGGGAAGGACAGTCGTATTGATAGAATAATTATTAGAGAGATATTGGTTGAAGATCTGTTCTTGTTCTGACTCAAGGATCCATTGGGATGGCAGAAGAGAAAGGATCCAAATATAATTCAACTCCTAAGGGGGGGGGGATTGTCCGTTTGGGGAAGAGCCAGTATTGATTGAAGATGGGTTGAAACGGGGCGGTGGTTGTGGATATTGATGTTGTTGTGGTGATGTGTGTGGGTGATTGATGGAGAGAGGATGCGCGTTGTAGTATTAAAAAGGAGAGGTGGAGGGAAGCAAAGGAGATATATCCAAGATCCAAAGAGAAGCAAATAAGAAAGAAAGATAATGATAGGAACAATACACCAATAGCCAGAGAAGAGAAAAAGGAAGCGCGTAAACAGCAGCAGAAAGCAAGTGAAGAGCACAAGACGATACTTTAAGAGGGGAGGGGATGATGTGTTTTATGAGGATCGAAGAAAGGCGATATTAAGTTGAACTAGACTGGAGAGAGGCGAAAGCACTTGGAGGAGTGAGTGTATGAGGATTGGAGAGTGGGAATCCGATCCTCCGTGCTAGTAATCGGGCTAGTTTGGTGGAAATAAAGTCGATAATATTACAGTAATTAAATAATAAATGATAATGATCATAATAATCAAAGACCCCGGACCTCGTGGTCAATAATAGTAGTTGCCCCCTAAAGGCGCCGACTACTCAGCAATTGATCCTAGGTAACTACGCCGTAGAAAAGATATGATTCAATTTGACACCGTCACACCACAGAATCAGCGTGAGTGAGTTCCACACCCCCCCGCCACTCATAATAATAATAAGAATAATTACCACTTACCAGAGTCCCAAGTTCCAACAAACATTAATAGTTGGGGAGTACCTAGTTGATGGTGATTACTTTTCACCGACTAGCTACCTACAGACTCTACAGCTATAGGCAGATAGCAGATGGCGATGATCCATGTAACAGGACAGTTACATATTAAGCGCAGCACAGCACACCCCCATCCATTGATTGGAGGTTCTGACAGGAGCTGTGGAGGGGGGACCCCACCCGACTAAATATGTATGATGCTTAGACTAGTTTAGGGCCCCACCGAGAATAGGAATAGTCGAACCGGAAGGGAGGTGGGCAATCATTGATGATTGGGAAAGGGGAAAAACCAGTGGAGACAAGCCTAGGTCAGTAGTCAGTAGTCAGTCGTCAGTCTACTTGGGGCGCCCAACTTTGGAGGTGTTCCAGGCTCCACCCGTCTGGGTTTCAGTCACACCACTGACCACTCAATGGAATCATCCAGCCACGATTTTACATAGACTAGAACAGTTCTCCAACATCCCAGATCCGTGAGGAGACAGACAGCCTGGAAGTCATTATTTAGCATTTGGCTTTCTTCCATGGATCCCCGGTCTTATGGGGAATGATTGCATCGAGACTAGAGAACCAATCAGAGTCCTAGAGCAACTGAAGAACCTTCTCACATTTATTATGATGCCCCAAAGGCGTCACAAGGTCCTGCCTGCTTTCCTATCCATTCTCGTCATCCAATCAGACTAGCTGCTCCAAGGGTCCGGGACAAAGGCCAGCCTCTCCGCCAGGATCCGAACTGATGGGCAAGTGCAACAAGTAGTAACGAGTAACGACAACAACAATAACTACTAACTAGTAACTACTCCGTAACTGACTAACAAGCACTGGCCGCCGTGGCTGTACCAGTCAGTGCAGACTCGATCGACCGGGGGACGGCTCCTCAACCAAAGTCACTACTAGTAACTCACTAGTAAACTACACAGTATGAACTTGATTTGCTGCCGGAGAGCGAGAACATCCTTAGAGGCGGTGAACGGTGTGACAGGTTATAGGAGGGAAAATACCTAGTCAGGACTCAAGGACTCAGGAGTCAGGACAGCCAACAAGCAAATCCGATCCATTTGATTCATCTTTGTACATCGAATTCGAGTATTCCATACTTACAAGGCTACTAGACTACTTACTTCTGGAGCTGCAGTCATACCGTGGCGCAGTCTCATCATTGGCTGCAAGCGGATGATATCCGCTGCCATGACAATGATTGGACCATCATGCTGCTGGACGACAATAGTAGTAACGCCCTATTTGCCTTGGCCCTTGAGGATATCCCATGTTCTATCTCCAGGCCGAAAGGAGTAGTCTGATTCTTAAGCCTCATGGGTGATGAATGATGAACGATGATGATCATGGTGAGAGTCGACGACGCCAATGAAGTCATCTACCGCCGAAAGGAGCCCAAGGCTTTTTTTCTGGATGGAGACTGGGGATGACCCACTTGTGTATCGATCGCAGTCAAACATCTCCGTCTCATCTGAGCATTTCTAGTTTCTCCAATCTACATCCTTACATCCTTACATAGTTTTCTAGTTCCCTCCTGTCCATCGGAATTCCCTCGCTATTGCTAATGGAGATTGGATAGATACTTGCCAGCGTAATTCTCCACCGTCGGATGGAAAAAACAAGATAGCAGGCCAGAGTAGCCAAAGTTCACCAGAAGATGGTGAAAGTCTATCTATCTCAATCTCACAAATCAGGCCCGACCCCAGTAGTCGGGGGCAGAGCGCTGAGCGGCACAGTGTGCACACACAAAACCTGGAGCCTTTGTCGCATCACCAGTTTCACCACTCTCCAGACCGACTTCTCTGCCTTCCCCCGTCCCATCACAGAGAGAAGTGGGAAAAAATAAATAAATCTGCGACAGGATAGATGATTGCTGTTGCAGTGGCGATTTCAAAAAATATCCGTTCTGAGGACCGCGTCTCCTTCTTAAGTCTTCTGCCTTCATCACACCGTCTTTTCAAGAATTGCGGTCAGCTCCAACCACCCTCCACAATCAGCACTCTATAGATGTCTACTGTGTAGATACTGTGTAGATAGATAGATAGAAAGATAGAAAGTGAGGCAAGTAATGGAGGGCCGCCACAGCCAATGATTAGCCCACTCGCACCCGCTTCGAGAACCTCCAGTCATCCACCCGCGCAGGCCACCAAACCCCATGATTGGCTGCTTTGCTGCCACGTTTGCGCTCGAGAGTTTTGGTCGGTGGAGACGAATAGTGGATAGGGATTGGTTGAAACGTGGGGCTGTGTCCTCTTGTGTTGGGGGGTTTTCTTTTTATTATTATTATTATTATTTATTGCATCAGAATAATGGGAAAAGCAAGGCTGGCGACTGCGAGACTTACAGAGTAGTGCATCTAGTTATTCGATTCCTTTTGGTTCTTTGGATTTGTTCTGTTGTGCGTGACCCACCTACTACTAGTCTACTACAGTACTACTGTGCTAGAGTCTAGAGAAGGGTGGAAAATGTTAATGGATGGAGTAAATATAGTTAATTATCCTCAGGGCTCAGGCAACAATCGCCTGTAGGCTGTATGCTGTATGCCTTACCCCCGGAGCGGAGATTTTCTAATTGGCTGGGTTGCGATTCTCTCGATCGTTGCTTTTTTGCCTTGTCGATCTTCATACTGTTGACTGTACTCCATACGTAGTAGTACTATTAGGCGGTAGGCAGGAGGCACTAGATACTATTCTTGTATTCAGCATCTAGGAGTACGGAGTAGATATACTTGAAGTGATAGATGCAGTTAGTTCACTATCAAACATTCATACACAAATATACATACATAGTCAGGTAACCATTGCTCTACTGTTCTTATCGCTGAAATACATCACATCTCCCCCATCTAGAACTACCTAGACGACAGAGCATCTAAGATCAATACCACCCGTAGAACCCATCCAGGAAGTTCCAGAACACCCAGATAGACGCTCCCATTCTTCACACACACAGATCCAATATCCAAATCCCCCATGTGGCGTCAGCCTGCACTGGACCGTTTCTTCATTCAACACCCGTTGATTTTGATCCAACCGTCTCTGTGTCCATATCTGTGTCCGCGCGTATCGTTTGACATTTCGCCACCACCGCCGTCCCGCGATCATCGAGTCATACAATCCGCAAAATCATCCTTCGTCGATTGTATGTATGCTCTTCGCCTCCATGACAGGTGGTCAGAGTCAGACATGGTTCGAAATTTTTTTTATACTTGACTTCACGGATCATCGATACCCCTCTTAACCGCTGTGGCAAGAGTCGATAGAAAAGCCGCCGTGGTGCTACCTGATCTTCATCCCATGGCTTTTAGGTACCCCGTACGTTCAAACACATCCTGGGTATGGGACTGGGGATCCTAGCATACAATGCAAGGTTAACCCCGATAATCAATCGTTCCCCTGGGATAATCCAAACTTTAAAAGGAAGAAAGGAAAAGAACAAAAAAAAAATCCCTATGAATTCGAGTGCATCGCTCTCGCTTCTCGCCCTCAGCCATGACATAACGGTATGACTAGAGAGGTATGACTATATACGATTAGATCAGAATCTTCCCACTCATCCCAAGGCACCCTGTCCTACGGCTTTGGCCGCGCAATGAACGGATGCTTCAACGCCTCTGCCGGCGTGCACCGCTTCTCCGGATTAAGACTCAGGCAGCGATCTAGAAAATCCACAAACAGCGCCAGCTCCTTCGCCTCGCTGTCCGTCATCCCTCTGGTCTCCTTGCCCATCAATCGGGTCCGCAGATCACGCGTGGGTTTCTTGAAATCGAGGATCTTGGTGGACAATCGCCCCGTGATCCGATCCTCTTCCGTACTGTGGAAGTTGAGCATATCATCGAAATGGTGATGCGTCAGCGACCCGCGCCGTAGTAGCTTCGGTGGGTATTTGCCACGACACTCCATAATCGACCGTAGCATCTGGTTGTTATTCCGTCCCGTAAACAGAATCTTGCCCGTGTAGAGTTCAAATAGCGTGCACCCGATCGACCACACGTCAATCGCATAGTCATACGGAATACCAAGGATGATCTCCGGTGCCCGGTAAAATCGACTGACGAGATACGGCGTGATCTCGTTCTCCGTCGCCGACGACGCCGAGCCCAAGTCGCACACTTTGAGCACATTGCGCTGCTCGTTCACCAGCAAGTTGTCGGGCTTCAAGTCTGCATGGAGAATGTTGCATTTGCGGAGCAAGCTGAGACCGAGAAACATCTGCTGAGCATATGCGCGAATGGCCCGAAGATTCAATCCAACGTCCCGTCCGAACTTCTTCAGAACTTCGCGTAGATTCATGCTGAGATTCTCAAACACCATACATAGATGCCCTTTGTGGTCGAAATAGCGCTCGAATCGGATGACATGCTTCTTATCCTCCGGATCGGCCTCGCGAAGCTGTTCCAAGATGGCAATCTCTTTCATTCCCGCCTTCCTCATGGTGTCGTTCTGACGAATGATCTTGACCGCAACAAGACCGCCTGTCTTCGAATCCGTTGCGCGTACAACCGATGAGAACATGCCCTTGCCGAGGTTCTGCTGCACGTGATAGCGTCCATTGATCAACTCACCCAACCGGACATTGTAGTATCCTTCAGGATCGTCCCAGTTGTCCATCATGCTGATATCGAGCTCCTGGGGTTGAGGAACCGGCACGGCCGAGGCATGTGTCGGCTGCGTAGTTTCCTCCTTATCCTCAGCGAACATATCATCGTCATCCTCAGCAAACATGTCGTAGGGATCCTTCGCCTTGACCGGGGGTGGTTGCAGCTCAGCAGCGTCCGGCATCAGAACGTCCTGTTTGGTGGTTTTCGTTTCATCATAGCGAGCTGAGGAGACATCCCCATTCGAATCTACGTTATCGTGCTTTTGCCTCTCTGCTTTCATGTCAATGGTCGGATCATAATCCGCCGCAGATGGCTCATCCTTGTCCGCGCCGTTCACGGGTGCATCGTGATTAGCTAAATCAGCATCATTGCCAACCTTGAACTCGAACGCATCGCCAGCGCCATCGTTGGGTGCCTCGGAGGCTGATCGCGGGGGGGAGACTGTTACCAAAACCATTAGTTCACTGTGGTTTGATAAACTACATCAATCGGACTTGTCTCACCTGAGGCGACATCACGGGACGTAACTGCATCCACACTCGGAGTTGACGAATCCGTATCGGCGCCAATATGAAGAGCTTGTAGTTGCATAGGTGTTGCCTGGCCTCGATATTTGGCTTTAATCGCTTCGCGTCGCTTACGGCGAGCCTCTAGACGAGCTGCCTCATCAAACGCCCCGGCGGGCTCCTCAGTTGGACCTTTGCTCTCCTGTATCGGCGGCAAGGTTGCACTGGGAGGTTATCAGCAGGCTGGATATCCAGAATAAAGAATGGAAAGGGGCACCAAAAATTACCTGTCTTCAACGCGAGGAGCCTGAAAAGAAACATGCTGCACCTGATTCTTTCGAATTTCAGCCTCTTGTTTAGAATCTTGAGCGACGATTGCAGTGTTCCCTCGTCCGCTCACTAACTGTTCAGTAGATGGCCTCCTCCTGCCAGTGTCCCGAGAAGCTACGCTTCCGTCTCTACCTCGTTGAGAATCCCACTCATTGCCCGCGTACTGTTTAGGTTTCCTCACTTCGCGATATGGCGACCGACTTCGAGTTCGAGGGCGCTTGTCCCCCCGTCGATCATAGTCATCCGTATACCGCAGCCCACCACTGTGATCATCGTCTCGGTCGTAATCGTGGTAAGCCCTGGGGCGCCTTTGCGAAGCGGGACCTCGACCATGATATCGGTCATCGTCGTACCTGGGACCACCGCGTCTCGACGGTTCGTGTCGATAACGCCCCTCGTCATAGTCATCCTCGCGTCGGCGTTTGTGACCTCTGTAGTCTCGATAGGGAGAGCGGGAACGGGATCGCGATCGGGACCAAGTCCTCGTCCTGGACCTCCGTTGGCGTGGCGATCTACTCACGGACGATGTACTGACTCTGGTTTGACGGTCAACGCTGGTGCCATTAAGAGAAAGTTGCGACGTAGTTGCCTTCGTCTCTGAACCTGATTCGATGATCTCACCCTCAGAAGGGGTCGATGGAGACCTCGACCTGCGTGACGCCATTGTTGTGCAATGGGCGCTCACCGGATATTCAAGAGAAGGACCTGAGATGAGAGATTCCCTTTGAACACAGCTTCGGAGAAGAATTGAGGGAGACAACCCCGGTTAGCAAGAATGCCTTCGACAACAGATAAATTTGAAGTGTATTGAGAAAGTCCAACCGGCTAGAGATGCCACGGCCTTTGCCAACTTGACTACCGCCTCACAGGGAGCATACGCGTCTGAAGAAAACTCGTTTCTACAAGCTGTATGCTGTAGAACCCACTGAAATAAGGAATCCTCCTAGCTCTTCTTAAAGATGAAAAGAAAACCGATGGAAACCTGAGAAACAAGAGATGAGTGAGACAGGAGAACCCAGAGAGAGCAAGACAGAGCCAGAACCAGGAAACCCAGATGGTCAGTCACAAGTCACAGTCACGTTTGCTGGCAAAGGCGGTCAGCGCGATTTTCCCTCTTGGCTCGATCAGGCGCTAGCGCCACCCCGCAGATAAGCATTTCTTTTTCCCTCATCCCTCTTATTTTTTTTTTCTATTAGTTATTCTGCTTTCTCTCTCCAGTCTCTAGGCTCCACAGGTCGCGATCGTCCACCATCTGCTTTCTTTCGGTTCTAGTGAGCGTTATCTCCCGTTTTTATATCGGACCTCTACAAAATGGGCGGTGCAAGCAGAGAAGGTACGGTGTTTTCCCTACGCCCGGATATAGTGAGATACCCCGCTAACAAGGCGCATTGTTTAGGTGGCAAGGTCAAGCCCCTCAAGGCCGCGAAGAAGGATAAGAAGGAACTCGATGACGATGATCTCGCCTTCAAGGAGAGACAGAGAGCCGGTATGAATACCTCAATAACCTCCCGAACATCGAGGGACGGCGCGATTTAACTAACTCTGCGGTTGTGTATTCTAGAGGCCAAGGCTAAGAAGGAGCTGATGGACAAGGCGAAGGGCAAAGGCCCGCTGAACACTGGTCAGCAGGGTATCAAGAAGTCGGGAAAGAAATAGATTGTCTCGCTAGGATTCGCGCGATCATTCTTATGAGATACAACGAGCCATGACCTACGATCGCCTTCGTGGCGCGCATTCATGTTTGGCATTGATTATGCCACTTTTATTACCTTGGATTCCTTTCTTGGCATATGTATAGCCATTTGTTTCAACATATTTCCACTGCCGAGAGATATTCGCGCGCAAGCTCGCTACCTAGTAAACCGTACACCAACCGGAAGAAGGAAAATGAACATATATGTATTGACTTGATTTTCTGATACGAGAAACCTTCTTTAAAACATGGAACGGCGGGAATCATAGGTGCCCCCCTGGTTTTGTTAAAATTGAGTCCTGGATAATGATAATCTGCCAGCAGGGTAACCGTAAAGGAAGAGAGAAACAAATCCCCTGAATCAAATGCGCTAACGAAAAAGGGTATTCGCAGGCCCAACACACGATATCTTCCAGCAGCAGAGGCGGAGCAGTGAAAAAGATAAGACAAAGAATTTCAATCCAGCTCATCCAAATGCAAAGACAAGAAGCGCGACTGTAGAAAGAACGGGATCAAGGTGAACAGGACGGATGCCAACGCTTGCCTTTCAGCTAGTCACCCGCTTAACCCATAAACTGGTATCTCCACCATACAAGGCTCGCTCATCGCGTTTCTTCCATGCTCTGAATAGCTTCAAGCCAATTTCATGCTCCTCTCGCTTGATCTCCGCCAGTTCGTTGTTGAGACTGGCAACCGTCTTTTTGACCTCCTCCCGGGCAGCCATGTCATAGGCAAGAGAGCTAGGCTGGATGACCTGGGTAAGTTCGTGGATAATCGTATCAATGTTTTCCCTCCGCCGCGTGAGGTTGTCTCTCCTTGCTTCTAGCTGCTCAATGCGGGCATGAGCTTGTTCCTCCGGAGAGCACTGAGACAATTCGCTCGTGTTACCAGCTGACTGGGATGGAGTGGGCTTTCTGGTGGGCTTCTTGCCCGGGACCACCGCACTCGCCACCGGCCTCTTTCTGGACATGATCGACGGGGCGTTGTCTGTATTCTGGGAGGCTGCGTCGATGCTATCCCGACGGCTGGGTGTAGAGCAACGCGTCTCGGTCGTGGCGCATGTGGTCGCACTGAAGCGACTGACGGGCTCATGCGCTTGATCCCCCGTGGAAAGCTCCAGTCCAGCCAATGTAGCTTCTAGGTCAGGCTTGGGGAGGTCGATCCGAGGAGGAGCATCGTTTCTAATGATGGCAGGAGAAATTGCCCTTTGCGGGGTTGAGTCTTGGTGGCGGCTTCTGCTAGGCCAGCGTTTGACGGTACTCGCAGGATTATTCTTTTCTGCACCGCCCGTAATAGTAGTAACCACAGATGGGACTAGTCCAAGATATGCATGATTCGGAGACGTCCGATCCTTCTCGCTCGATCGAGTGTTGCTGGATCGTGGTCCACGTGATGATGATCTGCCCCTTGGTTTCTCCTGGATTGGATTTATCATCGGCGTTCGCCCACTCTGACCTTTCCAGGGCTCCCGCATTGCCAGTGAGAACGGATTGTCATTTTTTGATGACGACCGTCCGCGTCCGCCCGCGTTCTGTTCTCTTGTATGATATTGATCTTTGGCCCATCCAGTGAGCCCACGTGATCTCGTTGGCTGTGTTTCAAAAGAAGCATTTCCGGCAGTCCTAAGCGCAGGATTATCTGAGTGTTGGACGGCAGACGGCGCGGTGAAATCATCCCGTCGTGTCGTGCGGTTCCGACTGGACGGATCCTGCGTGGATGGCCTATCGTTTAGTTGTGCAGAATCCGCGCGTTGACGCAAGATCGGCAAGTTGCTCTTGTACCTCGTTGTTTCTGGGTTTCGGTCGAACGCTTGTTTTGAGTCGATCTCCAGAGATGAGACACGCGAACTTTCTCCGCTGTGGTGTGCCTTGTTGATGAAGATGGGCGAGTCGGGAGGCGAGATATCTACGCTGGCACTCTCTGCGGCGGTTCCAGGGTCGCGGTAGAACCTGTCTTCGTTCTGATAGCTCCAAGTAGTCGAGCGCTGACGACCTTGATCGACTGGGGCGCGAGCCTGCGCGGAAGATGCCACGCGATGATCTGAACCCGGCCGACTTGCAGAGAGAGTTGAGTGCGGGGGTTTCCTACGATCTGTCAGTGGGGCTGGGCGACGGAAGAGCTCGTCAGCGTGTATGACTGATATTTCGCACTTACTGTGGTAAAGGTAGAGCTCTAGGAAGTTTTTCGATGTGTTGAGCGCCGGGTCCGGGAGGGGCCTAGTACATGTTATCATCCAAGGACTTGTTAGGCAACGTAGGGGTGCTAATTACAGGTTTCCGAGACCGATGGAACGACACCTTTCCCCACATTTTGCTTGCAAGAGATATGCTAAAGAACAGAAGGTGAGTACTTTCTCCTGAACGTGTTGGTGGTGGAGAGATGAACGAGAGCTGACAGATTTCGTCATGACATACCTCTTATCTACAAGGATCAGCAATAAAGGTAACTAAGAAAGAAACGTGATTCTGCCCGATGATTATTGACTTCATGCACGGACATGCCAGCATGCCACTTAATGGAAGGGTCGAGTCAGAGGAAATGCCCAATCACGCTGAGCGAAGATGAGAGAAGATTCCAAGCAATGCAAAGAAAAAAGCAAGGAGTGAAGGAGAAAGAAAGAAAGAGAGAAAGAGAGAGAGACAGGCAGAGACCAGCAAGCCAGATGAATAGAGAAAAGAAAGGAGAGAGAGAAAAAAAATGAGAAAGAAAGACAAGAGACAAAACAAAGATGCCCCCAAGACTAGATAGAAGAGAAGAGAGAAGAAGAGACGAGAGGAAGAAAAGAGAGGGAGAGAGGGAGAGAGGGAGTACAGCCTACAAAACCCGGGCAGAGCAAGAAACCGTTGAGTCTGGAATTACGATTTAGACTAACTAATAATAATTATTGACAGGACAAGAGGACATGCTTGTGCCCATTGGCACTAGAGAAGACATCTACACTATATATAAATATAATAAAGGACCCTGTTTCAGATGCGTTGTTGGATCTTGACAGAGCAGTTCTTGAGGTTATTAATAGGTCCTGGTCCGAGGCTGTTATGTAACCTGCGTGCCTGCGTGCCTTATGGAACAGGCTAGAAGGTTGGGATCCTCAGGTTTCAGGCCGCCACAGCCGGTATCCGTATTACGGAAAGATTCTCCGCAAAATGAAATAAATTCCAAGCCGGGATTGACGTCCGTCATAATCAACAACGAACGGCTTACTCTCAACATCACCTCCCATCATTCTTTCTCTCGACGTTCTTGTCGTTCATCTCCACCAGTTTCCCAGACACATCTATAATCATGTCCTCAGCAGGTATGAAGTCACTTCCCTTCAAAGGCTTCAAATATCTAAGCAACTAAACTCTCCATAGGAAACGGCGCGGTCCCGCCGCCCGCCGAAGTGTACCACTCCCCCCCCCCCCCCCGGTCTCCTAAACATTTCTCAGCGCCATAAAGAACAAACTCCATCTAATCTTGCCAAAAAAAACCCTTAGGATGTCAATCGCAACCCCAATCAACCTCATCCTCCTCTCCCTCTTCGGCGTCCTCGTCTACATGCAATTCCGCCCCAAGGCCCCCACCACCCTCCCGCAGGCCCCGCCCCCCGTCGTCTTCCGCACCTTCACACCAACAACCCTCCTGCCCTTCAACGGCGTGGGCGATCAACCCGTCTACCTCGCCGTCCGCGGACGGGTCTTCGATGTGACCCCCGGCAAGAACTTCTACGGCCCTGTGCGTTTCCCGCCCATGCATGCAGGGGAGATAGGATTGAAAAGAAAACTGACGAGTTTTGGACAGGGCGGACCGTACGAGAATTTTGCCGGCCGGGATGCGTCGCGCGGTCTGGCGCACCAGAGCTTCGACGTCGAGATGCTCACGCAGGATCTGAAGGGGCCGCTGGATGACCTGAAGGATCTCACGGCGGATCAGCTTGAGAATCTCCAGGGCTGGGAGGAGCGGTTTTCGGAGAAGTATCTGGTTGTGGGAAAGTTGGTTGCCGAGGGGGATCCGGAGGCGCCCAAGTCGTAGGTTGGCGATCTGGGTAGTGGTAGGCGTCGCCTGCACTGTCCGAGTCATTTTGGGGGGAGGATGGCTGATCAATTGATCTGTGGGCTGGGTATTTGCCCCGGGCCGATTGGGGTGCTCATGGCAAGGATGGAACTGATCTGATGGGTGATTTGGATGCTGTATGAGCTACGATCTCAGTTGACTATGATACGATCATGCTCATCTTGCATTGTTCTGAAAATCAAGTGTCGCACTGTACTTGGAGCGTGGATCGCCAGTCTACACTTGATATGTTGATAACTTTTCCTTGCCATTATACCAGACTGAATGGTTATTGCAACATTTGCAAGTGAGTTAGTACCCCCAAAATATCATCTCAATCATCATAACATTCATAAAAAGCAAAACCTCAGAAGGAAATTTAAACCACTTTGTCCTGTCTGCCCCGCGGAACCTCTGTAGATGAAAGCAAAAAGAAGATCATACATACATGATACATTAGCGGAAGGTTAAAGTTAGCTTAGAGTTCGGACCGGATCCGCTCGGTTTCAGCCGACGCCTTCTCCTTCACCTTCTCCGCAGCCTCCTGACCCTGAGCTCGACCGCTCGAGGCTCCAATCTTCAGCTGGTCCATGACCCACTGAGTCCATTCATGGAGCTTGCTGTACAGGATGCCCTGGGGGCTAGTGGTACCATACCGGAAGTACTGGGAGTTACGTCTGGCCGCCGCACGAAGCTCGTTGACACCAGAGCCCTGGTAGACGGGGATACCGTAGGAATCGAGGTATGCCTTGAGCTCGGAGTGGGACCAAGTGTCAAAGGTCGTATCCTTGGCTGCATCGGTGGCTTGCGCCATGTATGAGGTGGCAGATGCCAGGTTGACTCCGCCAGACTTGGAGGCTTTGGCGTAGGCGTCCTGAGCCTGCTTCAGAAGTTCGTCGCGGGTGACGTCTGCACGGTGAGCTGCCTTGGCGTTTAGAGAAGAGAGGTACTTCCTAGAGACCAAGTTAGAAATTAAGATCATACGATTAAGGCACGGTCGTATATTGCATATCTGCACTTACTTCAGCTGTTCGGTGTTCCAGGTGTCAAATGTCCAGGCAGTCCATCCAGTCGCAGCCTTGTGCTTGTTCAGCCTGACCTTGGCAAGCAGCTCGTCGCGCTTGCTAGCCTGAGGAACGGGAACCCCGCGAGCATCCAGGTAAGCCTTGAGACGGGAGTCCGACCACGACTCAACAGCTGCATCGAATGCATCCTGCGCCTTGAGAGTGGCATCATCGGTGGCCCGCGCATACTGGTTGCCGGCCTTGGAAGTAGCGGCGCCAATCAACTCAGTCACTGACTGGGAGGCAGTCTCGGAAGCAACGGATGCCTGGCTGACAAGGGAAGCACGGTGCTTTCTGGCCAGAGCGATGAGCTCGTTGCGCTTAGATCCCTGGGGCACCTTGACGTTGTGCTCATCAAGGAACTTCTTCAGGTCAGAATCGGACCAAGCATTGAACAAAGCCTCACTCAAGCTCGACTGAGCCGCTTCCGCAGATTTCGTGGCAGAGGCTGCAATGTTGCGAGCCTGCAGACTGGCCAATCTGGCGTTGCGGCGCACGGATGCAATAAGCCTGTCCCGAGTCGTTGGCTGAGGTACAGGCCATCCGCGTTCGTCAAGCCATTCCTTCAAGTCGGACTCGGACCAATGCTCATACAGCCAGTTACCGGGGTATGCTGCGGTTTCGCCAAACTTCTTCGCGATCGATTCATAGTTCTCACGAGCGGTTTTCAGAAGCACGTCACGCTTACGGGGTTGAGGGACGGGAACACCATGTCGGTCAAGGAATGCCTTGAGCTGAGAGTCTGACCAACTGCAAGAGGGTTAGCAACGGCTGCTCCAAGCTTGCTTCGCGAACGCCACAGAGGTACTGACGTATCAAAGATCCATTCCTTGGCATGATGCCAGTTGTGGGTGGTATGCTCTGCCGCCTGTCCCAGAGGCTTCTGCACTTTCGAGTCCCAATTGGCCTTGACCAAGCTCTCCAGGTCCTTGCGGTCGGCAGGGGTGGGATAAGGGATATCTAGGGATTCGATCAGCTCTAGTGGTTTCTTCAGCTCGGAGAACAAAGAAATATACCGTGGTCGGAGAGCCACCGCTCCAATTCAGTCTCGTGCCATCTGTTGTAGACTGAAGTGGTGTGGTCAGCAACAGAAAAAGAAGCCGGGTCAATGACAATTGCGTCAGACCTACCTGCTTTGTGGAGCCAGTTGAACGCCCCGACCGCTTGAGTCGATGCGAGGAAGAGCACCAGGCTGGAGCCCAGATTGAGTCTCATCCTGACTGATCGTCTCGACTATGCAGGCCGAATGGATTGTAGTATTTGGTTTAATGGTATCGTGTCAAAGACTCTATGAGGTTGAGATTAGCTCTATGAAGCTCGATGGTAACCTAGGACTGAGATGCCAGTGAAGGAAGGGGAGATCACCTACAGTTACAGGAGCTGGTACTTGAAGAGATAAAGAGGAGGTCCAGAACTCAGGGAATAATGGTCAGGGATAGCGAGTATTTAAGCCGGCCCAGAAGTGAAGTCCAACAGAAGCAACGAGGGCGAGCAGACGTTGGCAAAAAAAAAAAAAATGATGCATCTGGAGAAGATGATAGACGAGTGACGTAGTGCTGTGTGCTGCCCATGTTTGGTGGCCAGTTTTCCATGCTTCGCGGGTGTTGGCGTCATCGACAGAGCATCGCTTTGTGTCCTAAGAGGAGGATGAGACTATATCTACATATGTAACTAGGTCGAATCTCCTGTACTAGGGAAGCCTAGATCCACCTGGCTACGAACAATTCCAGCAGTAAATCAGATTGTCCAGGTATCTAGAAATCTAACTAGTAACAAGTAGAAATAGATACACCCCAATGACGGAGCCCACTGTCTTTAATTAAGCTATGTTTAGTCGCTGCCTTAGGCTGCCAGTCTCCCCGTTCGGGTTAGCGTGGTCCCTGTCCCCGTTTAGGAAATGCGGAGACCTCAGGCAGGTTGTTATCGCCATATCGATCAGCTGTAAGGAGTCGTCGTGGCCACGCCCATTAACCAGCACATCGGCTATCTCTGGGATGAGATGAGATGAGAGAGGGTAGAAAGAAAAAAAGGGGCACTGAATATGCTTCTGAAGTCGACGGCCTGGATTAGGAATCAGTCTGCGACTTGTCTCCCCGTCCGATCAACGACTGGTATCGAACCTGCACATCTTCAGCGATAACATACAACAGCGGGAAATCGATCTGGTTCCTCAAGCCTCCAACTTCTCGTTCTATATAAACCCTCTACTCTGGCGGGCCTGAACCTGGTGCGCTCGCTGCTACCGACATGGATTTCTCCAACCTCGAATGCAGGCATCTGGTCTCTCCAGACTACAAGAACTTTGTCCTCTCCATGTATGCTTTCCAAATAACTTTCTAGGCCCATCCCTTGTCCCCAATGTTAATGAACACAGTTTGATTATCTTCGGGATTCTCCTCTCCTATCTTCCTCAGCATATCCGCATCATCTCCCTCAAGAGCTCTTTCGGGATCTCTCCTTACTTCGTACTACTGGGAACGACTTCGGGGACATCAGCGCTCGTGAACGTTGTGACACAACAACAAAGCTTGCATGATGTGGCATGTTGCAAGAGCATCAACGGAGTGGCTTGTTTCGGGGGACTACTCGGGATCTTCCAAGTCGCAACCCAGTGGTTCTGTTTCGTCATTATGTAAGTCCAACCCCGTCGCTGTCAGATAACGAGCGCGCTGGCTAACAGGGCCATCACTCTTAGCCTTCTGCTTTTCGTTCTCTATTTCCCTCGAGCCACTTCGCCAAGCTCGCCTACTACCTCGGAGTCTTCAACTAGAGATGGCCCAACCCACAAGACAGCCTTGGTGGTGGGCGGTATCTGTATTCTCCACGCTTTGGTAATGTTGATCATTACCGCCGTCTTCGCCCTCCAGCGACCATCGCAGCTCCAGGCCTGGTCCAACTTCTCGGGCGTGGTCGCCGCGATTCTCGCGTCAATCCAGTACTTCCCCCAGATCTACACGACCGTCAAGTTGCGCTGCGTGGGCAGCCTGAGCATTCAGATGATGTGCATTCAGACCCCTGGAAGCCTCGTGTGGGCAGGCAGTTTGGCTGCCAGATTGGGGCCGAAGGGCTGGAGCACCTGGGGCGTGCTGATCGTCACAGCATGCTTACAAGGCACGCTCCTGATGCTGGCCATCTTCTTCGAATACTTTGGTCCCAGCAAGCAACAGGACCATCACCATGGCAAAGATCTTCCTCCAAATGGCGCAGATGAGGGCGCAGATGAGCATCGCGACGAGCAGCCGTCGGAAGAAACCCCGCTCCTTCAAAGCCACTGATCGACATTCAGTGGGTACGAATCGTTGGGTGCCAACTCGAGTCATGGTATTAGTTCAGACCTTGACCAGCTGATCAGGGGTGTGTGAGATGATGAAATCAAGAAGGCAGCTGAGCGGCTTCAAGATTCAATTTGACCAAGATATGGGAGGGAAACAGGTCGTTGGAGGAACCACTCTGTGCCCTGGAGAGCACAGAGTTTCATCAACTATATTCATGGAGCGAAATAAATAGAATAAAACGCGTCTTGTTGCAGGGAAAAGATCTAGCAAGCATCGAGCAGCGCCCTGTGGATGCATGCCCTGTCCTCCCTTGTATTCATTATCGTAATGTAACCATTGCCCTTCGCCTGATTCTTACCCACCCATCGCTTGCCGCGACCACCGGCCACTTCACCTCGGCTCCGCACCCTTTCTTTACGCGGAGGGGTAGATCAGTCGGAACATGTCGTTCAGGACGAAGTAGCTGCCCTGGCCGTCAGGGAGAAGCTGGAAGGTCTGAGCATAGCTCATGGGCTTCTGCTCCTCATCAACCTATAACAAGAATCAATACACACAAGTCCCGCCGAACAGCGAAAAGCGAATCGGAATCAAAAAGAAAACCGAAAAAAAAGAAAAAAAAAAAAAAAAAAAAACATACAAGGAGACCGCCGGTCACCATAACGAAGATACCACCCTGCTCGTTCGAAGGCTGAGCATCGAAAGTCGCGATCTGGTGCTGGACCTTCTGGAAGGGAAGGGCCTGTCGCACGAAGGAATCTCCATCAGCACATCCTCGTCACCCCCCGCCTCTCACAAAAACCACCGCCAGATATGAGCACCCACCGTCAGCTTCTCGATGATGCCGGCGACGCCCTGGACCGAGGAGGTCTCGAAGGTGAGCATCGACTGGTCACGCTGTAGAATGTGCGGTTAGTCCAGTTTCTTCGTCTTCAAACCCGGCCACGCGTTCCAGCCCGCGAGGCACGAGGGTACGGGGTGCTCATACGTAAAGACCAGCCAGAGATTGTCTGTTGCTATCAAAGGTCTGATAGTAGAATTGCACGAACTGCTCTGTTGGTCAAGAAGGAAGGGGTTTGGTCAGATTCGCCGGGTTGTTTGGGTGAATGGATTTGGTGATATCGAGGGGACACGCACGGGCGATGCTCTGGAAGTCTAGATCGAGTGTAACACATGGTTAGTTTTTCATCCTGGCGAGAGTACAGAGGGAAAGCAAATGGTGGTTGTTATATGCGACCAGGCTCAAGCAGCTCGGAGGGGCTGTCAAGGAGGGGCAACAAAACATCAATGCAAAAATAACGGTATCAACAGATACACAACAGCCATTAGAAAGCAGGGAGAGGAGCAACTTACCGGCCATTTTGATATATGGATGAGTCTGGTATCTGGTTGCAACGGAAAGAAATGAATCGAAAAACAAGGTATCTGGATGGGAAGAAAGAAATAATGCTGGACTGATCGCAAATCGATATTTGAATCGGAGACGAGAGAGAGTGTGTGGGGCCTGAGGCTCAGAGCGTCTTTTTATCACCCGCAATTCTTAGTCTCTCCCTTCCTAGTACTATCTATCTACTAAGTAGTAATAACTACTGCCTGAACGGCTCTCTCTGCGCCGCCCGATGCCGCCTTGACGAACATAGATTTACTGGATGGTTTCATTGGCAATATTAAGTAACTTCATCAGGAGTCGTTATTTGTAACTACCCAAACATCACTCCGAATCAGAATCCGCAAACATGTCTTCAGCCTTGGGTCGCGGTTTTCGAACGGGCGCCCGCGGCTCAGGCTGAGATTGCGACTCAGACGGTGGTTTGACTGTTTCTTCTTTGAGGCCAGTCTCTTCCACTAATGGTTCCTCTTCCATTGGGTCTCCATCGGGTACTTCTTCTAGATCACTATCTTCCATAGGCTCACCGTCGATATCACTCATCGGCTCGCCATCGAGACTGTCGCCAGCTGCATGACTGGGGCGCTCATAGTCCACATCCATCCGGCCCTCCTCTGTTTGCACAGGAGGCCGACTCGGGTCGAATTTTCCAGTCGATTCATCCTCTTCCAAAGTCTTCCAGCGACTTTTACCCTTGGAAAAGGCTCCAGATGTCTGTTCTGCCTCTGCCTTCGCCTTCTCTTCCCGTATTTCTTCGGCCGTAAGTGGCGGCTTCTCGAAGACCTGGGAGAAGTGCTCCTGACTCGATTGTGGGAATACGCACCACCCTTCCCAAAGATGCAAGAGTGAGCCTACGCTTCTCTTCCATTTTTCGGCTCGCAGCCGTCCCCAATGCAGGTCCTTTTCCAGTCTCGCAAGGTGCTCAAAAACTTGATGGGACTTCAATGCTGACTCAAACAGCTGCCGATAACGCCAGGCATGACGGACACCGCTCGTAGCGGAGGATGAGAGAATGTCAGAGATAAGGTAAAGGCCGACGAGCTTAGCAGAAGACGTATCCATGTTGTTCTGTGATGACAATCGGACTTCCTCATCGGGCAGGTTTTCGGAGCCATTCCTTGTTGCCTCCTGCCGCGCGAGGCCTTTTTCAATCTCACGATCAGGGTTAGCCCCGGTGTAGGCAAACGGAGTGATGATGTTCATCACAATCAACTCGACTACCTCGTCCGCCCCGGCGCCTGCATGTTCAATGGCGAAAGCAGTAACACGCGCAACATCTCCTTTGCGTAGTTTTGCATGGGTGGTCGGAAGTCGCGCAAGTAGATGAGTGAGTTTCGCCTTTTGTAGAGGATTCATATGGCCGAGTCCTTCGTTACTGCTGCCGACCCCGTCCGCTGGCGGGGCTCCCCCAAGGTTCCGTCGCTCATCCTCCCCATCCGACATTTCCTCGTCAGAAGAGTTGTAATCTTCATCCGAGACGAATTCATCCATGCGCGTGGTGTATTCGAACTTCATACCGCTCTCTGGAGATACCCAGCTCGGGCCACCCTCAAATATCAATGATGCTTTCTGGTTCCTACCTCGATGAGCGCCCTTATTGTGGCGGTTGGTGAGAATGTCCCATAGCTTCCACCGATAGTAAACTCCGCCAGCACTCCTCGGGTCCCACATCCAAGCCCACTTTTCGTCCCTTTGCACCTCAGGTCGACTCATTAGCAGAGCCTCAAACTCTGGGCCGTAGTTCAAAAGATTCTCCAAAGTCTTGTGTATGAGTTTCAGCTGCTTCAGATCTGACGGCGGTTTTACCTCCACCTGCGTGACGGAACCACTTCGGCTATACGACGGACCATAAGACGTCGGCGGTGCAAACGCTCCCCGATGAGAACCCGGAGGCGGCGCTCGATTCATACGGCCGCCATATTCAGATGCAATGGTCTTGGCACCAAATGGAAGAGAGCTCGTTGACGATAGACCCACGGTGACCGGGATCGAAGAACTGATTGCGGCGGAAGAGAGATGCCTCGAGATAGACAGATAATAGCCCCATCCTAGGTATCGATTTTGTAGTGCACTGACTGCAGAATCTATGTCCGAAGCAGCAGATTCATTCGCGAGGGTCACAATAGCGGAAATTGACTTGCGATCGGTCGCAGACTGGCCAGAGGGTCGAAGGATTTTCACGTTGTCTACCGACAAGACCGATGGTATCAGCGATTTGATGACGGAAGGAGAAGTTCCCGGCGGGAGCGAAGCCAGGTACAACGTAGGTTTCGCGGCTGCTCTTTCGGCCTCCTTCGCTTCGGCTGTCCTGTCCTCTTCGTCGTCCGAGGTGCGAAAGGCCGACGCGGCGGGTGAAGACCCTGGGCCTGCGTTTTCGAATCCTAAAATACCCTGTGTAGAATCTCTGTTCCCGCGAAACGGTTGGAACCCTTCATGATTCCGTTTGCGAGATAGCGAGGGTGGAGGAGGGCCCAAAGTCCCTGGGCCGCTATTGCGAGGTCCGGAGCTGGTGAAATGTCGTTTCGCCGGACCACCTCCAAATGCTGCCCCTCTCCCCCCAAACTTATTGAATCTGTTCTCTGTATTAGGTCGATCCGTATTCAGAGAATCGTCCTCGAATGATTTGACAAAATCCTCGTAGACTGCAGCTGTCTCGGCTTGCTCTCGGGCACGCTTGGCTTCGGCTTCGGCTTTCTGACGCTCAAAGAGAGACTTCTTAGGTAGGGCAGAGAGTTTGGCTGAAACTTCCGAAAAGCCCTTGGGTTTTGCGTCGTCAGGCATCGTGGAGAGAAGCTGCCAACGCAGCGAATTGCTTGTCTTGGTATTCACAGGGACCGTATAGAGAAGGCTTGGAGTAACTTGCGACCATACTGTTGTCCAGCTATCGGAGCGGAGGCGGAGATGGTTGCAGCCTGAGGCATGAAACACCTACTTCGTAATCCTCACATGCACTGGCAAATTGTATTTGCTACAACAAACACAATCCTTCAATAATAATCAGTGATGGCTACGGCTCAGATACAATCTCTACTGCGGTTCCTGTCGCAAGATGCCAAAGTCCCATTGGCGTCTGCCATGGCCAAGGTCATGGATCTCCAAAAAGCCAACCTGACATCGTATGGGAACCCATCCTGCATCCATGCATTTTTATTAATACATGAGCAGTGTCGAGCAAGTATCAAAAGCAGAGCTTAAGGCTCTCCAGGAGATATTTGGAGATGTTAAACTTGCGAAGCAGGTGCTGAACGCAGGAAAGAGGGTTTCCAAGAAACGACAGGCGCCAACTGGTAATGCAGAATCACCACGCAAGAAAACCAAGGGTCCAGCTCTCCGTGAGACTCTATCTCCATTTGAGGTGGAATGTGGATTAGCTCTGCCCACTTCGTCTGCGTCCGATGATGAACTGTCGCAGGTTGCTGTGCTTACTAACCGAGCACCTCTTGTGCTTGCTTTCGCAGTTTGTGCCTTGAAGTACACAATGCCGGAGCAGCCGATCTCAAGCAGGCTCAGCCTAGCTCAAGCTGTGGTCAGTGCCAACAGCCGTTCCCAGGCTATTAGCTTGGGGATCGAAAGTGGGAAAAATGCCGAGCAAGAGGGATGGGGTGAGGGTCAGCCGGTGATCAAGGTGTTAGGACGCGAAATAAAGGTGTTGAAGCGGTGGGATTACGACCCTAGAGAAGGCAAGCCCACAGAAGAACTCGGTCCAGAGAATGGCGGGGAGGCTGCACCAAGCTTGAATGATGTGATTGGTATGAGAGGCTCAGATACCTTGGGCTCTTCACCTCCCCTTTGGGGCATAGACCTCGAAGCCATGCGCACTTCCCAGAGCAATGTCTCGAGAGGTGCAGCCAAAACTGATAGCAATCTCCCGATTTTTACGCCAAACTCAGCACGATCATATCTGTTCAAATCGTTCACGGCAGCAACTACCGAAGGTGACAAGATCCCGGGCACAGGGAAACGGAAGACTGTGGCGCAAGTCGAGGGTGAAAAGGAGGCTTGTCTGGGGCACTTGCTACGAGCTATTGACAGTGTCTGTCAATCTTGGGCCAGCACTCTCAGCAGGGAGGAGCTGGACAGACGTGCATGGGCCTGGTATCTTCGCGTACGACCAGATGTTCAGAGTGGTCCAGGAGGGTGGGGGGAAAAGGGGCATGTGAGACTGTCTGACATTCTGGAGCTTCGAAGAGAACCTTGAGCGCCGGCTGGCTACCATTTCTTAACCAAGCAGGAAGTCGATGAGGCTAACGCTTCGTACGCGCTCATGATGGAGAAACAGCCACATCTACAGCATCATGCTCAATGACACTCTTTTCGACTGGCACGATAGAGTCATTCTATTTGGCACATGTTTCGCTTTGTCGACGAGAGGCCCAAAAGTGGATGTCCATCACCGCGATATTTGTGGTTCCTTTGCTGACGAGTTCTATCCCCAATTTTGTCTCGTTCAGCTGATATTGATCAAAGGATCCATCTGCCGCCAGATATGAGCGAAGCTTAATCATTTACACTCCTTCTCTGGGATGCAGAGAGGATATCGTTGGCTTGGCTCATAGCTGCCCACTGTCCTTATACACCGTTCTGAGTTCTGAAAAATTATACCCGCCTGTTGCCTCAGGCAGCACATGGTGACGACAAGTATACAACTGCTTTGCAGGCTGCACTTCAAAAATATCGATTGTATGCTTCAACCTAGCCAGAACCATGGATTCTTTGCCAGGTAGCAGCACTGGGGGCTGCCACCTACACTCCTCGTTGTCGAACAACTACCAACCCATCCCCTCGATCTCCCAGCTTCTCTTTTTTTCAACTTCAATCCTTGTCTCAAACACACTGTTGCTCGCCGTCTACTCAATTCTTCCAACTCATAATTTGTCTGAAGCGTATATCTATCCAGAGTCTTGCTAAAATGTGGTCTACTTCGGCACCCAATCTCACCACTCGGTACAAGCAGCTCAAAGCTCTGCAGTCACGGCTTGAAAGCCTCCCTGAGGGTTCCCTCTCTGAACCTCATCTCGGGAGCCTTGGTGTCCACGTGTCAGACTTCGACATTGAGTCCGACAAGGCGCCAGATCTACGGGCTCGTTTCTTCTCTCCCCTCCCCCGGGAGCATGTCAAGAATTCTCCATGCAAGCTTGATCCTGAAACGAAGGAAGCTCTGCGAGAAAAGAACCCGGAATACCTCAAGCCAGGCCACTCTCAGGATTGGGATGAACTACATTGTCTGGATTTGGGGCAACTGCGAAAGATCTACGCCTCTCTCGGCTTGAACGACCCTTTGCTCGGCACCCTGGGCGTTCACGCCTTCACGCTTCTAGAGCAACTAGACCCTCAAGCTAAAAGACCTTGGGAACCTATCGACGAAGGGTACGAAAATGCAGCCTCCCGTCCCAGCATCACCTGACACTGACAGACTCGTCCAGCTGCGACAAGTATTACGGCCGCCTCCCGCGGGAATCAGATCCCAATGCACGACTGCGGTGGGAAATTGCTGCTGCCTTCAAAAGCCGTCATGGCAGAAAGCCTCATGTTTACCTCATCCTGGAAGCAGACTATGACGGTGACAATCTGCTCAAGTGTGAGATGAGCAGCATTATCAGCTTTATGCTGGCCAGTATGAAGCTGGAGTCCTCCAGGCGGAAGTCAACCGATTCTTGCCAGCGCTGCTATACTATCTTTCCAGTGAGTATATCAATGCCAGCCCCTCTCTCACCTTAGTGCTCCATTCTGACCCATCAACTAGGTTTTCATTATATCGGTCCTCAATCCCGGCTATGCCCGCGTGATCCAGGCATATTTTGATGGTACGCTGAGAATCCAGCGCAGTGCCACCTATGATATTGAAAGCTGTGATCACGAATCAGTCATGACTCTATTCTCTCGGTGGTTGGATATCGCACCTAACGGGATTACCACCTGGATCCCGTCTCTCTCATCCATCGAGGAAAGCTCCGAGGAAGAATCTTGAATGCGTCTCCTGGCACTCTTTCCTGGTTTCCCCACAGCGGTTTACAGGTTTTAACGAGGTCAGTGATGTGAGCATCTGAATTCCAGTTCTTGTCCCCGTCGAGCAAAGTTCGAAGAAAGCACTTTCAATCTCCTAGCACTCTTTCCTGGTTTCCTATCGAGGTTTTACGGGTTTTAACGAGGCTAGCGATATCAACATCTGGATTCTAATTACTCCCGCGGAGGACATCTCCTTGAATCCTTCTCCTGGCACTCTTTCCTGGTTCCCCACAGGGGTTTACAGGTTTTAACGAGGCCAGTGATCATTGAGCAATCTGAGTCTCAATCCTCATCAACAATGAAAGTCGAGAATACGTCTCCTTTCTAAGATCAAAATTTATATTCGACTCATTTCGGACAAGACCGCCATTACGAACCGCAAATTTCAACGAGAATGCCAGCTCCACATAAGCGAACGAGAACTTCGACCAGCACATCCACGGATGCAGCGAATATCTGAAGACAACCGAACATTTCCTTTTCTTTTGGGAGTATTCACAGCGAGGTCAAAACAACCAAACAAGCAAGGGACACAATCAATCAATCAACCAATCAATCAATCATATTTTCGCCTCCTAACCAATGTCCACTGATTGTCATGTGTCTTCGTAGCTTCAGCTGCACATAAGATGTTCATACGGTCCGCTCTATTGGGTAGTTTGTAGTCCGTAGTTAACGGTAGTAGAAAGAAGCTCGTCCTGAAATCATTCCCAGTCTAGCAGGTCTCCGGGTGTATAATACTGAGGGAAAAGCCGAACAGTGGATCAAAACGGTTGTGCCTTTTCGAGATCCGGCGAACCTCGTTGTCGAAACCAAGAACGGTCAAGCCTTTGACCCAATGAAGCCTCTACCCAGTGGCCCATGAGATCAGAATGCTAAGTTGGTACCTGAGGTCTACCAAGTTCATCGTTTTCAGGGTCCATCGAGTCGTCGAATGTGGTTGGTGATAGCACTAGACTGTGATGATATAATCCCGGCTTGACTATTTCAATGGATTCGCCAAAAGTCTGTACTCTGTACTCGGTAGATACTCTGTACCATGATTGCCATCGGACTTGGGTTTCTCCTTTCGGTTCCTGTGAATTTGCTGTGGACCCGAGTTGTGGTCTCAATTCTAATTCTCAAAGCTCACCCAAGACCCAACTCCGTTTGACAACGGCGCTGCACTGTCAGGTTGTCAGCTTAGTCTTAGACTATTGAGTCTCTCTATCCGTACTCGCTAGCAATATCACATTCCCAGAGTCCAGAGTCCAGAGTCCAGGATCCACTGGCCTTCCGAATTCGGACGGATAGAGATTTCCGTTCCAGGTAAGTTGATGGATCATTCATTCTATGAGTTCTTCAAGGCAAGGCTATCTATCTATGTCATTTGCAATTCTGCATTGACGATATTTGGGTTAGGCTCATAGGGGTCCGTCCTTGTCCTTGGTAGTCAGTCATGATCCATCCATCTAACTACTAGTAGTACATTAGGTACTCCGTAGGTGACTAAATAGGTGGTGGGGGTCGTAATGTTGTTAACTTGCTACAGATATTCCCTTGAGTCCTCCTCTGCAACATCAATGCAGTGACAGGTATTGATTCTCTTGGTCTATTCGCGAGTGATCGGGTGATATGCCAGACCGGGTATGTACATTGATCCATCTCATGACTCTAGACAGGGATGCCGCAACCAGTTAACCTGCTAAATACATACTCCGTAGTTACTCTACAATGTCTGTCTGTCTGTCTGTCTGTCTGTCTGTCAATCCTCAATCCTCAATAGGCGCTGGGGCCTGTGGGAATTCCTTCCAAGTTAACTACGGCAGTCTGTGTATTATTATTTGAGAGTGTTTCAGAGTTGAATGGTGTAAGGCTTTGTAAGCTTGGCATCGTCATACCCCCATACCTTAGTTCCTTACCGTACGGCTAAGGCATTCAGGCTGCACGGTGATTTGTGAAGACTGAAGAGGCGGTTCGTTGTCTTGGAGGAAGCCCCAAGGAATAGGATTCTAATCCTATGGTAACGATGGAATAATAATGGAAGAGTTATGGATGAGATGGATGAGATGGATGAGATGGATGAGATGGATGAGATGGATGGTTTTATTATTATTATTATTCTTATTTGTAGAGTGGAAAAGTCAATAGACTACTCCGTAGATAGATTCTTCTTCAATGTGGCAATCTCAAGAAGTTCCTTCGGCGCAGAATAAACATCACAGATCATCTCGTAGATTGTACCTGAAGGTATATGTGTATGTATACTCCGTAGTAGATAGATAGAGCCTGAGACCTTTAACTTTGAAGAAACCTTTCCGAGATCAAATCAACAAATAATCATCAACACAAAAATCCTTCCTCATCGAACAGAGGGATTAATTGATGAATTGAAGACTGATCACTAATAATAGGAGCCCTTTTTCCGGGATGGTGTCCAGGGAGGAAAAGAGCCCACTTTGTTCTGCGCCTCCCCCGAGACTAAAAGCGTAGAGAACAGAGAAAGAGAGAGAGAGAGAGAGAGAGCCTGAGCGACTGTGTTGTGAGCATATGCCATTAGGATTTACGTAGGATACTGTATCCCAGGACTTGTCTACCAAGTCTTCTCCTCTCACTCTCCTCTCCCTCTCTTTTCTCTTCCCCCCCCCTCCCCCGAAAGAGAAGAATCACTTCTACCATCCACCATTCCTTATCTCGACCATCAATAATTCTCTCTTTCACCATCAGGAGGAAGGGAGGACATAATTTTACTGCTCTCTGGGGTCTTCTCCTTCATTGTATCGCTCTATAAACTTCTGTTCCATTTCCGCTTTCTCTCCCCATCTCCATCTCTCCATCTCCCCATCTGCCTAGTATTCCAGTCAATTCCCACAGGACACTCTCGTTCATCTGACAGGATTCCAAACCCCTCCCCTCTCTGTGGCCGACTGATCGGACACTACAGGAGGCCCGACAGGGCTGCATAACGCCATGTCTGGACATCTCCCATCCGATCACTCGCGTTCCCTCTCGCAATCCTCTCAGTCTCTCTCTCGACGGCGTTCACAAGGGCCGGATTCCGACTCAATGCATTATCGCTCTCCTTCCGGTCGCTCTTCCAACCCCAACGTGTTCTCAGACGAATATTCGCTCGACCCGATCGATTCTGAACGGTCCACGCACACCCCTCGCAGTCCGTCGATTGCCTCGATCGCTTCGTCTCAAACCCTTCGCTCCAATACCGTCCATCACCAGAAATCATATGGTTCTGTACCTAATGACTCGCCAGAAGTGACAGAGAACCCGTTTGGCGACGAGGCTCGGGTCTCCTTCGACGAACCGCCTCGTCGATCGAGCTTACCACAGAAAGGAGTCGAGTACACCGCCGCCCGCAATTCCACGGCGTCCAGTAACACGGCTCCCTCCATAGCGCAGCGCAGTCAGAGCACCTCTTCACGTTTCTCCTTACCTCCCCGGGCAATGAGCCCCTACACCGGAGCGACCGGTCCCAGCCATCCATATGCGATGTATCCGCAGGTCGGAGTCAGCCGGTCGCCCAGCATCACTACCATCTCTACCGTTCGACCATTGGAGCAACCGCTGGGAGATACAAACGCGCCGCAACACCCGTACGCCATGTATCCGCAGAACGTCGTGGTGGAGGAGGGGATGGACGCGCCAATGGACAATTCCATCATCCCGCTCGGTTTTCCCGGACATGAACAGACCTATCAACGACCCATTGGCCGTGCCGATGACGACGTCGGGGATCTTGTGGGACCGGACGGTCATACCGAACAGCTTCCACCCTATTCGCGATATCCCGACGGGGTGGTGCCCAAAGAGGAAGATGAAAACCTTGAGTCTGGACTCGGTGCTGGCATCGCAACAGATGAGGTAGCCCCTCGCGTATCCCAGGAACATCCGGTATCGGAAGTGTCTTCAGGGACGCTGGTTGCAGGACCTGAAGGAACTGCAAGAACCGCACCTAACGCTCCCCCTCCGCCAGCACCAGTGGAACCGCCGGTAACAGGAGTGATGGCGTTTGAAGAGAAACTGAAGAGGAAAGGAAAGAAAAAGGCGTGCTGCGGGCTGCCAGTTTGGACACTGGTTCTTGTCGGCGTTGTGATCTTCGTGGTGGCCTGTATCGCAGGCGTCATTGGGGGTGTTCTCGGTGCAAAGAAGGCGGCAAGCGATGAGAGTGCGAAAGACAAGGGCCCACACATTGTGACTGTGACTGCGACACCCCGAGGAGACGCAACGCCTATAACGTCCCTGCCGACGGGTCTGCCCCCCGTGCCGACTGGCGAGTTCGTCATCCCCGCGGGCCCTAAAAACCAGTCGAAATTCTGCGTGGCTGAGCTGGATTACACCTCATCCTGGAGCTGCTTATCTCACGGGAAAATCCCCATTGCCGTGCATGGAAAGGGCGATTACCGCAATATCACCTTTGAACAAGCACCCATCAACTCGGACTTCAGCTATGGCGCCCAGGCGCCGATTCTACATGCGACCCAGGAACTGAGCCCGGCCTACGACTCGAACGACATGAATCTCGGTCCTGCCCTTACCTTCTTTACCCTGTTTGACAAGCTGGTTATCTTGCCCCAGGATACTCTGTCGTCGAGTGCGGCTTCGAAGCGATCAGTGAGCGAGAGCGAGATTATGGTCAATGCTTTCCACCGCAAACAGACCGTGGAGGCTGGCGACCGACCATGGTTTTGTTGGTGGAACGGCACCGTGATTGAATTCTTCCTGTACATGAATCAGACTACCAAGGATGCCCGCTACAAGTACCGCACCACCACGACATCGCCTCCAGGAACCATTGGAACCCCCGTGTCGCACCACAAGAAGCGAGGCACCATTTCTCAAGACTCTCTGTTCGATTACCCCCGTCGGATCAAGGTGGAAGAGAAACGGAATCACCCTGGATCTCCGGCGCCCTACTGCCAGCAGATGCAGGTGCTGGACAATGGTTCGATCGCATCGGCGTCGCCCGAGACGATTCAGATCAAAGAAGTGGAACCCACCCCGACAACCACCTTCAAAGGGTTTGGCAGTGCAACGCAGACCTATACTGCGAAGGCACAGTACGAGAGCGTGTGCTACTGCGCGTCTCTGACCGATTAGCTTGTTTTTTCTCTTCTGCTGCTATTCGTGAAGTAACAGTCCCTTCAGACCCAGGCGTCGGCGTTCCTCGAATGGTCGTTTCCCCTTCCCCCTGCGTGATGCGCATACGAACGATTCCCTTGTCAATTTTCTGCATGATCTCACGAGTTTTATCTGCCTGGGGCACTTATACTACTGACATTGGCGTGGCGTGCATTTTCTGCCAAATGAGCTTTCCCTGTACTCGTTTTCTCAGTCTCTGTTTGATCTTTTGGCTACCGCTGTGGTTGCGTGGCTTGTGGCTCTCTATTTGCGTCCTGAATATCCCTTTTTTTTTTCGTACTGGCATTATTTTTCTGTGGGTGTTTTTGCTTCGACGGCGTTGTGCAGGCGGACTATCGTGCATCAAAAACACACATTTGTTTTGAGTCGTGCTTGTGGGCAGACGTATTTTGCCTATATCTGCTTGCGTGTCTGAGATTCGATACCTACTTTATCGGTGGTGTTCCATTCATGGACAAGAACTGCTCTGTCCATCCGCAGAGTACAGAATCCATAATTACCAAATGAACCACGCAACATCTTCCATGAAAATTTTTTTTATCATCTCTTTGTAACTTGGAATAAATCTTTTGAATGGAAGATGGGACAAGTTGTTGCGACTTCAACCAGATCCGCGAGGGAAGATGACTCTGTTTGCACGTCATTGTTGCTCCCGTTGACATCCACTCCCAGCAGAAAACAACCGACACGCCACCAGCATGCCCTGATGTACGGCTGGCGATGAATGATGTGCTGGTCGAGGACGATCGATCGATTCATTCCCTTCCATTCCATATAAAAATCCCATTGCCTGTATTCCAGTCGTGCTAGTTCATCCTCTTACCTATCCCACCCCCCCCCCCAAAAAAAAACACATCGACTAGTATTCCAAGTACAGCCACAATGAACTCGATTCTTGGCCGCAGTCTTCCCTTGAAGACATTCCAGCCTTCTGGCCTCTCCATCAGTCGCCAGAGAGCCCTCTACGCCCAGTCCTGGCGGTTGTACTCTTACAGCTCGTACGGCGGCGAGGGCGAGCAGCGCCCAGAGGATCAGAAGAACCAGGCGACTCGCGACATTGAACATCCAGGTACGTACTTACTTACCTCTCGACTCTCGATAAGATGGAATCCACAGTCGTTCGACGAGTCAATCGTCTAACAGCCAGGGCAGGTCCCCCACCCCCAGACGTCAGCAAGGGCTCGTCCTCTTCTTCTTCTTCTTCTTCCTCCTCATCCACGCCAAGCTCTAGCCCATCTTCATCGTCAGGTTCAAGCTCCAGCTCCAGCTCCAGCTCAACCTCGCAACCGCCTTCCGACGAAGAAACCCGGCGTGCCAACGACGGCGCTGAGGTGAGCCCGCACGTCACAAACCGACCGTCGAATAACGCGCGCCCGACGCTGAACGACGGGCGGCAGTCGCCCAACATCGACGCGCAGGGGAAGACGCGGTCTGATGTGCCGGAGGACGTGAAGCGGCATAACGCGGAGATGGAGAATCGGCATGATCGGCCGTATAACCAGTTGGGAGATGAGGGGAAGGTGCAGAAGGGGTTTTGGAAGATTCCCAAGTAGACTGGAGGGTTAGTACTCTGTTTGTTGGGTTGTATTTCATGTGAGGATGGTTATGGATTTATATTTCTCGTGTAATCTGGTCTTTGATATGAATCGATTTGGATGATTGACATCTGTTGACATCTGTAATTGTTGAAGTGCTCTTGATAGTTAGATAGAGGGTACGATGTCTCAGTAGTCTGTCTATGACTATTCTGGCCACTTGTACTCCGAATGATTCGGTCACCACGAATGCGGAGCTCCGCTGCTCTCAGGGGACTCGAACAACCAACATCAAACACATCAACACCAACACCAACACCAGATTTCCTCTCCACGCTTCGGAGTACTTTGTTACCAGACATTATCTATTCTCTTGCGCAAATCCCCCCCAAAACAAAAGAAATGGGTGCCACCAAGAACAAGTACTCGGTGATTCTGCCAACATACAATGAGCGCAAGAACCTCCCTATCATCTGCTGGCTGCTCGAGCGGACATTTCGCGAGAAGTACGACCGACGCTGATCTATCTTTTTTTTTTTTCCCTCTCCCCCCTTTGTCACTCTATCACCTTTTCCAAACTAACGCGCTCTCCTCCCTCACAGCAACCTCGACTGGGAAATCGTGATCGTCGACGACGGCTCTCCAGACGGCACCCTCGAAGTCGCCAAACAGCTGCAGGCGCTCTGGGGCCCGGAGCACATCAACCTGAAGCCGCGGGCCGGCAAGCTCGGGCTGGGCACGGCGTACGTGCACGGGCTACAGTACGTGCGCGGCAACTACGTGATCATCATGGACGCGGACTTCAGCCACCACCCCAAGTTCATCCCGGAGATGATCCGGATCCAGGGCGCGACGGACGCGGACATCGTCACGGGGACGCGGTATGCGAGCCGCGACGGCCTCAGCGGCGGGGTGTATGGCTGGGACTTGTTCCGCAAGTTCACGTCGCGGACGGCGAACCTGATTGCCGATGTGATGCTGATGCCCGGGGTGAGTGACCTGACGGGCAGCTTCCGGCTGTACAAGAAGAGCGTGCTGGAGAAGGTGATTGCGAGTACGCAGAGCAAGGGGTACAGTTTCCAGATGGAGATGATGGTGCGTGCGAAGGCTATGGGCTACAAGGTCGCCGAGTGTCCGATTACCTTTGTCGATCGCTTGTATGGCGAGAGTAAGCTGGGCGGCCATGAGATTGTCGAGTATCTCAAGGGCGTGTTGACTTTGTGGTTGAAGGTTTGATTCTCCTTCGCGCCGTTTCTTGACCCCCTCTTTCTACCCTCTCTCTCTCTCTCTCTCATCCTTGCCTTACTGCGCGGGTTCTCTTTCTGCTTGACTCTTGAGTGAAAACTCCATATCCCATGCATACCCCGTGTCTCTTATGTCTCTAATACGTGTCTGCCACGTCTTCCTTACCATCTGTCTGGCCGTTCTGGCATTTTTTCCTTTCTATGTCTGTGTATAATAAAACTCGAATCCTCATGACATGATCATCCATTACTCCCAACCTTAGGTCGGTAGGACCTCAATCACAAGGATGGTGCCTAGATCCCCTCCAGATAGCGAGAGACACGCTCCACCAACTCAGCCTGCCCTTCATCCTTGACAGTATGACTCGCCCCAGCGATGATCGCACTGTTTCCATCCCACGCGCCCTCCTGCCCAGCCTCTGTCGCCAGCCTCCACCGCTCCATCAGCGCCCCCTTATCCGCCCACGGCGCCGCATACTCATCACTCCCCGAGTACAGCACCAGCAGCCTCGACCGCAGCAGGCCTTTCGTCCTCACCACCCCAAACGTCTCCCGCAGCCTCTCGTCGCTCAGATCCGAGCTGAACAGATCATCCACCGCCGGCGCAGCAGGGCTATCCGGACTCGCCAGACTGAAGAACCGCGCCGCGCTGATCGGGTCACCCGGCAAGCCGACCTTCCGAGTCAACCCCAGCGGCAGGATCTCATTCTCATCCGCGCTGCTCTCCAGCCGCGCCTGCGCAACCAGCTGCTCGAACGCGCCGCGGGCCTCGGCGCCCGCAGGCCCGGGCTTGCGCGTCTCCGCAAGCATCGCCTCGCGATCGGAGACGGGCGCCTGCAGGATCGCGCCGTGCACCGGCGGCCGCGGGCGCGACGCCGGGTTCGCCGCGTACAGGTAGTGCAGCACATCCTGGCTGCCGGTGGAGTGGCCCATGATGACGACTTTGCCGTCCGGCGCGGCAGACGCCTGGAGCTTGCGCACGTACTCGACGCACTGCGCGATCTCGGCCACGTCCTGGTCTAGGCTGCCGGTGCCCCAGCCGCCGAAGGAGGAGGAGAGCTGAGCCTGGAAGACGGACCAGGGGGTGGGCTCGAGGGCTTTGGCGAGGGCGGGCACGTAGGGGACGGTGCAGAGGCCGTCTTGGAGGCCGCCGATGAAGATGAGGCTGTGTTGTTTCTCGGGGGTGGAGCTGGTGAATTCGAAGGCGACTCGTCGGGGTGCCTGGGTGGGTTTTAGTTGGGAGGTTGTTGGGTTTGGGTGTGGACTTGTGTTTATGGGGGGGTTGACTTACATATTCATGCAATGTTCCTGGGTGGGCTGCGCTGGCCATGGTGACTTTTCTTTCACGAGTATGGACGATGGGTAGGAAAAATGCGGAAAATATTTACAGATTTGATAGAGAACAGAGAAGAAGAAAAACAAAAGGAAGCTGAGACCCTGAGATGGATAGTTGTAGATGGTGAAGTGCAGCTGGAGGACATGAATATATATATATATATGTCACTGCTCCGTACTTAACTTCACGACTTGCTCCACCTGAGCGGGGTGATTCTGTGATCGAATCGGTCTTTTGGCGGCTGCATGGATATCCTGGGGAGATCCATATTGATCTCATTAGCTTGTTGCTGCGAATCTCAATCAGGAGAATTGTCTACATATAGGAGATCAATGCTGAAAATGTCTTCTATCAAGGCTGTTAATGAGTTACCCTACAGTCGCCGTACAAGCAATTTCCTTCGATGAGGGAATCTATGTACTTGTCTCTCACAACTTAAATGATTATAGTGATTGGCGTCTTCGGGGATAATAGCCTATTGACAACGCTATGACCAACCACGTCTCCATGTCGAGCGGTACCTGCTGGATCAAGAGCAGGAGAAACTGCAGGAACTGACAGAAATGAGGGATGTCATCGGTATCGATGCTGTGGGCTGGGCCCCTGATGATGAGCGCCTTGAGACTTACCAGTACCAGAGCCCCTGCACAGTCTATCAAGGCGAGCCTGCTGGAGCACTCGAAGAAGGATGTTGAGCGGACTGTTGCAATCGCTCATTTTCCTTTTGATGGTCATGATGAGGATGTTTCAACTTCTCATGAGTGTAGTTTGGCGATCGATACTTCTCGACTATATATTTGCAAGGCTTGAGGGATGCTAATCCGATTCAGCATGATAACCCCAAGCATTTTGAGCGCTGACCGTTGCTCCCAAACTGAGTACAAGTACCCTAAGGCCATCAATAGGGTTCAAAAATAGATAGACTGATAAAATAACTTACTCCGTAGTATCCTGGATATAAATGCCTTGTTCTCTCAACCGATTGGTATTGAAAGCGTTCTGCGATGTAATATTACGCCAAGACTCAGTACAGTACCCGTCAACAGCAGGATATCTCAATGTATTAGAGAACAGCTAGAGAAACAAACTCCAGTCTACTTTAAAACGCAAACAGCTGTTATAATTCTCGTCATCATATTCTGACATCACTGAACCCTCAATTGTACAATCATCAATCCAGGCGCACTAGAAACATTGGAAGTTGCAGAAGGAACATATGCTGGGTGCCTGGTGCTCCTTGACCTCAATCCTATCCGTGTGAAATCCGTGTGTTCGTCATCGCCGCCAGATGCCTCGCGCACGTAGGTCTACCCGCCTCTCTGGCGCAACGACCAAATATACCAGTGATCCGTTTGAGGTCGCTGGAGTAAGCGATGACTTCGACTTCGCAGAGGGACCGTCTGTCCCGGGGCGGAGAGAAAAGCAGCCTATCTCTCCAGAGATCTCATCAGATGAAGAATACAAAGAAGCCCAGAACGATGCGACGGAAGGGCGGGGAGCTGAGGACGAAGACGACGATGAAGACGGAGATGTAGAAATGGTACTCGAGGAGCCAGATGATGAAGACGAGCTTAATGACGATGACACCGACGCCGTCAAGCCGAAGAAGGCAAAGAAGGCGAAGGCTCCAGCGAGGGCTTCTTCAAAAGCAAAACCCCCCCGAAGCCGGCCTGAGGACCGCACGGTGGCGATCGCCGAAGATGAGACGCATTTCAGAGGCACCTGGAACCCCATCGAGCATATGGGCAAGACCATCCATATGAAAGTGACCTTCGGGACTGACGAGAGAGACCTGCTCTCCATGGCGTACACGAGGGACCGGTTTGCCAGGGGGGTGGACGCGGCGTTTCCCACGCGGGCGTCGCTGGATGAGGCCCAGACACTGCCTGATTATAAGTATGGGCCTACTTTTGGCGCTGAGCCGGAAGACGTCAAGAAGGAAAGTACACGAGGATGGGACTGGTACTACGCTGATGATATTGGGGGTCGGGCTCGCAAGAGGCAGCGAATTGAACCGATTGGCGAGGAGGAGGCTCGCTCGCGGTACATGATGCGGCAGGAAAAAAAGCTGACGGTGTTTATTGGGCCGGTCGATGAGCAAAAGAAGTTCGAGTTGCGGCAGAATGAAGCTGCCGATTTTGGTGAGGCTTGGAGAGATAAGGGGAAGAAGAGCGATTTTGAACCGAAGACAGCGACGCGTGAGGGATGGCTTCTGAACATGGGGCAGAAGATTCAAGGTATGGCTTGGGTGCCGAATCAGCCAGGTCTTACGCAGTATCTGGCGATTGTTGCTCCCATCTCCGACGAGCAAAAGGAAGATTACCCGGATCCCATGAAACATCAGGCTGGGTTGGCATTTCGACCGTCGCCTCTTTATCCTTGTGCACTACAGATCTGGGCATTCAAAGCCAAAAGGGATGATGTCCTGACGAAGACCCTCGATATGAAATTCAAGCCGCGACTGCGACTGGCGCTCTGTACGGATTGGGGGGATCTTCGTCGAATAGCCTGGTGCCCTATGCCTCGAGCTCCACGAGACGAGGACGACGAGGACCCTTTGAAGCATTTGGGCCTGTTGGCCGGAGTCTGGGGGGATGGCTACGTCCGAGTGATTGACGTGAAGCTCAGCCGAGATCCCAGTGCAACGGAGTTCAGTAAGTGGATCAAGTCTGATTGACTAAAATGCCGGCTGATTATCTGTAGAAAGAGTTCATTCTCCGGTCTTCGAGGCCAAGCCACCGTCAACAGTGTGTACATGCGTAGCCTGGCTTTCTCCCACTGACATCGCCGTCGGCTGCGCCAACGGGTTTGTTGCTATCTGGAGTATCATACCTTCACCGGAGTCGCCAACAAGCCCGATGCCCTACTTCTACGAGCCACTCCATCGGACATATGTTCTAAATCTCACGTCGGCCTACCCGACCCACCCTCATCTAATCTGCACGACAGCGATGGACGGAGAAACCCGCATGTCATCGATCATTGACTACCAGAAAGACACGGTTGAAACGAATCGTATGCGGATGGGATCGCCTCACGTATCCTACTCCCCCTGGCTTCACTCCTTCCTGTCCAGCGATGAGAACGACTTCGTTCGGCTCCTCGCCGTGCGACGCTTCTACACCACGAGCGCGGTGGCACGGCTCTCAAGCACGGCTTCCGCGCTCGCGCCATGCAGTTCCTGGCACCCAAGTATCCTACTGGGCTGCGCCGGTGGGGCGGTCATCGCGACAAACCCTATTCGGCGCTTACTTCACATCAAAGAGAAACAGTGGCAGCAGACGTGGTTCACGCATGAATGGGTGCGCGGCAAAGAGGCGGACAGCGCAGGGGGGGTGAGCCGGTTCATCGATGGGTATCGGGCCGAGAGCATCATGTTGTCGCGCAATATGGTGGGAGACCGCAAGATGGTCAACGGGATCATGATGCTTACCATCTTCGACGAGGGAACGCATGTTACGGCCTTGGCATGGAATCCCAACCAGCCATGTGCAGGATGGGCCAGTGCTGCTCTCGGGTCTGGGTTGCTCCGGGTGGAGGATTTGGCGATTTGAAGATCGTTTGTTGATCGCCTGTTTTCCTCGGCGCTGTATGCTTTGACCCGAGCCGAGTGTCTCTCTCTGTCTCTCTTAGACGACAGCCACTGTAGGCCCCTCGGGCTAGGCAGCTCTCAGCCCACAAAGGGGACTAAAGATAGAAGCGAGAAAACTTCTGCCTTTGGAGTATCTACATATGTTTGTTCTCTCGTTGCGGTGAAGATCTCAGGATACCACGATCAACCATATGGAGTTGCGTTGCGATGATCGACCCGATTCCCTATCTATAGACCCCGACCAGCATTGCCTCGTCATCCTACAGTACCTATGGTCTTCTTATGTTCATATCCTCTCATCATTACGACTCTTCTTCTATCAATAATAGAAGTGAAGTTCCATGAGAGCTAAACCCACAGCAACAGTGGATTCCGCCAGCCACAGTCGTTGCTTGGCAGTGATGCCTCTAGTCTAACCTCCAGTAATTCCAGTTGCCTTCAGCGCTTCACGATCTTCAAGTGCCGGCAGGATCAATTTGCCCACGATCGTCAGCTACGGCACTTGTAATGGTGATAGCCATGTCAATCCTGTGATTTACCGCGGCAGCGAAGCCAGTAATGAGTTTCAGAGTGTAGTTCCAATCGTGGCTGGGCCAGTGCGATTGTGCTGCTGCCTTTTTTCCCCCCCAGCCTCCTCGTGTGGATCGTGGATGGGTGGATTCACTTCAGGCCCTGATTCCGTGCCGATGGTTGCCAGCCTGCAGGTTTTTCTTTTCTCTCTCTCTCTTTTTTTTTTTTATGTTTCTAGTTTGATTGTGAGGATGATGGTGATGATGATGATAATAAGTGTGCGAAGTAGTCTTGGAATCTGAGTGATAAATATCGCCGTCTGTATCTCCGTCTTGGACATCAAAACAATCTATTCCATCTCATCTCTCAAAGACTCTACGAAGATACGATCAGCAGTTGACAGCATTATCGCCCACTGAACTTTCACAATGTATTTCTCCTCCGCTACCGTCTTCCTTGTCCTCTCTGCAATCGGCTCTCAGGCCGTGCCTTTTGCTCTCCCCCGACAGTCCAACAGTACTCTCGCACGCAGACAGCATGAGCCTTATTCGGTGGTCAACGTCGGCGGCACCAACATCAACAGCCTCACCAGCTCAGCCGCTGAGACTGTCACCGCTCCCAGTGTTCCCCAGGCTCCCGTGACCGTCACGGTCACCGACACTCCTTCGTCGACTCCGGTCATCTCGCCCTCCAGCTCTTCCACTCCATCTTCCAGTAGCCTGGCAGCCTGGCCAACATCTGTTTCTGGTGAAGAGCACCCCGTCTCTCCCCGGAGCTTCAACCACACTCAACCCCCTCTGCCCCTGAAGGAAGCCAGGAGATCGTTCCTGAACACCAACAGCACTCGAGCTCATACCTTCGGCACCCGCAGCGTCAATGGAACTGAGGGTCTTCCCATTGCGGCCCGTGGTCTGCTGAACAGCACGATCACCACACGCCAGGTTCTCAACCAGACCGGTCGTGTGTACTAGAACACCTGCTCGTTTCTCGAAAGACATTGAAACAGATCTATTATGCGATCCGCAACTGTTGAGGATAGACAACAGGAGGGGTAATATGACGACGAAACGAACACTCATTTCATGAGCTTCAATGGGCCCATCCTCGGATCTCGGCCTTCGACGGAATGATATTTCACGGGACGATATGACATGATTCACCGCAGCGTTTTCTCTCTTTCAGATTTCATGTCTTGTTGTCTTTTTTTTTTTTTTTTTTTTTTTTTTCCCCCTTCCTCTTTTCGATGGTTCCAATCTGGAGATCGTCCTGTGTTATCAACTTGGGTTTTCTGTATACATGGGGGTTAGGGGCGAAGGCTAGACTTTGTTATTAGATAGTATCAGCTAAATTGAAGATGAATTCTGGACATATCATCATTCCAGCAGTAGACAGCATGTTTGATGTTGATTTTTCCTCTGATGAAGAAGAAGAAGAAAGAGACTTGACTCGCAGCCACTCGGCCAATACGTCAGTCACGTACCTGCAGCGGATCAACCAAACATCCGCTGCGTTTTCATCCACATCTTCTCTTTGACTGCTGGGACATCGCCAAGTGTAATAATAATAATTCCTAATATCATTGAAACGTTCATTTCTCAGTCTTCAAGCTCTCTACCCTGAGTCGGTGGCTGTTTTTCGGGATCACATCTTTGTACAGAATAGCTCTGCCTAGTCGGTGGGAGCCTGAGGCAGCGAGAAGCTCGTCCGACCCGCGATAAACCTCCCAGACTCCATCCTCTCGATTCGCTGACACCGTCTCAAGAATCACTTGGCTGTGACTTCTGATTCTACGTTTTTATGGAATGATAACGATTGCATTGCAAGATTCCCATCCGTGCCTATTCCCCCCCCTTCCGCGCCCGTCATCGAAGCATTTCCGCCGCATCCCCCCGTTGTTCTCATCCTCGTCATCTCTCTCGGCCAGCTAGCTGTTTACCGCCTGCATTGCATTCAGCCACTGAGACTCCCCCCTCACTTACGCCTCTTGAGTCTCATCGCTCAATTCCAGCATGACAAGCCCTATCTCCGGGCCCGAGGACCAAAGTCGTCTCCTCGAGGAGGCCCTGGGGGTCGTCCGACAGCAGTCGCATCTGATGCGAAAATGTCTCGAGAACCCCGGGAAGTTGATGGATGCGCTCAAATGCGGGTGAGCCTTGAGACTCTCTAATCCCCATAGCGGATACACGGATATTACAAGAGACCATCCGAATGGAAAAAAAGCAAAGAGAAGGGGTAATTGGGACGACGGGGCAGGCTAACACTGATTCTCAATTGCTCTAGGTCGACGTTGGTTTCCGAACTCCGCACTCCTAGCTTGGGGCCCAAGCAATACTATGAATTGTACATGGCAGTGTTCGATGCGCTGCGACATCTCTCCGTCTACCTGAAGGAGAACCACCCGGTCAATCACCTGGCGGATTTGTACGAGTTGGTTCAATATGCCGGGAACATCATCCCACGACTCTACCTGATGATCACGGTCGGCACGGTGTATATGTCGGTCGAGGATGCCCCGGTCAAAGAAATCATGAAGGATATGATGGAGATGAGTCGCGGTGTGCAGCATCCCATTCGTGGGCTGTTCCTGCGATACTATCTATCCGGGCAGGCTAGGGATCATCTGCCCACCGGCTCCGGGGACGGGCCCGAAGGTAACCTGCAGGACTCGATCAATTTCGTCCTAACCAACTTCGTGGAGATGAACAAGTTATGGGTGAGATTGCAGCACCAGGGTCCCTCGCGGGAAAGGGAAAAGAGGATGCAGGAGCGCCGCGAGTTGGAGTTGCTGGTGGGCAGCAATGTCGTCCGGCTCAGCCAGTTGGTCGACCTGGAGCGGTACAAGTCCGGTATCCTGCAGGCGCTGCTGGAGCAGGTTGTCCAGTGTCGTGATATCCTGGCGCAGGAGTATCTGCTAGAAGGTGAGCTATATGTCGATTGTCTCGTGATGGACTGGTGGGTTCGATGCTGAGCTGCTCTCTAGTCATTACCAAGGTCTTTCCGGACGAGTTCCACCTTCACACACTTGACCTCTTGCTCTCGGCTATCTCTCGTCTCAATCCGCACGTGGATTTGAAGAAGATCGTGATCGGCCTCATGGACCGTCTTTCGGCCTATGCTGCTCGGGAGACAGAAGCGACCGCGGACCCGGAGACAAGGAAACAGAATGAGGAAGAAGCCGTCACGAAATTTCTCGAGAACCTGAAGATCACTGAAGAGTCCAAGAAGGAGGAGCCGGCGGCAGTTGAAGAGGCACAGGTAGAATCAGCTCAGGAGAACGGCGAGGAGCAACCAGCCACAGAGCCTTTGCAGGAGGCCAAAGAGCCAGAAGCGAAGCCGGCTGAAGACGAGGAAACACCGAAGGAGAACGGCGAGAGTGCTTCCAAGCCTGCTGTTCCAGCCGATGTCAAGCTGTACGCCATATTCTATGATCAAGTGGTGAACCTGATCAAGACCCGCGGTTTGCCGATCCAAGACACCATGGCGTTATTAGTATCCCTCGTCAACTTGGCCCTCAATACCTATCCTGGCAAGCTGGAATACGTGGACCAGATCCTTGGTTTCGCCACGCAGGAAACCGCCAAGCACGCTGACCATGCTGACCTGCACACACCTCCAACCCAGCAGAATCTCCTTCATCTACTCCTCGCTCCCCTCCGCTCATACGTATCGATCTTTACGGCGCTGGCGCTGCCGCACTATCTCCCGCTTATGAATTCGCAATCCTATCCCACACGCCGATCCGTCGCGGGTGAAATCGCCCGAAATCTGCTGAAGAATCGAACATTGATCACAACGACAGAGAACTTGGACCGTGTCCTGCAAGCCTTGAGAGTATTGATCAAAGAAGGCCTGCAGCAGAGCGTGGGTTACCCTGGATCCCAACGGCGCGGAGGCGAAACGGACGAGACCGTTGAAGAGCAAGGCTGGCTTGCTCGGTTGGTGCATCTGATTCAGGCGCCAGAGAACGACACTCAATTGAAGGTTCGATACATCCTTGATCAAGTGCCCATGTAGAGATACTAACTACCATAGCTCCTCCAAGCAACACGCAAAGCATATGCCGACGGCGACGAACGCATTCGATACACAACACCGGCCATCATCACTGCCTCGATCCGACTGGCGCGCAAACTCAAATCCCGAGAACATTACGACGACAACTGGCAGTCACAATCGTCGGCCCTCTACCGGTTCATGCATCAAGGTGTAAACAACCTCTACCAGCGCGCCAATCCGGGATGCGCCGACCTGGCCCTGCGCTTGTTCGTCATGTGCGGCGAGGTAGCGGACCAGACCGGTTTCGAAGAGTTCAGCTACGAGTTCTTCGCGCAAGCCTTTACGATCTATGAGGATTCCATCAGCGACTCGCGCGCTCAGTTCCAGGCCGTCTGCATCATCGCAGGGGCCCTCCAAGGCACACGAGGGTTTTCCAAGGAGAACTACGACACGCTCATCACCAAGGCTGCGCTGCACGGAAGCAAGTTACTCAAGAAACCCGATCAATGCCGTGCAGTATACCTTGCTAGCCACCTCTGGTGGGTGGTTGAGAACCCCCAACGAGGCGAAGAGGATCCCAAAAACGTACGTTCCTTGCCTCCCCCACCCAGTTCCTCATAATTTCCCAGCCGAAACTAAACCTCATTCCAGCTCTACCGCGATGGCAAACGCGTCCTCGAATGCCTCCAGCGCGCTCTCCGCGTCGCAGACGCCTGCATGGACACCGCCGTCTCCGTCGAACTCTTCGTCGAGATCCTCAACCGCTACGTCTACTACTTCGACCAGCAGAACGAAACCGTCACGACAAAGTACCTCAACGGCCTGATCGAACTCATCCACTCGAACCTACAGACGAACGAGGACGAGCCGAACCCCAGCCTCGAGGGCCCCAAGCGCCACTTCCAGCGGACACTGGACTACATCCGGTCCCGAGATTACGAGGGCGTGGTCACGGACCCGAGGCAGTGATTTTTTTTTTTTTTGCTCCAGGGAAAAAAAAAAATCAAACAAACCCAGTGGCTAGCAGTACGCCGGAATCCGATCCGTGGATCCCCGGCGCATGATCTTGTATGAAATTGAGCGCGTTGTGTGTTTCTAATGTTCTATTGTCGCTGTCCATCCAGAGCTTGTTGATGTTTGAGTAATTGCCGGAGACGGTCTGTAAAACCTCTTACTTATACTTGGCCCCCTTTTGTCTCTTTCTATGCCTCTCTTGCCGTATCCGATTTTTCTTCCCCCCTATTCTTGTTCTGTCGATATAGGTGCTGCGTCGTCATAAAATACCCTCCCACAAGGTCATTGAATGAATTGCTGCAATAGAATCTCATCCAATTTGACCTAATTCGGCGATTCCCTACTCTGATTGCATACCTCGAGTTTCTTGAACGGACGTAGCGTGAACATGAACATGCGACTGACTACGCTCCGCCGGACTACAACCGTAAATCGGCCCCAAAGAAGAATAGGACTCGTGAGATAGATCAAACCGATCATGCAATTGGTTTAGCACGGAGGATATGTGTGCTCCATGGGAATCGCCGCATAATGTGCAATAAGACATACGTAACATGGTAATGTCCGTGGTGACGGAGGAGTAGGAAAAAAGACTTGGACCATGAGGAGGCAAGAGGGTAGAAAGGAGACAAGAACGAGCCCAAGACGCAGGCAAACTGAAGACGTGAGACATGACATGACGCTTGACAACAATTGGAACAGTGTGATGATGATGACGATGATGATGATGATGATGATGATGAGTAGGATGAGGGTAGGATGGGAGTAAAGGGGACGTAAAAGAAGAGAGGCATTTAGTCAGTGAATCGTCCAGGGCGCAGAAGCCCAGTAATGAGGAATGGTGGGAATGATAAAAGCGAAAAATAGAAAACCAGAACCCTGTTCACAGCGTGTAGAACGCTGGACCCAAACGCCTTAGAAACCCATTGGTGGAGAAGAAAACTGCCGCAGCACTGACGGTGTGCCGATGCCGCCAAACGCTGGCAGACTACTGCTTGGGACGGGACTGCCAATCTCCCCAGGAACAATGCTGCCTCTGTGACCTGAAGCAGCACTGTTGTTATCCGGCTCGAATTTGACGAACTCCCCAGTTTCATCCTTCTTGGTCGAGAATGAACCACCTCCATTTTGCGTGCTGCCCTCCGTATCGCATATGTCCAGCATTTCCTTTAGGGAGATCGACGGCTCGTTTTGTGGCCGCAGTTGCTCCACCTGACGAAGAACAAGGCTCACGTCATGGAAGCCATCGGCACCCTTGAAGGGACTCATGGTGTTGAGCTGTTTGCATGCTTGGATCACCAGCAATCGAATGGCAACAGGCCTTGAGGTGTGAGCTCGGTGATGTACTCCTGATCCGAACGCGTTATTAGACCAGCCACTCGCTAGAGCCCAGTCAGTATCGATATATTGATATTGTTCAAGCAGGAAAGAATAAGGAAAGAAAAGAAATCGCTTCGCAACTGACCATGCCCAGTTCCCCATGTTGGACCGGTGGGAAAGGTAGACGTTCCGAATGGAAGCTGCGCACCCCAGGTACCACCAGCCACTCCCGCATTGACGGAGAAATTGGTGTGTTTCGATGCTAAAGAAGCTGTCAGCACAATTGTGCCACTGTGAGCTTAACTCAAAAAAAAATAAAAAATAAAAAATAAAAACAATACTCACTACTAAGAGGATCCGGAAACAACGATGGTCCACCAAAACTGGCTCGTGCCGGCCCGGGAAGAGGGCCTGGGGCAGTTGCACCAGGTAGTGACTGGGACAGGGTGGACGCGAACGGAACATCGGTGTCATCAAGAAGAGCACTACTGCCAAGATGTGCGCTTAAGTCGTCCACATCTCGCTGCGCAGTTCGATCACCATTCTTCCGCTGATCTTGCTGGGTGCTGGAAGGTCGTTTGATCGGACTAGGTCGAGAAATTGGCATCGGCTGTGTTTGACCTTCCAGTGGAGATCGCTCAAAAGAACCGGAGGGTTGCCGGGAGTGGCCATGCGGCAGTCCGCTCTGCTGGGCTGAGAATGCGCCGGGAATCTGTTGCTGGCCATGGAATGGAAACCCATGTGCTGATTCAAGTGGGAAACCTCGCCCAGGTGGCATCGCGCGCGCGCCGTTGATGCCAGGAGCCGCCGGAATCCCGTTGGGTGTCGGATAGCCTCGGAACTGGCCGATGAAAGGCCCAGAGTGCGGCGGATAGACGGGCAACTCATGAGCCATTGGTGGACGGCCCAAAATGCCAGTTAAGCCTGGGGGACCGGGAGGCAGTCCGTTCATGGCTGAAAATCCTGGCGGGATAGACCTACCGAGAGGAGACAGTGGCGCAGAGGGCTGCGGCTGGTGAAACATTGCATGCAGTCCATGGACATGCTTCGACGCTACGCTGGAGGCTCCCGATGACTGAGAAATGGGCATAGAACGTGGCGAGACAGAGGCCTGCGAGGGATCTGTGCTAGCAGGCTGAGAGTGCGGAGAGGATGTATGTGAGTCTTGTTGGGATGGCTGACGGGGCCTGGCAGGAGTAGGAGCTTTAGGTACCACAGGTATCCCTGACTGGATGTGTGGTGAATGAGCGACGGGCGAAGAGGAGATCTGCGGATGCTGATTTGAGGAAAACGGTGATGTCCGCTTGGCCTGATACTCGCGCTTCTCGCGTTCCTTGGCTGCCTCCTCAGCCTTTGCTGCATCCTTTTGGAGCTGTTCCTCTTTAGCCTTCTTCTCCCGCAATTCACGCTCTTCTTTCTCCTTCCGTCGAGCTTCCTCGCGTCGTTTCTTCTCTTCTCGCTGTTTTCGCTCCACTTCTGCCTGCCGCTCTCGTTCCTCGCGCTGCCGTCGCAGTTTTTCAGCCTCTTTGCGCGCACGCTCCTCTTCCTGGGCCTTTCGATCAGCTTCTTTCTTTTTGCGTTGCTCCTCTCGTTTCTTCCGCTGTTCCTCGAGCTTCTTTTCCTGCTCCGCTTTAGCAGCTGCTTCCTCTGCGGCCTTCTCGGCTTCTCGACGCGCCCGTTCCTCCTCCTTGGCTTGTTTCTGGAGCTTCTTCTTGTCCTTCCGTTTCTGGGCTTCTCGGGCTTTCTTGGCGTTTCGTTGCTCGTTCCGAGTTTCCTCCTCCAGAAGCTCTTCGATCAACTTCTGTTGCCTTTGCTCCGCAACCTTTTCCCGATAGGCTGTCAGGACACGCTGTTCGAACATGCGAGCTGCGAATATCTGAAACATTCGCCGCCCTTCCTCCATGCGCTGCTCTTCTGTCATCGTATCCTGGGATGAATATTAGCACGTATTGCACGACCAGTGGATAGATACCACCAGGGGGCAAAAGAGGGAGGGGGCGGGGGGCGAACAACTCCATGGCAGACCATTTCATCTTCCTCGTAGTCTTCGTCCTCCTGGCTGTCATAGTCTTCATCTTCTTCCTCGTCGTAATCCTCTTCGTCGAACGGACCATGGTTGTGGCCACTATGGAGTGATTGATGCGCAGCAGCGATGCCATACTGAGTGTCCTCTTCGCGTTGCATTCGACGCTCGGCCAGTTGCTCCATCATGTCAATAAAATGTTTGCCGTCATTCTTCAAAAGATCGTCTGCGACCGTAAGAATGCCATCTAGATTCCAAGAACGAGGAAGCAAGCAAAGAGATCAGCCGTGTCCCGTCAAAATCCGCGCAAGCCGGCGGCGCTTCAGCCTTACCTTTAACCGTCAAACTATTGCCGAAGGCGAAAAAGTCTGCGCGAGCCGCGCGAGCCTCATCATCTTCATCGTCCGAGTCTTCGTCACTATAGGGTTCATCATCCTCCTCATCTTCGTCGTAATCCTCCTCCAGATCATCATCGTCTTCTTCTTCTGGCACCTCATGGATACGGCCTCTGGAAGGGTGGAATTGGCCTTGCGTTCGTGTATGCTGTCCGGGCGATCGTAAAGGAGGCTGATACAAGCGTGGAGGCGGGACAATCGGGGGACCCTTCTCGAAAGAGCCTTGGTTGTGATTGGCGTATTGTTCGAGTTCTTCGTAATAAGCGTCGTAGAGTACTTCAAGTTCCTCCTCGATGGCGGTCCGCTTTCGCCCACACACCGTACAACTGCACGAATGTCTCTGCTGCTCCTTCATTTTCTTCAAGACTGCATCCTTTTCCACCTTGACAAGCTGCCGTCGCTCTTCCTCTCCAAGCTCAAGCCAGAACGTTTTGATGTTCTCACGCTCCTCTTGCGTCGATGTATTCCATATACTGCGAGTTTTGGCGGGTTTTAAAATAGGACGAGGACCGAGATGGGAAGGTAGAGTCGGCGGAAGAGGATGTGACATGGAGACGGAAGGGGTGGACGCATGAGTCGCAGTCTCGTCTTCTGGCGCATGGGTACCATTGGGTCCTTTTTTCCCTTTCTTCTTCTTCGATTTGCGTCCGGTCGGTTTCTGAAGCCCTTCCGAGCCGTTGCCTGGATATTGGTAGTCATCGTGCGCGTCCACCGAGTCCTGGTCATCCTTGTGGTTCGCATCTCCGTTCGAGAGCTGTTCTTGATCAACATCGCCAAACTCGTCAGAATGATAGCCTTCCGGATCGGCGGCGGGACTGGAACCGTTTTGCGTCGCCGCGTCTGGAGATATATGTCCATTCGACTGACGCTCGGCGGCCAGACGAGCTGCCTGCTTTTGTCTGCGCTTCTGCTTCTTGCGATTGACCGGTACGGAAACTGTATCTGTTGAGGGTGGTAAAGAAAACTCCTTCTGCGCTGGAATCGCGCTGTTCGTAGCGGAGGCTGCGGGCGCTGCTGTCGACATCTTGTTTGACAATATGGAGATTGGCGGTTTAGGTGTATGCGGCGGACGAGCCATGAGATACGATTTCGTTCGTAAAGAGATTAACTCTTGTGAGAGAACCGAGATCGTCTAGAGGGGGTCAGGGTGAAAACCCTGTGTCTCCTTGATCGTGCTACTTCCTAACCCAATGATGTTGCTGGAGCCGAGTCAGAAACAAACAGAGGACAAAGGAACAGAAAAAAAAGAGCTCACTCGCAAGCTGCTGACAGGTCGAAATGCGACAAGGTCGGGAGGCGAAGGAAAGATTCAAATCCAGTATCCTCAATCAAGGGGGGAATAAACGCTGGCGAGCGATGGGTGGAGAGTTAGGATAGAGAGGAGTGCAAGATCCTGGGCGGACACGATAGGGAATGAGGGCGGAAGAGGGGTGGAAAGGAACCCTGGCGGCAGGCAGGGGAGGCGGGCAGGAGCGACAAGGGCTAGGCGACCAGGAATGAGGTAGAGGGGATTTAGAGGGTGGATAGACCTAAGATCAAGAGAAGGAGGATGATTGAAGACGATCTAGATGGAAGCTGGCGAACGAACAAGCGCAGCCAAAGCGGGATGGTTTGAAAGGCTGGCTGCCACTGCAAATGGATGATGGTGGATCTTGACGCCGTCTGGATGGCTGGCGAGCCGCTGGCCGCAACAGCATAGCCGCTGCAAGCGATGTCGATGCCTGGACTCTGAGGCAGCAAGGCTGGACTTTCCAGGTACCCAACTTACCCATACCGTTGATTACACCGCGTAAATTTGGTAATGTCGATACTCATGACCTGGGTTACAACCTCTATACCTACAGTCTACAGAGGTACCGATCTACAAAGTACTGCTCCTACCTTGGTACCTAAGTACTCTGCCTACCGGGTACTGCAGCCAGGAACGACATCAGAGGGTATCTAAGGGAGTAGCTAGCTAGATAGGTTGACTCTGGGCCCTGATCACTCGAAATCATAGAGCGAAGAAAGAGAAGCTCCAACCCACCTTCTGGAACAATCTCCTTGTCGGATTTCCCAAGATCACTAAGTGATTGTTCATCTGTCTGCCCAAACCGTTTAATAAGCAATGCTACCGGCCTCGCCGAATGAGGTGTTCTATTCCTGTTGTTATGCAGGACCATCCCTTCTTGGCTCCCGACTCGAAGGGCATCATTCCCGTCTTCTGTCTCATCGATCTCTCCACTAGCATCCATTTATAACAACAGCTATGACTTGAATGGGTAAATCATCGAAGCTTTTAGCGGAATCCATCTGAGACAAAACTCTCAAAGGAAGGGCATGACAACTTGATGAGTGGGAATGTATGGAAGTATTTCTCAGCTGTGCCATTGACGGGTCGATCTCATCCTTTGCGTTGATTACTCCCATCGCATGAATCAGTTAGACTTTCGGCGGCTACTTCTCTTGGTCATTTAAAAAGCCTTCTTGTGCATCCTCTGGCTTTCTGACTTGATCCTCATCTCTGCGAGTCACGAATCTCTGGTGTCTACCCGCGAGGGATTACCCTGTCCAGGCCCTATTAAGTTGGATCGACTCTTTATACATTTCAGACAGTGCTTGTACCGTAACATCGTTACCAAACACTCCAGGATTACCTTACCTTACAGGTAATACCAAAACTTACACAGCCTGGTCGAACTTGTTCCTGTTGTTCTCCTCGAGAACACCTCTCTCTCCCCCCCCGTGTTGGTCGATCAATTGACTTAAAAGTCATCAGCCTCACCTCGACCGCCTTCCAGATCAACAGAAAAACCCCCAAAACTCGTCGTCATCCTCCTCATCCAGCAATTTAGGGGGAGGGGATATCTTATATCAAAAGCAAATTTCTCACCCCTCCTTCCATTCGTTGATCCTGTACTCGGCCAAGGATTCTCGAGTCTCTACGATTAGATCCTGACCTGGTGGTTGCCTGATCCTACTAGGTTTCGATATCGGCTGAGGCTGAACAGCGCTCTCCCCTTGTCTTTCCCGCGTGTCATCTTCGCTCGTTCAGGCCCCTCTCCGACACCGTTGACTCTTGAAGGAAGCCGTGACTGTTACGGTGTTTTGAGAGAACAATGGCCCAACAACAAAATGACAATGTGATGCGGAGGTATGTGCGCCGATCCCCTATCGATCGCAGGTGGAAATATCGCAAGATGGGTGGTATACGGCCTTGATCCGCTATACCAGCTTATGTCTACCAACAGATAAACAAGACCAATTTGCCGGTTATTCTTCTACCTGCTATCTCGATCGTGACTAATTTGACCTTGGAATGCAGGAAGCTGGTCATCATCGGAGATGGTGCTTGCGGCAAGACCAGTTTGTTAAGTGTGTTTACCCTGGGTTATTTCCCAACTGTAAGTGTCCTCTGGAGATCATCTCAAAGAAAAGAGGGATTCTTGGAAGATGTCAGTAACTGACTCTAACTGTCTTATAGCACTACGTTAGTACCCGTCCACTGATTTATACGATTCCCTGGTCGCCAATCTAGTTTCTGACAACCAAAGCAGGTTCCCACGGTTTTCGAGAATTATGTGACGGATTGCAGGGTGGACGGTCGATCCGTCCAGCTGGCCTTGTGGGATACTGCAGGTCAAGAAGATTATGAGCGGCTGCGACCTCTTGCATACTCGAAGGCGCATGTAATCCTGATCGGATTTTCGGTCGACACACCAGATTCGCTTGAAAACGTGAAGCACAAGGTCAGTCTATCTTCGTGTCCACGTTCCATATTTCCAGGATCTGACTCCCTGACTTTTGTCCATCATAGTGGATTGAGGAAGCAAACGAGCGATGTCCCGGGGTACCTATCATCCTTGTCGGCTTGAAGAAGGATCTGCGCGAAGACCCTCTGGCTATCGAAGAAATGCGGAAGAAATCCCTCCGGTTTGTTACTTCTAAGGAAGGAAGCGAAATAGCGACGCAAATCGGCGCCAGAAAATACCTTGAATGTTCCTCATTGACTGGAGAGGGGGTCGACGATGTCTTCGAAGCCGCTACGCGAGCCGCCCTCCTCACATTTGATAAGCGGAAAAGCTCGTGTTGCATCGTCCTATGATCGACAAGTGATTCAATTACATTGGCGCCGCTCGCCGCTCTTAGCATTGCATCAACCGCAGCATAATGATTCCAGCTGCTACAGACCTGTCTGCCCGTGTGTTAGCTTGGATTCTCTAAAAAAGGGGGAAGACGAACCACGCGATGATTATTGATTGATCATCACGTTTTGCATCATTGGCGTTTGGGAGGCCCTCTGTTCATATTTCTTACTTTGCGTCCTCGCTAGGGTATACCTTTCTTGGCCACACTCTCCTTTACATAAACACGCGCACTCTGGATTCCCCTCCTTTGGTATGTTTCCTTCCTTTTCGGTTCTGGAGCGCTTCGCCTCGATTCCTTCTGTCTCTTTTTTCTTTCTTCTTGTCTTTCTCTATATCTCCTATATTCGTTCCCTGTCCGATGCTGTCTAGCGACTTGCACTTTTCATCTATGTCTTATATCTGGTGATGGTCACATTCTGAATCAACTGCTGTCAATCTGGTCGAGTGTGTCAAGAAGACCGATTGCATGATATAGTTTTGAACCAATCAAATCAAGACCCAAGAATTGTCTATACCAGCGGATCAGATTTCCACGAACCCAGACCGTAATACAAGAAAACATATGGTACATGCGAAGAGTAAATCACACAGAGAACCCCACCCAGGTCTCCCAGAACGTGGTAAAACACGCAAACCCGATCCCATCCCATCAACCGCCTTCCCCCTACTTCCTCTCCACCCGCTTCCACTCATGATTCCACCCCTCCTTACTCGGACTCTCGGTCTGCATCCGCCCATACTCAATGGGGAACAGATCCCTGAACACGCCGCGCTTATTCATCGAGATCCGGAACAGCTTGCCCCCGTCGCCGGCACCGGTGCGGAGCTCCTCACACGCCGCGTTCATCGCCTGCCACTGCCGCTGCAGCTCGAGCTGCTTCTCACGGCGCTGCTGCGCCTGGTACAGCTGCCAAGCACGGTGGATGGTCCAGTGGCGCAGGTAGCGGGTTCGGGAGAACCGGAGGGGACGGGGCGTGAGCGGGTGCCAGAGGAAGTAGCGGATGAGAGCTGTGCAGTGTGAGACGTTAGCTTTAGCTTTAGCTTTGGATGGTTTCCCATTGGGATTGGGAAGACAGAGGGGAGACGGGGGAGAACGTACTGATTCTGCGGTCCCCGCGGGGCGCGTTTCCTTTCCTTTTCAGCAGGGCGCTTGTCGTCGAGAAGGGGCGCGATGCGGCCGGGGCTGCGGCTGGTGAGTGTTGGAGGGCGGAGAGGACGGGTCTCGATGTGAGGGTCTCGGGGCTGAGCCGGGAGAGGGCTGGGCGGGAGGGGATCTGGGAGAGCGGGATGCGGAAGACGTTCGCCAGGGAGGCGAGGACGGGGGAGAGAGGGCGCATTGTGTCTATGGGTGGGAGAGATTTCGGGGTTGATGGGTTGCGTTGAGGTGTTTTGAGGCAGACTGGAAATTAATGGAGAAGGGCCTTTTTCGGGGTTGGTATCGCCGGGCGGAAAGGCTGCCTAGCCGCGCGCTTGTGGAGATTGGTGTAAGCGCGGTATACCTCTGTACAACATTTGAGAAGGCAAAGAATGAAATTGAAGAGTTGAATCATCAGTATTGATCATTACTGGTCACTGGGCAATATTATATTGTTGAAAAATGTTCAAATTAATATTTGTACAGTTCATTTAGACCCAATCCGTGGGAATCGAGAAACTACCTACACCTCAAAAGACTTCAATGTCCATTGAATGGACACATCCCGTGATTGCCGAGTTACCCCAACCAACGCCATAAAATGCATCGTCGTTACGTCCGTAGTCGTGAGAAATAAAAAGAGCAGAGAGCAGCATGGCTGTGAACCCAAAACAACACCCGGAAAACAGCCTGTCAACCGCCTACAACTTTCTTCTTTTCCCGGTCGTAATTGAGCACTTTTCGTTTCCGATGTGTCTGTGCAAGCTTCCAGCGGCAATAGAGAACCAGTGCATCCTTGAGCAACACAAAGACACATCCGCCGACAACACTCCGTCCCCATCGTGTCTGCAGCAGACCCGGTCGCCCTCGCTCCAGAGCGGCCGGCGCGCTCGTCCACGATTTTGGCAGTATATACTTGAGCAGCCCTCCCATCGAGGCTGAAATGGCAGGGAATGCAAGAGCCCCGAGAATGATATCGGCAAGATTGCTGGTCTCGTGAATGAGGTCGTCTCGCCGCCCCAGCCCCAGGCCATTTCCATTCTGCTCAGCCCCTTGGTTTTGCCCGTTGTTCTGTGCATTCTCTCCGGCGTGTAGGCCGAGAACGTTTTGAGCATCATCGTTCCCCATGCCAAGCTGGAACTCCAGATCAATCTCCATCACTATCTGGCCGTTCCCACCATCGTTCCTTCCTTCCGGGTGCTCTGGTGGAGCATTATCGTCAAACTCGTTGACATCCGCTTGGCGTGGTTGCACTTCTGAAATCCACTTCCTTTCCAACTTGCCGAAAAACCGTTGATACATCGCGCTGTAGAAACTTTTGACATACGGCAGGGCCGCAAAAGTGATCGCCGCGCTAGGCGGCCAAAGATCGAGGTCGAATTCCTGCCCTGGGTTGTGCGTAGCGAAGAATAACACCGGGATGGCTGGCAGCAGCCCTTCGGCGTACCGGGTCCGGGAGAATATCAACACCAGCGGGATGAGCGGTAACCCGAGGTTCAGCCCCGAGCTCCACGTCCCATCCGCCGTCTCCTTCAGAATTTGTCGCGCCTCCTCCGTTCCAAAGACGAAATACATGGAATAGACACCGTGCGCGCAGCATCCAGCCCAGACAGTTCCTGCCAGCGTGAAGACCATCCCTGGCACCACCAGCCGCCCCGCAAGCCGCTCGACCATCCGCACAATGTCCACGATGTAGCTTCGCGGGCGCGAAACCACAATCTCAGACTTACATTGGGGACATTGCATCTTTGCACCGTGGCCGTTGCGCCTGCGGGACCGCGGGTTCTCGAGATCGGCGAGCCAGTCTAGAAGACACGCCTCATGGGCCGTCAGGGCGCACGGACAGGGCGAGCGCCATTCAGCATTCAGCGGCGACTCCTCCGTCTCATCGGTATAGCAGATCCAGCATTTGCGCGGTTCTTCGATCGAGGAATCGATCGCGGGTGAGTTCTGAGTGGGAGATGGGCTGGCGGTCGCGGTGGGAGTTTTATTGTTGTCAGATGCATCCTCGCTCGGTTCAATCGGTCTGTTGAGTATAACTGTTTCATCGTCCTCCACGGATTCAATTGACGACGTGCTTGTGAAACTACCCGTACTTGACTCCGGTATTGAGTCTTCTCGTGTGGCGGGTGTGGCATCCGATGATCGGTTCCTGCCTGTAGTGGCGGGAAATTCCGAGAAGGAAGCCATAGCGTTGTGAAGAAAAGGTGTGGGAGGAGAAGGGCGGGAGAGACAGCAGAAAGTAATATCTAGTGTCTAGGAGGAGATATGTGCGCCGAGCATCCTGCGACCCCGATGAGGAGGTTAGATTTGACTCACAATATCCACGCCCCAGAACTATTTAGTCTAATAATACAGATGACGAGAAGAGGGGAATGAGTTTGTTCATCACTCAGTCGTCAACTGGAAGGTCGAACCACTAATTATATTAGCGCTTTCCCTCGGATATGGACCGCGGCTGTTGGCTTAAGCTGGGTCTTTGGGGGGGGGGGGGGAGCCTGGGAGTTCGGCCCTGGGGAAGTCTCGTGAGAAACAAGAGGCTAAGTAAGAGCGACGTCAGGAAGCGTCACGTGGAGCGAAGGCTGCTTGGTGGTCTTGGCACTGCGCCGGCTGCAGATCACATGACGATGGGTGAGGATGGCAGCATCACGGCGAATTTAGAAGCAATGAATACGATGGGATTTACTCTCACCATGATTAAGATCGACAGCTTGCATGCCCTTATCCATAAAGGTCTGCGAAGATGCAAGAGTCATGTATCTACTCGTCCCGGAGTTCAAGTGTGCTAGATAGTGATACGAGGACATTTCGTATAATTCGTGACATCAATCGTCAAATTGGCATCCTGCCCAAGACGTGCATCTTGGAATCCAATAGAGGTAACTAGAGAAAAGAAGTAACAGTGACATGGATTATATACAAGCTAATGTCCGACAGAACCCGAGGCAGATTTTTTGCGAGCCCAAATTACAATTGGCAGGCCAACAGAAACACAAAAAACAAACGTAAAGGAGTAGATCAAAGAAATCAGGACCGAACAATGAGTATCACTTTTGGAACCCCCCTCGATCCTTTTGTGTTGGCCAGTTTCCTCAGAATATGAAGATCTGTGTGCAGGGCTGGCGATGTCTGTTCGAGCATGCATCTCCACCCGATCGCGTTATAGAACCCGCCCGAAACGCCGTGGATATCAACAAAAATATGAAATATCAGCGTACAGTGTTGCAGTATAAATTGCTTCAGCAGATTCAGCTGTGGAAGTACTTGGGAGAGGCTCTTCTGCGCAGAAGAGCCTTCCTCTCCTTCTCCTTGGCTTCATCATAGACCAGGAACTCGTGCAGAGCACTACCGGCGGGAACCATGGGAAGGACAGGCACCTTGCGGTCAGTGAAGACCTCAAGGAGAGCCGGACCTTCGCTCTCGATAAGCCACTTTAGCTTCTCCTCCATTTCGGAAGGCTTGCTGCAGCGGTCAGCGGCAACACCCATCGACTGCGCCATGGGCACGAAGTCAGGGTTCTGCTGGTGAGTGTGGGAGTAGCGGTCCTCGTAGAACAGGTTCTGCCATTGGGTGACCATACCCTGCTCCTCGTTGTTGAGCAGGAGGACCTTGACACCAATGTTGAACTGAGCAGCAGTGGTGAGTTCGGTCAGAGTCATGTTGAACGAAGCATCACCATCGATATCGATGACCAGGCAGTCTGGGCGCGCGACCTTAGCACCGATGGCAGCGGGGAGACCGAATCCCATGGTACCGAGACCACCAGAGGTGATCATGGTACGGGGATGGCGCCAGCGGAAGTGCTGAGCCGCCCACATCTGATGCTGACCAACACCGGTTGTGATGATGGTGCGGTCCTTGATGGGGGCAGTCAGCTCGCTCAGCTTCTCAATCAGAGCCTGGGGCTTGATAGGGCCCTCGGAAGTCTGTCTCTCATAGAGAGAAAAGGGGAAGCGCCTCTTCCAGTCATTGATCTGGGCGAACCATTCGGGTCTCTCGGCGACAGCGTTGACACGGGGAAGCAGGAGGCGGATGTTGTCAGCACAGTCGCCTTCCACCGCCTCGTTGGCCTGGACCACCTTGTTGATGTTCTTGGGCATGATCTCGAAGTGGACGATACCGCCACGGTTCTCGGATGCGGCCAGCTTGGCCTGGGGAGCGAACTTGGAGATATTGCCGGTCACGCGATCATCGAAGCGGGCGCCGATGGCGATGATCAGATCGGCTTCCTGCATAGCCATGTTGGCGTAAGCAGACCCGTGCATCCCCAGCATGTGAAGGGCCTTGGGATCAAGCTCATCAAATCCACCCAGACCCTGCAGGGTGGTGGTGACCGGAATGCAGGCCTTCTCGGCCAGTTCCTTGAGCACCTGGGGACCCTCGGGACGAGCAAGGAGACCCTGGCCTACGTAGAGAACGGGCTTCTTGGCGACGTTGACCAGGCGAGCAACACGATCAATGGCGGTTTCCAGATGCTTCATGCCGAGCTCACGGGCCGCCACGGAAGCAGCGCTAGGAAGGGAGGGGATGGTGCTGTTCATGGGGATAGGCTTACGAAGGATACCGGCAGTGATATCCTTGGGAAGGTCGACCAGAACAGGTCCGGGACGGCCGCTCGTGGCGATCTCGAAGGCCTCCTGGATCCGGCGGGGAAGTTCGGCCACGGACTTGACCATGACGTTCCACTTGGTGCAAGCTCTCGAGATACCAATGACATCGGCTTCTTGGAAGGAATCGGTACCGATCAGACTGGTGGGAACCTGGCCGCAGAACACAACCATTGGGGTACCGTCGGAAAGAGCATCCTGCATGGGGGTGATAACATTGGTGGCACCAGGGCCGGAGGTAACGAGGACCACGCCAGGCTTTCCAGAAGCACGGGCATAGCCTTCAGCCATATGTCCGGCACCCTGTTCATGGCGAGGGAGAACGAAATCGAAATGCTTGGAGTTGTAGATGGCATCGAAGACGGGAAGAATGGCACCACCAGGGTAGCCGACTAGTCCATGCAGTCAGAAAACGAACGTAGCCTTCAGGTGGGAGCTTTTGCAAAACATGACTCACAGATGTGCTTGACATCCAATCTGAGCATCATCTCATGGAAGATCTCTCCACCGCTGAGACCCACGAACCTGTTTTACCACTGTATATTAGAACAATCCTATACAATCAATCGCACAAGGGAACCTGAGAGTAGGAAGGGTTGGCGTACGAGTCATCCAGATCGGGGAGCTGGCGGTTCTGCAATGGCGAGACCTCATTTCGTGGAGGCTCCTGGTTGAAGGAGGGACTAGGAACAGGTCTTGTATTCCTAGGACGAAATACGACATTAGTATCTCTCGGCGACAAGATTGAGTCTGTTGTCCATGTGAGAGACTCACGAAGCAGCAGCTGTTGCGGTGCTCTGGCTACGTTTCTGAGCAGAAAAGCGGTGGGGCGCGACAGCGGCGACGGACGAGGAAGTGAAGGGCCTTCTTCCAGCGGCGATATACCGCTGGTAATGGAAGGAGCGCATGGCGCTTTTCGATGGTCTCAAAGGCATCATCTTGATGGCGGATGACTGCCAGGCCAGAGGAAAGGAGGAAAGGAGAAAGGGAGGGAAAATGGGGAGGAAGAGAAGAAGAAAGTAAGAATCGAATTGCTGGGCTTGAAATTAAATCCTCAGGGAAAAAGGAAGCCCCAGAAGAGTTCAGACCGAGTTAAAAGAGTCAGACTTCGGGGAGAGAGCAGCATCTGGCCCGGCTAACCGGGAACAGCTTAGCGGTGGCCCAAACCAACCCTCTTAGCGCCATCATTGGCTCACCGGCTCCGATCTTCGGCGTCCGCTGTGTAGGTTTGTCTGTCACCTGATTGGCAGTCTTCTCGGGTGGCCATCGTTTACACATCATGCGGAGTAAATAGTAGCCCCGGTACTACGGAGTACACAGTCTGTAGAGTCTGTACTCTGTAGTAGCCTACTCCGTAGTAGGTCCATCAACATATATCTGTCAGTGCTTCGGAGCAGCACGGTCTCGCAGCAAGGCTCATAAGTCATAATTGTCACTGAGGTACAAAGTTGTGCATATCAGGTCTAATTCCAGCTCATCCTCGCATGGTCTCCCCTGCAGCCCCATGTCTACCTAGGATCTCGAAGATGAGTACCAAGGGCGTCCAATGACCAGCGGCTTAATGTCGATCGAGATGGATAGTAAAAAAGGGACTCACCAAGATTGGCTCTTGCTCGAATAGGTATGCAGCTATGGTGTGCTTATGAGATCTCTTGAATATTTTAGCATATATTTGGATGAAGACAGCTGAGTATGTCGTCTAGTTACTGAGTCGTGCGCGATTTCTTCAATTCCAAGAGGAGCTGGTTCAACTATCTGCGGGTTCTCATTTTTGAGTCGTGATGGGGGAACAGTCTCCATTCAAGCCTCGGACTATCAATCTGGTGGTTAATAATAAGGCGTATCTGTAGTCTGTACACAATAGCTGCAGGAGAGGTGGAGTCGCTGTAGTTCCGACGCTCTCCAAGATATGGTGGCCACTATATGATTCTAATTTCTAAATACTCCTCCATAGTCCATAAGGTACACCTCCAAAACAACATTTTTCATACACTCATCCTCACCTACTCTTCACTTAAACCTTGTTAAAGATATTTAGCTTTCATAGCAACCTATCTGGCTATCTGAATCTAATTTATTTATATCTATTAGTTTACTGGATACTTATTTTCTACAAAGCACATCATCTTTAACTTGATATGTGTACTTTGATCTACATGGTAGTTACTATACCACATTGGGTAGCCTCACTTCTCCCGGGAGACAGCTAAATTTTTAGAGCGTCGGAACTACTCTGTACAGCAACTCTTGATATTTCCCCTGAGCTGTGCGGGTGGCACTATATGTTTAGACAGGATGGCATCCTTACTCCTTACAGATTGTTTTTGGAGCACATTGACCAATATCTTATCACATTAAAACGCCATGACATGGTGTTGCACTCCTGATTATTGAGGTGTTCTTGAAAGCTGAGCTGGAGTATTCTTTTGGTGCTTGTCTAGGAACGTTATCTATGTTGACACTTTAATAAATAATATAATAATGTTCAGATATAAGTAGAGCAGTCTCTGTCTCTGCATAGCTGACATGCATGTTTGCACCCTGTGTATCAGCTCTTTGATTCCCATTGTATAAGTGGGTAGCTGGGATTTGATGGCTTTCAGCTAATCCCTGTTGTGTCAGATAATGTCAATTCTTTGACATGAGCACTGGAAGAATTACCTTTCCAAGATCTTCAATGTAGAGATACTCTACTCTACCATAATAACAAGACCAGATTGGATACCACAGCTAGATCTGGTGTCTGCTAGATGAGGTTCTGCTTCTGGCATACAGCAGATCACTAGACTCTCACCACATTGCTATTCACAAATTATCTCTCTCTATGTACGGTCATCATCAGTGCACTAGGTGAGGATAAGCATGATATTCATATTGAAGATATTGTCTCGCATTACCATAGCAGCTGGCGGATCTAATACCTAGCTATATACAGAGGTGTGGTGCAAAAGTATCTGGGCTGCTAGTAAGCTTGGCTATAAAATTAAGGTAAGTCATAACACATAGTAATTTATATAGGAGTTAACTTTAATAGATTCTACTGAAAAGCTCTATAGATAAGATATTTCTCTAGATAGATAAAATACTTAAATCTAAAGCTATTTATACTAATAAAAGCTTATATCTTAGGGAATTTCAGGAGATAAGAGATCCTATCTTATAGAAAGCTTCCTCTTTTACCTATAGCCTTTCTAATTTTAATTATCTTTATCTATATAGCCTTTCTTATACTTATTCCCTCCTTCTAGCTAAATAATAAGCTCTATATAATAGATTAGGTGCTTAATCCACTATTAAATATAATTTTATAGGAGCTTATTCTATATTTTTATCTAGGTCTCTTTCCCTATTTTTTTATTATAGAGAGCTCCTTAAGAAGTTATATATTATTTAAGCTATAGTTAGGCTAGCTTAATAGTATTTAGATCTAGTAAATTCTCTAGCTAGTTAAGGATCTTCTTAACCTTATAAAGCTAATAAATTATCTACTAGAAATAGTAATAATAAGTTAGAGCTAAATCTTTAAGAATAATTATATTAAGCTATATAGAGGCATATTCTTTAGTAAAAGATATTAGCTTAGGGATAAGGACTTCCTAAATAGATATAAGATTTAATTAATTAGTATCTTTTTCTTAGTAAAATTAATAAAAAAAGAAATACTTATCTTATAATATCTATACTAGTTAATATTATCTTTTAAATCTTATATAAGTAGCCTATTCTTCTTATTCTACTTCTACTTAGGTAGATAGCTAGGCATCTTATTATTCTAAAGCTTTAGGTATACTAAGATAACTTCTATCTCTTATTTAGTTTTTTATATAAGCTTAAGCTCTTAATTTAAAGCTTCTATCTCTAGCTAAGTAAGTCTCTTATCTTAAGCTATCTTTAAAGCCTAGATATAAAGAGGCCCTTTCTTATTATATAAGAATACTCCCTATACTATAAAATTATTACTTCCCTTCTACTACTAATATATAATAGTAGAATTATCTCTCTCCTTACTTATATACTAGATTTATAGGGCTTTATACTACTACTCTAAAGAGATAGAGATTTTATCTATAAATATTATATTTTTCTAATCTTTAAGTATCTAATCTTTATAAATAAGATAAAAAAGAAGTCTTTTCTATATTATCTTATTAGTTAAACCTAGCTTTATAGTTATTTTTACTATCTTAAGCCTATACTTCTTTAGGATATATAAAATAATAGAATAAGAGATACTAGCTTTAAATATAAGTATTTTAGATAATTTTTATATCTATTTTAATCCTTTCTTACTAATTTAAGGATAGCCTACTTAATAGCTTTAGTAATCTCCTTAGGGCAGCCTATATACTTCTTATCTTTTATATATTTAGGAAAGATATATAGATTAATCTCTAGTTTATAGCTATAATCTATAGCCTTTTTAACCTAGTTATAAATTATCTAAGTAGGAAGCTAAAGAGAGCTCCCTACTATTCTAATATTAATACCTATAGTTAGTAAGGTAAGGGCTTAAGTATATATAGTATCTAAATAAGTAACATGCATCTTTAGCTTCCTTTTCTATAGATTTTAGAGTGTATAGCATAGAGATTCATAGGCAGGCAGGCAGGCAGGCAGGCAGGTAGGCAGGTAGGCAGGTAGGCAGGTAGGCAGGTAGGCAGGCAGGTAGGCAGGCAGGTAGGCAGGCAGGTAGGCAGGCAGGTAGGCAGGCAGGTAGGCAGGCAGGTAGGCAGGCAGGTAGGCAGGCAGGTAGGCAGGCAGGTAGGCAGGCTACTAAGGTAGTCTGAATGCTCTGTTAAATCTATTTTAATAGAGAAAAGGGGTTGTGAATAGCTTTAAATTAGTAGAAGTCTAACAGTAAGAAATTGATGTAACTAGAAGAACTAGAGAAGATAGTTGATTAATAGCTCTTCCTAGTAAATTTAGTGTATAAGCTATGTAAAACTATTACATTTAATTTTACTAGTGGCCTGGATACTTTTGCACCACACCTCTGTAGACACTGTGATATGATGCTTTATGGGCCTGGTGGCTGATTCTGCCAGTCCAAAACGCCCCAAATGTGACCCACTGCCATTTCCACCCTCCTGCCAGTACTCTAATATTTAAGTTAAATTATTTTTAGCTAATCTTAACTAAAGAGAATATTATACTCCATATAACTATAATATGCCATAGTAGAGTAGCAGTCAAAGTTGGTCTTTGATATTAGGGGTGGTTAAGAAGCATTCCCTCTTCCTCCTTTAGTTCCTTACTACTACTTATAGTATTATAATACATCATGATAGAGTAGCAGTCAAAGTTAGTGATTAATGTTAGGGGAGTTGCCTAGCCTGCCTTCTTCCCTTTAGTTCCTTACTACTACTTATAATATTTAGTACTATCTTATAAGGATCTATGATCCGCGAGAATTGGAAACTAGTGTGAAAGAAGAATTTTTATGAATAGATTTAAAGGTAGGTATCCTTATTTAAAGAGATTATTACTAAACTTCAGAGTTTAGTAGTTATAGGCAGGGTTTATATCTTTATATATTATATAACTATTTATATAACCTCTTATAAGGAGCCTTCTTATTAATAGGCTCCTCTATAAAGGTAGCTTTAATATAATATATAGTAGACCTTTATAATCCTTATAACTACCCCCCCTCCTTAAAAGACCTTAGCCCCTAAGGTCTATCTAAGATTCCTTATTCATAATAGGGTGCACCAGTAAAAACCATTATTTAGTAAAAACCCCCTTTTATAGAGGGAAAATCATAAATAATAGAAAAGGTTTACTACCCCCTTCTTTTAAAAACTCTTCTTATAAAGGCTTAGTCATGGGTAGACCCCTTTAACTATAATATCTTTATCACTATTAAAATCTTCTTATGGTGTGTTTTAGGTGTATATTACTTATTCTTATAATACTCCTAAAAATCCCTTAATAGCCTTATTATATAAAATCTCTATAGAGTAGGGTTTAGGGTAGGAGTAGTTTTTATAGAGTATATAACCTCTTCTTCTATCTATCTTCTATATTTTCTCTAGTTTTTATTATAAAAGTTTTAGTAAGGGACCTTCTGTAATTTATAATATTTAGGAAGAGGTAGTTAATATATTATAAGATATTTTATAGAAAAATATTCTTTTATATCTTCTCTTCTATATCCCTGCTCTTACCTATCCCCTCTAACCTCTTAGAGGTAAGTAAAAGCTTATAAGTCTATAATATTCTTACTAATAATTCTTATAAAAGGAGGAGGAGGTAGTCTTTATACTACTATTACTACCTACTATATTCCTCCCCCCTATATCTACTACTACTACTACTACTACTAGGCCTGCTGCTACTACCTCTACTAGGCCTACTACTGCCACCCCTACTACTACTACTACTATTACTATTATTACTACTACTATAGCTCCTCCTACCTCTCTCTCCCCTATTCCTATAAGGACCTTCCTCCCCCTATATAGGGTTATATATAGGCCTTTTTTTATTAATCTAATAAGAGTATGGCCAGCCCTTATTATAAGGGGAGCCTCTATCTTTAGGCTACTACTACCTCTAGTAGATACTCTTAGGACTAACTAGGATACCTCTATACCTACTACTAGTAGTATTACTACCTAAGCTTCTAACCTAATAATAAAGCTATTCTTAGATACCTAGTTCCTCCCCTACTTATAGAGGAATCTAGTAGTAGTTATAGGGCTCCTATCCTAGATAGAATTATAATCTCTATTAGGCTAGGAGTAAGTATAAGTTACTAAAACCCTACTCTACTTTATTAACTAGTATAACTTTAGTATACCTAGTTAGCTAGGAGTCTATATCTAGCTTTATAAGACTATTTTTATAACTAGAGCTAGAGTAAGACCTCTTACTAGCTAGGAGTATAGTACCTACTATAACCTAAGTATAAGCTTAGTATTTATAGTATATATTTCTAGTAGGCTAGCTAGGAAGTATAATAATTATCTCTATTATAGCTATAAGAACTACTCTTTTAAGTAGCCTTAAGTCTAGTAGCTATTTTCCTAGCCTTATAAACTATATTATACTTATACTTAATATTAGATATCTTTATAATAATAAGTTTAGGAGTTAGGGATTTTTATATCTATTTTATTTATTATTTTATTTTTTTCTTAATAAAGATAAGTTTCCCCTTCTTATAGGGTTCTATATATAGTCTTTATAGATCTATAGGTAGTATAAGCCTTTTATAAGTTCCTAAGTATTATCTTTCTTAGTATATCTCTTCTACTAAATATAATACTCTATAGATTACCTATCTTATTATAAGTCTAAGATTACCTCTAGATAGTATTTATAATCCTCTTCTATAACTTTATAAATAGAGAAGTATTCCTATAAGTTTATTTCTTCTATCTCCTTGTATTTATAGAGTATAAAGATATAGAATATATTATATATCTTAAGGCCTGGTAATAGATTTATATAGTAGGCTAGATTACTTATATATTTATGATATCAGTGAATGAATATCATGAGTAGATCAATAATTATTAAGGTTGACCCTAGGTTACTAAGGTTGACCTAAGAAATCTCTATAATATCTATAACTTATCTTTTAGATAGATAGCTAGTAGCTAGATATAAATAGAAGATCTTATCCTAGATAAGTAAAGAGGTATTAGCCTAGCCTATTTCTCTTTATCTCTAATAATACTATCTTACTTATAGTAATACTATCTAATAGTATATCTAAAGTTATAGATAGTAAGAAATTAAATACTCTTACTCTATTAAATCTATATTTATCTTAATAAATACCTACTACTCTTCCCTATAAGTAACTACTAAATTTAAGCTAAAAGATAGTAGGGTAGTCATACTTAGTAAAGAGTTTTTATTATAGGAGAACTCTTTATTAAGTCCTATTAGAAGAGATAAAAATAAAATAAGATATAATAACTCTAGGCTAAAGAAATATTACTTAGTTACTAAAATATATCTTAATAGAAAATAATCTCTATAAGATAATATCCTTAAACCTCCTTATTAGAACTACTAGTAATAACTAGCTATCTATAATAAATAACCTTAATAATCATTAATCTACTCATAATATTTGTTCACTAATATCACACTAAGATTACTAGGAGATATAAGAGAACCTATAAAGAAAAATAATTATAATAGACTTATAAAAGTAATACATATATAACCACTAGTAAATAAGAAGTTATTAGAATATATAATTAAGAGAGGGATAATCTAAGATTTATAAATAAAAAAAAGTTATCTTAAGGAGGGCTAGTAAGTCCTTATATAAAATATAAGCCTCTAGAAGTTTAAGAATAAGTAATTTAAACTATATAAGATAATTAAGGTCTATCTCCTTAGAATATATATATTATAGGAACTAGGTAGATATAACCTAAAGAACCTTATTAATAGATAGAGACTAGTAGAAATAGAGATAGAAGATAATCTATAACATCTATAAATATTAGTAAGCCTTAATATTAGGCTATAAAAAGTAGGCCTATTAATCTCTAATCTAATTAAAATATAAAAGATACTTAATAAGACTAACCCTCTAATACTATTATATAAAGAACTATTATAGTATATAGCAGAAGGATATAATAAGTAAAAATATTTAGGAGAAAGTTTATAATAAATAGAGGAGGGATTAGGGATATAATATAAAATAAGTAAGTAAAAAACTTAATATATTAATAAATAAAAATTAGTAAGAAATAGCTATCTTATATAATAATAAATAAAGTTACTAAAGCTATAGAATAATAAAGACTTAATTATTTTAGATAATAAGGACTAGAAGGGAATTTAAAGTAATAATTTAGAATTAATATCTTAAAAGAATACTAGAGAGATAGATTTTAAAGAATTATTTATAGTTATAATACCCCCTTATTAGAAGTAAATAAAGTAGTATAAAGATAATATATTTATATAGATAGATTAGAAAATAGTGCTATACTAGAATTAATTTTCTAAGAAGAAGAAAAGGAATCATAAATTAGTAGATTTTATTAATTATAAAGAAAAATTAATTATAATAGGATATTAAGAATTATACTAATTAACTAAAGTAATAAATAATTATTAATTAAAAATCTAAGTTAAACTTTATATTTAGAACTCTATAAGATAATACCTTAGCTAACTAGAATAAATTATTATTATTACTAGGAGAAGGTACTAATTCCTCTAAGTAAGCCTTAATATAATAAATAAATATCTAAAGATCCTAAAGAACTATAGAAAGATTATAATAATTACCTTAGTTAATATAACTTACTAGCTAGGGAATATAAACTCTGTTAAAGAGATTTTTATAACTAAATAATAATAAAGAAAAATAATACTTAATAAGACTCTTTATTAGGGCTACTAATAAGATACTTACTAAAGTATAAGAAGAAATTACTATAATAAAACTAATCTAAGAAAGAGAGAGAGTTAACCTAACTAAACTACCCTAAGTAAGAGAGGAAGTTACTAAAAAAAACTAGTCTAAGAATAAGAGAAAGTTACTATAATAGAATAATATCCCTTAGCTAGACTAATTACTATTACTATAGAATATTTTAAGAAAAGATAATACTTCTTAGCTAGAGCCTCCTCTACTATAGGAGAAGAGCCTTTACTATAAGAGAAGAGCCTTTATTATAAGAAATACTAGAAGGACCTATATCTATAATAAAAGAATTAATATTATCTTCTATACTAGATTATATATACTTACTATTATCTAGAGAACCTTTATTAGTACTATTATCTAACTCCTTATTATAATTACTAGTTATTATTATTAACTTTATAGATAAATTATATAACTTATTACTATAACTAATAAAGAAACTAAGACTACTAGCTTAAATAATAGGTTTATAGAAGTAAAAAAAATTAGTAATTATAGATAAGAAATATTTATTAAGGAGAATATATACTTATTAAGAGTATTAAAATCCTATATATAAAGGCTCTATATATAGAATAAATATATTAATCTTTAGTTACTTTAAGTATAGTTAGTATAGGACCTCTAAAAGAATATAAATCTAGTATAACTAAGAGTAGAGATATATCCCCTAAAGGGATCCTTATCTAAAAAATAATTACTATAAGCTAATATATAGTTATAAGATACATCTTACTACTAGAGAATAATAACTAATATATAGCCTAAGTAAGTATATTCTTTTATATCTAGCTTCTTCTTCTTATTAAACTTCTAGATAATTAGGTAAATAATATTTATTATCTTTAATATACTTTTATTAGGCCTACTAAGATAAGCTTCTACTACTAGTAAGAGGTAATTACTAAAGCTAGGAAGAGTATTTACTAAACTTATTAAAAATAATTATATTCTCTTAATAGATAAGATAGCCTTTACCTTTCTTTTATAAAGTACTTATATTTACTAAATATAAGAAGAATATAGAAGACTAATATATAAAAAAAGAGGTTTATTAAAAGAAGATAGTAATTAATATAATAAAAAGAAAGATGCTTATAGGAGAAGAAAAGAAGAAGAAAAAAAGAAATATAAAAGATAAAAAAAGAATAAGTAAGATAAAGTAGACTTATCTAAAATTAAAATAAATAATATATAATCTTATCTTACCTCTATTATAATAACTATACTAGTAACCCTCCTTACTAAGCATAATCTAATACTACTTACTAAGTATAATCTAATACTACTTACTAAGCATAATCTAATACTACTTACTAAGTATAATCTAATACTACTTACTAAATATAACCTAATATTACTTACTAAGTATAAATCTAATCCTACTTACTATATATAATGTCACCCCCTTAGACTATAAGGATCTTTTAGTAAGGAGTTAGATAACTTACTAAGGATAGGCTTTATCTTAAGTAGGGGAGGATATAATATTAGTAAATAAATATATAAAAATATAGTTATATCTCTTCTTTAAGTCCTTCTCTATAGTATTTAAGTAGAAGATCTATAAATATTTAGAATTCCTAAAATCTAAGAAAGAGATAGTCTTCCTACTTATAAGACTATATCTAGGTATAGAATAAAATACTTATTAAGATCTCTTATATAGAGATAAGGATTTTTAAGGCCTTAGAAACTTAGAGAAGCTCCTTATAGATTATATTACTATTAAGAAAATAGAGATAATAGGACCTATTATAATTACTTTATTTATAAAGAGGTAAGGCCTATAGCCTTATATCTTTAATATCTTATAAGTCTATTTTAATTATAATAAGAAAGGATATATTATAAGATACTACCTAAGTAAGCCTAAGTAGGAGAGCCCTATAAAAACTAAATAATTAGTTATTATTATTATTACTAAAAAATAAAATAAGAAGTATTATAGGCTCTTACTCTCCTATCTAAGTATATTTCTTTAGGCTTAGGTAAGAGAGAAGAGGCAGAGACTAATCTTATAAGTATTAATTAATAATAGAAGCTTAGTTAATCTTATCCTTATAATACTAACTAAGGAAAATAACTAGTATACCCTACTATAGTAGGTCTTTATAGAGATATTAACCTTATAAGAAATAAGAAATAAGAAGTAGTAGAAGCTACTATCCTAGTTAAGGATAATAAAAAAATAAAGTAGCTCTTTATAGAGCTTATAGTAGTATCTCTAGATATAAATTATATTATCTTAGGGATGCTATAATTAAAGTAATATAACTTTATAATCCTCTAAAAAGAAGATAGAGTAATCTTTAGTATAGAGTTAGCTTTATAAATTTATCTAGTCTTAGTAGAAGAGTTCATAGAAGTAGAAGATATAGTAATTATAATAGTATAAGTTATAAAAGCCCTATAAGAGATAGTAGAGAGTAAGAACTCTATATTAAACTAACTTATAGACTTTTATATAGTCTTCTTAGAGGAGAATGCTTAGGAATTACTACTATATTATAAAAATATAGATCTAAAGATAGATCTAGAGGAAGAGAAGTAAGTATCTTTTAGATCTCTTTATAATTTCTTTTTAGTAGAGTTAGTAGTACTTTATAAGTATCTTTAGATAATACTTAAAAAAATAGATCTAGAAGTTAAAGTTAGTAATAAAAATATTAGTCCTCTTTATAAAGAAGAAAGATAATATCCTCTAACTATATATTAATTATTATAATCTAAATTATATTATCTTAAAGAATTATTATCTACTTCCTCTTATTCTAGAGACTATTAAGAGGCTTATAAAGAGAAGGATTTTTATATAGCTAGATCTTTATAAGACTTACTATAGGGCTAGGATTATAAAGAGGTAGGAGTAGAAAATAGCCTTTTATATAAAGTATAAGTTATTTAAGTATTTAGTTATATCTTTTAGGCTTACTAATACTCCTATAATATTCTAGAGCTTCATAAACTAGCTATTCTATAACTACCTAGATATCTTTATAATAGTTTATATTAATAATATTATAGTATTCTTATAAGATAAGAAGGAGCACTATAAGTATATCTATTTTATAATAGCTTAACTCTAATAAGTAAGACTATTTATAAAGCTAAGTAAGTATCTCTTTATAGTAAAGAGAATTAATTTTTTAGGGTATATAATTATACTAGAAGATCTAGAAATAGAACCTTTATAAATTAATACTATTATAGAATAGCTATAACTAGAATCTATAAAGGAGATCCTAGCATTCCTAGGGTTTACTAACTAGTATAAGAGGTTTATTAAGGGGTATTCATACTTTTAGTATACCTCTTAGACCTTCTATAAAAACCTAGCCCAGGGAGTATAGGGAGGACTCTAGAAAAGGAGTTCCTAACTCTAGAAGTAGTAAATATCTTTAATAAGTTAAAGAAAGTATTTATAGAGTAGGTTATCCTTACCTACTTTTATAAGAAGTACTACTTATAGATGAAAATAAATATATCTAGATATACTATCTATAGGATACTATTATAGCTAAGTAAGGAGGGTTATTAGTAGCTAGTAGCCTTCTTCTTATAAAAGATATAACCTATAAAGAAGAACTATAGTATTTATAACTAGAAACTCCTTATAATAATAGAATCCTTTAGGGAGTAGCACCACTACCTAGAGGGTTTATAAAAAGTTTTTAAAGTTATTACTAATTATAATAGTCTTTACTACTTTAGGATTATACCCTAACTATTATAAAGATAGGTAAGGTAGTTATAAATACTTATAGTATTTAATTTTAAGATAGTCTTCTATACTAGGAAGAAGAACCCTATAGATAGACCCTTATAAAGGGCTAACTATAAGAGAGAGGCTATAAAGGCTAATACCTAGGGCTAAGGAGGGAGAGACCCTAATATACTAAGATAGTAGTTAATACTTTATAAAAGGAGATATACTAAGGTAAACACCCTAGAGGATATAAAATAGAAGGCTTATATAGTGCTAGTCTAAGGGATAGTAAACTTATAAGAAGAACTAACTTAGGGAACTTTATCTATAAATACTATATAGCTTATAGGGTGTGCTAAGGATTATAATAGACCTAGGATATATAATAAGATATATTAGAGCTTATATTTACTTTTATAGATATCTAGATCTAAATTACTATAGATCTAATTATAGATCTCCCTGTAAGTACTTCTATAGTAAATTTATAAGAAGCTTTTAATAGTATCTTAGTAGTAATAGACTAATTTAGTAAGATAGGCTATTTTATACCTATCTAGATTATCCTTAATAGGGAGAAGTTAGTAATAACTCTTATCTATAAGGTCTTCTAACTTCATAAAATCCTAGAAAAGATTATTATAGACTAGGGTTCTATCTTTATAAAAGATTTCTAGATAGATTTTATATTTTATCTCCTAATTTATAAGGGTCTTTCCATAGCCTACTAATTATAGATAGATAGCTAGATAGAATACCTAAATAGTATGCTAGAACAGTACTTATAAGCCTATATTAACTTTAGTTAGGAAGACTAGATTAACTATCTTCTTATTATAAAGTTTACCTATAATAATATATACTAGGCCTCTATTAAGAATATATTTTTCTATATAATTATAGGTGTTAACCCTTATATAATAGTAATAGATTCTATAAACTAACTAAAGAATAAGGTTATAGAAGAATTAGTTATAAAGAGACTAACTAAACTAGAATATACTTATAAGTATATAAAGGAGGCTCTAGTAAGGGCCTAAGCCTACTAAAAGAAATACTATAATAAGAAATATATTATAAAGGTATTTTAAGTAGGAGACTAAGTCTAGATCTTTACTAAGAATATATTATAGATTAGACTAACTATAAAGTTAGATTAGTTAAATACTAGTCTAGTATAAATTATAGAATATATAGGTAATCTAGCCTACTATATAAATCTACTACTAGGCCTTAAGATATATAATATATTCTATATCTCTATGCTCTATAAATATAAGGAGATAGAAGGGGTAAACTTATAGGAATACTTCTCTATCTATAAAATTATAAAAGAGGATTATAAATACTACCTAGAGGTAATCTTAGACTTATAAGGGGATAGGTAATCTATAAAGTATTATATCTAATAGAAGGGATATACTAAGGAAGATAATACTTAGGAACCTATAAAAGGCCTATACTACCTATAGATCTATAAAGACTATATAAGAAACCCTATAAGGAGGGGAAACTCATCTTTATTAAGAAAAAGATAAAATAATAAATAAAAGAAATATAAAAAAAATCCCTAACTCCTAAACCTACCATTATAAAGATACCTAATATTAAGTATAAGTATAATATAGTTTATAGGGCTAGAAAAATAGCTACTAGACCTAAGGATGCTTAAAAGAGTAGTTCTTATAGCTATAGTAGAGGTAGTTATTATACTTCCTAGCTAGCCTACTAGAAATATATACTATAAATACTAAGCTTATACTTAGATTATAATAGGTACTATACTCCTAGCTAGTAGAAGGTCTTACCCTAGCTTTAGTTATAAAAATAGCCTTATAGAGCTAGGCATAGACTTCTAGCTAACTAGGTATACTAAAGTTATACTAGTTAATAGAGTAGAGTAGGATCCTAGTAATCTATACTTACTCCTAGCCTAATAGGGGTTATAATCCTATCTAGGGTAGGAGCCCTATAACTACTACTAGATTCCTTTATAAGC